>NC_083602.1:74344599-74969599 GCF_029168945.1 Cannabis sativa
TTAATTAGACATATAAAATCCATTAATAAATAAATAAACCTAGAA
Organism: Cannabis sativa; assembly: GCF_029168945.1. Taxonomy (NCBI): domain Eukaryota; kingdom Viridiplantae; phylum Streptophyta; class Magnoliopsida; order Rosales; family Cannabaceae; genus Cannabis; species Cannabis sativa. The sequence goes on from NC_083602.1 coordinate 74,344,645, forward strand.
AACTCTTTTCCTTACAATTTTACCCATGAATAGTGAAAATTCATAAAATTAGACATAGTCTAACTTTAGAATTATAATTGATCAATCACGATTCAATTAATGAGTCTTACAAGCAGAATGTTCTCAACTAGAATGGGGACCATGGATCTATATGCTGAGCTTCCAATAAGTGAACCAAATTTACCAAGTAAATTCCTACTTATTAATTCTTCGTTGAATCCACTCGTAGAACTTAGAATTGCACTCTCAGACTTATATAGAGCATATTGTATGTTCCACGATATCAATATACTATCTCATTTAACCATTGTTATAATCTTATTGTGATTTAAAGATCCTCTATATAGATGATCTACACCGAGATGGGATTTCTTTACCGTTCTCACCCCTCAATGTATTTTGCCCCTTAAAACACTTAGCTACCTGTAAATGGTGTTTAGTGATCTAATAATTAGTCAGTTAAACAAGAGCTCATCCATTTACTTCTATTTGCTAAGCTCGAAGGGAATCATCACTTGACTTCTATACACCAGTAGAAGCTATAGATTCCATATTTATGTTCAGCACTCCCACTCAATCATACTATCATGTTCCCAAAATATACGTATCACCCTGACCCAAAAGTATGCTTAACTAATAAATCTAAGAACATGAATAGCACTCCTGAGTTGAGCCTAAGCATATCAAGATTTAGATTCTTTTAATCTTAAGATCAACTACTGATATTGACTTGGAAAGATATATATAACGGTAAGTTTGTAATATCTTAACTTAGTTGCAATATCGGTCCAGTCCAATGTATACTCCATACATTCGAAACTAGTATACTTTACTAATGTCCTGGAAAGAACATAACACTTACTCCAAGTGTAAGTACACATCATCGCTGATTATCACATTAGTGTAAATCCAATAACACTGATGAAACAGGGACCAAAACTTTTGATTCATATGATCACAATCACATTCCACTGTGTTGACGATACTGTAATTGTGAACAAACATATGATCTGGATTTAACTGATTTTGTGTGTATGAATGTAATAAACATATCAAACATATTAAACCATTAGCATGTAAATTTCATGCAAACATCAATCACTTCTAATTTCTTATATTGATAACTAATCAGATTGTAAAGAGTTTTATTTAGGGCATAAAACCCAACAAACTCCCACTTGCACTAATATAAAACAAACTGTGCAAATAGGTCAATCTGATGTCTTGATCTTCAGATCAAGTGTAGTATATTTGAATCCACCCAAACTTCTGGAAACTAGTTCATAAATACACTTATGAAACATCCTTTACTATATGCTTTACTTATCAAGGGATACTGAAATCTTTACTGTTTTAAAAGTACATCTGAATTAACAGAAGACATATCTCTCATATTTTAAAATATGTAATTGAGATAATACAGTGTAGACTTTTCTTCAGTGATATAACTTTCTGGTATTTTCGAATAGACCAAGTTATAGTTCTTCTCTGGTAGAGCTTGAATTATTATACAATAATTCCTCCACCCCCAAAGTAAGCACCATCTCATATAAATCGAAATTAGATGGTGAGATACAAAGACAACTGATACACAGTTCCTTAATATCTGACATATAGATCACTTTCATAAATCCTTCTTGAATATCTTCTAATGTTCCCTATTTGATTACATCTCAGATAGCTCCCACTCAATAGCAGATGTCTGGTTAAATAATACTTTTAACCTCTGATTGTTTAGAGAGTTACCTAGTTGTGACTTTTGTATTAGTCTGAAACTTTAAGTCAAGACTAAGTCATCAACATAGCAGACTAGTATTTGAAGTGAAAAATACATGCCAGAGATTAAAGTAATCAAAATTAAGATACCATCAAATTTTATGAGGATTAAGAATTCTATGTTCAAGTCATTCGAATGGACTGAACTAGAGTTCTTTATCTTATTCTCATAATTCTGATAAGCTATACCTATCCATGTGAATGGTTAGATTTGCTTTTCAGTAGTGTTCTTAAGCACCTATCACAATTATCAACCTAATGAAGATGGGTATAGAATTTTAAAATTCTCCCACTCAATTAAGGTAGTGTGAAACTTTAACAAAGAACTTTAAAAGGTATCAAACTTTTACTTACAACAGTAAAAACGAAATGGAACATACAATCAAGATCAAGAATTTATATTGACAATAGCTGACTCATTATATTACTTCCATGTTTAAAGAAGATATGTGTTACATAGGGAATTGTGGAATATACTCCACCCCTAAGTATATACATATAGGGTACTATGGATAACCTCCACCCCTAAGTATAGAGAGATTACGATCCACCCCTAAAGGTTGTAAAGATCATGATTCTCTTAGTCTGATAGAGTTTATGTGGAGTTGAATACTATCCAGAGTTCTTTAGATATAAAAGATCGTTGAACTGCATAGTTTTCTTAACTTTTCTCCACCCCTATCAGATCATAAGATCCTTTTATTAAACAAATTCTTAATAATTGTATTAGAATGAACAATTATTGATAAACATAGAAATAATTTCTAGTGTTTATATAATATAACTCTGTGAAGAGTTGTAAATATTATAGAATTTGCATCAATAATAAAAACACTTACACATACAAACATACAAATAGAATGTGGTAATAATTGATGAAGATAAAATTAAATGAAGCTCAATCTCATAATTTGCAATGGTGATTTCGAAAATAAAACTTTATTACAAAAAAATGTATTGCAACAATATGAGAGAAACAGGGATAAATATCCCTGACTAAAATTTGAAATCCAAATTGTCTTTAAACTAAAACAATTAATTCAAAAAATTGAAGAGCTTCATCTTCATCTGGACGATTTCACCCTAGGTCCAGCTTTCTGATCCAACTCAATTGAGTTAAGTAGCTTGGCCTATAAGAAGAAGAAAACAAATAAACAAAGTTTAGTCCAGAATCATAAATCCAATTGGATAACAATTCACTAAAACTTTTAAAGTTTATAAATGGAAATACCTTGTTTCTTTGCAAGAAGTTTAGGACATTGGGGTTTCCAATGTCCTTTCTCATTGCAGTAGAAACACTTTCCTTTAAGTGCAGCATCACCGGAAGGAGCAGCCTTTTTCATGGCTTTTGTTCGCTTCTTGGTGTTCTTCCACTTCTTCTTCGATTTGGGCTTTGAAGCAGAGGCAACATTTGCTTCAGGTTTCATCGTCCCATTACCATTACCAGGATTGTGAGGTTTACTCCCTTTCTTCTTGGGTCCTCCAATCAAATTTTCATAAGTTTGAAGGTCATTGACTAATTCATGAAAGTCAATTTCCTTCTTATTCATGACATAATTTGATGTATATGGTAGAAATGCTGGAGTCAGGCTATTCAAGATAAGACTAACTTGAGTAGCACTGTCCATTTCAGCACCATGATCCTGGGCTTCTTGGAAATAACTGGACATGAGGAGAACATGATCACGCACGTTTTGATGAGGTTCCATCCGTGCGTTAATGTACTTCTTAGTCGCGTCAAAGCGTGACTGAAGTGATGCCTTACCGAATAGCTCATTCAACTTCGTCATAACTTCAGCAGCCTTCTCGGTTTTAGAAAACTGAGTTTTGAGGGTGTCAACCATGCTAGAAAGCATAAAGTATAGAGCCTTGTCATTTGCTTTCTGCCAACGCTCATACTTTTCTTTCACAGCTTTGGATGCATTATCCCCAGGCACTTCAGGTGACGGCTCAGTTAAAACAAACAAGGCACTTTCTCCTATGAGAGCAATATTAATGTTCTCATTCCATTTATTAAAGTTAGATCCATTCAGCTTATTTTCAGTCAACAGTGATAACATGGGATTCATTTTGATAATACAGGATACTACAAAATAATAGAAATCAACAAAGAGAAATTACATAATGGTTTAACACATATAAGCACATAGCAAGTAGGAATGATATGAGAAAATACTTAAAAATTCAATCCTAAATAATTTCTAAGGTTTTCAACAAACTGATATCAGTGTCCCGTTTAGGCGAGAGTCAAAGCTACCATCCATTGAATAGAATTGTCAGCTCATCTAAAATGTTAAACATTCTAGCAACCTTTTATTCGATCAAGATCAGAATCCAGCGTTGTCCCGTTTAGGCGAGAGTCAAGGCTATTCTATCTCATGAGCTTCTACCATTGTTTCGCAATTTGCAAGTCAAATATGGTCGCCACCATTAGGGTGATCTATACCATATAAAACACTTACAAACCACTTATCATGCGAGATTAAACGGTGCGAAATTGCTAATGAACGTTCCTCCATTAGGGAGGATTACTCACTAAAACAAACGCGGTGTAAAACCCACAATGGAGATCGAATATCTTAATAATAATAAAGCTCATTCTTTAAAATGTATTTTCTTTATTATTCTAATAAATAAATCTCATTAAATTCTAAATTAAGAATTAAAATTCAAAAATAAGAATTTAATATAATATTTATAAAATTATACTTAGATGGTGATTGAAATAAAATTAATTATTTCCATCTTAGTAGTAATCTTAAATATAAATATTAAGAAAATTAATTTAAGTTGAATTAAATTAAATTAATTAGCAACTTAAAAATTTCCTTTGAGAATATATTTATTGAGTTCGAAAATATAAAGTATATAAAAGATATACAATTTTCGAAAATAATAAAAATGAGAAAAGTAATACTTCAAGCAAAAATATCACCTATCTAGATTTTCTTTTGACTAGTTAATTCAATTTCTAATAATATATATTTTAAATTCATTTATTTTAAATTAATCAATTAAATGAAAAAATCATTGATTGTAGTTGGTCCAATAATTAATTAAAATAAATAATTAATTTACAACTCAATCTATTTTTCAAAATAAATTATTCGAAAATATTGCATAATTAAAATGCAAATTTCGAAATTGATTAATAAAATAAAGAAAAATATATATATTTTGAAAATTATTTAAATTTAAGTTGAAAAATTAAATTTCAACCTAAAAATAATTTTATATTTAATTAAGTGTCATGAAAAAATCAATAAATATTTAAGTATCATGATGAAAATCAACTTAGATATTTAGATTTTTCAAGTTAATTAAATGTATTAAATATTGGAAATTATTTTACCAGGATCTTAGATCTACTCACAAGTATGTTTATTAACACCCTAAATATGAACTTTCTAAAACGATAAATTAAACACATATAAAGTTTAGGAAACCTTACATTGGGTGCAGCGGAATAATATGACTCCTTCCGTTCAGATATCTAGCCCTTGATTCCTTTCTGTAGCAGAGCATTATCAATATCTGAACCTGGATCTCTTTCTCTGAATCTTTGATGCTGAAACTCCTTTGCTGATGATCTTTCTTCACGATCTTCCTCACTATGATTGAGGTATCACTTGATGTGTGTGGGCACTACTCTAATCACTAAGGATTTCGAAATTCAAAGGAAGAAGAAAGAAGAAGTGGCAGCTAAAGATAGGGAGAGAGAAAGCTCAGTTTTTTCTGATTCAGAAAGTCTGAAGAAAAGTGTATTTTTCTGAAGCCTTCACTATCTATTTATAGCATTCCACTAGGGTTAGATTTGAATTATATGGCATTAAAATAATGAAAAAAATCAATTTAAAAAAGCTACAATAGGTGGCCGGCCAAGCATTAGTGGATTGGGCCTTGGGCTTTGCAATTTTGCAATTTTAACACCTTTTGTATCTGATTTTCTCAAAAATCCAATTTCCTAATTCAACCATTTAAATGTCAATTCTAACTATTTAATAACTATAAATAATTATTAAATAATATTGTCATTTATCATATTTATTAATTGAACCATACAAAGTATCATAATTAACAAATATGCCCCTATAAACTCTTTCTTTACAATTTCGCCCTTACTTAGTGAAAAATTCACAAATAGACATAGTCTAATTTGAGAATTATAATTGATTAATCAAAACCAATTACATGAGTCTTACAAGCAATATTATCTCAACTAGTGGGGGGACCATGGGTCTATATAACCGAGCTTCCAATAAGTAGATCAAGAATTTAGCACTAAAATTCACTAACTTATTAATTCTTCGTTGAATCCACGCATAGAACTTAGAATTGCACTCTCAGTATATAGAATGCTCTATATGTTCCACCATATAGACACATCATTAGTTATCCATTGTTATAATCCTAATGTGATCAATGATCCTCTATATGAATGATCTACACTGTAAAGGGATTAGATTACCGTTACACCCTACAATGTATTTATTCCTTAAAACACTTGACCCCGTATAAATGATATTTCAGCTTATGTGAAATGAGTACTCCACCATTTATGTTCGTTTGGTCAAGCTCGAAGGAGATCATCCTTTGCTTACTATTCGCCAGATAGAAGCTATAGATTCCATGTTTATGCTAGCGCTCCCACTCAATTGCACTACCGTGTTCCCAAAATGTACGTATCACCCTGACCTAAAAGTAGGCTTAACTAACAAATCAAAGAACACGAATAGCCTCTCGAGATTGAGCCTAATCACATCAGGATTAAGATCATTTGATCTAGGATCAACTAGGCGATATTGACTTGAATAGATATTACGGTAAGTTTAATAAATCTAAGTCAAAGTTCAATATCGGTCCCTTCCGATGCATACTCCATGCATCCAACCTGAGCTTTACTTTAACCAATGCTCTGGAAAGAACATAGCATTTCTCCAAATGCAAGTAAACTCTGTTGTAGATTATCATATCAGTAAAACCCTATGTCTGATAAATCTAGGAAAACTTTATTCACATAGTCATGTTTACTTTCCAATGTGTTGACGGCACAATAAACATGATCAAGTATGTGAAAAGGGTTTCAGATGAATTTATACATTATGTACATATAATCATGAAATAAATCATGTGAACCATGCAACATTAAATGTTATTTCTGATCTATATTAATAAGTAAATCTGATTATATTGAAATGAATTTTATTTAGGGCATAAAACCCAACAAACTCCCACTTGCACTAATATAAAACAAAAAGTGCGTTTCAAATAATCTCAACACCTCGATATACAAATCAAGTGTAGTAGTAGTAAACTCCTCGTAATAGGATCTGAAAGGTTGAATTAACCACAACCTTTTCTCCACCATTACTCTTCCTTAATCACAAAATCATTGATAATGTGAAATTCCTCTCTATATGTCTACTCTCTTGGGATACTGGATTCTATACCTTTGGCAACTACTTTTGGTTAATCAGGAAATTAACACTAGTAGTTTAAGGCAATTTGGAATGGTGCCAAAGATGTATAGAACTTTCCTTAGACTGAATAAGTACCTTTCCTGCAACTTTAACATTCAGTCTCTCTCTGGTAGACCTAGAGACTTCAGATAGGTTTTTACACTTCTCCAAAATCACTACTCCACCCCCAGAGTAACCACCATCTTATCAGAAAGACTTTCTAGCACAAAGGCAAATTTCGAAATCTGATATGGTGTAGTCTAAGAGTTTTAAACACACCCTTATAGACTAACATATAGTTCCTCTTCTTTGTCTTAGGATTTACTTGATTGTCTTCCAATGTTCTTCTCCTGGATTAATCTGATACCTACTCAATACTCCCACTCAACAGTAGGTGTCTGGTCTAAGGCATACAAAAGCATATCTAAGACCTCTCACTGTTGATATAAGAAATTCTTTCATGGCTTTATCTTTTCTGGAATAGTTGAGACTTTTCCTTAGATAAATAAAATCTATGCCTAAGAAGTTGTGAAGCTTCTATAGATTGCCATTAGAAAGAAAATGCTTCAGCATCTTACTAAAGTAAGTTGCTTGCATTAGAGTAAGTAATTACCAGGTATACCACAAGCCATAGGTTTAGATAAACTCAAACCTATAATACTAGGAACAGGAAGTTTTGTTAAGTCCATTGAATGGACTTATAAACGAAAATTTCCTTTTATGTCCTTGTAATAGAAAACTTTAGGTTACTCCATGTGAATGGATTAAACCATAGTTCTATTGGCTTTCTTCTTAGTTTCTTATCTTGACAATCCATTACTTGTTTAAACTCACAATGGATTTTAATCACTAGTGTCTCCCAAGTCATAAGAAGGTGAGTTCCTAGAAACTCTCCCACTACGACAAGGTACCGTGAATTATGTCTAAGAAAACTAAATGGTATTGATCTCTTCGGTTGTGACAAGACAACAGAGGCAGTGGGATCATCATATGTTATATAAGATGATAGAACACTTTTGGAATCAAGAAATAAATATCTCCTTTATTTGCTACTTGTTTTCAGACTTAGTCATTATCTTAGAAAGGTAGTATTTGTTTGAACAAACCCTTTCTTATCTATTGACAATGGGATGGTCCACCCCTAATCACTTAGAATAGCTAACAAACCATGGTTAACAGTTCTAGCTTTTCTTAAGATTTTGATTAGGTCATCCATGAATCTAGTAATGATTTACATTAAGTATACAACCATTACATCATTCTGAAATTGTATTACCATAGAAGGAATTAGGCAACGACTAGTAACTAATCATCAATATGCAACTCGAAATTTCTATTTAATGATCTTTGAACTGCATATCTACTAACTATTTCTCCACCCCTATCAGTTCGCAAGATCTTTAACCACTTACCTTAATGGTTTTAACCATTGCTAGAAATTAATGAAATATTTAAACATTTCAAATTTCTTTGCTTAAGGTATAATCCAGAGTTATCGTTTTAAGAATACAACGAAAAACTCATATCCACCCCTGAATGTACATCCATCTGCGAATGAGATGAACTACTTTCAGTGGATATAGGCATATTAACTCTTTGCAGAGATTGATCTTGTCAAATCCACTATGAACAAGATACAAATGCCATAGATTAAAAAAAATGGTAGTATCTTTTGATGACATAGGTTTAGTTACATCAAAGAGTTCTTAGAATATTGCAAGTGGATCCTGGTCACAGAATACCTAACTCATATTCCATACAGTTTGAATCCATTAATAAAAGATGGATATTAAACACTTGAGAAAGTGTAACTGTATTGTATCTGAAATTAGAAATATAAGAAAATTTCTGTTTGGATTCTAAAATTAAAGTCAAAGACTTAAATTCAACCAAAAATAATGAGTAATTCTTTCTTGGACCACCACTACTAATACAAACTCTAAGTCAGATTTGCCCATACAAGTAGGAGATTTCTAAGATTGAGGATTTATATCAATTGGGAATAGAATTTCGGGATTATAATCATATGCGTCATATAAAATGACATGAAATGATCATAGACCATTCATCCAATGATATGTTTTTAAAGCTAATTCGAAATGAATAAGCTTAGAGGAATTAGGATAATTTCGTTTAAAATAAGAATGCAACGATGCTTCGATTAGCGAAAGTCAAAGTAATCTTATTTATACAATCTTCTTGTTTCATATCGTAAAAATACTAGTCTAAGGTGTCATCGATTGATGAACAGCTAGATGTCGCATATACAATATTTATCTTTCGAGATCTAACACTATTATGTATGTCTAATGGTGAAAATCCACTAGGGATTTATCTCATTAGATAAACAAGCCAAGTTAGACCAACAATGAAGATTCGAAATTAAACTACAACTTAATAACAGAAAATAACATGGTTCAATATAAATTCATACACAATTCAGAAATTATAAGCATATAGCAAGTAGGAATGACAAGTGAAAATACTAAAACTTATAATCCTAAATAATTTCCAAGGTTTTCAACAAGGCGATATCGCTGTCCCGTTTAGGCGAGAGTCAAAGCTACCATTCATTGAATAGAGTTGTCAGCTCGTCTAAAATGTTAAACATTCTAGCAACCTTTTATTCGATCAAGATTGGAATTCAGCGTTGTCCCGTTTAGGCGAGAGTCAAGGCCATTCTATCTTATGAGCTTCCACCATTATTTCATAATTTGCAAGTCAAGTATGGTCGCCACCATTAGGGTGATCCATACCATACAAAACACTTACAAACTACTTATCATGCGAGGTTAAACGGTGCGAAATTGCTAATGAACGTTCCTCCATTAGGGAGGATTACTCACTAAAACAAACGCGGTGTAAAACCCACAATGGAGATCGAATGTCTCTTGATAATAAAGCTCATTATTTAAAAAGAGTTGTATTTTCTTTGATTCTCTTTATTTATTCTATTTATTTTAAATATATATTTATTTAATTAAAATTTCCAATTTAGAATGAAAAATTCTAAATATAAATTTTAATTTAATATTTATAAATTTTACTTAGATGGATATAAAAATAACATGAATTATTTCCATCTTAGTAATAATTTCCAATAAATATTTAGAAAAATATTCAATTTAAGTTGTTACAAAATTAATATAAATTAATTTACAACTCAAATTTAATTTTCTATAAATATATATTGCATTTCGAAAAATTAAAGTATTTAAGAATACAATTTTCGAAAAATGCATATTAAAATAAAGAATAAATCCTGGAAAAATTATTCTAATTTAATGTTGGCCCAAAATTAATTAATAAAATTAATTTACAACAAAAAATATAATTTTCCTATTTAATTAAATATATAAGAAAAATTACAAATATTTAAGTATGATGATGAAAATCAACTTAAATATTAATTTTCTATTTAATTAAATACACTAGAAAAATACTTCAAAAATATCACCTACCTAGATTTTCCTTTGACTAATTAATTCAATTTCTAATAATATACTTTAATTCAATTTATTTTAAATTAATCAATAAATGAAAAAATCATTGATTTAAGTTGATCCAAGAATTAATTAATATAAATAATTAATTTACAACTTAATCTATTTTTCAAGATAAAATTCGAAATTCTAGCATTTAAGAAATGCAATTTCGAAAATTGATTAATAAAATAAAGAAAAAAAATATATTTTGAAAATTATTTAAATTTAGTTGAAAAAATAAATTTCAACTAAAAATAATTTTCTATTTAATTAAATGTCATGAAAAAGAAATATTTAAGTATGATGATAAAAATCAACTTAGATATTTAATTTTCAAATTAATTAAATGTATTAAATTCAATAAATAAATAATTAAGTGTAGAGAAGGCTTAATTATTAATTTCTAGTTTAATACTAGGAAAAATATACTTAAAATAAATTGTACCAAAATTAATTATTTAAATAATTAATTTCACAATTTATGATATTTTCCTATTTAATATTAGAAATAATAAGTAGTCTAGAAATAACTATCTAGAAAATATCTTATTTGACTAAGTATCTTTTCCACAAAATTTGAAAAAATATCTAATTTAAGTTGTATTAGAAAAAATCTAGAACTTAAATATTTTTCAAATTTAAATTTAATTAAATATTAAAAATTAAGTTGTAACCACTTAATTTGAAAATATTCCATTTTAAGTTAATATTCGAAAAGATATTAACTTAAAAAATATCTAAAGAATCTTAATAACCAATGCCTAAAATTCCTCAACTTAATTTGAAATTTTGAATTCAAAAGATATTCAGATTTAAGTTGGTTAGTTGAAGATAACTAAATATCAACTTAAATAGGAATATTTAATGAAAAATTTAAATTAAGTTCGAGAAAGAATCTAGATGGTTATAATTCTATATTTAATTAAATACAACAAAATACATATAGTTTAGCTTAGAATATAAAATTCTTTAAACTATGCTTTTCTAAATTAATTTCAAAATAAATGAAATTAATTATGTTGCTAATCAATTTTATTAGGTTAAACTAGTGTAATTAAACTAGTACAGTTGTTCAAATCAGGCAAATGGGCCTTCACAATTGGGGTGGTTCATGTGAGGGGGTGCTGGGTTCAGTATGTCGTACCCACTTCTATGGCTCCCAACTCTCACACAAGGCCCAAAAGAGAGGAATTTAACCTTAATAAGAACAACTGTTATTAATTGAATAGGCCCAAAAACTAAATGGGCCTAAATAAATTCTATCAAGAACTATGATAATTTATTTTAGCAACATTAACCTATATGCATCTATAATAAAATTAAACACATAGGCTCTCACAGGCACACTTTGGATGGGTCCTATCATGTTGCTAGGTCATACACAGATGAAAGAAGATTGTAAATATACCTGTTACAAATTATTATCTTGACCAAGGGAGCCATCAGATCATTAGATCTGGCAAAAAGTAATCATGGCTATTTGCAATCAAGTAATAATAGGTTTTAAAAACTTACATACAAGCTAAAACCACATACTCCTGCAACAAGGTTAGCTGGATAGTTGGAAGTAGGATTTATTTAATTTTAAATAAATAATTTCGAAAAATAAATAATTAAAAAATATTTTAATATTCGAAAAATAAAATAAAATTTTAAAAAAATTTAATTTCGGAAATAAAATTTAAATTTCGAAATTTAAAAAAAATATTTAAAATTAAACCTATTTTTTTGAAAAAATAGGTTTCAACCAACCTAAATATCATTTCAAAATTTCCTAACTACTTTTAAAAATTAAATGTTATTTTAAAAATAAAAATTAAATAAAAATTAGAAAAGATAAATGAAATATCTTTTCAGATTTTAAATTTAATTTAAATAAATAAAATAACAAAATTTAAAAGTTAGCAAAATATCTTACATCTATTTAAAATTACATGATTATAAATATCATATTTTAAATTTAAATAAGGTCAAAATATCTAAAAAGATTTAATTTTAAAAAAAAATATCTTAAAAGATAAGATATAATTAAAAATATCTTAAAAGATAAGATATCTTAAAAATATCTTAAAAGATTTTATAAATATCTTATAAAATCTGACCTTAAATTTAAAAAAAAAAAGATATAATCAAATTTAAAAATAAGATAGATTTTTAAGCAAGAAGATAGATACTAATTCTATTCAAATTCAAATTACACTAATATCTTGAATTAAATTTAAAAAATATTAAATTTATTCAAAATGATAATTAGAATTGAATTAGGAATAGTAATAGCATAAATACAAAACTATACAAAAAATTGGAAGTTAATTCCATGAAAAAGCATGAAAAATCGAAGAAAAACAAAAAAATTCGAAACGGTACGGACAGATTTGCGATCGCAGGAAAATATCAGCACAGCCCCAATTTTTTCAAATCTTCAAAAAATCATAACTAATTCAAATAAAATCCAAATTAAGTTCTGTAAAAGGCTAACTTGCTTAATTTTTTCCATACTATCCAATAAAAATAATTCCAGAGATAAAATCGCAATTATTTTTCACGAAAATTTCACAAACATCAATCAATCATCAAATAACACTCAATACAACATGATACCATCCAAAGAACATACAAACAATCGTTTTAAAGTCCAAATTTCTTGCAAGTAAATCAATTACCATGGCTCTAAGGCCAGTTATTGGAAATTATTTTACCAGGATCTTAGATCTACTCACAAGTATGTTTATTAACACCCTAAATATGAACTTTCTAAAACGATAAATTAAACACATATAAAGTTTAGGAAACCTTACATTGGGTGCAGCGGAATAATATGACTCCTTCCGTTCAGATATCTAGCCCTTGATTCCTTTCTGTAGCAGAGCATTATCAATATCTGAACCTGGATCTCTTTCTCTGAATCTTTGATGCTGAAACTCCTTTGCTGATGATCTTTCTTCACGATCTTCCTCACTATGATTGAGGTATCACTTGATGTGTGTGGGCACTACTCTAATCACTAAGGATTTCAAAATTCAAAGGAAGAAGAAAGAAGAAGTGGCAGCTAAAGATAGGGAGAGAGAAAGCTCAGTTTTTTCTGATTCAGAAAGTCTGAAGAAAAGTGTAATTTTTCTGAAGCCTTCACTATCTATTTATAGCATTCCACTAGGGTTAGATTTGAATTATATGGCATTAAAATAATGAAAAAAATCAATTTAAAAAAGCTACAATAGGTGGCCGGCCAAGCATTAGTGGATTGGGCCTTGGGCTTTGCAATTTTGCAATTTTAACACCTTTTGTATCTGATTTTCTCAAAAATCCAATTTCCTAATTCAACCATTTAAATGTCAATTCTAACTATTTAATAACTATAAATAATTATTAAATAATATTGTCATTTATCATATTTATTAATTGAACCATACAAAGTATCATAATTAACAAATATGCCCCTATAAACTCTTTCTTTACAATTTCGCCCTTACTTAGTGAAAAATTCACAAATAGACATAGTCTAATTTGAGAATTATAATTGATTAATCAAAACCAATTACATGAGTCTTACAAGCAATATTATCTCAACTAGTGGGGGGACCATGGGTCTATATAGCCGAGCTTCCAATAAGTAGATCAAGAATTTAGCACTAAAATTCACTAACTTATTAATTCTTCGTTGAATCCACGCATAGAACTTAGAATTGCACTCTCAGTATATAGAATGCTCTATATGTTCCACCATATAGACACATCATTAGTTATCCATTGTTATAATCCTAATGTGATCAATGATCCTCTATATGAATGATCTACACTGTAAAGGGATTAGATTACCGTTACACCCTACAATGTATTTATTCCTTAAAACACTTGACCCCGTATAAATGATATTTCAGCTTATGTGAAATGAGTACTCCACCATTTATGTTCGTTTGGTCAAGCTCGAAGGAGATCATCCTTTGCTTACTATTCGCCAGATAGAAGCTATAGATTCCATGTTTATGCTAGCGCTCCCACTCAATTGCACTACCGTGTTCCCAAAATGTACGTATCACCCTGACCTAAAAGTAGGCTTAACTAACAAATCAAAGAACACGAATAGCCTCTCGAGATTGAGCCTAATCATATCAGGATTAAGATCATTTGATCTAGGATCAACTAGGCGATATTGACTTGAATAGATATTACGGTAAGTTTAATAAATCTAAGTCAAAGTTCAATATCGGTCCCTTCCGATGCATACTCCATGCATCCAACCTGAGCTTTACTTTAACCAATGCTCTGGAAAGAACATAGCATTTCTCCAAATGCAAGTAAACTCTGTTGTAGATTATCATATCAGTAAAACCCTATGTCTGATAAATCTAGGAAAACTTTATTCACATAGTCATGTTTACTTTCCAATGTGTTGACGGCACAATAAACATGATCAAGTATGTGAAAAGGGTTTCAGATGAATTTATACATTATGTACATATAATCATGAAATAAATCATGTGAACCATGCAACATTAAATGTTATTTCTGATCTATATTAATAAGTAAATCTGATTATATTGAAATGAGTTTTATTTAGGGCATAAAACCCAACATTAAATTCAAGAAATAAATAATTAAGTGTAGAGAATGCTTAATTATTAATTTCTATTTAATACTAGGAAAAATATACTTAATAAAATTGTACCAAAATTAATTATTTAAATAATTAATTTCACAAAGTATAATTTTCCTATTTAAATATTAGAAATAATAAGTAGTCTAGAAATTACTATCTAGAAAATATCTTATTTGACTAAGTATCTTTTCAAAAATATGAAAAATATCTAATTTAAGTTAGATAGAAAAAATCTAAAACTTAAATAATTTCAAATTTAGATTTAATTAAATATCAGAAATTAAGTTGTAACCACTTAATTTGAAGATATTTTTTTAAAGTTAATATTTGAAAAGATATTAACCAAAAAATATCTAAAATATTCCATTTTAAGTTAATATTTGAAAAGATATTAACTTAAAAAATATCTTAAGAATCTTTAATAACTAATGCCTAGGATTCCTCAACTTGATTTAAAATTTAAATTAAATATTCAAATTTAAGTTAGATAAGAAAAATTAGTTGATACAACTAATTTATAACTTAAATAGGAATATTTAATTAAATAAGCTCCAGAAAGAATCTTAGTTAGTTAAAATTCTATATTTAATTAAATACAAGAAAAATACAAATAGTTTGTCTAGAATTAATATCTAAACTAAAAGTGTTTTTCTTAAAATTAACTTTAAAATATTAAAATGAAAATAAATTTCATATATTTTAAAAGTTAATTATGTTGCTAATTCAATTTTATTAGGTCAAACTAATATAATTAACCTAGTACGATTATTCAAATCGAGCAAATGGGCCTTCACAATTGGGGTAGTTCATGTGAGGGGGAGTCTTTGGAGTTCAGTATGTCGTACCCACTTCTATGGCTCCCAACTCTCACACAAGGCCCAAAAGAGAGGAATTTAACCTTAAAATAAATAACTGTTATTAATTGAATATGTCCAATAACTAGATGGACCTAAATAAAATCTATCATGGTGTGACATTTTATTTAGCAACAACCTATATGCATCTATATTAAAACAAAATAAACATATAGGCTCACACAGGCACACTTTGGATGGATCCTATCATGTTGCTAGGTCATACACAGATGAAAGAAGATTGTAAAATTTACATGTTACAAATTATTAACTTGACCAAGGGAGCCATCAGATCATTAGATCTGGCAAAAGGTAACCATGGCTATTTGCAATCAATTAATAATAGGTTTTGAAAAACTTACACACAAGTTTAAACCATATACTCCTGCAACAAGGTTAGCTGGATAGTTGGAAGTAGGATTTATTTAATTTTAAATAAATAATTTCGAAATAAAAAATTAAATTAAAAAAAATTTAATTTTCGAAAAATAAAATTTAAATTTCGAAATTTAAAAAAAAATATTTAAAATTAAACCTACTTTTTGAAAAATTAGGTTTCAACCAACCTAAATATCATTTCAAAATTTACTAACTACTTTTAAAAATTAAATGTTATTTTAAAAATAAAAATTAGAAAAGATAAATAAAATATCTTTTCAGATTTTAAATTTAATTTAAATAAATAAAATAACAAAATTTAAAAGTTAGCGAAATATCTTACATCTATTTAAAATTACATGATTATAAATATCTTATTTTAAATTAGGTCAAAATATCTAAAAAGATTTTGTTGACCGAGATTTTCGGCAACTATTGAAATATGATTATAATATTAAGCTGTAAGAAAGCGAGATAAGGATTTTTACGTGGTTGGGGCGTTAATGAGCCTTAGTCCACGAGTCTTTGTTATTGATGGATGTATTTAATACAGATTCCACACTTGGGGGAATGTTACCCTTATAAATACAGAGAATGTTCTTGGTGAGTATTTACTCTTCTTGCTCATATGCAACCCAAGATTCTCCCTCCCATTAAATGAGCTTTGAGGGGGTATTTATAGTGTTTTGGTGGGGTAATCCCTAGAATTGTTCTTACAAACGTATCTGTAAGTATCCATAAAGTTGGGTATTCCCAATGAATATACCATGGGTAATGCATGGTCAAATCCCTAGGTGCTGTAGGGTTTTTATGAGGAATGTCCTTTTTGCCTTGTGATTGATGTGACTCTTCGCAGAGTAGCCGTCGCTAGACTTTAATGATCATTCTTGTGTGTTTGGGGGTTGTGCGAGTCGGACTTTATTGCGTGTTGCAATCCCAACACGCTTCCTCCCATGCAGCATTAAATGCGACTTGATTGCTCAGGAGAAGCCTGACACTTCGCGGAGAGGCTTTATGCTATGCGAGCTTCCGGGAGCACCTTGTACTCCGGGTGCCTCCTCCGGGACTTATGCCCAGGGTGCTTCCTTGTGGCATTCAAAGACTTAGCAAATATTTACAAGTTATCTGATCCACGTGTCCCTGCTTGATTGGTCCACGTATATTGGGCGAAATCAGGGGCAACATTTACCCCCAAGCCTTGTTTACTTGAAAAATAAACCAAGGCTTGCTTAGGTGCCTCCGGTTGACTCCTCGGTTCCCTGGCTCAAGCTCAGAGCGCGTGGGGGCATATTTAATGATGACATTTAATGCAGCGATTCGCTTTTTGCAGAGGTGTCTCCGGCCGACTCCTTGGTTTCCCGGCACGAGCTTGGGGCGCGTGAGGGTGCATCTAATGATGGCATTAAATGCAGCGATTCGCTTTTTTGCAGAGGTCGATTCGTTTCACGCCCCTTGATTGATGCGGCGCATTAATGGTGTCAGACGGATACTCAAACGTTTCCACCGCCTTTATGGCAACTCAATCTGACCCGTTGATCTTTGGGTATTTGAGTCGTGCATTTCCCCCACCGTACGATTGGTAGGTGGTGACGCCTGTTCCTCATGCATTTTTGCCTATAAAAGCCACCATCTTTCCTTCATTTCGGTTACTTTCCATTCCTTGCCATTTTTGCTCGAATTTCCCAGAGAGAAAATTCTTCAAAAACAGCACGAACCTTCTGAACACTTTGCCATTTTTTCCCAGTTTTTCCTTGCTTGCTGCTATCAGTCCTTCTCGTCTTTACTCGACTAAACTCAGGACCCCCAGTTCAACACTTCACTGTAAGTTTCTTGCATCCTTTGGAAATGACATGCTTTTACTTGCTTTGTTTGTTTTTTCTGGGTTCACATTTTGAGATTTCTGGGCATGCAAGTGTTTAGGTTCTTCATGTATTCTGTTTTGTGTTTACTGCTTTAATTGTAGGATCGCCATTATTATGCCTCTGTTATTATCGTGCATTTTCGTTGAAGAGAACCATATGTTCTTCGTTCAACGGTTGCTTAGGGCATAGAATGGGGTCTTTTTCTTTCTGTTCCCCTTATTGTGTAAAACCACCTTCTGCGATTTTGCTTTTGAGACACTTGTTCGGGGAATCTTTCTAGGGTTTCCTATGTGACACGTGTCCAGGAGGGGGCCTCTTTCCAGCGGTTAGGGGACCCCCATTCCCTTTTTCTTGACTTAGGGTTTGGTATGGGACCTAACTGCTGGAATTTTCTCTTTCTTTTTTGTTTTTCACAGAATAGAGAATGTCTGCCTCTGGTTCGAAGTCTTCGAAGAAGAGCGGGAAACGCATGGCCACTCTGGAGGAGGTTTCCCTGGGACCCGTCGCCCAGGAGGGGTATAAGTCCCGAGCAACCGGGTGGGAAGCGGCTGAGCTTCATTCCACCTTAACCTGTCCTCATCAACTGGAGAATATTATGGACGTTGCCGGGATCAAACCTTCCACTTCGGGGACCTATCACCGGCCACCTCGCGACTCGGAGACGCCTAAGCACAATTACGGCGGCTTCGGGCACAGAGCCGGACACACACGATGGCGGTGCCATGCTCCCACTCCGGGACTATTTTGTTAATTTCCTTGTTTTTGTCGGCATTGCGCCATACCAACTCATTCCTCGAAGCTTATCGCACCTTTCGGGCTTATTTATTTTTTATGCCGCCGCGGATGGGGATCTCCCGTAGGCGAAAATTTTGTATTTTTATGAACTTGTATCCGTCCCCGAAAGGGGACAAACTTAAGGACGGTTTCTATGGGTTCCGGATCCATCCCGCTACCGAGGGGGTGGTTCTGTATAATAGGCAGACTCACGTCAAGGAGTATCGCCATCGCTTTTTCTTTTCCTCCGGGTTCAGGGCAGTGGATCACCCGGAGCTCCTTACTGAGTGGGTGAGGATCCCGCCCTATCAGCGGACGGCCCCTACTCAGACCTTCCTCCGGAGGGCCCAAGCCTTTGCCTCCTACGACCGCGCCGATCTCGATGTCGGGGGTTTGGTCACCACGAAAAACTGCAGGAAGGCCAAACTTATCCTTCCGCATCAATCCGTGGAGGACTCTAACCTCTCACGGGTCATCTGTCCCAATGTAAGGGCGCCGGTCGCGGAGAAGGCCTTCCGGGATGAGCTTATCGCCACGGCAGAGAAAAAAATACCAAGACTATCTCTACGGAAGGCCCGGGGAGAAGGCATACTCTCGGAGGCCCCGAGGGAGCCTGCCTGCGGGAGGGACTTCGCGTGGGGAGCCGGTGGTGCGAAGGAGCCGGGCGATTTCGGGAAGTCGAGGCTAAATTTTTTGACAAGATTCTTCAAGAAGAGATTGGGGATCGTCTGCCCGGGAGGCCCTTCGTATTGAGGATTCTTCGGAGAGGAAAACCCCGGCCACGGCCTTCGGTCCCCGAGCCAAACTCGGGGGCTCACTGGTCTTAGCACCTCCGTGCGGCGGTAAATCTCCTTTGATAATTAGTTATGTTCCTTCCGTTGGTGAATACGCCAGTCATAGGCCTGTAGGGTTCGACGAGCGTCTTCATAAGTTTAGGATGCCATCGTCCCGGTGGGGGGATCATTTGAAGGAATTTTATTTTTCAAACTTAGGAGATTTTCTAGGTCGGTCCCGGATGGGCTCTGGCCCTCCGGAACCTATTCCCTTAGGTCCTTCAGCTTATATTACGTCCAGCTGGTTCCGGCCTTCGGACAGCTATCTCGGAGATGATCTTGCCCAGCCTTAAAGTTCAGGACTTTGCTAGGGCCAAATTAGGAAGTTCAGGTAGGAGTAGCTTATTTGCTGTATCTTGTATAAGTGGTTCCCCACGGATATCTAACACTTGCTTATTTTTGTGAAACAGGTGTCTCCATGGATGCCATCTTGGAACAGCTTGCCGGAGTTCACACTCCTGTGGCTCCTCCGGCCTTTACCTCTTCCCCCATAGCCCCTTCCCTGAAGGTCTCTTCTAGCGCTCCCCCTGACACTATTGATTTAGTGGACGACGAGGAGGTGCTTCCGGGAGAAGGCCAAGGAAAGCAGTGGGACTTCTCTGAGGAAGTCGCCGAGGGTGTGGGAGAGCTCCGAGCCCTTCCGGAGGAGGCTGAAGAAGGCGAAGAGGAGCCTGAGGTGGCTCTGATTCGTAAGTGCAAGGGCAAGATGATTGCCCAGGACGAGCCCAAGAAGCCTCGGAGGGCCGACACTCCTGCCCATGGTCTTGACGGCGGGGTTTCCCCCATGGAAGAAAATCCTGCTCCTCCCAACATCGTGCTTACTCCGGTCCCAGGGGATGAGGTGAGGCAAGAGCTTCGGATAGCCAAGCATAACTATGCATGGACGAGTACTCCCGGGGGTATGCCGAGGTGGAAGCCCTTATGAGGGTTTTGCGGGCTGAGGTAGAGGCAAGTATCAACAACCCGGAGTACCAGGATCCGTGGGACCTTAACCTGGACCCCCTATCGGACTGGTTCCGTCGCTTCCTTGGGCCCACCTTGGCTCCCTTTGCCGCGGAGATGACCGGCGAGTTCGCTTCTCAGCTTACCCGATGCGCGCCTAAGCGGTTCGCCACTTGTGCCTCCCTGAACTCCATCTTCCAGGTCCAGGACCTCAGCCATTCCCTCACCGTGGTAAGTACTTTGCAATTTTGCTTTTCCCTTTATTTTTCTTCTTGGGAAATTTTTCCTTCTTACACTTGTGTTATTGTTCAGCTTGCTGCTGAGGCTGGCCGCCTCTCCAAGAACATCATAAACCATGGTTTCGTTCTGTCCGACTTTGGGGACATGAACGATGTCAGGAAGGTCCTTCAGGACCTTACAGCGGAGAGGCAGATCTACCAGGAGGCTGCCGAGCACCAGGAGGCGGCTGCCAAGGCCAAGGAGGAGGAGGCCAAACGGAGGGAGGCTCAGGCGGAAGCCATGATCCCGGACGAGGCCCAGCGGAGGGACAGGTTGGAGGCCCAACACCAGGAGGAGCTGAGGGCTCAAAGCGAGGCTGCTGATAAGGCCAGGCGAGACCTCCGGGAGGCCAGGGAGGCTTTGGACGAGATGGTTGCCAAGGTGAGATCCTTAGAGGAAACTCACCAGGCGGACATAGAGTCGAAGGCCGCTCTAGCTGCGGAGCTGAAGGAGCTCAGGGACTACAAGGAGCAATCCATCAAGAAAGCAAAAAGAGCCGAGCTCCTTTCTCCTGTTTCCTGTGCTCGGTGTCCGAAGCGCTTCGATGATGGGGTCTACATGGCCTGGTCCACCAACAACCAAAATATCAAGCTTACTTTTTATCCCAAACCCGAGGACATGATTGCCAAATTTTGGGAAAAGAAGAAGAAGCTCGATGCCATGGTAGAGGCATGTATCGGACCTCGCCTTCCTCCGCGCATTGACTGAGCTGCTGTATGATTGACCCAGTATAACCAAGATTCCACCCACTTCTTTTATTATTCTCTCTTTTTTTTTTCTTTTGTACATATTTGCTGCTGCCTTGGAACAATATATATAGGTAGCAGTTTTTATTCGAAGGGGAGACAATATTTTTTAAGGCCTATCCCCGGGCCATTTATATGTATATGACCTGCCCTTTTGGCCAGGATAATTTATATGTGATCTTTCTTTTGCCACATATTTATGTTTTTTTAACCTGTCCTTTGGATCAAAATTTTTATGCTTATGCTTTTTATTTTTGTGCATACTTTTTGACCTGCCCTTTGGGTCAGGATATTTTACTTAGTTTATTTTTCTGTTTGTCCGTGCGGTATACCCTAGTACCCCCCTGAGTGGCATAGAAACTTTGTTTTTAAGGCACTCAGTTTTATTTAACATGTAGAGGAGGTATACATTTGGACGGTACAAACCCTTTGAACAAAGTCTAAGTTTTATTTCGCTACTGGTAATATCTTCTGAGGTGATCGGCATTCCAAGCTCTTGGCACGGTGGTTCCGTCCATTCTTTTTAGTTTGTAAGTGCCGGAACCGATCTCGTCCTCGATCTCATATGGTCCTTCCCAATTTGGCCCAAGTACCCCTACTCCGGGTTCTTGGGTGGCTGGGAAAACCCTTCTTAGGACCATATCCCCAATAGCGAATTTTCTGTTTTTAACCTTAGAGTTAAAATACTTGGTCACCTTCTTTTGGTAAGCAGCCATCCGTATTTGAGACTCATCCCGGAGTTCTTCGACTTGATCCAAAGCTTCTTGAAGCAGTGCCTGATTTGTGGCAGGATTGTAAGTCGTCCTCCTGTGGGATGGGAATAATGTTTCTACCGGGACCATTGCTTCACAACCGTACGTCATTGAAAAAGGCGAGTGACCGGTTGTGGTTCTGGGGGTCGCAATCAAATTGCTTTCCATTGTCGGAGACTATTTTGTGAGGCAAGCCGTATCGACACACTATGTTTTTGATAACAAAGTCCAATGCCTTCTTGGCAGTTATTGTCTTCATAGGCTCAGCCTCTGTCCATTTGGTGAAGTAGTCTACTGCCACTATTGCATACTTTACCCCTCCTTTTCCTGTTGGCAGAGACCCGATGAGATCTATTCCCCAGACCGCGAAGGGCCAGGGACTGGTCATCAGGGTGATCTCGTTTGGAGGGGCTCTCAGTATGTTCGCGTACCTTTGGCACGAGTCACACTTTTGGACATAGTCTATACAATCTTTTTTCATTGTTGGCCAGAAGTACCCTTGCCTCAATATTTTCTTTGAGAGACTGGGTCCTCTCGTATGATCTCCACAGAACCCTTCGTGGACCTCTAGCTTGATTTGTCTAGCTTCAGGGTCCGATACACACCTTATAAAGGCATGCTGAGTCCTCTCCGGTGGCCCAGACGGATTAGATTTTCGATCTCGTCCTTGAGATTCTTACACTCATTGGTGCTATGACCAATGTCCTCCTTTAGATTTTTCAAGTTAATTAAATGTATTAAATTCCAGAAATAAATAATTAAGTGTAGAGAAGGCTTAATTATTAATTTCTATTTAATACTAGGAAAAATATACTTAATAAAATTGTACCAAAATTAATTATTTAAATAATTAATTTCACAAAGTATAATTTTCCTATTTAAATATTAGAAATAATAACTAGTCTAGAAATTACTATCTAGAAAATATCTTATTTGACTAAGTATCTTTTCAAAAAATTTGAAAAATATCTAGTTTAAGTTATATAGAAAAAATCTAAAACTTAAATAATTTCAAATTTAGATTTAATTAAATATCAAAAATTAAGTTGTAACCACTTAATTTGAAGATATCTTTTTAAGTTAATATTCGAAAAGATATTAACCAAAAAAAATATCTAAAATATTCCATTTTAAGTTAATATTTGAAAAGATATTAACTTAAAAAATATCTTAAGAATCTTTAATAACTAATGCCTAAGATTCCTCAACTTGATTTAAAATTTAAATCAAATATTCAAATTTAAGTTAGATAAGAAAAATCAGTTGTTACAACTAATTTATAACTTAAATGGGAATATTTAATTAAATAAGCTCCAGAAAGAATCTTAGTTAGTTAAAATTCTATATTTAATTAAATACAAGAAAAATACAAATAGTTTGTCTAGAATAATATCTAAACTAAAAGTGTTTTTCTTAAAATTAACTTTAAAATATTAAAATGAAAATAAATTTTCATATATTTTAAAAGTTAATTATGTTGCTAATTCAATTTTATTAGGTCAAACTAATATAGTTAACCTAGTACAGTTATTCAAATCAGGCAAATGGGCCTTCACAATTGGGGTAGTTCATGTGAGGGGGTGCTGGGTTCAGTATGTCGTACCCACTTCTATGGCTCCCAACTCTCACACGAGGCCCAAAAGAGAGGAATTTAACCTTAAGATAAATAATTGTTATTAATTGAATAGGTCCAATAACTAAATGGACCTAAATAAAATCTATCATGGTGTGACATTTTATTTAGCAACAACCTATATGTATCTATATTAAAACAAAATAAACATATAGGCTCACACAGGCACACTTTGGATGGATCCTATCATGTTGCTAGGTCATACACAGATGAAAGAAGATTGTAAAATTTACCTGTTACAAATTATTAACTTGACCAAGGGAGCCATCAGATCATTAGATCTGGCAAAAAGTAACCATGGCTATTTGCAATCAAGTAATAATAGGTTTTTAAAAACTTACAAACAAGCTAAAACCACATACTCCTGCAACAAGGTTAGCTGGATAGTTGGAAGTAGGATTTATTTAATTTTAAATAAATAATTTCGAAAAATAAATAATTAAATAAAAAATATTTTAATTTTAAAAAAAATAAAAATAAAAAAACATTTTAATTTCGGAAAAAAAAATTAAATTTCGAAATTTAAAAAAAGATTTAAAATTAAACCTACTTTTTGAAAAATTAGATTTCAACCAACCTAAATATCATTTCAAAAAATTTGCCAACTACTTTTAAAAATTAAATGTTATTTTAAAAATAAAAATTAAATAAAAATTAGAAAAGATAAATTAAATATCTTTTCAGATTTTAAATTTAATTTAAATAAATAAAATAACAAAATTTAAAAGTTAGCAAAATATCTTACATCTATTTAAAATTACATGATTATAAATATCTTATTTTAAATTTAAATAAGGTCAAAATATCTAAAAAGATTTAATTTTTTTAAAAAAATATCTTAAAAGATAAGATATAATTAAAAATATCTTAAAAGATTTTATAAATATCTTATAAAATCTGACCTTAAATTTAAAAAAATAAGATATAATCAAATTTAAAAATAAGATAGATATTTAAGCAAGAAGATAGATACTAATTCTATTCAAATTCAAATTACACTAATATCTTGAATTAAATTTAAAAAATATTAAATTAATTCAAAATGATAATTAGAATTGAATTAGGAATAGTAATAGTATATATACAAAACTATACAAAAAATTGGAAGTTAATTCCATGAAAAAGTATGAAAAATTGAAGAAAAACGAAAAAATTGTGAACTGTACGGAGAGATTTGCGATCACAGGAAAATATCAGCACAGCCCCGATTTTTTTCAAATCTTCAAAAAATCATAACTAATTCAAATAAAATCAAAATTGAGTTCTGTAAAAGGCTAACTTGCTTAATTTTTTCCATACTATCCAATAAAAATAATTCCAGAAATAGAATCGCAATTATTTTTCACGAAAATTTACAAACATCAATCAATCATCAAATAACACTCAATACAACATGATACCATCCAAAGAACATACAAACAATCGTTTTAAAGTCCAAATTTCATGTAAGTAAATCAATTACCATGGCTCTGAGGCCAGTTGTTGGGAATTATTTTACCAGGATCTTAGATCTACTCACAAGTATGTTTATTAACATCCTAAATAAGAACTTTCTAAAACGATAAAATAAACACATATAAAGTTAAGAAAACCTTACATTGATGCAGCGAAATTAATGTCTCCTTCCACTCAGATCTCTAACCCTTGATTCCTTTCTGTAGCAGAGTATAATCAAGATCTGAGTCCGAATGTCCTTCTTCTTCAAGTTTTGATCCTTCACAGTCTTCCAATCTATGATTGAGTTACTGCTTGCTGTGTGTGGGCACTTACACTTTCACTAGGGTCACGAAAAAGATGAAGGGAAAAGAGAGAGGGATTTCGGCCAAGTATAGAAAGTAGGGAAGGCTCAGTTTTTCTGAAGAGAGAAATTTCTGTTAGAAAGATGATCTGAAAACTTGTGTTTTGACTGAGCCATCACTTTCTATTTATAGGCAACTACTAGGTTTAGGTTAGGATTATTTGGCATTAAAATAATGAAAATATTAATTTGAAAAATCAACTTAAGTGGCCGGCCATGGTGTTGTAATGGGCCTCACTTAATTTTGCAATTTTATCAAATTTTATCTCTATTTTCTCAAAAATGCCAATTTTCCAATTCTAACCTTTTAAATGCCAAAACTAATTATTTAATAACTAAAATAGATTATTAAATAATATTTTCATTTAATTTAATTATTAATTAGACATATAAAGTCCATTAATAAATAAATAAACCTAGAAAACTTTTTTCTTTACAATTTCACCCCTGCTAAGTGAAAATTCATGAAATTATACATAGTCTAACTTTAGAATTATAATTGATCAATCCAGAATCAATTAATGAGTCTTACAAGCAGAATGTTCTCAACTAGAATGGGGATCATGGATCTATATGCTGAGCTTCCAACAAGTGAACCAAATTTACCAAGTAAATTCCTACTTATTAATTCTTCGTTGAATCCACTCTTAGAACTTAGAATTGCACTCTCAGACTTATATAGAGCATATTGTATGTTCCACGATATCAATATACTATCTCATTTAACCATTGTTATAATCTTATTGTGATTTAAAGATCCTCTATATAGATGATCTACATCGAGATGGGATTTCTTTACCGTTCTCACCCCTCAATGTATTTTGCCCCTTAAAACACTTAGCTACCTATAAATGGTGTTTAGTGATCTAATAATTAGTCAGTTAAACAAGAGCTCATCCATTTACTTCTATTTGCTAAGCTCGAAGGGAATCATCACTTGACTTCTATACACCAGTAGAAGCTATAGATTCCATATTTATGTTCAGCACTCCCACTCAATCATACTATCATGTTCCCAAAATATACGTATCACCCTGACCCAAAAGTAGGCTTAACTAATAAATCAAAGAACATGAATAACACTCCTGAGTTGAGCCCAAGCATATCAGGATTTAGATTCTTTTAATCTTAAGATCAACTACTGATATTGACTTGGAAAGATATGTATAACGGTAAGTTTGTAATATCTTAACTTAGTTGCAATATCGGTCCAGTCCAATGTATACTCTATACATTTGAAACTAGTATACTTTACTAATGTCCTGGAAAGAACATAACACTTACTCCAAGTGTGAGTATACATCATCGTTGATTATCACATTAGTGTAAATCCAATAACACTGATGAAACAGGGACCAAAACTTTTGATTCATATGATCACAATCACATTCCACTGTGTTGACGATACTGTAATTGTGAATAAACATATGATCTGGATTTAACTGATTTTGTGTGTATGAATGCAATAAACATATTTAACATATTAAACCATTAGCATGTAAAATTCATGCAAACATCAATTACTTCAAATTTCTTATATTGATAACTAATCAGATTGTAAAGAGTTTTGTTTAGGGCATAAAACCCAACACCAGAAAGCTATGTTCTTCCAGGGCAGGAAAAGAAAGTTTGCAAATTAAATAAGTCTATCTATGGACTTAAGCAAGCTTTTCGCTCATGGAACAAAAGGTTTGATGAAATCATCAAGACCTACGGCTTTCTTCAGAATGAAGATGAACCTTGTGTTTACCAACTCAAGGAAGACCAAGTAGTAGTATTCCTGGTCCTTTATGTTGACGACATTTTGATTATTGGAAACAATATCAAGAAAATGACTAACATGAAGGAATGGCTTAACACTCAATTTGATGTGAAAGATTTGGGTGAGGCAGCCTATGTTCTTAGTATTCAGATTATCAGAAACTGGAAGAACAGATCTCTTGCTCTCTCTCAAACAACCTATATTGACAAAGTTTTAGAGAGATTCTCCATGAACAACACCAATGGGGCGAACATGCCTTCTAGATATGGTATTCGTCTATCTAAGGAACAGTCTCCTACTGATCCTCAAGAGATAGAGGACATGGCAAAAATTCCTTATGCTTCTGCAGTTGGAAGTCTAATGTATGCAATGTTATGCACTAGACCTGACATCTGCCATGCAGTTGGAATCGTGAGCAGGTATCAATCAAATCTAGGACAAGAACATTGGAATGCAGTTAAGTATATTCTGAAATACTTAAAGAGTACAAGAAATCTTGTATTAGTCTACAAGGGTGGTGCTTTAAATCCCATAGGCTATACTGATTCAGATTTTCAGGCATGTCTTGAAGACAGGAAATCTACATCTGAGATGGTGTTTACTCTTGGGGGTGGAGCAGTGGTTTGGAGAAGTGCTAAACAAACTGCGATATCGAACTCTACGATGGAAGCATAATACATAGCTGCAGCAGAAGCTGCTAAAGAGCTTGTCTGGCTAAGAAAGTTCTTCACCAGTATCGGTGTCGTGCCTGGAATGGAAAAGCCTCTGGTCCTACTTTGTGATAATAATGGAGCAATAGCCAATAGTAAGGAACCTCGAAGCCACAAGAGAAACAAACACATAGAAAGGAATTATCACATCATCAGAGAATATGTGGCAAGAGGGGATGTACTGTTTTAGAAAGTGGACACAGAAGACAACTTAGCTGATTCATTCACCAAAGTCTTGGCAGTAACTACATTTGAAAAGCACCGTCAGAATTTAGGATTAATTGATATGTACTGATTAGTTTTATATTAGTGCAAGTGGGAGTTTGTTGGGTTTTATGCCCTAAATAAAACTCCATTTCAATGTAATCCATTTTATTCAACATCAATAAAGAAACAGAAGTATTTTTCATTCATTTGTGTATGTTTTGGTTCATCTTATCAATTGCTTGTCTATTTGATTTATAAATTCATCTGAAACCCTTTTCACATACTTGATCCTGTTTATTGTGTTGTCAACACATTGGAAAGTAAACATGACTATGTGAATAAAGATTCCTAGATTTATCAGAACACGGGGTTTTACTGATATGACAATCTACAACAGAGTTTACTTGCATTTGGAGAAGTGCTATGTTCTTTCCAGAGTATTGGTTAAAGTAAAGCTCAGGTTGGGTGCATGGAGTATGCATCGGAAGGGACCGATATTGAACTTTGACATAGATTTATTAAACTTATCGTAATATCTATTCAAGTCAATATCGCCTAGTTGATCCTAGATCAAATGATCTTAATCCTGATATGATAAGGTTCAATCTCAAGAGTGTTATTCGTGTTCTTTAATTTGTTAGTTAAGCCTACTTTTGGGTCAGGGTGATACGTACATTTTGGGAACACGGTAGTGCAATTGAGTGGGAGCGCTAACATAAATATGGAATCTATAGCTTCTATCTGGCGAATAGAAAGTAAAGAATGATTTCCTTCGAGCTTGACCAAACGAAAATAAATGGTGGAGTACTCATTTCACATAGCTGAAATATCATTTATACGGGGTTAAGTGTTTTAAGGATAAAATACATTGTAGGGTGTTACGGTAATCTAATCCCTTTACAGTGTAGATCATTCATATGGAGGATCATTGATCAAATTAGGATTATAACAATGGATAACTAATGACGTGTCTATATGGTGGAACATATAGAGCGTTCTATATACTGAGAGTGCAATTCAAAGTTTTATGCATGGATTCAACGAAGAATTAATAAGTCAGTGAATTTAGGTTATAAATTATTGATCTGCTTATTGGAAGCTCGGTTATATAGACCTATGGTCCCCCCACTAGTTGAGACAATATTACTTGTAAGACTCATTTAATTGGTTTTGATTAATCAATTATAATTCTCAAATTAGACTATGTCTATTTATAAATTTTTCACTAAGTAAGGGGGAAATTGTGAAGAAAGAGTTTTTAGGGCATATTTGTTAATTAAGATACTTTGTATGGTTCAATTAATAAATGTGATAAATGACAATATTATTTAATAATTATTTATAGTTATTAAATAGTTAGAATTGACATTTAAATGGTTGAATTTGAAAATTGGCATTTTTGAGAAAGTAAGATGCAGAATTGATAAAACTGCAAAATTTGCAAAAGTGAGGCCCAAATCCATAATGCCTTGGCCGGCCACTTTTATAGGAAATATCATCTGATATTTTCATTATTTTAATGCCAAATAATTCAAGCCTAACCCTATGTGGTATGCTATAAATAGATAGTGACGGCTTCAGGAAATATACACTTTCACATCTTGTTTCCTTCAGAGAAAAACCTGAGCCTTCTCTCTCTAAACCTAGCCGCCACCTTCACCCTCTTCTTCTTCCTTAAATAATTTCGAACCTCTTAGTGATAGAGTAGTGCCCACACACAGCAAGTGATACCTCAATCATAGTGAGGAAGATCGTGAAGAAAGACATTCAACAAGAAGGAGATTCAGCATTACAGAAAGGAGAGAAAGAGATCCAGGTTCAGATCTTGATAATACTCTGCGACAGAAAGGATACAAGGGTTAGAGATCTGAACGGAAGGAGACATATTATTCTGCTGCACCCAATGTAAGGTTTCTCATACTTTATATGTGTTTAATTTTATAATCGTTTTAGAAGTTCATATTTACGGTGTTAATCAACATACTTATGAGTAGATCTAAGATCCTGGTAAAATAATTTCCAACACTAAGTTATTCAGCAAGAGATTAATTAGTTAATCTCTTTTCATTTGAAGAAAATAAAGGAAAATCAAAGAAAAACCAAAGAATACAACTCTCTCTCTCTCTTTCTCTCTTTCGGCTAGGGAAAAAACCAGAGGAGGATCACTTCAATTCAACCTTTTTTCTGGAATTTCAGTAGGGATTCAAAAGCCCTAGTAGCCCTAGTAGCACCCTGTTAGGGTTAGAAGTGTTTAAGGTTCGAATTTTAAGGTTCATTTGAGTTGGTTTAAGTTTCTTGCAACTGGTTTTAGTGTATGGGGTTGGATTTGTGCAAATTTGAGTTTTGAACTCAAAGCTTTGGTCTTTAATGGCAAGTTGAGTTTCATTGGGTTTTTCTGTGGTTTTTGATAACTCTATGATTATAGAGTTATTTGGCTCTTTTTGTCCATTAAATTAGTTTTGTTCTCAAGCATTTTTAGCTTATTAAAATAATTTTTACTTAGTTTTATTTAGTTTTCCATAAATCTTAATTTTAATATTTTTTAGATTAATTTTGTAATATTTTATCAAATTCATTTAGTTTTTCATTTTATAAGTGTTAATCTCAATGTTGTGTATATTTGTAGAATGTTTAAATGCATATTTTGGACTTATCACATGGGTTAAAATTATAGAATTAATATTTCATCAAAGTGTCATTGGAACCACTAAAGCCTAAATTGATTGATAATTATTTATAGTGGGCTAATAATTAACATATTGGGCTTTTAATTTATCAATTCATCAAAGTGTTACAAAGAAAAGAAAAGACAAATGAAAAAAAAGGATGGGCCGATCATTTTGTTTCTTTTATAGTTGGGCCTTAACAATCATCACCCAAGATAAGGAGACCTGATTAATGAAAAAAAAGGGCTAGTTGATATATGCATATATGAGATGAACAAAAGGAAAAAAAGAGGGAGGCGTGAATTACAAAGAAGGAGGCGTAGAGTGACTTGGGAAAAAACACAAGAAGCGGGCGGCAGTGAAGAAAATGAAGAAAAGAAGAAAAACAAAAAGAAGAAAAAAAAAAAAAAAAAAGAGAGAGAGTTTATTTAGGGTTTTAATTTAGCATTTTTATTTTGGAGATTGGCAAAGATCAAGAGGAAGAAGAAGAGCAATTCGGAGAAGAAACTTAGAGTCTTGTGACAAGCTCTAAATAAGTTTTTATTTCTATCTTTCTTTTCTTTTAAATTTTGTAATTTTTGCACAATCTATTATGAGTTAATTTTTATTTTGTTAGAATTATTTTGTTGACTTAAATTGTGATTTGATATTTTGTTGATATGTTTTAGTGAATTGGTTTTGTTCATTCAAGTGTGTTTATTGTGCAATTGCTTACTTTTGCTTGATCACCATTAGTAGGTACTAGCTAATCTTAATTTTGGAAAAAAAAATAAGGTTAGTGGAATTGCTTGAATGATGCATGAATATCACCTTGGAAAAGTGTGATTTATAAATAACATAGGAATATGTTATTTACCTTGTATGACTTGAATGAATTATGCTTAAATTGGTTAATTGGGCATAGGAATATGTCAATTAATTAGAGAATCAAACTATAAATACTTTGGAAAAAGGATTATGACATTTTAAATTCCTAGTTGACATTATCAATTCACAACAATACTCATTTGCACCATTATATCAACTTTGTATTTTTTAGGTCAATTTAATAGTTCTAGCTTGTTTTCTTCATAGTTTGTGTTTGTTAATTTTTTTTACATATTCTCATCACTTTATTTTTTTTATTTTTTTTGTTGAAACCAATTTGTGAGTAATTAGTTTTATTAATTAATTTCCAATTTTCAATCCCTGTGGAGACGATACTCGATTTATCACTTTATTACTTGTTACGATTGCGTATACTTGCGTACACAATTTTCACAACAAGTTTTTGGCGCCGTTGCCGGGGATTGATTTAGTGAAATTTTGTTTGTGGAACTTAATTACTATCAATTTGGTTTTTTTTTTTAGTTTTTCATTTGTTTCGTTTTATTTTCCTTGTTCTATTTTACGCTTTGTTTGTTTATCTTGGTTCCTTTTTCAAGGTACTTGGGATGTCTCATCGACAAGTCCTTATGAATTTTGTTCAACATGACTTGGAGCCCTTGTATGAAGCATGGTGGAGATACAAGGCATTTCTAGTGAGGTAGAAATCTTCCTAAATGGGTTGAATCTAAGCACACGAAAATGGGTAGAAAGGGGAAATGGTACCACCAATTTCTACCAACTATCAATCGATGAAGCCTATTGGATGTTGGAAGACATGGCGGAATACAATGAGTGGTGTTGTAATTGTCCAAACAAAGACCATGTTTGGGAGGACAACTACAATAATTTGGAGCTAAATTTTGACACTTACACTCAAGGACCAAATGATGCGATTTTAGAAGATTTAGAAGAGTTCAACATAGAAGAACATCCTCATCAAATGGCTCAATCAAGCTCATTTGAGGTATTGATGATGGAGTTCATGGCAAAAAATGATGCCTTAATTCAAAGCCAAGCTTCATCCTTGAGGAAATTGGAGAACCAATTTGAGCTTTTAGTGAATGAGTTGCGTGATAAATCCCATGAAACTTTGGGTATTGATATGGAAAATTCAAGGGAGAAAGAAGAAAGTGAAAATGTCATTTTGAGGAGTGGTAATGAGTTGGAGATACTTGGGGAAAATTTTGAGCAATTACAAGAGCTCACTTCAATCCAAAGTAGTGAAAAAAAAGATAAGGAAGCAAGCATTCCAAGTTGGTCAACATTTATTGCTGCTCATAATGTTGTAGCATTATCACAGCAAAACTGCCCAGTTTTTGAAAAAATTCCGCAAGAGCATTTTCGCATTCCTCAAGTCAAAGAGCTCATGGTAATGGAATATTATGTTTATGAAGATCCTTTTTGGCCACCACCTCCTCCTCCACCATTGGCATGGTACCTTGGCATCCATCATGTGCATTCATCAAATTCAAGTCAAGTTAAGCACTTTGCCTTTTCAATTCCATATCTCGCCAAGCTTGAGGGCATCCACGACAAAGACCCATTTGTGAGGGCATATGCCACTCTCTATGGGAAGAAGCCGCTCTTTGATGAGTGCTTCTCAAAAAGTCAAGCCGACGACTTTAAATCAAGCGCTTTTTGGGAGGCAACCCAAGCTTTCTAAACTTTGTTTTTATGACATTTTAAATACTTTGGAAAAAGAATTATGCCATTTTAAATTCCTAGTTGACATTATCAATTCACAACAATACTCATTTGCACCATTATATCAACTTTGTATTTTTTAGGTCAATTTAATAGTTCTAGCTTGTTTTCTTCATAGTTTGTGTTTGTTAATTTTTTTTACATATTCTCATCACTTTATTTATTTTTTTTTTTGTTGAAACCAATTTGTGAGTAATTAGTTTTATAAATTAATTTCTAATTTTCAATCCCTGTGGAGACGATACTCGATTTATCACTTTATTACTTGTTACAATTGCGTATACTTGCGTACACAATTTTTACAACAGTTTTCTAGTTGGAATATGTTGTATATACATTGTTTAGGTACTCTTGAAAGTTTGGTGGCAATTGGACAAGT
This sequence comes from Cannabis sativa, assembly GCF_029168945.1. NCBI lineage: Eukaryota > Viridiplantae > Streptophyta > Magnoliopsida > Rosales > Cannabaceae > Cannabis > Cannabis sativa. The sequence goes on from NC_083602.1 coordinate 74,379,108, forward strand.
TTTGAGCAAATTGGTGAGTTTTTGGGGAGACTGGTATAAAAACCAGTTTACTGGTTTTGGCAGGGTTCCCCGAAAAATTAGTTTTCTCAATTCTCGTCCATTTCAGTGCCGTAGTTGGGTGTTTTCCTGTTTCTTGAGTTAGTGTGATTCATAGAGAGTATAACAGAACCTAAAGTTGTAGGTTTGGATTTCCCGGATTAGGGTTTTAATCATGTGATTTACCTAGTTTTATAATGTGATTAGGGCATCCATCTAGCACGAGACTTTCCGTTCAGGTCGACCAGCACACTTGAATCTTGAAAGAAGGTAAGAAATGTATATAATGTGTGATATGGATTTGTGAATGTATGTATATGTTTAGTGTATATGCATGCTTATATGTTGTGATTCATACAATACCAACACTTGTACGATTCCGGTACAGAGAGCATTGGTAAAGGGTATGATGTCTGAAAGTACATCGTGGTGTTACCAGAACTTGTACGGAAAGGTACAAGGTGTCTGTGGTACAACACTTAACAGTACTTAAGGTGCGGTCCATACCTTACCTACACTAGTACGAAGGTATACTGAGTGCTTGTGGTACATGGTACATGGTCGTATCCTTAGTAGAACATTCTTACTCATCTATTAAGCCTTGTAAGTAGGTGTATGGGCGCCTAGATACAAGTCAGAAATTATATGATATGTTATATGCTTTTCTTACTGAGTCTGTCGACTCACAGTTCTGCTTCCATGTGTAGGTAAAGGTAAGGCGAAAGCTAAACAGGAGTGAGCCTGAGCTGGGATGAAGTTGTACATGTCAAAGCAGCGCGACCTGGAGTGTTCGGTCTCGCGACATCTGGGAATATTATTTTGTAGTCGCTGTGCGACCAGTAATGTATTTTGGTATTTTGTGTATGAAAGCTTTTAAACGGGATCCCGATACTTGTAAATAGTTTTGTAAATTATTAAGTTTAATAATTAATATAAAAGTTTTAATTTGACACATTTTTCAAGAAAATTCTTTGATTAGCAAAGACATCACTATAATTGATAAAGCACTGTAGCGTGCCTTAGCATTAGGGCGTTACAGGCTCGAAGAACAAGAATGCGAGATGACCATCTCGCTACGAGGAAACTTCCTATAGTTTCATCCAACTAACAGGAGCGAGGCTCATAACCCTGGCAAGTCAGAAGATTTCTGTATACCCGCGATCGACGTAAGACATATCTTGTCGACCTCAGAAAGAAGAATGGTTTCGGCTCGCCATTAGGATCACTACAATCAAGTTTCTGTCGAGACATCTCCAGATTCAACAATTAAAGACGTGCTTAATACACGATATTTTTAACCTAGTAAAAGCGAGAAAATCACAGCTATATGATTTTCAAAATCATAAACCGCATTTACACTACATAATATGTAATCAAATCCCACGATTTTAGGGATGATTGTTGTAATATTATTTCGGTCAACTTTGTAATTAGCTGCCCACTATGTAATTACAAATAGTGGCAGACAAGCTCAAAAAAAGGATGAAAAAACTCTTATGAAAGAGGCCCTGAAAAAAAATACTCAGAAATCAGAATAAAATTGACTCGTGGACTATGCAGAATTTTAACTACAAAACTATGTAAAAAACCCGGTGTTCATATTTTTATTTTTCTATAGCTTTTATTTTTTCCGTGTTGAATTATCATCGTAAGACTTAAATTTGGTTAACAAAAATCTGCGTTAACACTTGTGAATATGTTAAAAAAACTAAGAGATATGAGCAAAAGACGATTCATCTCGAAATGTTCATAAGCGAAGTAAGAAGATTGACCTTAAGGAGCATAAAAGATTCACTCCTAAGTGCTATCTTAAGACTTATTGTAAACATCAAAAGCGAGGAAGACACCTCAATTAGCGTCTCATACACTTAGTCATTCTCAACATTACTGAAGAATGTGAGGCATATTTTGGGTATGATATCTCGGTAAAGAAACTACCTTCAAGATAAGTATAAAAATTAGTTACTATTAGTTTATTCATTTATCCCACATGCTGTAAATATGAAACGTGGGAATTGTCCACGTTTCATAAACTATTACGATGTAAGGTTCGAGCAATTTTTGGGAGAAAAAATCTTGAAAAATTAAGTGTAGAAAAACCTAGAGATTATTACTTTGTATCAAATATTCTGTAATCTTAAACAGATTAAGAACTCATAAATAATATGGACTCCTGGACTATGTAGATTTAACTACAAAATCACGTAAAAATTCTTGTGTCTTATTTATCTCTATTATTAATAGTTACTTTTAATTATTCAAAAAGTCTCATTATTGTTAATGAAATTCTATGTTAACAATTTGGTACTTTCATTGAGAGCCTTTAATTAAAATTAAAACTCGAAAAAAAATGCATCTCCCTAGAAAAGTCAAAACTTCTTCATAATAGAAATCACTCAACTAGATTAGCAAGTGAGGGAAGAGGAGACAGTGCATCGCCCAGGGAAAGAACCCCAATGAACTCAAACTCATAGTAGACCGAATCAAGGAAGGGGTCCTACAAGTAGGAATTCTGAGAGGAATGTTCATGAGGAAGAATTCCAGAGAGGAGGAGTTCAAATGCTTATGATCCCACGAGGTATGTTCCAATTGTAGAATTGAAGAATCGCCAACTTTGGCAAAGACTTGCAAAGTCAAACTGATGAAATGAAGAATTGGAATGAGCAATGGCCGCGACTCTGAATGATGCACCACTTGTTCAAGAAGAACAGCATGTTAAGTGACCAAGGGGGAGACCTCGCGGATCACGAATAAGAAGGGCACACAAACCAATATTACGGAACAAGAGCCAAATAATCCTACTCGCCCCCAGGAGCAAAAACCAGCACCATAAGAAAGTGGACTTTTGTCGACGTATTTGGCCAAATGCACTGGCAAAAGTTGTCGGTGAAAGGGGATCCAGGGGAATTAAAAATGAATTGAGCTTCACTTTTACCAATGTAAAGGTACACCAGTAAAGGACACTTATACCGGCACAATTAAAACCTAGAAACTAAACTATCTTTTGGCACAAATTTTTCGACAACACATAAGACTTTTGTCGACACATATATGCCCTAACATAAGTCAAAAAAAGTTTGAGGGAATTTTTCCTGCATGGTTTTTTGGTAAGAGGAAAAACTTTTTCCCGTTAGCTTTTGCCGGTGCAATATATGCCCTGGTAAAAGCCTAAAAAAAGTTGGTGGGAAGTTCCAGCGTGACTTTTTTGGTTAGTGTGTAAACTTTTGACGGTGCATATTTGCACCGGTAAAATTGAAATTGAAACCGTTTGTTTGTTTTTTGGGGGGTTTTTTTTCCATCTTTACCGGTGCATTATATAGCTTTTACCAGTGCATTTCAAGTTTCTAAAATAAATTGGGGAAGACTACCTCCTCCCCTATTTTTTGGTTTTTTTCATCTCTCCATATTCTCACTCCCCCTCTCCGATTCTCACTCTCTTTCTCTATCCATCTCTCCCATCATTTCTCTATATCTCTCATCCTCTCTCTCTCAAACAAAAAAAATTAAAATATATTCTCTAAGTTCGGTCGGCCACCACTACTCCAGGTCCATCGTCTCTAGGCACCACCGCTCTGCCGCCTCCGATTCTCCATTTTAGGTAAAATCTTATTTTATTTTAAATATGTATTTGTTTATATTTTTATATAGGTATAATCTATTAATTTTGTATTTTTGTATATTTAGTTTTAATATGTATAATATTTGATTGTATATATATAATATATAAGTATATGTGTATATGTATTAATATGTATGTATATTATGTGTAAGTGTATATATTTATATAATATTGTATATATATACATATGTGTGCATGCGTATATGTGGATATAATAGTGTATATATGTATATATATATGTATGTATATATATGTGTATATTATTGGAGATTATTTTACCATGATCTATATTTACTAATATGTTTCTTGAATATAATCTATAATTTAACACCCTAAATATGAATTTCCTAATACGATAAAATAAACACATAAGAGATTAAGAATCCTTACATTAATGGCAGCAGAATAATAATGACTCCTTCCATTAAAATCTCTAACCCTTGATTCTTTTCTGTAGCAGAACATCATCAAGATCTGAACCTGGATCTTCTCTCCTTCAGTTTGGTTAACCAAAGTCTTCCACACTATGATTGAGTACTTGACTTGATATGAGTGGGCATAGTATTCTATCACTAAATTCTCAAAATTGATGAAGAACAAAGAGAGGAATTCGAAATACTAAGGAAAGAGGCTCTCTTTATTGGGTTTCGTGCCTTAAATAAAACCCTTTACAATCTGATTAGTTATCAATATAAGAAATTTGAAGTGATTTATGTTTGCATGAGTTTTACATGCTAATGGTTTAATATGTTTATTACATCTACACACAAAATCAGTTAAGTCTAGATCATGTGTTTATTCACAATTACAGTATCGTCAACACAGTGGAATGTGATTGTGATCATGTTGGAAATTGTTTTACCAGGATCTTAGATCTACTCACAAGTATGTTTATTAACATCCTAAATAAGAACTTTCTAAAACGATAAATTAAACACATATAAAGTTTAAGAAACCTTACATTGGGTGCAGCGGAATTAAATGACTCCTTCCGTTCAGATCTCTAACCCTTGAATCCTTTCTGTAGCAGAGTATTATCAAGATCTGAACCTGGATCTCTTTCTCTGAATCCTTGATGCTGAATTTCCTTTGCTGATGATCTTTCTTCACGATCTTCCTCACTATGATTGAGGTATTGCTTGATGTGTGTGGGCACTACTCTAATCACTAAGGCAGGTCGAAATATGAAGGAAGAATAGAGAGAGAGAGTGGCGGCTAGAGAAGAGAGAGGAGGCTCAGGTTTTTCTGATTCAGAAAGTGTGTTTTCCTGAAGCCTTCACTATCTATTTATAGCATTCCACTAGGGTTAGGTTTGAATTATATGGCATTAAAATAATGAAAATATCAACTTAAAAAGCCTACAAAGGTGGCCGGCCATGGCTTAGTGGATTGGGCCTTGCTATTTGCAATTTTGCAATTTTAACACCTTTTGTATCTGATTTTCTCAAAAATGCAAATTTCCTAATTCAACCATTTAAATGCCAATTCTAACTATTTAATAACTATAAATAATTATTAAATAATATTGTCATTTATCATATTTATTAATTGAACCATACAAAGTATCATAATTAACAAATATGCCCCTATTAACTCTTTCTTTACAATTTCGCTCTTACTTAGTGAAAATTTCACAAATAGACATAGTCTAACTTGTGAATTATAATTGATTAATCAAAACCAATTACATGAGTCTTACAAACAATATTATCTCAACTAGTGGGGGGACCATGGGTCTATATAACCGAGCTTCCAATAAGTAGATCAAGAATTTAGCACTAAAATTCACTAACTTATTAATTCTTCGTTGAATCCACGCATAGAACTTAGAATTGCACTCTCAGTATATAGAATGCTCTATATGTTCCACCATATAGACACATCATTAGTTATCCATTGTTATAATCCTAATTTGATCAATGATCCTCTATATGAATGATCTACACTATAAAGGGATTAGATTACCGTAACACCCTACTATGTATTTTATCCTTAAAACACTTGACCCCGTATAAATGATATTTCAGCTTATGTGAAATGAGATCTCCACCATTTATTTTCGTTTGCTCAAGCTCGAAGGAGATCATCCTTTGCTTACTATTCGCGAGATAGAAGCTATAGATTCCATGTTTATGCTAGCGCTCCCACTCAATTGCACTACCGTGTTCCCAAAATGTACGTATCACCCTGACCTAAAATTAGGCTTAACTAACAAATCAAAGAACACGAATAGCCTTTCAAGATTGAGCCTAATCATAACAGGATTAAGATCATTTGATCTAGGATCAACTTGGCGATATTGACTTGAATAGATTCTACGGTAAGTTTAATTAAATCTAAGTCAAAGTTCAATATAGGTCCCTTCCGATGCATACTCCATGCATCCAACCTGAGCTTTACTTTAACCAATGTTCTGGAAAGAACATAGTATTTCTCCAAATACAAGTAAACTCTTGTTGTAGATTATCATATCAGTAAAACCCTGTGTCTGATAAATCTAGGAAACTTTATTCACATAGTCATGTTTACTTTTCAATGTGATGACAGCACAATAAACATGATCAAGTATGTGAAAAGGGTTTAAGATGAATTTATAAATCAAATGGACAAGCAATTGATTAAGTGAACCAAAACATACACAAATGAATGAAAAATACTTCTGTTTCTTTATTGATGTTGAATAAAATAGATTACATTGAAATGGAGTTTTATTTAGGGCATAAAACCTAACAGATCATATGAATCAAAAGACTAAGTCCCTGTTTCATCAGTGTTTTGGATTTACACTAATGTGATAATCAGCGATGATGTGTACTTACACTTGGAGTAAGTGTTATGTTCTTTCCAGAACATTAGTAAAGTATACTAATTTCGAATGTATGGAGTATACATTGGACTAGACCGATATTGCAACTTAGTTAAGGTATTATAAACTTACCGTCATATCTTTCCAAGTCAATATCAGTAGTTTATCAAGATTAAAAGAATCTAAATCCTGATATGCTTAGGCTCAACTCAGGAGTACTATTCATGTTCTTTAATTTATTAGTTAAGCCTACTTTTGGGTCAGGGTGATACGTATATTTTAAGAACATGATAGTATGATTGAGTGGGAGTGCTGAACATAAATATGGAATCTATAGCTTCTACTGGTGTATAGAAGTCAAGTGATGATTCCCTTAGAGCATAGCTAAATAGAAGTAAATGGATGAGCTCTTGTTTAAGTGACTATTCTTAGATCACTAAACATCATTTACAGGTAGCTAAGTGTTTTAAGGGGCAAAATACATTGAGGGGTGAGAACGGTAAAATTATCCCATCTCGATGTAAATCATCTATATAGAGGATCTTTGATCACAATAGGATTATAACGATGGTTAAATGAGATAGCATATCTATATCGTGGAACTTATAATATGCTCTATATAAGTCTGAGAGTGCAATTCTAAGTTCTAAGAGTGGATTCAACGAAGAATTAATAAGTAGGAATTTACTTAGTAAATTCGGTTCAGTTATTGGAAGCTCAGCATATAGATCCATGGTCCCCATTCTAGTTGAGACTATACTGCTTGTAAGACTCAATAATTGATTTGTGATTAATCAATTATAATTCTAAAGTTAGACTATGTTTGATTTGTGAATTTTCACTAAGCAGGGGCGAAATTGTAAAGAAAAGAGATTCTAGGTTTATTTATTTATTAATAGACTTTATATGTCTTATTAATAATTAAATTAAATGACAATATTATTTAATAATCTTTTTTAGTTATTAAATAATTAGTTTTGGCATTTAAATGGTTAAAATTGGAAAATTGGCGTTTTTGAGAAAATAGAAATAAAATTTGTGAAAGCTGCAAAAACTAAGTGGGGCCCATTACACACCATGGCCGGCCACTTAAAGTGGTTTTTCAAATTGATATTTTCATTATTTTAATGCCAAATAATTCCTAACCTAAACCTAGTAGTTGCCTATAAATAGAAAGTGATGGCTCAGTCAAATCATAAGTTGAAAAACAACCTTTTATGTCAGAAAATTCTCTCTTCAGAAAAACTGAGCCTTCCCTTTTCTCTCTATAGCCGAAATCATCTCTCTCTTTTCTTCTTCTAAATTTCGAACCTTAGTGATAGAGTAAGTGCCCACACACAGCAAGTGGTAACTCAATCATAGATTGGAAGACTGTGAAGGATCACACACAAAGAGAAGGACATTCGGGCTCAGATCTTGATAATACTCTGCGACAGAAAAGATACAAGGGTTAGAGATCTGAGTGGAAGGAGACATTAATTTTGCTGCCATCAATGTAAAGTTTTCTTAACTTTATATGTGTTTATTTATCGTTTTAGAAAGTTCATATTTAGGGTGTTAAACAACATACTTGTGAGTAGATCTAAGATCCTGGTAAAATAAATTCCAACACTCTTTTTCTAGTTGTCTAACAAAGAATGAAAACTAGCTTATGTGAGATGGATGAGAATGAGGAGCATCTTATTCCTTTTATAGTATTTCAACCGGGATTCAGGATTTAAATTTTATAGATTAAAAAAGATAAAATAATAGGAAAAAACCACTAAGTGGCTGGCCCACACAAGGTGGATTCCACTAGTTACAATTTTGCTACTTTATTTCATAATTCATCTTTTCTTTCATTAATGTCATATTTTCCAATTTCAATCCTATAAATGTCAAAACTATTTATTAATAATTATAATTAATTATTAAATAAAAATTTTATTTACCTTATTTATTAATTAGACCTTACAAAGTCTCTTATATAACAAATAAACCTTATAACCTCTTTTCTCCACAATTAAGCCATTGCTTAGTAAAAATTCATAAATAAGATATAGTCTAATTTTAGAATTATAATTGATTAATTAAAACTAATTAACTGAGTCTACAAGCAGTATTATCTGAACTTGTGTGGGGACCATGTCCTTATATAATCAAGCTTCCAATAAGTAGTTCTAGAAGTTAACAAGTAAATTCTCTAACTTATTAATTCCTCCTTGTTCCACTATAGATTCGAAATTGAACTCTTAATTACATAGAACGCACTATTACCAATAATAGATGCAATTTGAATTACCTGTTATTTCAATCCAAATAGTCAAATGTCCTTTATAGATGATCTACATCGAATAGGGACAAATATACTGTTCTACCCTTCAATGTATTTTATCCTTAAACACTTAGCTACCTATAAATGATATTTCTATAAACTAATATAATTACTAAAATGAGGCCTATATCATTTATCTCTATTAAGTCAAGCTCAAAGGAAATTACGTTTCACTTCTAAATACTTATAGAAGCTATAGAATCCATATCTATGATTAGTGCTCCCACTCAATTGTTGGGTTTTATGCCCTAAATAAAACTCCATTTCAATGTAATCCATTTTATTCAACATCAATAAAGAAACAGAAGTATTTTTCATTCATTTGTGTATGTTTTGGTTCACCTTATCAATTGCTTGTCTATTTGATTTATAAATTCATGTGAAACCCTTTTCACATACTTGATCCTGTTTATTGTGTTGTCAACACTTTGGAAAGTAAACATGACTATGTGAATAAAGTTTCCAAGATTTATCAGACACAGGGTTTTACTGATATGATAATCTACAACAGAGTTTACTTGCATTTGGAGAAATGCTATGTTCTTTCCAGAGCATTGGTTAAAGTAAAGCTCAGGTTGGATGCATGGAGTATGCATCGGAAGGGACCGATATTGAACTTTGACTTAGATTTATTAAACTTACCGTAATATCTATTCAAGTCAATATCGCCTAGTTGATCCTAGATCAAATGATCTTAATCCTGTTATGATTAGGCTCAATCTCGAGAGGCTATTCGTGTTCTTTGATTTGTTAGTTAAGCCTACTTTTAGGTCAGGGTGATACGTACATTTTGGGAACACGGTAGTGCAATTGAGTGGGAGCGCTAACATAAACATGGAATCTATAGCTTCTATTTGGCGAATAGTAAGTAAAGGATGATCTCCTTCGAGCTTGACCGAACGAAAATAAATGGTGGAGTACTCATTTCACATAAGCTGAAATATCATTTATACGGGGTTAAGTGTTTTAAGGATAAAATACATTATAGGGTGTAACGGTAATCTAATCCTTTTACAGTGTAGATCATTCATATAGAGGATCATTGATCAAATTAGGATTATAACAATGGATAACTAATGATGTGTCTATATGGTGGGACATATAGAGCATTCTATATACTGAGAGTGCAATTCTAAGTTCTATGCGTGGATTCAACGAAGAATTAATAAGTCAGTGAATTTAGGTTATAAATTCTTGATCTGCTTATTGGAAGCTCGGTTATATAGACCCATGGTCCCCCCACTAGTTGAGATAATATTGCTTGTAAGACTCATATAATTGGTTTTGATTAATCAATTATAATTCTCAAATTAGACTATGTCTATTTGTGAATTTTTCACTAAGTAAGGGCGAAATTGTAAAGAAAGAGTTTTAGGGGCATATTTGTTAATTATGATACTTTGTATGGTTCAATTAATAAATATGATAAATGACAATATTATTTAATAATTATTTATAGTTATTAAATAGTTAGAATTGGCATTTAAATGGTTGAATTTGAAAATTGGCGTTTTTGAGAAAATGAGATGCAGAAATGATAAAACTGCAAAATTGCAAAAAGTGAGGCCCAAATCCATATAGCCATGGCCGGCCACTTTAATAGGCTTTATCATCTGATATTTTCATTATTTTAATGCCAAATAATTCAAACCTAACCCTAGTGGAATGCTATAAATAGATAGTGAAGGCTTCAGGAAAATTACACTTTTCATTCAGAGAAAAACCTGAGCCTTCTCTTTCTAAACCCTAGCCGCCACTTCTAACTCTTCTTCTTCCTTCATAATTTCGAACCACTTAGTGATTAGAGTAGTGCCCACACACAGCAAGTGATACCTCAATCATAGTGAGGAAGATCGTGAAGAAAGACTTTCAACAAGAAGGAGTTTCAGCACTAAAGAAGGAGAGAAAGAGATCCAGGTTCAGATCTTGATAATACTCTGCGACAGAAAGGATACAAGGGTTAGAGATCTGAACGGAAGGAGTCATATTATTCCGCTGCACCCAATGTAAGGTTTCTAATACTTTATATGTGTTTATTTCATAATAGTTTTAGAAGTTCATATTTACGGTGTTAATCAACATACTTGTGAGTAGATCTAAGATCCTGGTAAAATAATTTCCAACATCAATTGCACTACCATATTCCCAAGATGTAAGTATTGGGCCAATCCATTGGTCAGCTTTAATGAACAACTCCAAGAACATAAATAATACAGTTGAGATAGAACCTAACCATATCATGATTAAGATCTATTAACCTAAGCTCAACTAATTGATATTGACTTAGATAGATATAATAGTAAGTTTATGATATCTTATCCAAGTTTAATATCGGTCCAGTCTGATCCTTGCATACTTTGCTAATGTCCTAGAACTAATCCAAGGTGTAAGTATACTTTATCGCTGATTATCATGTCAGTGTAAATTCAGTGTATTGACAAATCATGGGACATAAACTTTAAAACATATAATCATGATTATATTCCACTGTGTTGACAACACTATAATCATGAATAACTATATGTCTTGGATTTAATAGAATTTATACATTAAACATATAATCAGAAAAGAAATCATGTGAACCATACAACATTAAATGAATTTTGATCTTTTATTAATTAGTAAATCTGATTATGTTAAAATGGGTTTTATTTAGGGCATAAAATCCCAACAAACTCTCACTTGCACTAATATAAAACTAAAAGTGCATTTTAATTAATCTCAACATCTTGATGTCCAAATCATGTAATATGTAGTATTATCTTTATAAATAGAATTTGACAAGTAGTATTCAATACAACCTTTTCTCCACCATTACATCTCCTTAGTCACAAAATCCTTGATATTGTGAAATTCATTTCTATATGTCTACTCCTCTTAGGAAACTGGATTATTTACTATTTGGCAACTATATCTGTGTTAGTCAGGAAGTAACACTAGTGGTTAATCCATCAATGGAATAATGCCAAAAACTGTATAGAACTTTCCATAGGCTGAATAATTATCTAGTAGCCTTCTTGGGCCACTTTATCATTCAGTCTCACTAGCACAGTTAGAGACTTCAGATTAGTTTTTACACTTCTCTAAAAATCACCACTCTACCCCCAGAGTAATTACCATCTCATAAGTAGACTTTCTAACATTAACACAAGTCTAGAAACATAATTTGGTGTAGTCTAAGAGTATTAAAATACCACCCTTATCGACTAACATATAGTTCATCTTTTGATCTTAAGATTTAATTTATTGTCTTCCAATGTTCCTTTCCTGGATTAAATTGATACATACTCATAACTCCCACTCAACAGCAGGTGTTTGGTCTAATGCATACAAAAACATACGCGAGACCTCTCACTGTTGATTCTTAAGGAATTCTTTTAATGGCTTTTATCTTTTCTAGAATTGTTAAAACTATTCCTTAGATAAATAAAATCTATGTTTGGGAGTCAAAAGACTTCCTTTAGAATAAGCCATTAGATAAATGCTCCAAAATCTTACTAAAGTTGCTTGCACTAGAGTAAGTAAATTACTAGGCATACCACAAGCCATAGGTTAAGATAATCTCAAACGTATGATACTAGGATTGAGAAGTTTTGTTAAGTTCATTGAATATACTTATTAACGAAATTTCCCTTCTTGTCGTTGTAATAGAAAACTTTTTGGTTACTCCATATGAATGGTTTTAACCATAGTTCTCTTGGCTTTGCTTCTAAGTTCCTTATTCTGACTATCCATTACTTGTTTAAATTAATAATGGATTTTAATCAAGTGTCTTCCAAGTCATAACAAGGTGAATTCCTTGAAACCCTTCCACTACGACGAGGTACCGTGACATTTTATCCATGAACATTAATGGTATTGACCTCAACGGTTTGTGTCAATACAACAGCAACAGTGGGACCATCTTATACATAATAAGATGATTGAACACTTTAGAATTGAAAATATCTCCTCTACTTTTCTACTTTGTTCTCAAATTTAGTCAAGTTCTTAGAAAAGTAGTATTTGTTGAAACAGATACTTTCTTATCTTACTAACCATAGGATGGTCCACCCCTAATCACTTTATAATAACTATCAAACATGCAAACTTAGTTAATAGTTCTAGCTTTTCTTAAGTTCATGATCAAGACATCCTTGAATCTAGTAATAGTTTACACTAAGTAAACAATCATTCCATCATTTTGAAGTTTTCCTTTCACTAGGGTATTTCTCTAGAAGGACTTAGGCAACTACTAGAAACTAATCATAGATCTTTTATTTTCATTAATATGCAATCTAAATTTCTAAGGAGGTAAGTTTGAATACAATTCAAAGCTCAACTTAATGATCTTTGAACTGGATAACCAAATATTTCTCTACCCCTATCTGTTCGCAAGATTTTTAACCACTTACCTTAATGGTTTTCATCATTGCTAGAAATTCATGAAATTTCTCAAACATGTCAAAAAAATTTTTCATAAGGTAAATATCTAGAGTGATCGTTTAAGAATTTAATGATAACTCATATCCACCCATGAATGTACATCCATATGTTCAAATACAAATGATCCTACTTCCAAGTAGATATTGGCATATTTCTCTTTGCAGAGAATGATCTTGTCAAAACTACTATGAAAAAGATGCAAACGCCATAGATATATATGTGGTGGTTTGATGAATCTTGATGAATCTTAGGTTTATTTACAACAAAGAGTTCTTAGAATAGTTCAAGTGGATTATGGTCACAAAATACAAAACTCATAATCCATACATTAACATACAGTTCGGATCCATTGTAGAAAATGGATGTTAACAACTTGTAAAAGTTATATTGTATTGTCCAATGTATTCTAGAAACTGAAATTTAAAATTTCTATTTAGAATCTAAAATTTAAAGTCAAAGATTTAAATTTATACCGAATATTTCTTGAGTTTTATTCTAGCTTGGACCACCACTACTAATCTAACTCTAAGCTTAAGTTGCCTTTAACAAGCATATACAAGTAGGAGATTCTCTAAGATCGAGGAGTTATATCATTTCGGGATAAAATATCTGGAATATAGTCATCTGCGCCACTCAATTTTTTTCTTAAGCAGATACTTTATAAATATTTTGTCCAATGATATACTATCTAAGAAATTTCTTAATGAAAAAGCTAAGAGGAAAAAATAAAGGACAATTTCGATGAAAATAAGAATCCAACGATGTTCCGGTAGGCGAGAGTCAAGGTTATTCTTAATTCATAAACTTCTTCATTATTTTATTATTGTAAACACTAATCTTAGTTGTCATCGTATGGATGAGTCAACTAGATTTTGTATCCACAAACACTTATATCGAGATCTAACACTATTATGTTGTCTAACGGATGATAATCTATGAAGATGTCCCGTTAAAATAACAAGTCAAGTTAGACTAACAATGAAGATTTGAAATTGATACTACAATAATTAACAACAGAAAATATAATGAAGGTTCAATATAAATTCATATACATATTCAGAAATTATTAAGCATTTAATAAGTAACAAAGATATGTGAAAATACAAAACAATCATATCTTAAATAATTTCCAAGGTTTCCAACTAGCTGATATACAATGTCTCGATAGGTAAGAGTCAAAGATACCATCAGTTGAATAGAGTAGTCAGCTCATCTAAAATGGACACTATTTTAGCAACCTTTTATTCGATCAAAATAAGAATCCAATGTTGTCCCGGTAGGTGAGAGTCAAGGTTATTCTTATTTTATGAGCTTCTACCATTGTTTCATACTTGTAAATTTATTTCTAAGTAGTCACCGTAGGGCAGAGTCTAATAGAAAAGAAAACTTACAAAATTATTATTATTTGAGATCTTTGCAGTGTTATATGTTCAATGTAAGACCATCCCTATGTGGAACGAAGTCTAGCTTCTCGAGGTCCCATTGAAATATTAACCATGTAAGATCAACAATGGAGATCGAATATCTTAAAAAGTAAAGCTCATTATTTTAAAAGAGGTATTTTCATTTGATACTTATTTTAATCTATTTATTTTAATATTCATATATTTATTTAATTAAAATTACTAATTTAGATAACTCTAAATACAAATTTTAATTTAATATTTATAAAATTATATACACACTTGATCTGAAAATAAAATTTTATTTTTCATTCTTTGTATTAATTTTCAATAAATATTATAAAAATTACTTAATTTAAGTTGGTCCAAAATTAATTAAAATTAATTTTCAACTCGAATTTTATTTTCTATAAATATATACCTCTAATTCAATTCAAAATCCAATGTATTTAAATATACATTTTTTAATTTTATTAAAATAAAATAAAAAAAATTTGAAAAATTTCAAATAAAATAATCTAATTTTTAAAATTGAAAAATTTCAAAATATCTACATTTGAAATAAATATATTTAAAAATTAAATGAAAAAATAAGTATTGAAATAAAATAAAATATACTCTGAAAAATTATTCTAATTCAAGTTGATATGAAATTGAAAAATTTCTAACTTAAATATAATTTTCTATTTAATTAAATTTATTTAAATAGAAATAAATAATTAAGTATCTTGAATAAAATCAACTTAATTCTTAATTCTAATTTAATATCTAAGAAAAATATTCTAATTTATTTGGTCTAAATAAATTAATTTTTAACTTAAATATGTTTTAGTATTTAATTAAATTTCTTGAAATAGAAATAAATAATTAAGTATCTTGAATAAAATCAACTTAATTATTAATTCTATTTTAAATTCTAAGAATTTTAATATAATTTAAGTTAGTCTAAAATTAATTATTATTAATTTTCAACTTAAATATATTTTTCTACTTAATTAAATATTAGAAAATATGAATTGGTCACTAGAAATTTTTATCTAGATCTTTTCTTTAAACTAAATGTGTTTTTCTAAATTAATTTTAAAATAATCTAATGAAAAATTAATTCAATTTATTTCAAAATTAATTATGTTGCTAATTTAATTTTAATTAGGTTAAACTAATATAATTAGCCTAATATAATTATTTAAATAAAGCAAATGGACATTCACAGTTGGGGTGGTTCATGCGAGGGAGGGCTGAGTTCAGTATGTCATACCACTACTCTTGGCCCCCTAACTCTCACACAAGGCCTGAAAGCGAGGAATTTAACCTTTCATTAAATAATTGTTATTGATTGAATAAATCCAATACTAATTGGGCCTAAATGAAACTATCATAGGTGATATTTTGTTTAAAGTTGAAAAATACCTCTTTTATTAATCAATTAATCAAATTTACCTCTAATTTTTATTTAATTGAAACATACATTTTTTTATATGTACTGTACCCAAAATACCCTAACATAAGGAGTCACATGGAGAGGATCTTAAAGTGACAGAGGTAAAATTGGTACAATACTTAAAAAAAGAGGTAAAAATGATAGACTTTAAAAAGAGGGTAAAATAAAAGAGGAGAATATAAAAAGGGTATAGATTCTAATTTTCTCATTTTATTTTAGCAACCTAGTCCATTTATATATCAAAAAATAAATGGGCTTCCTATATGCATCTAAGCCCAATTGCAAACATATAGTCTCACTTATACAAACTGATTTGGATGGATCCTATCATGTTATTAGGTTTATCACAGATGAAAAAAATTACAAAATTCACCTGTTATAAATTATTTATTTGATCTATTGGCAATTAGACTATAATTGAAATCAGATCCTTGGATCTGTCAACAAGTTAATCATAGCAATATGAATCAAATAAATAATATGTTTGTTAAATAAATTGAATAAATAATTTAAATAAACAAACAAAACATGTAACAAATGTTAATTTAGATATTTATTAATTATATAATTAAATTATCATTTAAAGAATCAACTACTTTGAAAATTTAGGGTTGTTGAAACAACTCAAAATGTCTTTTTAAAATTTCAAAATTTAAACTAATTTTAAAATATCTAAGTTTTATTTGAATTATTTTATCAAATTAAATTAAATATCTAATAAGATAAATGATATGAAATAACCAACTAGATATTTATCATATCATTTTATGATCTTATAATTTAATAAAATTAAAAAATCAAATAAACTATTTTAATTAGATGATAAGTAAACTGGTACGATAATATCATAAATATTATATTTCTAACTTATAATTTATAAATAATAAAATATATGACAAACTAACCAATTTATGAATTTGAAAATATTATGGTTATGATATCTATAAAAAATATCTAAGTTAATTTCAAATTTAAAGTTATTTAATTTATCATATAAGATAATTTTAATATAATAATTCAAATTAGAAGGATAAAAACAACCTTTTAATTTTAAATACAGCTTATATTAAAATATCTAATCTTATTTTTAAATAATTAGTAGATTTTAAGAAATTAATAAATTTTTAAAATTTAACCATAATTTAAAATATAAAATAACCAATTTTTAAAATTTAAACATCAAAATATAAAAAATTAGTAATGATCTATTAAATAATTAAATATTATTAATTTCAAAAATTGATATTTACGTTTAAATATTAAAAGTAATATTTTATATTGATATGTAGGGACTTGAAATTGAAAAATCTAAAAAATAGTGAAAAATTTTCGAACAAATTTTGAATGTTTGGGGGAAAATATGAGATGAAGGTTTCTGGAATCAAATGTTTTTTGAAGAGAAAACTTGAGAGGGTTTTGAGAATGAAAGGGAAAATGAAAAATCTCATTTTCGTACCATGAGGGTTTTTTATAGTTGTCACAGTCAATCATTGAGATCGTGACACATGGCAGTAGAAAACGAAGAGACGCTTGATCCAATGATTATGCAAAGTTGAGCTTGCACAAACCCCGAAGGGTTCGATGACGTGGCATCTTGGGAAGATAAAACCATAATCACAACCTTCATTTCTAAAACCCTCAATAAGACACCCAAACATCACCACGATGTGACAAGCCAACTCGCCTATCCCTTGAGATAGTTTTGTCGCTTGACAAATAATTGTCATCACGAAACTAGGGGCATGTGTTATAGTGCCAATTTTTCGCCTAAAAATATGTGTACAATCTTGTAAAAAGTTGACACATGGACTCAGTTCTCGATGGAAAAGGATGACGTATCAACAGATAGTTTTAGAAGAGCTAACCTCGCATGACTTAAACTTGCGAGAATGTGCGACCGAGATAGGGTATAATCGCACATTATGTCCAACATAGTTGATAAAAAAATATCACCAAAAGAAGTTAGTATTAGTTGCGCATATACCGATTATATGCGATGAGCAAGTATATCTCTATTGCGATACATAAAGACCACATCTCTACGCATGTCTAGTCCGAAAGACTAAATGTATTCAACAACCTGTTAGGAACTCGCAAGTTCTAAGTTGTCAACCATAAGGCCAATATTGTAGGCCCGAAGGCCCAATGTGCAAGTAAAACACCAAAAACTCTACGAGCTCATGTGTTCGAAATATGGGTAGTCAATGTGCGACTTAGCAATTCACATAGGTTCAAACAATTAATTAAAGAATGGTTAAAAATATTCTTTAATTTATTATTTGAGTGTTTTTTTCTTATTAAATTGTATAATTAATGTAATAATAGTCATGTCTAACTAATTATGTAAATCTAAACAGACACTTAATTTTTATGTAAAGGAGTGATCTGAATAAAATAAACGAAGCAAAAACTACTGCCAAAAGTGGATTAAGCAGACCGAGCTCTGACTGAACCACTATAACCTCTTGTCTTATTTATATTTTACTATTTTCATTCATTTATTTACAACCTATATTTGATTAGTCGCCACTTTAGGTGAATACTCACAGTTCTGTATATGTGTGTATCGAATACTCGCATAATTTTGGTGTTGTCAATTTTTCTCTAACAATAATACGCTTTTAACATATCAAGTTTAAGGACATAAAAACCATCTCCTTTTTGTTTTGTTTTTTCAAAGAATTAATGCACTCAAAGCCAATAAGAGCATTATCGGTGATAAGACGTCTCGAAAGAAAAGTACTTTGTTCATCAGAAATAAAGTGGCACAAAATTTCACGCATCTGATGAGTCATGGTCTTAGTAATGATCTTATAAATGACTAATAGGCCAAAAAAAAAATCTAGTAGGATCATCAACTCTAGGAATAAGACAAAGAAAAGTTTTGTTAATACCTCGCAAATTATAGTCGCCATTTAAAAAATACGAAGCAACCTTTGTAACATTAGGACCCATCGTGTTCCAGATTTTTTGATAGAATCCAACATTAATGCCATCCTCCCCGAATTCTTAGCAGGGTCAATTTGAAAGAGAGCCATACGAACATCATCCTCAAAAAGTTCCTGAGTTAATTGGTTATTCACATCAGGAATTTTCCTAGGTACCGAAGCAATCACCTTGTTAAGAGCATCCATTGAGGGTCGATCCGAAGTGAACAAAGAAGAAAAATAAAGCTCAAAGAGAGCCCCCAATTTTGTCTAACCCATGATCTCAACTCCTGCCCCATTCAGAAGGCTAGAGATCGTATTCGTAGCTTTCCTGTAAGAGGAGCACTTGTGGAAGTAAGCAGAATTTTGATCACCAAGTTTCAACCAATCATTTTTAGCTCAAGACACCCAATGCTTTTCTTCTTTCTCATGAAGCACATCTAATTCTTTTTCAATTTTTCGAATCTCCCCACAACTAAAATTATCAAGAATGCATCCAAAATGGAGAAATCCTTAACCTTTTGGTTGATAGCTTTACACTGTCTCTTGTGAACCTCTTTATTCTATTTATTCAATTTGCTTCCTACATCCTCCACATTAGCTATACATCGCACAAAGGAGTTGGATCCTTAAATGTAATACCCTAGAGTTATGAAATGGATTAGCAAAACCCTAATTAGATAATTATGTATTATTTGAGAAATTATATTATTATATAATTAATATATGAGAATTTATATGATTTATGACATGTTAAGACCCCGTTGGTGAGCCAGGGGCATTTTAGTAATTTTGACCCGAGAAGGGTAAAATAGTGAAATTAATTTATTTACGTGCTTATGGAACTATATTATTATATAGTATACCTGTGATGTCTTTTTCAAGTGTGTTCTGATAGGTTGGCGCAGTATAGTCACAACCGGGTATTTTGGGCTGAACTGGGTTCAGGCCCGAAAATACAATTTGAGTTGAATTATTGGCATTTTAATTGTTGATGAATAATTTGAAAATTAATTTGGTTTATTATATGTGAAATATCATTTTTGCCCTTGTGAGTGAATATGTGTGTGATTTTAGCCTAGGGGCAAAATGGTCTTTTGACCTTTATTTGTTAATTGATAAAAGATGAAATTTTGAGTAAATCAAATGGAAAATTCTAGTTTTTGCTTCCTCTAACCCGAACCCTCTCTCCCTCAAACTCTCTTCTTTTTCCAAATTTTATTCTTGATGAGAATTTGCTTGATATTGGCTTGGATTAAGCTTTGAGTTTGATGATCTTTGGGTTTGTTCTTGAATTGAGCTTGAGGTAATCTTCTATGATTTTAATCTTTGATTTGTTGCTGAAAATTAATTGTTGGAGAATATGAAAATGTATTGTGGTTGTAAAATTGGATTTGAGTTGCATGTTCTTTTTGTTGGGTTGTCTTATGCATGCTTGGAGCTTTAATTCTTGAGGTTGCTTGAGTTAAGTTTGGACAAAAAATTGGAGGATTTTATTTGTGTATTTTGCTGTTCTTAAGCTCTAAAATTGGTTGTGTAAAGCATGAGTTCTTGGTGTAATTTTGTAAGAATTCAAGATAGGAATTTCTTGGAATTAAGCCTAAGTTGGAGCTTGGATTTTCATGAATTTGTAATCTGAAATTGTGGGATTCATTGCTAGAAATTGATGCATGAAATATGTGTTTTTGACCCTTTGATAATTGCTAGCAACTCTATTTGATGGTTTGGAAGTTTGGTTGTGATTTGGGAAGGTTTAGTTGAGTTTTGGGGGCTGATTTTCGTGTTTTGCTGCTGGTTTTCTGGGTTTTGAACCCAGGTGCCGCGGCATGGTATTTAGCATGTCGCGGCCCACCCTTTTCTTTTTGGGCAGATCCTTATGTAAACTTCAAATAGCCATAACTTTGTGATTCGGACTCCGATTTGGGAGTTCTTTATACCGTTGGAAAGCTCGTTTCGAGCTTTATGTGAATATTTATATTTTGGATGCCAAGTATATATTTTGTAAATGTGGAATTAGGGATTAACCCTATATGTGTGAATCCCAGAATTTGTGACTAGGATTACTGGCACCTGGTCAGGAGCACTCGGGGATTTGGAATCTCTACTATTGCTGGACATCAGGTAAGACAGTAGTATGCACGTAGAGTTAAGCGCAGTGGTGCTCATATTGTATGTTGTGATTGTGATTAATTAAGAATCGGGATTAGGGTTATTACCCTAAAGTGAGCGGTTATTTGGTCTAGGGTTATTACCCTAGTAGTTAAAAGATGTTGAATATTATGCCATGTTAAATGTGTTGGAATATGGAGTTATGCGTCAAGGCATAATTAAGCTAGACTCGGTAAACTAGTACCTTGAGTTTAATTTTAATGTAGTCTAGGGTCATTACCCTAGAATATTATGAAGGTAAGAAAGCATTAATATATGGTAATATTATTAATCCAGTGAAAACATGAGTTAGGGTTATTACCCTAAGATTTTATGTGATATGGTAAATATTGAGTACACGCATGTATGTTAAGAGTTGTGTATAAGACATAACTGGGTTAGACATGGTATATATCACTAGGATAAACCATCAAAAGAACGTAAGGTATGGATTGCGTATATATGTGAATAGGATTATAAGAGCAAGGCATAATCAGGGTAGGCTCGGTAACTAAAACCGAGGTAAACCCTACTAAGGTCTTATTGTATTTAGATGTGTGAGAGCAACATGTAGGTCTACGCCACGTGTACTCAATATTTACCATATCATATAAAATCTTAAACAAAAGAAGAGTCAAATTTCTCATAATAATCTTTATCCTTGGGTGTGTGGAGATGACTGGAATGAAATTTTAAAAAATTTTGGAGAAAATGGTGGCTTTGTTAGACTGAGTTTTCTAATGAATAATTTTCGAAAAGCTCTCAAAGATTGTCATCTGGCTATGGGGTATGGGGGCCTAAGTTTACTTGGTTGATAAATGGTTTACATTTGACTCTTCTTTTGTTTAGGCCCCCATACCCCATAGCCAAATGACAATCTTTGAGAGCTTTTCAAAAATTATTCATTAGAACACTCAGTCTAACAAAGCCACCATTTTCTCCAAATTTTTTAAAACTTCATTCCAGTCATCTCCACACACCCAGGGGCGGAGCCAGGACCTAATTACTAGGGGGGCCAACTATTAATTTTTATTTGAAAAAATTTATAGTGCACCTCTAGCTAAAAAATTCGTTTTGACATCTAAGAAAGTTTTTTAGTCTATTTTTTTTTCATGATCGCGTACTTTGTAGTTTTCTCGTACTACTTGTAATTTTTTAAAAAATTCTGAATAATTTATAGTGCCAAAAAATAAAATTCAAACAATTATTTACCAAACAAATTAAAAAAAAATAATCATGTGTGCAACAAATTTTTTTAACCTTATTTTTAGCACTGTAAACAATTCAAATTGTTGTAAGAATTTATAGATGACTCTAAATAAATACAACCTACGTAATCATGAAAATAATTTGGATAAAAAAAGATTAAAATATTTTGTTGTACTCATATTTTTTTCTCTTATATGTGTGGTAATCATGAGTTGTTTAAACTTTATTTTTAGTATTGTAGAATATTTAAAATTTTTTTAAAAATTTACGAGTGGTTTTAAATATGTACAATGTCCATAATTATAAAAAAAATGGAAAAACTTATTTTGTAATTATATTTAAATAAAGAAACACTAGTATTTATCTTATATTTCCATAAATATTTTCATCACATTCAAAGGTATTAACTAAGTTGCTAAGTATACGTGTGTGTCTGTATATATATAATCTCATTTATTATATATCCAAAAAAAATATATATGTTTATAATAGTTAATTAAAAAATAACTATACATATATATATATATTATAAATTCATTATCTTCAAAAATTTTGGGGGGGCCAGGGCCATCCCACCCTTTAAAGTGCCTCCGCCCCTGCACACACCCAAGGATAAAGATTGTTATGAGAAATTTGTCTCAAAAGATTCCAAAAATAGATTCGTTGAGAGAAGACAGGTTGCCCATTTATACCAGTAAAGCTCTATGGAACAACCCCCATCTTATAGACTAATACATCGATGTGACTGCGTGAGAAACCAAGTAACGTAACATCAACACTCTCTTTCCAAAAAAGAAAAAAACCACCACTTTGACTCACTTTTTCAACTACTAACTTCCCAACGAAGAAGCTAACCTCTTTCCCATAGACACGAAGAAGCTCCATTTAAGAAATAGTACCAAGAGTTTCAGAAAAAAAAAAAATAGCAGGATTCACCTCCTGAACGTTGGCGTGTAAAGCTCGAAATGTCCTATCATTACACATGACTTGGACGTTCCATGCCAACACATTTATAATGGAAGGCGGCCCTACAATGCAGGCACCACCTATCAAAAGTCAAGCCATCATTACAGTTCATCTTATCAGCCGAACAAAGAGAACCAACCACTCCTTCCACCACCATGACCTCCATTAACCCCGTATAAATGGTTGCCTTAGAATTAGCCCCAAGAACCTCATTAGAATCATCAACAACACTAGCAGCCTCCTCTTGAGTAGCATCGTCACCTCTTGCCATTTTTTTTTTTTTTGCTAATTTAAGGGAAGAATTAGTCAGAGTAAAATCATCGAGGTCAAGGAATTTTTTCCTACTGTTGACTTTCGTAACGAACCCTGACACTCTGCCCACCTTTGTCTTCCCATCAGAACACTTCTTTCTCGTCATACCTCCACTGCCCATGATTAACCCTGACAACACTCGAAATTTAACCCGCATGATCATGTTGGAATATATTTTACCAGGATCTAGATTTACTAACAAGTAAGTTTTTAACATCCTAATATGATTTTCTAAAATGATAAAAATAAACACATAAAAGGTATGAGAAACCTTACAGTGGTTGTAGCGGAATTAAATGACTCCTCCCGCTCAGATCTCTAACCCTTGTATCCTTTCTGTAGCAGAGTATCACCAAGATCTGAGCCTGATTCTCCTTCTTGTTGATTGGATTCTTCACAGTCTTACATACTATGATTAATGACCAAATTGTTATGTGTGGGCATGCACTCAATCACTAATGGCTAAATTTTTGTTTGTGAAGAATGGCTATGGTATTTTCGAATAGAAGAAGAAGAAAAGGAAGAGGTATCTTCAACCTAGAAAGAAAATTATGTTTTTAGCTTTGGAGGCATTAGTTGGATAATGAGACCATAGCTATCCTTTTATACTAATTTCCATAGGGTTAGGGTTGATTTATTTAGAATAAAAATTGATAAAAAAAATGGAGCAAAATAAGCACATATGGCCGGCCACTAAATGGGCCCCATACAAATTTGGTTTTTGCCATTTTTCTCAACTATTTTATCCATTTTCACAAATACCACTTTTTGCAACTTCAACCCTATAAATGTCAAAACTATTTATTTAATAATTAAAATAATTATCCAATAAAATTGTCATTTATAATATTTATTAATTAGACTCCACAAAGTCTCTTAATTAATAAATTAACCCTAAAATACCATTTCTTCACAATTAAGCCATAATATAGTGAAAATTCATAAACTAGACATTGTCTAATTTTAGAATTAAAATTGATTAATTAAAATCAATTAACTGATTCTTACAAGCAGTTTGTCTCAACTAGTATGGGGACCATGGGCCTATATAACCGAGCTTCCAATAAGCAGATCTAGAATTTGCCAAGTAAATTCTCTAACTTATTAATTCCTCGTTGAACCACTATAGAACTTGGAATTGCACTCTCAGTGTTATAGAACGCTCTATATGTTCCACGATATAGATACGCTATTAATTATCCATTGTTATAATCCTAATAATCAATGATCCTCTATAGATGATTTACATTGCATAGGGACAAAATTACTGTTACACCTTTTCAATGTATTTTATCTTTAAAACACTTAGCCACCTATAAATGATATTTTAGTGAACTAATATAATCACTAAAATTAGCGCTCTATCATTTATCTCTATTTAGCCAAGCTCGAAGGAAATCACCGTTTCACTTCTATGTCCGGATAGAAGCTATAGATTCCATATCTATGATTAGCGCTTTCACTCAATTGTACTACCGTATTCCCAAAATGTACGTATCACCCGAACCAAAAGGTAGGCTTAACTAACAAATCAAAGAACACAAATAACACTCTCGAGATCGAACCTAACCATGTCAGGATTGAGATCATTTGATCTAGGATCAACTAGGTGATATTGAATTGAATAGATATTACGGTAAGATTATCATATCTAGTTCAAGTTCAATATCGGTCCCTTCCGATGTATACTCCATACATCCAACCCAAGCTTACTTTAACCAATGCCTTGGAAAGGACATAACACTTATCCAAGGTGCAAGTAAACTACGTTGTAGATTATCATATCAGTTAAACTCTGTGTACTGATAAATCTAGGAATACATTTAATCACACAATCTTGATTACTTTCCACTGTGTTCACAACACAATCTTGATTACTTTCCAAGAGAAAATCACTTGTACTGTTATAAAATAATATAAAGTAGATGAGAAGAAAGAAGAAGAAGATGAAGAGAGAAAGAGAAAGTGAATGAGAATTTCTGAGTTGTTTATTCCAATGGAGTGAACCCCTATTTATACAAATACAAGAGTGAGATATTAAGAAACTAAGAAAAAAGGAAACCAGAAAAAAGAGGAATGTTGATTACAATTAATGGTAATAAATAAAAGATTTGGACATCCACATAATTATTAATATTTATAACACTCCCCCTTGGATGTCCATAATAACTGCCTTATTAAAAATCTTGCTGAAAACTTGATCAAAGGAAAAAGAGTATAGTGTAAACTAACTCCCCCTCATTTAGGCATTTGTGGAGATCTTCTAATCGACGAATTTCGATCTTATCTGCCGTCTTATCGAATGTTGATGTTGGTAATAACTTTGTGAATAAGTTTACAAGATTGACACTTGATTAAATATGTTGAACACCAATATGTATTTTCTTGAAGCGTATAAAGAAGAATTTCGTGAAATGTGTTCTAACTCTATCTCCTTCAATGTACCATCCTTTTAGTTGAGCGATGGAAGCAGTATTATCCATAGAGAATTGCTTGGGTTGATACTTCTTTATTGAGTACAATTCATATGTTTCCCAAATATGCTATGTCAATGATCTCACTCACACACATTCTTTACTTGCTTCATAAAATGCAAGTATGTTAACATGATTTATAGTTGCCTCGTTAAAAACCTTGCCAGAAAAACCCAGTGGGACAAAATCTGAGCTAAGGGAAAAAGAGTACAATATATATTTCATATTCATAACTATTTGCAAGTTGCCTCGTTAAAAACCTTACCAGGAAAACCCAGTGGGACAAAACCTGAGCTAAGGGAAAAAGAGTGCAACATGAATATGTCTCCCCCTCATGCACATATGATCCATAATTCTTTTGGTGATAATAAATCTCATAAGATTATTGTTATCACTTTTAAAATATCACCATATACAATCTTTGATCATATATTTTCTATAACTCTTCCAGATTATGTATGGACTTCTAAATTATAGATGAAGGGTTCGTGGAACATTAATCTTTATCCAACTAATTGTATCATTCATGTGTATATACAATCTTGTTCGTACTAAAATTTAACATTTCAAATAGATATGAACATAACACATTAATGATAATATAAATTTTCATTTGTGACAATGATGGTACTCCAAGACCATATATTTGTTCCATCTTGTTGTATGATCTTAATTTTCATATCAAATGATCATATATCTATAATTCTTAATACATATGAAGTACTTCAGGACTTCAATACTAATGAACAAACTTTATACATTTAATATTTCTCGATATACAAAAGAAATAAAAGTTTATTTTGCAATTAATCAAAAACTCTTCAAGAGTCTATCACAACATATAATTTACGTATTTATACTGCATAGACAACCATACGTATTTTTCAAACAATAATTTACTTACATGTCTTTATCTCATACAAAGATCTTTGTCATATAGTGCGCGCGACTTAGAATTTATATCACCTAAGACATGTATTAAATTCTTCTAGAATTTTTAGATAAGGCTTATTTCAAATTCTCACTATATTAGGAGCTCCAAATGAATAACTTTTTGTTGCAACATTTATGTGACGCTTATAAATCCTCATAAAATATATTCCAGGCTATAATCAAATCATGATTATATTTTCTCAATATTTAAGCCTTACTTCAATCAATCTCATGTCTATGCAAACTTTGTACAACAATTCATTATGTACAAATACATATATGCAAATTTCTCATTAGAAATATTTATTTGCACACCCTACAGGTCTTACTTCACTTTATGCGAGTAAACTTGCCTGGACTGCGTCTTAATATTTTGGCCAAAAATAAAATGTATGTCGATGATTCTCGACAAATCTAATACCATGATCCTTGTTATCTCATGTTAGTTTATTGCATATGCACACATTCAATATTTATTGTCGACAAAAATTTTATTATATGATAATTTCCTCCCATATTGACATAACTTATAGAGATCTCTTTAATTTATAGGTACCTATATAGAATCACTTCAGGGATTCAATTATGATCAAATATGTTATGTCTAACTTCTCTTGGGAGTCTCTTCAAGTACCGTTTTCATCACGGTTATCATTTTAATACTTTATAACATTAAGGTATGTCCATGAGTACCTCTAGATTTAACAACTTCAGGGCAAATCAAATGAACATTTACTAATAATTTCTATATTGTTCATTTACGCTTCAAGCGTTTTCAACTCATTCTATCTCAACTTTGAGTAATATTGATTTGCAGTTGGTATATATCATTTTGAACTATATCGTTCTTATACTTTGTGCAAGGATCATTTTTCAAAAATTATCATCGATCCCAACTGCTTCTCTCCCCCTGATCGAGAGAATTTTAAGAAATTGTGATATCTAATAATATTAATACAACTGAAGGGACTTCAATATATCACAATGAATCAATATCTATTTAAACTCTTATATATTATATGACATTGAACTTCAGTTTCAAGTTCAATACTTATGAACTTAATTCATTTCTAAGAATGAGTCATACGTGTATAATTAGAAATACATAAATTTACACATTTTGTAAATGCATGATCATATAATCTTATCACATCGATAAGAAACTATGCAATAAAAATCTAACAATGGCTCAAGATTGTTAAAGAAATATAATTTAAATATTTTCTATGTGCAAATATATGCACATTCTTCTTTTGAGCCTTATAAATTAACAATGAGAAGAATCTTCTGGTTCTTCAACAAAATTTAGTCAAATCCTTTGACAATTTATTGCATATGATTTATCATGTCAAAATAATTCAATTAATGAACTTCAGGTTCACTATAATTTGTATTTCAATGAAACTTTCAAAGGTAATGTAAATTCATTACAACATAATCATTATAAGTTTCATTTTTATATACACGAATAATATAATTATATTATTCTCCAAAACATATACACTCTTCAGGAGTCACTATTATGTTTATCAAATTTTATATTTCTTCAGGAATCACTATCATCAATTTAATGATGTGTATTATATAAAATGTACATAACAACTTCATCATGTTGTTGTAATGGTAAAATAGATATAACCATAATATATCATTCATTTTTCCTGGTATCTTTTTAACAAGTCGTCTAATTTATTTAGACTATTCATCAGTCTAATTATCATGACTTGATATATTATATATTTAAATGTACAACCAGTACATATAATAAGTCATTTCTTATTACTTTCATAACTAGATAAAAGTTATACATCTAGGTACATACAAAGATATTTTACTACTCAAAGTAGCAATTGTATGTAAGAGTACTTCTTCAGGAAGCTTTTCAAATAATCATTTTGTGATTCTTTATCACTTTGATTATATTGGATCACTAACAAATATTAGTAAATTATATATCCACTTTTGGGAATATGCAAACTAAATTATATAGTAACTATATATATACATATCCTGTACTAACAATAGTTTGAAACTATTGATTTCAAGAAATAATAAAATATGCATATATTAATTTGCTTCTGGCATTACCAATATATGTGAAGTTTATATTCTTTGAAATAGAATTTCATGTCTATTCATTCTCTTCAGGGAATGATATTTAAATATTCTAAATGTACAATCAATTTGTACAATTCACACTTATTCAATAATCAAATATACTTTTATTTTGATTATAAGTGTGTCCGTACTACAGGTACGCGACTACTAATATTCAATCCCACACATGATATATAGATTTCATGCACTTTGATTGTGTGTGGTATTTCATCTTTTGGTTGTTTCCAATTTCTTCTGAAAATATTTGAGTAGCAAACAATGCCATTGATTATTTAAAATCATTACATTCACTTCGGGGAATGACGTTGAACAAGTAGAACATTATTATAAATTTCTTAAAAATTTATTACTTGTTCATATATAAAAAGAAATTACTCAACAATTTCTCTAACAATATTTCAAAGAATGTATGAATACAATTTTTGCATAATCTCCAAGATGTATGCAAAATTTGATCTTTAATATATGTCACATGCAATAATTTCCAACATTGCAAGTAATAACAATGTATAGTAACATGACTAATACAAACAATCTTTAAAAGTAGTTGAATTCAATTCGTATCATTCTCTGCAAGGAATGATGAACAATAAATACATGTCTCATGTATTTAAATAACATTAGTCATGCTCACTTTTATTCTTATACTTTGATGTTTCAATGCAATTTTCTTAATATTCTTTTTAGGTATTCAAAACCCACTATAAAATTGCATCAATAATAATCATTTTTAATGATTCTTTAGTTGTATTCACATAAATACAATCATTTTTTTTTTACAAATATAAAACATTTACTTCAGGAAATGTTTGTCAAAATGTATATTGATATTAGATTACTTTTCATTGTCCTCAAAGAATACAAGAACATATATATAAATATGTACTCATCTCTTTCATTATATATCCATCAACTATATAATGAATATTACGTTTGCATAATCTTCAGGATATATGCAAGATTTTATTGAGGACGCATAATCATTAGGATATATGCAATATTTTATCGAGGATGCATAATCTTCAGGATATATGCAATATTTTATCGATGATGCATAATCTTCAGGATATATGCAAATATTTTATCGATGATGCATAATCTTTAGGATATATGCAATATTTTATCGATACATAATTTTCTGGATATATGTATAATTTATATAGATTTTTTCTATCATATCATAGGCACACATATATTGTAAATATTATGAATGATGAGAACATAATATATATATATGAAATCAATAATAAATATATAAAAACATATACATACATATATAATATATAGATATATAGATAAAAAGAAAAAAGAAACCAATTGATTCTTGAAATTGTTTCAGTCAGAGGAGTATATATATAAATATATATTTAGTGTATTTTGACTTTGAAACAATTCAAGAACTTTAACAAGATACTTACATTGAGACTTGGGCAGAGACTCATGCTTGAAGCTTGGGCAGAGACTCGTGCTGATAACGTGTTATAAAATAATATAAAGTAGATGAGAAGAAAGAAGAAGAAGATGAAGAGAGAAAGAGAAAGTGAATGAGAATTTCTGAGTTGTTTATTCCAATGGGGTGAACCCCTATTTATACAAATACAAGAGTGAGATATTAAGAAACTAAGAAAAAAGGAAACCAGAAAAAAGAGGAATGTTGATTACAATTAATGGTAATAAATAAAAAATTTAGACATCCACATAATTATTAATATTTATAACATATACAATTTTTTTTTCTTTCTTTTTCTAAGAAAAAAGGAAACCAGAAAAAAGAGGAATGTTGATTACAATTAATGGTAATAAATAAAAAATTTAGACATCCACATAATTATTAATATTTATAACATATACAATTTTTTTTTCTTTCTTTTTCAGTGTATTGTAGATAACTGCAAATTTATTTACATTAATTTTTTTTTTTTTTCACATATCTCTTTATCTGCTCTTTTGTTTAAATAAAAAATAGTATGATCAATTTTTTTTGAGTAAAGTTCCATAGAGTTTTATGCTTTAATTATCATTAAACAAAATACAATTAGAAAGCACATTGTTTCTTAGTTATTAACAATCTTATTTAAATACAGCATAACAGGAATCATTGATATAGTCCATAGTGAATTTATTATATTTATATATAAAGTGTTTGGGTCACTACCACAATAAAAAAAAAAAAAAAAAAATGGTCAAAATGGGTGTTGCTCATTTCTCAGGCTCTTACTCCCCAGTCCCCAGTGATACTATGTATTCTTCCACATTACTATCAAAGTCATCTATAAAAACCTCTCCAGCTTTCACTCTCAACAGCCAAGTCTTTCAGACCCATATCCCAAAACCCCTTAACAACAACTTCCATTCTTCACAACCTTTGACTCTCAAGTCTCTCAAAGTTAGAGCAATGGACACCCAAGAAGGAGTTCCATCGATGCCCTCCTTCGATTTTCATGGGATTGATCAGAAACTGGTTGACAGAATGGTGTACGACTCTCTTGTTTGGAGTTCACTTCACGGCCTTGTTGTTGGTGACAAATCTGTTCAGGCTAGTTCTATCTCTCTCTCTCTCTCTCTCTCTCTCTCTCTCTCTCTCTCTCTCGCCCATGGCGATTTTATGAAATAAGATTATGAATGTTTCCCTTATTTGAAGTAATCAACCTTAGCATATAACTAAAAAAAGTCATATCTTTTGATTTTTTTTTTAACTTTTTCTTTTTTGAGGAAGGCTCATTCAAGAAAATGAAATTAGAATATGGATGTTTGTTTCTTTGAACCCTTTTTCTTATTATCACATTTATTAAAGCTGCGATTTTCGCATGTTAGTGTCATTGTGATAATGAATCATATTTGTAGACAAGCACATGTTTATTTTTTTCAATTATCTTGAATTTTTATGCATTGTATTAAATTATAGGTATAAACTTGATTTTGATGTTGGATTATCGTATTGTGCAAGGACAGAGATCAGGAAAAGTACCTGGTGTTGGCATGGTTCATGCTCCGTTCGCTTTATTGCCCATGCCATTCCCAGAAACTCACTGGAAACAAGCATGTGAGGTAGCTCCAATTTTTAATGAGCTAGTAGATAGAGTGAGTTTGGATGCAAAATTTCTGCAAGATTCACTATCCAGGTTCTGTTCTCCCATTCACTGAATCTCATGTGTATAGATTTATTATTGTCTTTATTCATGATTGGTTTAATATTGTAATAAGTATTTAGCAGTTGTAGTAGTTCTTTTATGAATACCAATAAGCAAAGCTTACTTTGCTTCTCAAAGTGGGAAATGTTTGTCTGTTGATATTAACACTATCATGATCTTCGAATCACAGAACTAAGAAAGCGGATGCCTTTACCTCGAGACTTCTAGATATTCATTCAAAGATGCTTGATATCAACAAGAAAG
This sequence comes from Cannabis sativa, assembly GCF_029168945.1. Classification (NCBI taxonomy): domain Eukaryota; kingdom Viridiplantae; phylum Streptophyta; class Magnoliopsida; order Rosales; family Cannabaceae; genus Cannabis; species Cannabis sativa. The sequence goes on from NC_083602.1 coordinate 74,411,634, forward strand.
AGGTAACTGTATTGTAGATATTCATTTACTTGTCTCATCTCAGGTTCCTTGGGGTGGTTCATCAGATGAACATGAAATTTTTGTGATCTTCTTTTATCGCTTAAGCAGGAAATACGTTTGGGTTTACATCGATCAGATTATATGCTTGATGAACAGACTAAATCTCTCCTCCAAATAGAGATGAACACAATTTCCTCTTCATTTGCTGGTCTTAGTAGTCTTGTCAGCGACCTTCACAGGTGAAGTAGCATTTGGGATTAGGAGAACTCTAGTGGTTTGGTGTTTCTAAATATTTATCTGTTCATCTTCCAGGAGCTTACTTGATAATTATGGAAAGCTTCTTAACTTAGATTCCAAAAGAGTTCCTGGCAACACTGCTGCTAGTCAGTTTGCAGATGCATTGGCAAAAGCTTGGACAGAGTATAACAACCCCAGGTTGGATTTGATAAGTGCTTGTGCTGTGTTCCTTCTTTCTATTTCTTTTGGCTGTAGCTTTCACTGAAGTTTGTATGGAAAATTAATTCCAGAGGGTTTATTTATATATTTATTCAGGTCTACAGTTATGGTTGTGGCTCAAGCAGATGAACGCAACATGTACGACCAACATTGGCTTTCTTCATTGTTGAAAGAAAGATATCCTTTTCATGTCAATGTACCAGTAGTATTTTTAAGATAAGATACAATTTTGTTAAAAAAAATGTGGGTAGAAAATTGACACAGGTTGGTAGTGCATGCCCAATTTATTCTTCTTTAACAGGAAGAGAAATGGATAGGTGAGTTGAAGAGTGGGGGAAGGGAAATAACACTTCTATGCTTCAACGTTATCAAAATGACTTTTTAAATTTTTTTATCTGGATGAGTTATTTTTGTGGAGCTTATTAGTAGAAGGTTTTGTTCCTCAACTTTACGATACACATAATATTACAAGTATTCGGAAGACTTTGGCTGAAATTGATGCAGAAGGGGAACTTCAAGCTGATGGCTCACTGATCGTGTATGTGGCCATTACTATGGAAAATTGATGTCGTCGCTATGCTTGTTTAGGCTAACTATGCTATTTCCGACTTATAATCTTTTATTCTTCTCTCTTGTTCTTCTTTTACTCCTTTTTTTTTTGTATATCAGAGATGGCCAAGCAATTTCAGTCATATATTTCAGAGCAGGATATACGCCAACTGACTATCCATCTGAGTCGGTAAGCAATTTTCAATGTAATGTGTTGCTTATTTGACTAAGAACTTCTGCTGTTATCATACAAATGCTTTTACTTTCAGTGCAAGTTCTTTGCTATAAATTTGCATCTGGAAATGGTGACTGCTAGCTTAGAATGTTGTTGTCTGATCTGTAGGAATGGAGAGCTAGGCTACTGATGGAGCAATCATCTGCTGTCAAATGTCCATCAATATCTTATCATTTAGTAGGTACCAAGAAGATTCAGCAAGAGCTTGCAAAACCCAACGTGCTTGAGAGGTACATACTACATAGCTCTGATTTATGCTTTACACTGCCCTAGTAGTCAGAAATTCAATTCTTAATTAATACTGCTGGTAGCAAAGAGCTGAAAAAATGATTAAGGATTCATTTGGTAGGTTGTACAAGGGTCGTATGGTATTAAATAACAAGTAACACTACGTTTGGATAAAATATTGTATTGTATTATTACGACCATAAATTTTAATACAATATGAATCGTTGTTATTAAATACATAACAAATGATCTGTAATAGCTTTTATTATAATATTTACAAAGGGTCCAGGGTTGAGGACTTCGGCCCCAAACCCTGGCTCCAGTCCTGACCCCCGGATTTGGACCTAGAATCCGACTTAGCTTCGGACCACGGAACACGGACTTTGAACCCGAACCCAAACTCTTGACCTGGACAAGGGTCGGACTTGGGGTCGAGTTTATGGCAAAGATAATAAATTTTACTCAAGCTATTAATACAAGTCAATATCAAACATAGTATTGTATTAAATAATATTAATAGAATACAATCCAACAATATTATACAACACAATACAATACAACACGGCGTACCAAATGAGCCCATGTCTCAAAACATGAAACAAAGTGAATGATGTTTCAAATGGTAACAAAATATGTGGTTTTAAGGCATTCATGCTGAAAGCTCAACCAATGAATTGATTATATATGTATAAATATATCTATATATATGTGTGTGTGTGTGTCTACACACATGGGCAGACCTACATTGGGGGCAGCTGACGCTGATCCCCTCTTTTTTTTTTTTTTGTATATATATTAGAGAAATTTGTGACCAAACCCTGTATGTTTCAATTGTTAGACATTGAACCCCTATTTTTTTTTTTTTTTCTGTGGGAAAACCCTCATAAGGTGGCGTTGGGATGGAGGTAATGAAATGGAATGGAAAGGAAAGAAAATATTTTTCATTATATTCCTTTGTTTGGTTGCAGTTTAAAGTATTGGAATGACTTTTCCATCATTTGGTGGAATGACTATTTCATTTTGAAATGGAAGGAATGACCATTCCAATGCAAGATGAAAAAAATTTTAATAATTTTTTTATCAATTTTTTTTATGCATTTTAAATTTGATTCCATTCCGTTCCTATTTCTATTCTCTTTCATATTCTTATGTTTTCATTCCTCCTAACTAAACGCCACTTAAGTGTCATTTCGTTTGTAAATTCACTATTCTGTCCATTTTACCTTGTTAAATGCCAACGTGTCAGTCTTAGTCACCGAATTGTCTTACATGGGAAATTTAATATCCACATGGAAAACTATAAAATAAATTTAATAGATTATAAAAAAAAAATATTAAAATATTAAAACTTTAATAATCTTTATTTCCATTTCTTTTCTGTAATTTTTTTTCCTTTTCTTTACTTTAATATTTTTCCCTGTTTTTTCCATCTTCTCCACCATCCATCATCTGCTCCTCTCGTCCTTCTTCTTCTCCCAAATCATCATCACTACCACTACTACCTCACCATTGCCACCATCACTACTACTTCACCACCACCATAATCACCACTATTACTACTACCATCATATGCACTATTACCACCACCATAACATCAAAAATAAATCCAAATAAAATAAAAAAATTCACCACCACACCATACCATACCATAGTTTTGTATCTGAATCAATAACAAAATCCAAATCAAAATCTCTAAAGAAAAAACTAATAAAAATAAAATCTCAGAACGATGTGAACGGCCGTTTCTCGACCTTGGTGAGCCAAGCAGAGGCCACTGACAGTCTCTCTGGCACTCGAAACCCCATCATCGCTTCCCCAAACCCCCTTTACTCTCTTGCGAATCTTTTTTGCGTCTGGAGATGGAGTCTTCATCCTTGTTATTTAGGGGGTTGCGCGGGTCTTGGGTGGACGACATTCGGTTCATCACCGGTGATGGGAGGCAGCAGCGTCAACTGTTCTATTAGAGAGAAAGTGAAGTGTATAAGAGAGAGGTAGATTTGTAGTTACGGTTTTGTTTTTTTATTTATTAATTTAAAAATGAAAATATGATAACTAAAAATGAAAAGGAAAAAATATTTCATTTATTTATTTATAATGTTATAATATTAAAATTATTAAAATGATTTGGGTCAATAAAACAGTCTAGTGTACTCATGTGTTTACAATGACAGTTTTAGTTGACATTTAACAGCCAAATTTAACTTATGTATTAGATTTGCAAATAGAATGATACTTAAAGGAGTTTTGCTAAAAAAAAAAAATAATTAGGAGGTGAAGTGTCTAACAACTGAAATATACAGGAATTTGGTTGCATATTTCTTTATATATTATATATCATATAGTTATGTCAACTATACATCTCATTCTTGTAGAGTATTTAATCTAAATCGACAAAATTTGAAGGTTTCAATACCAATTTATTTTTTTATGAGGGATTTATTATCGTTATAGTGAACCTCCTTTTAAGTTTTATTTTTATTTTTGAGTAGTTTACGCTACTGAAAGCAAAGTTCAAAACAATTTCCTTTAAACGCCTATAAAAAATAGAGAACACACATGCAATAAGCTGTTTGAACTTTGTATTTGGCTCTATAAACATTCGAAATCTCTAAATTTTGAAGAGGTATAATGAATACCTTCATAAAAAAAATAAAGATTTAAATGCTTAATTGTATCGATTTGAGGGCGTATTGTATCTTAGATGCCTTCTCACATATATAAAAAAATTTGGTGTAGTTATAAAATTAGTCTTTCCTTCAAAAAGTCAAGGGTTGGAATACTTTTTTGCATATTTATTTGGATATTTCATTTTTTCTTTAAACAAAATTGAATTGTGAAATGTTCGAATCTTAGATCTTGAGAAATGACAGGGAAAACTCTTTCCAATGTGCTAAAAGTTTAGAATGAATTTTTAAAGATTTGCTCCTGCTGGCAAAAATTGTTGGGTCCACATATATTTAGAGTAAAATGATCTATCCTTTTGCATCTTTCTATCATGGAATGCTCACGACTTTTAATGTGATTGGGTCCTCCTTTCCACCTGAACCTGCCAGCTTTATCTGCCATTTAGGCTATGTTTAGAGATTGAAATTTGTTGGGTAATGAAAATTGGAAAGAAAATTTAGGAAAGAAAAAAGTGAAAAATACATAAAATAAATAAAATAATTTTTCATATTTGATATTAAATTTTTTGTTCAATCGACTGTTTTTCCATACAATTCTTTTCATATCAAACATGAAAAAGTGAAAAATACATGAAAAAAAAATAATATAATTTTTTATATTTAATATGAAATTTTTTGTTCAATCAACTGGTTTTCCATACAATTATTTTCATACCAAACATGAAAAATTGTTTTTTATTTTTATTTTTCATTTTCCTGACTTTTTTTCCACCAAAATCTAATTTCCAAATACAACTTTAGAAGATTCAAAAAATGATTTTAATTTTCATGTTGAGCAGATGAGGGGTGTATAAATGTTCTGATCACTAAACTACAAGCTTTCTGTGTTTTGCGAGAGCAGGTTTGTTGACAATAAAGAGGACATTGCGAAATTGAGAAAATGCTTTGCAGGCCTATGGAGTTTGGACGACTCAGATATCGTTAACAAAGCCATTGAAACACCCGAACTGTTTGTTATGAAACCTCAAAGAGAAGGCGGAGGTACTTACTTTGCTTAGCATTTCTGTATTGAAGCCTCATTTACTAATAATTAATCATTGTTGAAATTCAGGAAATAATATCTATGGAAATGATGTGAGGGAAGCGCTTAAAGCATTACAGAAGGAAGGAACTGAAGAAGATGCTGCTTACATCCTTATGCAAAGAATATTCCCTACTGTTTTTTCGACATTTTTGCTTAGAGATGGCATTTGTCATAAAGATGATGCTATATCAGAACTAGGCATATATGGTGCTTACTTGAGGTAACTAATGTTTTCAAGTCAGTTACCAAATATATATTATGAATAGAAGTAAATATCTTTGCACAGAATCTCATCACTATGCTATACATTTCTCTTGCGGATGAATTTATTTGATCTTATTGGATTGGGATATGATGCAGGAATAAGGAGAGAGTCATCATCAATGAGCAGTGTGGTTATCTGATGCGAACAAAGGTATCTTCCTCAGATGAAGGTGGGGTTGCAGCAGGATTTGCTGTTTTAGATAGTTTATATTTAACTTGATGAAATGAAGCCATGCCACCTTGCTAGTTGCTTGCTGCTAGTTATTAATAATAGAAAGCCCTATAATTTCTGATTAACCCATAGACAGACACATACATCATTTGTCATGCTAATTGTACAATGTATGAAAATGAGAGTTATAAACAGTCAAGAAATGTTGGATAAAGCAGAATGAATAAGCTTCTATCTTCACTGTTGTCTTCTTTCAAATGAACATTTTCTTTTTGCAATTCATGTATGTTAAATCAGTTTGTGATAATAAAACTGTTTCAAATGGAAAAAGGGAAGTCTAAAGACTAAGTGCATGTTTGGCATCATAACTAAAAAACTGTTTTTTGTTTTTAAAAACAGAAAATTATTTTTAAAAACAATTTGGCTTGTTTGGCCTTGCTTTTTAAAAACAGTTTTCAGAAAACAAAGTTACAAAAAACAAGAATTTTGAAAACAACAAAATGTTGTTTTCTGTTTTAAAAACCAATTCACTTTTGGTCCATATTGTTTTTAAAAATCACTAACCAAACGTGACTTGTGTTTTAAAAACTTCAAAAACTATTTTTTGTTCTCATTTCTAAAAATAATTTTTTAAAACAAAAAACAGAAAACAATACCAAACATGCTCTAAGAGCTTGTTTGTTTGTGTTTTCAGCTTTCAGTTTTTCAAATTGTGTTTTTAAAAGTGAGAATAAAAAACAGTTTTTTGTCATTTTAAAAATTTAATGGTGTTTGGCACATTTTTAAAAACTGTTTTTAGATTTTTTCTTACGAAAAAAAATTAATATTTTAGCACCATACCATGACTTAATCCATCCGGGTCTAGGTTCGGGTATGGTTTCGGGCTTAGGATCCGAGTATGTGAGCAAAATATAAAATATAAAATGTTAGACAAAAAAAAGTTGTTTTTGAAAATTGAAAACAGTATTTTGATGTTTTCTATTTTCTAGTTTTTTAAAACTTAATTTTTAAACAATAGTTTTTAAAAAAATTTGCCAAACGACTCCTAATAGTTTTTAAACACTGTTTTCAATTTTAAAAAACAGAAAATAGTTTTTAAACTGTAAAACCAAACAGCCTCTAAAGCTTTTAAAGTCCAAGCCAGCCACTTGACATTATTTTTGTTTGCTCTTCTAATCATTTCAAATTTCGTCATTTTTTTTTTGCTGGAAGAAATTATTTGTTGGTTAAAATGTTATTTTGTGGAGTAAAATAAAATTTGACATTGCCCATCTGTTTTAGAAGGAACTAAAGAATAATGGGGAGAAAAGTTAAGAATCTAAATTTAGGTAACTATTTAGGCCTTGCTTGTTGCATTGGATAATTTTGCCCAGTCCACACAATTTGTTCCTTTGGCTTGGGACTATATTATCCCACCAAGAGTGGTTAAAATAGTCACGTCTATTTTTTGGTTTTGTTTTTCTTTTTTAAAAAAATGTGTGTACATATATTTTATAAAATAGTATATTTGTTTTAACATGTATATCTTTTATCTATTTTTTATTTTCTAATTCTTCTTTTAAATGATATTTTCTTTTATAATGTACATAACTCTTAATAATAATAATATATATTTTTTAATTTTTATAAATATGTTTTTTTTTATTAAATTTTAATCATATTTTATTTATGAATATGGTATAATATTATAGTTTATTAAACATTATAATTTATTAAGAAAACTATTTATACTAGATTAGTCCTATATTACATGGTTTAGTACACAAATTATCCTTTCTAATTTAATTCAATCTTAATTAATAATTATGTTCAATGCAATCTAATCCTATATACCAAACCAACTCATGAATATTGAACATTACCTTAATTGATAGTATTTGTATGATATTAATGAATAGATAACTAATCATAACAATATGTTAGCTGATATCCTCACATTTAGATGTTAATATGTGCACTCATAAGCGAATTAACATCATTCATTTTAGGGTTAGTTATGATATAATTCAAAGTTTTGTGTTTGTAAATGACATAATTTAATAAATTTTTTTAGCAGTATAAGTATATAATGCTAGTAAAATTATAATTTTTGTCTAGTTTGTCAGTGCATATTCCATTTTGAATTTTATTAAGAGAATATTTTCAAGTAGTTAATACTATATGTTTCGTATATACCTAATTGTTTACTAAATTTTTCAGAAAATTAATTATTAAATATAAAGGCTAAATAAAATATCATTCAGAAAGAAAAATATGAAGAAAACATTCAGAGTTTTTATGTGATTAGGGCGTTACGAGCCTTAGTCCACGAGTCAATATTATTAAGTATTGCTAACTCGGAAACTTTCCCTAGTGACATGGACATCAATATTTGACACGTGACATGAAAGATGACGTCACAGAGTTGAGTAGACCCGAGTCATAGCAGTCAACCTAGGAGGGGACCCCAGCCTTACGCCCAGGTTGACTTCGAGAGCTCCGGGATGGAAGTTCGACTTTCAATAACTTGAATCCAACTCACTTTCTTCTTTTCCTTAGTTGCATATTAAAGTATTGGAATGTCATTCTAATGGAATGGCCTTTCCACTACTTTGGTGGAATGACAATTCCATTTTGAAATGGAAGAAAATACCATTCCAATGCATGATGAGAAAAAGTTAATAATTTTTTTATCAATTTTTTTTTATACATTTTAAATTTTATTCCATTCCATTCTTATTCCTATTCCTATTCCCATTCCAATTCATATTCCTATATTTTTATTCCTCCAACCAAACGCCACCTAAGTACGGATTTTTATTTTTTTGGGCACAATATCTCAAATCCAATCCAATCCAATCCGCAAAAGCACGAATTGGATCGGTTATTTTAGATTGGTAACTTTTTAATATTAAATTATTTAATATTTATGAAAAAAAAATATTTTTTCCACGTAGCAACAAAATAAAACAAATTATAATTATTTTATATCTCCAACAACACATTAAATAAACAAAATAATAAATTCAAAGGAAGAAAAAAAAAATGTATATATAAAGAAATGTTTAGTGTTTACTTTTATTTTAAATTGTATGTAGAAAAAAAATTATGCTTATTAACAATTTTTCCTACTGAACTTTGCAATGTACTAAATCATGCCCTCTGAACTTTATTGGCCGTTAAAAATTCCCCCTGAACTATTAAGATTGTTAGATTTAAGGACTTTTATCTAATTTTAGTAAAAAATTCTAACATTGATGAAAGTTCAGGGGGCATGATTTAGTACATATCAAAGTTTGAGGGGCATAATTTGGTAGATATCAAAGTCTGGGGAGCATGGTTTAGTACATAAATAATCACTGAAATAGTAAAATTGAATGAAATTAGACAAAAGTCCTCAAATCTAATAATCTAAATAGTTTAGGGGGAATTTTTAACGGCAAAAAAAGTTTAGGGGGCATGATTTGGTATATGTCAAAATTCGGGGGAAAAATTGCTAATTAGCCAAAAAAATTATATATAAGAATAGAATACATTTGATCTACTAAGTTTTGAAATATAATTGTATTATATGCATTGGACTTTTAAATTAGGGCATTTTTCATTTTTACACTTTTAAACATTTTTTTTGTATTTTTACCGAATTCTATATAGAAATCCCTATTGCAACTAGCACTGCAACCTAAATTGCAACAAAAATCGTACAGAAATCCCTATTGCAATTAGCGCTACAACCACTTTAGAAATCCAAACCGTAATTTTGAAAAAAAATAATAAAAAAATAATATATGAGGTAATTCCCCTTTCAATTACTATTTTCTTTACATTAAAATATTATTTGTATATATAATTTTTTATTTTTTTTTATAAAGATGTGTGGATTGGATTGGTTCGGTTACTTTTACATATCAATCAACATTCAATCCGCACAAGTGCGGAAGTTGAATTTTCCAATCAACATTCAATCCGTACAAGTGCAGAAGTTGAATTTTCCAATCAAATTCAATCCGCACAAGTGCGGATATTCGTACTTTGCGGATTGAATTGGATTGAATTGTGCGGATTGAATTGGATCGGCTATTTTATGAACACTTCTACCAAACAAATTGGTTAGGGACTTACATATTTCATTCTAATTCCAACTCATTTCTTATTACCATTCACTAAAATATGTTCAGTAAGAGCATCTCCAATAGTAAAATTATAGAGGATGATTGGTGAGGTGTGTTGGGTTTTATGCCCTAAATAAAACCCATTTCAATATAATCAGATTTACTTATTAATATAGATCAGAAATAACATTTAATGTTGCATGGTTCACATGATTTATTTCATGATTATATGTACATAATGTATAAATTCATCTGAAACCCTTTTCACATACTTGATCATGTTTATTGTGCCGTCAACACATTGGAAAGTAAACATGACTATGTGAATAAAGTTTCCTAGATTTATCAGACACAGGGTTTTACTGATATGATAATCTACCACAGAGTTTACTTACATTTGGAGAAGTGCTATGTTCTTTCCAGAGCATTGGTTAAAGTAAAGCTCAGGTTGGATGCATGGAGTATGCATCGGAAGGGACCGATATTGAACTTTGACTTAGATTTATTAAACTTACCGTAATATCTATTCAAGTCAATATCGCCTAGTTGATCCTAGATCAAATGATCTTAATCCTGATATGATTAGGCTCAATCTCGAGAGGCTATTCGTGTTCTTTGATTTGTTAGTTAAGCCTACTTTTAGGTCAGGGTGATACGTACATTTTGGGAACACGGTAGTGCAATTGAGTGGGAGCGCTATCATAAACATGGAATCTATAGCTTCTATCTGGCGAATAGTAAGCAAAGGATGATCTCCTTCGAGCTTGACCAAACAAACATAAATGGTGGAGTACTCATTTCACATAAGCTGAAATATCATTTATACGGGGTCAAGTGTTTTAAGGATAAAATACATTGTAGGGTGTAACGGTAATCTAATCCATTTACAGTGTAGATCATTCATATAGAGGATCATTGATCACATTAGGATTATAACAATGGATAACTAATGATGCATCTATATGGTGGAACATATAGAGCATTCTATTATACTGAGAGTGCAATTCTAAGTTCTATGTGTGGATTCAACGAAGAGTTAATAAGTTAGTGAATTTTAGTAATAAATTCTTGATCTACTTATTGGAAGCTCGGTTATATAGACCCATGGTCCCCGCACTAGTTGAGATAATAATGCTTGTAAGACTCATGTAATTGTTTTTGATTAATCAATTATAATTCTCAAATTAGACTATGTCTATTTGTGAAATTTTCACTAACTAAGGGCGAAATTGTAAAGAAAGAGTTTTAGGGGCATATTTGTTAATTATGATACTTTGTATGGTTCAATTAATAAATATGATAAATGACAATATTATTTAATGATTATTTATAGTTATTAAATAGTTAGAATTGGCATTTAAATGGTTGAATTAGAAAATTGGCGTTTTTGAGAAAATAAGATGCAAAAAAGATAAAACTGCAAAATTGCAAAAAGTGAGGCCCAAATCCACTGGTATAGGGTCGGCCACTTTTATAGGAATTTACCTCTGATATTTTCATTATTTAAATGCCAAATAATTCAAACCTAACCCTAGTGGAATGCTATAAATAGATAGTGAAGGCTTCAGAAAATTACACTTTTCTTCTGACACTTCTGATTCAGAAAAAACTGAGCCTTCTCTCTCCCTATCTTTGGCCGAACCCACTCTCTCTCTCTTTCTCATTGAGATTTCGAAATTCTTAGTGTATGAGTAGTGCCCACACACAGCAAGTGATACCTCAATCATAGTGAGGAAGATCGTGAAGAAAGACTTTCAGCAAGAAGGAGGTTTCAGCATCAAAGATTCAGAGAAAGAGATCCAGGTTCAAATATTGATAATGCTCTGCTACAGAAAGGAATCAAGGGCTAGATATCTGAACGGAAGGAGTCATTTAATTCTGCTGCACCCAATGTAAGGTTTCCTAAACTTTATATGTGTTTATTTCATCGTTTTAGAAAGTTCATATTTAGGGTGTTAATAATCATACTTGTGAGTAGATCTAAGATCCTGGTAAAATAATTTCTAACAACTGGCCTCAGAGCCATGGTAATTGATTTACTTGCAAGAAATTTGGACTTTAAAACGATTGTTTGTTTGTTTTTGGATGGTATCATGTTGTATTGAGTGTTATTTGATGATTGATTGGTGTTTGTGAATTTTCGTTAAAAATAATTGAATATCTGTTTTTGAAATTATTTTTATTGGATAGTATGGAAAAAATTAAGCAAGTTACTTTTTTACAGAACTCAATTTCGATTTAATTTGAATTAGTTATGATTTTTTGAAGATTCGAAAAAATCGGAGTTGTCCAATTTTTTGTGTAGTTCTATATTTATACTATTACTATTCCTAATTCAATTCTAATTATCATTATGAATTAATTTAATATTTTTTAAATTTAATTCAAGATATTAGTGCAATTTGATTTAAAATAGTTAGTATCTATCTTATTTGCTTAATAATCTATCTTATTTTTAAATTTGATTATATCTTATCTTATTTTTAAATTTAAGGTCAGATTTTAAATATTTTAAATTTAAATTTTTTTTAAATAATTTGACCTTGTTTAAATTTAAAATAAGATAACTATAATCATGTAATTTTAAATAGATGTAAGATATTTTGCTAACTTTTAAATTTTATTATTTTATTTATTTAAATTACATTTAAAATCTGAAAAAGATATTCATTTATCTTTTTTAATTTTTTATTTAATTTTTATTTATAAAATAACATTTAAATTTTAAAAGTAGTTAGCAAATTTTGAAATGATATTTAGGTTGGTTGAAACCTAAAATTGTAGGTTTAATTTTAAATTTAAATTTTTTTTAATTTCGAATTTTTCAATTTTTTTTTTTAAATTTTTGAAAATTATTTTTTTATTTAATTAATTATTTTCGAAATTAATTATTTAATTTAAAATTAAATAAATCCTACATCCAACTATCCAGCTAACCTTGTTGCAGGAGTATGTGTTTTAGCTTGTGTGTAAGTTTTTTAAAACCTATTATTACTTGATTGCAAATAGTCATGGTTACTTTTTGCCAGATCTAATGATCTGATGGCTCCCTTGGTCAAGATAATAATTTGTAACAGGTATATTTACAATCTTCTTTCATCTGTGTATGACCTAGCAACATGATAGGACCCATCCAAAGTGTGCCTGTGTGAGCCTATGTGTTTAATTTTATTATAAGATGCATATAGGTTGTTGTTGCAAAAATAAATTATCATAGTTCTTGATAGAATTTATTTAGGCCCATTTAGTTTTTGGGCCTATTCAATTAATAACAGTTGTCCTTATTAAGGTTAAATTCCTCTCTTTTGGGCCTTGTGTGAGAGTTTGGAGCCATAGTAGTGGGTACGACATACTGAACCCAGCACCCCCTCACATGAACCACCCCAATTGTGAAGGCCCATTTGCCTGATTTGAATAACTGTACTAGGTTAATTAAACTAGTTTAACCTAATAAAATTGATTAGCAACATAATTAATTTCATTTATTTTGAAATTAATTTAAGAAAACCATAGTTTGAAGAATTATATATTCTAAGCTAAACTATGTGTATTTTCTTGTATTTAATTAAATGTAAAATTATAACCATCTAGATTCTTTCTGAAGCTTAATTTAAATTTTTCATTAAATATTCCTATTTAAGTTGATATTTAGTTATCTACAACTAACCAACTTAAATCTGAATATCTTTTGGATTTAAAATTTCAAAATTAAGTTGAGGAATTTTAGGCATTGGTTATTAAGATTCTTTAGATATTTTTTTAAGTTAATATCTTTTCGAATATTAACTTAAAATGGAATATATCCTTTCGAATATTAACTTAAAGTGGAATATTTTCAAATTAAGTGGTTATAACTTAATTTTTGACATTTAATTAAATTTAAATTTGAAAATATTTAAGTTCTAGATTTTTTGTAATACAACTTAAATTAGATATTTTTTTCAAATTTTGTGGAAAAGATACTTAGTCAAATAAGATATTTTTTAGATAGTTAATTCTAGACTACCTATTATTTCTAATATTAAATAGGAAAATATTATACATTGTGAAATTAATTATTTATATAATTAATTTTGGTACAATTTATTAATACATTTAATTAATTTTAAAATTAAATATCTAAGTTGATTTTTATCATCATACTTAAATATTTCTTTTTCATGACATTTAATTAAATAGAAAATTATTTTTAGTTGAAATTTATTTTTTCAACTAAATTTAAATAATTTTCAAAGTATATTTTTTCTTTATTTATTAATCAAATTTAGAAATTGCATTTCTTAAATGCTGGAATTTCGAATTTTATTTGAAAAATAGATTAAAGTTGTAAATTATTTATTTTAATTTTGGACCAACTTAAATCAATGATTTTTTCATTTAATGATTAATTAAAATAAATGAAGTAATATATATTTTTCTTTATTTTATTAATCAATTTTCGAAATTGCATTTCATAATGCAAGATGATTTTGAATCTATCTTGCAAAATAGATTAAGTTGTAAATTAATTATTTATTTTAATTAATTCTTGGATCAACTTAAATCAATGATTTTTTCATTTATTGATTAATTTAAAATAAATTGAATTAAAGTATATTATTAGAAATTGAATTAATTAGTCAAAGGAAAATCTAGATAGATGATATTTTTGCTTGAAGTATTTTTCTAGTGTATTTAATTAAATAGAGAATTAATATTTAAGTTGATTTTCATCATCATACTTAAATATTTGAAATTTTTCTTATATATTTAATTAAATAGGAAAATTATATTTTTTGTTGTAAACTAATTTTATTAATTAATTTTGGGCCAACATTAAATTAGAATAATTTTTCCAAGATTAATTTTTTATTTTAACATGCATTTTCGAAAATTGTATCCTTGAATACTTTAATTTTTCGAAATGCAATATATATTTATACAAAATTAAATTTGAGTTGTAAATTAATTTAAATTAATTTTGTAACAACTTAAATTGAATATTTTTCTAAATATTTATTGGAAATTATTACTAAGATGGAAATAATTCATATTATTTTCATATCCATCTAAGTAAAATTTATAAATATTAAATTAAAATTTATATTTAGAATTTTTCATTCTAAATTGGAAATTTTAATTAATAAATATATATATTTAAAATAAATAGATTAATAAAGAGAATTAAAGAATATACAACTCTCTTTAAATAATGAGCTTTATTATTAAGATATTCGATCTCCATTGAAGGTTTTACACCGCGTTTGTTTTAGTGAGTAATCCTCCCTAATGGAGGAACGTTCATTAGCAATTTTGCACCGTTGAATCTCGAATTATAAGTAGTTTGTAAGTGTTTTGTATGGTATGGATCACCCTAATGGTGGCGACCATACTTGACTTGCAAATTATGAAACAATGGTGGAAGCTCATAAGATAGAGTTGCCTTGACTCTCGCCTAAACGGAACAACGCTGAATTCCAATCTTGATCGAATAAAAGGTTGCTAGAATGTTTAACATTTTAGATGAGCTGACAACTCTATTCAATGAATGGTAGCTTTGACTCTCGCCTAAACGGGACACTGATATCAGTTTGTTGAAAACCTTAGAAATTATTTAGGATTGTATGTTTTAGTATTTTCACTTGTCATTACTACTTGCTATATGCTTATAATTTCTGAATTGTGTATGAATTTATATTGAACCATGTTATTTTCTGTTATTAAGTTGTAGTTTAATTTCGGATCTTCATTGTTGGTCTAACTTGGCTTGTTTATCTAATGAGATAAATCCCTAATGGATTTTCACCATTAGACATACATTTAGATCTCGAAAGATAAATATTGTATATGCGACATCTAGCTGTTCATCAATAGATGACACCTTAGACTAGTATTTTTACAATATGAAACAAGAAGATTATATAAATAAGATTACTTTGACTTTCGCTAATCGAAGCATCGTTGGATTCTTATTTATAAACGAAATTATCCTAATTCCTCTTAGCTTATTCATTTCGAATTAGCTCAATAACATATCATTGGATGAATGGTCTATAAATCATTTCATGTCATTCTATATTTTCTCTTAAGAAATTAAATGACGCATATGATTATAATCCCGAAATTCTATTCCCAATTGATATAAACCTCAATCTTAGAAATCTCCTACTTGTATGGGCAAATCAGACTTAGAGTTAAATTAGTAGTGGTGGTCCAAGATAGAATTACTCATTATATTTGGTATAAATTTAATTTTAGATTCCAAACAGAAATTTTCTTATATTTCTAATTCCAGAATACAATACAGTTGTACTTTCTCAAGTGTTTAATATCCATCTTCTATTAATGGATTCAAACTGTATGGAATATGAGTTAGGTATTCTGTGACCAGGATCCACTTGCACTATTCTAAGAATTCTTTGATGTAACTAAACCTAAGTCATCAAAAGAAAATACCACATTTTTTTTAATCTATGGCATTTGTATCTTGTTCATAGTGGATTTGACAAGATCAATCTCTGCAAAGAGTTAATATGCCTATATCCACTGAAAGTAGTTCATCTCATTCGCAGATGGATGTACATTCAGGGGTGGATATGAGTTTTTCGTTGTATTCTTAAAACGATAACTCTAGATTATACCTTTTAGCAAGAAATTTGAAATGTTTGAAAAATTTCATTAATTTCTAACAATGGTTAAAACCATTAAGGTAAGTGGTTAAAGATCTTGCGAACTGATAGGGGTGGAGAAATAGTTAGTAGATATGCAGTTCAAAGATCATTAATTTGTTTTTTGAATTATATCCAAACTTACCTCCCCAGAAATTTCGAGTTGCATGTTGATGATTAGTTACTAGTCGTTGCCTAATTCCTTCTATGGTAATACAATTTCAGAATGATGTAATGGTTGTATACTTAATGTAAATCATTACTAGATTCATGGATGACCTAAACAAAATCTTAAGAAAAGCTAGAACTGTTAACCATGGTTTGTTAGCTATTCTAAGTGATTAGGGGTGGACCATCCCATTGTCAATAGATAAGAAAGTGTTTGTTCAAACAAATACTACTTTTCTAAGATAATGACTAAGTCTGAAAACAAGTAGCAAATAAAGGAGATATTTAATTCTTGATTCCAAAAGTGTTCTATCATCTTACATATGATGATCCCACTCCCTCTGTTGTCTTGTCACAACCGAAGAGATCAATACCATTTAGTTTTCTTCGACATAATTCACGGTACCTTGTCGTAGTGGGAGAGTTTCTAGGAACTCACCTTCTCATGACTTGGGAGACACTAGTGATTAAAATCCATTGTGAGTTTAAACAAGTAATGGATTGTCAAGAGAAGAAACTAAGAAGAAAAGCCAATAGAACTATGGTTTAATCCATTCACATGGAATAACCTAAAGTTTTCTATTACAAGGACATAAAAGGAAATTTTGTTTATAAGTCTATTCAATGGACTTAACAAACTTCCTGTTCCTAGTATTATAGGTTTGAGTTTATCTAAACCTATGGCTTGTGGTATACCTGGTAATTACTTACTCTAATGCAAGCAACTTACTTTAGTAAGATGCTGAAGCATTTTCTTTCTAATGGCAATCTATAGAAGGTTCACAACTTCTTAGGCATTGATTTTATTTATCTAAGGAAAAGTCTCAACTATTCTAGAAAAGATAAAGCCATGAAAGAATTTCTTATATCAACAGTGAGAGGTCTTAGATATGCTTTTGTATGCCTTAGACCAGACACCTGCTGTTGAGTGGGAGTAATGAGTGTTGGGTTTTATGCCCTAAATAAAACTCTTTACAATCTGATTAGTTATCAATATAAGAAATTTGAAGTGATTGATTGTTGCATGAAATTTACATGCTAATGGTTTAAATATGTTTATTACATTTACACACAAAATCAGTTTAATCCAGATCATATGTTTATTCACAATTACATTATCGTCAACACAGTGGAATGTGATTGTGATCATATGAATCAAAAGTACTGGTCCCTGTTTCATCAGTGTTATTGGATTTACACTAATGTGATAATCAGCGATGATGTGTACTTACACTTGGAGTAAGTGTTATGTTCTTTCCAGGACATTAGTAAAGTATACTAGTTTCGAATGTATGGAGTATACATTGGACTGGACCGATATTGCAACTAAGTTAAGATATTACAAACTTACCGTTATACATATCTTTCCAAGTCAATATCAGTAGTTGATCTTAAGATTAAAAGAATCTAAATCCTGATATGCTTAGGCTCAACTCAGGAGTGCTATTCATGTTCTTTGATTTATTAGTTAAGCCTACTTTTGGGTCAGGGTGATACGTATATTTTGGGAACATGATAGTATGATTGAGTGGGAGTGCTGAACATAAATATGGAATCTATAGCTTCTACTGGTGTATAGAAGTCAAGTGATGATTCCCTTCGAGCTTAGCAAATAGAAGTAAATGGATGAGCTCTTGTTTAACTGACTAATTATTAGATCACTAAACACCATTTACAGGTAGCTAAGTGTTTTAAGGGGCAAAATACATTGAGGGTGAGAACGGTAAGGAAATCCCATCTCGATGTAGATCATCTATATAGAGGATCTTTAAATCACAATAAGATTATAACAATGGTTAAATGAGATAGTATATTGATATCGTTGAACATACAATATGCTCTATATAAGTCTGAGAGTGCAATTCTAAGTTCTAAGAGTGGATTCAACGAAGAATTAATAAGTAGGAATTTACTTGGTAAATTTGGTTCACTTATTGGAAGCTCAGCATATAGATCCATGGTCCCCATTCTAGTTGAGAACATTCTGCTTGTAAGACTCATTAATTGATTCGTGATTGATCAATTATAATTCTAAAGTTAGACTATGTCTAATTTTATGAATTTTCACTAAGCAGGGGTGAAATTGTAAAGAAAAGAGTTTCTAGGTTTATTTATTTATTAATGGACTTTATATGTCTAATTAATAATTAAATTTAATGACAATATTATTTAATAATCTATTTTAGTTATTAAATAATTAGTTTTGGCATTTAAAAGGTTAAAATTGGAAAATTGGCGTTTTTGAGAAAATAGAGATAAAATTTGATAAAACTGTAAAATCAAGTGAGGCCCAATACTACACCATGGCTGGCCACTTAATGTGGGATTTCAAATTAATATTTTCATTATTTTAATGCCAAATAATTCCTAACCTAAACCTAGTAGTTGCCTATAAATAGAAAGTGATGGCTCAGTCACAACACATGCTTTCACATGCTTTCATTAGTAATCTGACAGAAATTTCTCTCTTCAGAAAAACTGAGCCTTCCCCACTTTCTATACCTGGCCGAAATCATCCCTCTCTTTTCCCTTCATCAATTTCGTGACCCTAGTGAAAGAGTGAGTGCCCACACACAGCAAGCAGTAACTCAATCATAGATTGGAGGACTGTGAAGGATCAAACTTGAAGAAGAAGGACATTCGGGCTCAGATCTTGATTATACTCTGCTACAGAAAGGATTCAAGGGTTAGAGATCTGAGTGGAAGGAGACATTAATTCCGCTGCATCAATGTAAGGTTTTCTTAACTTTATATGTATTTAATTTATCGTTTTAGAAAGTTCATATTTAGGGTGTTTAAACAACATACTTGTGAGTAGATCTAAGATCCTGGTAAAATAAATTCCAATAACTGGCCTCAGAGCCATGGTAATTGATTTACTTGCAAGAAATTTGGACTTTAAAACGATTGTTTGTTTGTTTTTGGATGGTATCATGTTGTATTGAGTGTTATTTGATGATTGATTGATGTTTGTAAATTTTTCGTGAAAAATAATTGTGATTCTGTTTTTGGAATTATTTTTATTGGATAGTATGGAAAAAATTAAGCAAGTTATCTTTTTACAGAACTCAATTTCGATTTTATTTGAATTAGTTATGATTTTTTGAAGATTCGGAAAAATCGGAGCTGTGCTGAAATTTTCCTGCGATCGCGAAAACTGTCCGTACAGCTCACAATTTTTTCGTTTTTCTTCGTTTTTTCATGCTTTTTCATGGAATGAACTTCCGATTTTTGTATAGTTTTGTATATATAGATTTGTTATTCCTAATTCAATTCTAATTATCATTATGAATTAATTTAATATTTTTTAAATTTAATTCAAGATATTAGTGTAATTTGAATTTTAAAATAGTAAATATCTATCTTATTGCTTAATTATCTATCTTATTTTTAAATTTGATTATATCTTATCTTATTTTTAAATTTAAGGTCAGATTATATATATATATTTTAAAATTAAATCTTTTTAAGATATTTTGACCTTATTTAAATTTAAAATAAGATAATTATAATCATGTAATTTTAAATAGATGTAAGATATTTTGCTAACTTTTAAATTTTGTTATTTTATTTATTTAAATTAAATTTAAAATCTGAAAAGATATTTCATTTATCTTTTCTAATTTTTATTTAATTTTTATTTTTAAAATAATATTTAATTTTTAAAAGTAGTTAGCAAATTTTTGAAATGATATTTAGGTTGGTTGAAACCTAATTTTTCAAAATTGTAGGTTTAATTTTAAATATTTTTTTAAATAATTTCGAAATTTAAATTTTTTTTTTAAAAAATTTCGAAAATAAATATTATTTTAATTTAATTTTATTTTTCGAAAATTAATTTTTTTTTTAATTTATTAATTATAATTTTCGAAATTTATTTATTTAAAATTAAATAAATCCTACTTCCAACTATCCAGCTAACCTTGTTGCAGGAGTATGTGGTTTTAGCTTGTGTGTAAGTTTTTTAAAACCTATTATTACTTGATTGCAAATAGTCATGGTTACTTTTTGCCAGATCTAATGATCTGATGGCTCCCTTGGTCAAGTTAATAATTTGTAACAGGTAAATTTTACAATCTTCTTTCATCTGTGTATGACCTAGCAACATGATAGGATCCATCCAAAGTGTGCCTGTGTGAGCCTATGTGTTTATTTTATTATATAGATGCATATAGGTTGTTGCTAAATAAAATGTCACACCATGATAGATTTTATTTAGGTCCATCTAGTTATTGGACCTATTCAATTAATAACAATTATTTATTTTAAGGTTAAATTCCTCTCTTTTGGGCCTTGTGTGAGAGTTGGGAGCCATAGAAGTGGGTACGACATACTGAACCCAGCACCCCCTCACATGAACTACCCCAATTGTGAAGGCTCATTTGCCTAATTTGAATAACTGTACTAGGTTAATTATATTAGTTTGACCTAATAAAATTGAATTAGCAACATAATTAACTTTTAAAATATATGAAAATTTATTTTCATTTTAATATTTTAAAGTTAATTTTAAGAAAAACACTTTTAGTTTAGATATTATTTCTAGACAAACTATTTGTATTTTTCTTGTATTTAATTAAATATAGAATTTTAACTAACTAGATTCTTTCTGGAGCTTGTTTAATTAAATATTCATATTTAAGTTATAAATTAGTTGTAACAGCTGATTTTTCTTATCTAACTTAAATTTGAATATTTTATTTAAATTTTAAATCAAGTTGAGGAATCCTAGGCATTAGTTATTAAAGATTCTTAAGATATTTTTTAAGTTAATATCTTTTCGAATATTAACTTAAAATGGAATATTTTAGATATTTTTTAGGTTAATATCTTTTCGAATATTAACTTAAGAAGATATCTTCAAATTAAGTGGTTACAACTTAATTTTTGATATTTAATTAAATCTAAATTTAAAATTATTTAAGTTTTAGATTTTTTCTATATAACTTAAATTAGATATTTTTTTAAATTTTTGTTGAAAAGATACTTAGTCAAATAAGATATTTTCTAGATAGTAATTTCTAGACTACTTATTATTTCTAATATTTAAATAGGAAAATATTATACTTTGTGAAATTAATTATTTAAATAATTAATTTTGGTACAATTTTATTAAGTATATTTTTCCTAGTATTAAACTAGAAATAAATAATTAAGCTTTCTCTACACTTAATTATTATTTCTTGAATTTAATACATTTAATTAACTTGAAAAATCTAAATATCTAAGTTGATTTTCATCATGATACTTAAATATTTATTGATTACTCATGACACTTAATTAAAAAGAAAATTATTTTTAGGTTGAAATTTAATTTTTCAACTTAAATTTAAATAATTTTTCAAAATATATATTTTTCTTTATTTTATTAATCAATTTTGAAATTTGCATTTTAATTATGCAATATTTTCGAATTTTTTATCTTGAAAAATAGATTGAGTTGTAAATTAATTATTTATTTTAATTAATTCTTGGACCAACTCAAGTCAATGATTTTTTTCATTTAATTGATTAATTTAAAATAAATGAATTTAAAATATATATATATATTATTAGAAATTGAATTAACTAGTTAAAAGAAAATCTAGATAGGTGATATTTTTGCTTGAAGTATTTCTTTTCTATTTTTATTATTTTCGAAAATTGTATATGTAAGCCCAAGTTCTTGTCTAACCTATCTTTTTCATATTTAGATTGATTTTATCTTGATTTAAGCTTGAATATAAAAAGAACAAAATCAAAGATTCAACACCAGAATTTTACAAGCTTCATCTGCACTGAGAACACATCTCAGCCGACTAGTGCTTGGGTTCCCCGAACCAGGGTAAATTCATCCACTAATTCTCAAAGGTTCATATTACAATTTCCAATTCTCTCTAAAGGAATCAAATACAACCTTAACAGCAATTAGTAATGAATTACCAACAACAATCAAGAACACTGATTGTTAATGCACAATCCTCTTGTCTTTTAGCGGAGCTCTTCTTCAACATGTCTTCAACCTGAAATCCCTTCAGATCTGATGATGAAGATGACACTGAACTCCCTTCAGTTTGAACTCAGCAATTCCAGATTCAGATCATTCCGCCATTGATGAACATCCTCAAGCTCCAAGATCTGACCTGTCATGAAACGTACAGAAGAAACAAGACGAAAGAAACGTAATCCCAAATCTCCGATCAAAAGTACATCAACAAAATATCTAGAAATCGTATTTATACCCAGCTAAACCAAGAAACCCGAAATAGACAGCTGTTACCATCTGAACAATTAAAACCTAAAATATCTTTGCTGACGTGGACTAACACTAACAGTACGAACCCCAAACAAAACACTACGAGACCCAGACGCAACTGCAATGCTACAGGACATAATTTGTCACTATAGAAAATAATAGTCTAACAATCTCCCCCTTGACAAATTATGGTCAATGACAACAATACCAGTGCGAAACAAAGCAACCATCAAAATATAACAGAGTCTAAACAAACAGAAAAGCAAACACTTTAAACAACCAAACAACAAATGCACCACTACCACTTTACACACAAAGGATAAGTATTTCTCCCCCTTCATTGAGCATAATCCATGTCAAATTGACGCCCTGAGAAAATAAGAAGTTTATCAAAGAGCTCCCCCTGAATGGCGACAGAAAATGCAACATAGACTCCTCATTGCAAAGAAATTCCAAAGTATCTATTACAACATTAAAGAAGAAAGACAAACCATCTCACAACATGACCTAAAACATATAGATATTAGATATAAAAAAATGAGAGATTGACTAAGCAAAACAATCAGATCACCACAATATTACGAATGATGCTACAAATGAGATTTATTTTTATTTCAATCAAAAACATGCCAAATGATATATCTCAAGAATTAACATGTTCAACTTGTAAAGAGGAAACACAATGAGTGGCCTAATCAATTAACACGTGAGCAATGATCATTTGAGCAAATAACAAATTCATTCAACTTCACAATGAGCCATACTTAATAAAAAGATGAGACAACTTCTACCAATCCACATATTCACACACACTTGAGAAAGACAATAAACAAGGAATTTTTTACAGGATTTTGAACCAAGATTTTTCTTTAGTGTGTGCAAGTGACCTCATGTGAGAACATTGGCTCACTCTCTCAAAATTTTTATTAAGCTGCCCATTTTTTTTTTATCTTTAGACACTCCGGCTCTTTCTTTTGCAACCAGCTACGGCTTTCACTCTCCCTCAGAGATGTAGCCGTCCTCTTTTAATCAGAAATACTAATATAGAAGGAGCATACTACTTATTAGTAAATGGACTAAAGAAAGCTCTTCCCATTGCATCTAAAAGAGGTAGCCTTTTTAGCTGGGAAAAATAAAGGTTCAAAAGATCCTGAAAAATTCACCTATTTAGAGCTTCCTCGATAGAACTGGAGAACCTGTAGATGGGACATGAAGTGCCTCATAGAAAAAAAAATGATAGCAATCAAGGCTTAGCTGAACAAACAGAGAAAGATAATGATCATATACCACAACGAATTAATCAGATAGAACACATAAAAAAAACTTCCCAAGTTGCACACATTAATATGAGAATTCAAGGCTTTATTAAACAAAAATCCAAGAGAGCATCAAGAATAATATGTGATTATCCAATGTATTTTTACTCAACCAATTCTAAAAAAATGATATCCGTTATCTATATATTTTGAGTCAACGTGCATTGTGAGAAATGTTTGTGGAACTTTCATTATCACACATGAAGACACATAAACAAGCAATGAGGAACACTAGACAACATATCATGTGTGTATCATATTTCTTTTGAAGCAAGGGAGTACGATGTACAACATGATCAAAACCAGCATACACTAGGACAAAAACATCATCATTTCTTTGTTTAAACCCAAGATTCAACAGTATAAGGTTTAGAAGACCATACCATAGCACTAATAATAGTGAATGAGCTCTTGAAAGACGAGGTGATGATTTAACACTCTTATTTCTTTTGGTTAAAACTTTTGGAATAGCAGTAAAGTCTCCAATATCTGATTTATCCAATGATGCACTATTACATAGGACAACATTGTCCAACAAATAACTACCATCACTAGATCTCTTCCCTGTTAAGACTGAGCACCCATCAAATGAAACTAAACAATGAGTTTTAGAAAAACTTACAGTGTAATTTGCATCACAAAGTTGACCGATGCTTATCAGATTTGCCTTGAGTCCTTTCACATACAATACTTCAGTAAGAGGTGCAGCTATACTCATCACCAAGTCTCCTTTTCCAATAATATGGCCCTTATTTCCATCACCAAAAGTGACAACTCCCTCCTTTGTTTCTTTGTAATTGACTAACAATTTCTTGTTGCCCGTCATGTGTCGAGAGCAACCACTATCCAAGTACCACTGTCCTTCCAGAAATGCAGATAGTGAAACTTGAGCTACCAACCCAACATTCGATTCACGATCAGCCCTCAATCTCCACTCACATTGAGATCCTTCCTTTCGAGTTTTATTGGGTTTTTGAAAACTCATAGGTCGATTGATCATAGCTTTCAAGTAGTTCTGCAGCTTATAGCATCTGGGTCTAATATGACCCCTCCTGTTACAGAAGTGACACACTGGGATGAATCTCTCCATCTGAGATATATTCTCCCAGGCAATTCTTCTTCTATCGAACTTCACCTTGGTAGGTCCAGATGGAACATGGAATTTTCCAGTGGGGTCTGAGGACTGAGGGGTTGAGGGAAATGATGATTGCTTGTCATCCTTTTTGTCTAGGTTGATCACTGGTGTAATGGACTCTTCTACCCCCAAGTTATCTCCTTGCTTATACAACATCTTGTATCCAATAGAGGTTCGATCACCATAAGGTTTTTGAAGTTGAAGAGTTTGATTGATGGCAGCCGTTCCTGGAGGGATAAACTCTAAAGCTTGTTTAGCACTTATGAGTTCAGCTGAAAGCTTGTAGATCTCATTGTCCTTTTCATCAAGAAGTTTGTTGAGATTCTTAACAGTGTCCTCCAGCTTGACCTTTTCAGACTCTATCTGCTCCTTGGCACTATTCAGACCTCTAATCTGCTTGGTCATATATTCCCATTGAGCAAACATCTCGTCATATGCATTTTGTCTTCCATTACTGTTGACTTCAGACACAGTGGAGACTCCATCATCCTCAGATTCAACAGACTGATGACTTTGAGCCATGAAAGCCACTACCTGTTTATCCTCATTAGAACTTTTGCTTGCAATAGAAACTTTTTCTTCGTCACTATCGCTCCAGGTGGCAACAAGGGCTTTCTTCTTTTTGAGAGTGTTAGCACACTCGGCCTGAATGTGTCCGAACCCATCACATTTTCTACACTGAATGCCCATACTCTTATTGTCACTGGGTTGCTGACCATGCCAGAAGTTCTCAAGAGGATTTCTTTTGGAAGCATTTTTCTTACCTTCAGAACACAGTTTCTTGTACTTCTTTTTCAAGAATTTAGCATAGTTCTTGGTTAGCAAATCTACAGCTTCATCTGAGAAACCAGCAGACAAATCTGGGATAGACTTATTTTCTTCTTTGTGAATGAACGCAATATTGTTGTCCCCTTTTTCTTTGTTCACATCCATCTTCTTTTTTTCTTTCTTCCACCTTGTTAATGACATTTCATAATTCTGCAAGGATCCAATCAGTTCATCAAGATCCAGTTCCTCCACGTTTCTCATTTCTTCAATGGAGGTTACTTTAGACATAAATCTCCTAGGTAGAACTCCAAGGACTTTACGAACCAGTTTTGCATTAGAATAAGTCTTTCCCAAAGCATAACATTCATTTGATATGTCACACAATTTAGCATGGAACTCAGCCACCGTTCTTCTTCCTCCATTGATAAATCTTCAAACGCTTTTGCCAAAGCACGAAGACGGGATTTCTTTACAGCATCCGTTCCTTCATTTTTAATTCGTAGTTTTTCCCAAGCCTCTTTGGCCATCTCACAGTTTGCAATGACCTTCAATTGATTTGTGGACACTGCATTGAACAAAGCATGCATGGCCTTCGAATTAAAATTGGCCCTCTCCATCTCATCTGGAGTCCACAAGCTCGTAGGTTTTGGTTTGGTGACACCGTTATCCATCATCGTTGGGCATGTCCAACCATCTTCTATGGCCATCCAAACTCTTTCATTCTCCGCCCTCAAGAATGCTCGCATTTTGGTTTTCCAGTATGGGTAATTAGCACCTTCCAGCATTGGGGGTCGTGATGTGGACCCTCCTTCTCTGAACATCTCCATTCCTGTACTAACAAGGAAAAACAAAACAAAGATAGAGAGCAGTATACTCCCAGAGTCGTGTCTGGAGAGGGGGTTAGTTCCAACTGGGTGTTGCAGAAAGAAAAAATGCAGAAAAATCAAGAATTGCAGCAACAATAAATTTCAGAATAACGAATCTTGCAAGAACCCTAAGGATCAATATTTCTAACAGAAATAGCTGGCTCTGATACCAAATGTAAGCCCAAGTTCTTGTCTAACCTATCTTTTTCATATTTAGATTTATTTTATCTATATTTAAGCTTGAATATAAAAAGAACAAAATCAAAGATTCAACACCAGAATTTTACAAGCTTCATCTGCACTGAGAACACATCTCAGCCGACTAGTGCTTGGGTTCCCCGAACCAGGGTAAATTCATCCACTAATTCTCAAAGGTTCATATTACAATTTCCAATTCTCTCTAAAGGAATCAAATACAACCTTAACAGCAATTAGTAATGAATTACCAACAACAATCAAGAACACTGATTGTTAATGCACAATCCCTTGTGCTGCAACTGAGCTCTTCTTCAACATGTCTTCAACCTGAAATCCCTTCAGATCTGATGATGAAGATGACACTGAACTCCCTTCAGTTTGAACTCAGCAATTCCAGATTCAGATCATTCCGCCATTGATGAACATCCTCAAGCTCCAAGATCTGACCTGTCATGAAACGTACAGAAGAAACAAGACGAAAGAGACGTAATCCCAAATCTCCGATCAAAAGTACATCAACAAAATATCTAGAAATCGTATTTATACCCAGCTAAACCAAGAAACCCGAAATAGACAGCTGTTACCATCTGAACAATTAAAACCTAAAATATCTTTGCTGACGTGGACTAACACTAACAGTACGAACCCCAGACAAAACACTACGAGACCCAGACGCAACTGCAATGCTACAGGACATAATTTGTCACTATAGAAAATAATAGTTCTAACAGTATATTTTTATATACTTTAATATTCAAACTCAATAAATATATTCTCAAAGGAAATTTTTAAGTTGCTAATTATTTAATTTAATTCAACTTAAATTAATTTCCTTAATATTTATATTTAAGATTATTACTAAGATGGAAATAATTAATTTTATTTCAATCACCATCTAAGTATAATTTTATAAATATTATATTAAATTCTTATTTTTGAATTTCAATTCTAAATTTCAAATTTAAAGAGAATTTATTTATTAGAATAATAAAGAAAATACATTTCAAAGAATGAGCTTTATTATTATTAAGATATTCGATCTCCATTGTGGGTTTTACACCGCGTTTGTTTTAGTGAGTAATCCTCCCTAATGGAGGAACGTTCATTAGCAATTTCGCACCGTTTAATTTCGCATGATAAGTGGTTTGTAAGTGTTTTATATGGTATAGATCACCCTAATGGTGGCGACCATATTTGACTTGCAAATTGCGAAACAATGGTAGAAGCTCATGAGATAGAATAGCCTTGACTCTCACCTAAACGGGACAACGCTGGATTCCAATCTTGATCGAATAAAAGGTTGCTAGAATGTTTAACATTTTAGATGAGGTGACAACTCTATTCAATGGATGGTAGCTTTGACTCTCGCCTAAACGGGACACTGATATCAGTTTGTTGAAAAACCTTGGAAATTATTTAGGATTGAATTTTTAAGTATTTTCTCATATCATTCCTACTTGCTATGTGCTTATAATTTCTGAATTGATTTTGTGTTAAACCATTATTTATTTCTATTTGTCGATTTCTATTATTTTGTAGTATCTTGTTTTGTCAAAATGAATCCCATGTTATCACTGTTGACTGAAAACAAGCTGAATAGATCTAACTTTAATAAGTTGAATGAGAAGATTAATATTGCTCTCATAGGAGAAAGTGCCTTGTTTGTTTTAACTGAGCCGTCACCTGAAATGCCTGGGGACAATGCTTCCAAAGCTGTGAAAGAAAAGTATGAACGTCGGCAGAAAGCAAATGACAAAGCTCTATACTTTATGCTTTCTAGCATGGTTGACACCCTCAAAACTCGGTTTTCTAAAACTGAGAAGGCTGCTGAAGTTATGACGAAGTTAAATGAGCTATTCGGTAAGGCATCACTTCAGTCACGCTTTGACGCGACTAAGAAGTACATTAATGCACGGATGGAACCTCATCAAAACGTGTGTGACCATGTTCTCCTCATGTCAAGTTATTTCCAAGAAGCCCAGGATCATGGTGCTGAAATGGACAGTGCTACTCAAGTAAGTCTTATCTTGAATAGCCTGACTCCAGCATTTCTACCATACACATCAAATTATGTCATGAATAAGAAGGAAATTGACTTTCATGAATTAGTCAATGACCTTCAAACTTATGAAAATTTGATTGGAGGACCCAAGAAGAAAGG
This sequence comes from Cannabis sativa, assembly GCF_029168945.1. Classification (NCBI taxonomy): domain Eukaryota; kingdom Viridiplantae; phylum Streptophyta; class Magnoliopsida; order Rosales; family Cannabaceae; genus Cannabis; species Cannabis sativa. The sequence goes on from NC_083602.1 coordinate 74,440,831, forward strand.
GAGTAAACCTCATAATCCTGGGAATGGTAATGGGACGATGAAACCTGAAGCAAATGTTGCCTCTGCTTCAAAGCCCAAATCGAAGAGGAAGTGGAACAACACCAAGAAGCGAACAAAAGCCATGAAGAATAAAAAGGTTGTTCCTTCTGGTGATGCTACACTTAAAGGAAAGTGTTTCTACTACAATGAGAAAGGTCATTGGAAACCCCAATGTCCTAAACTTCTTGCAAAGAAACAAGATATTTCCATTTATAAACTTTAAGAGTTTAGTGAATTGTTATCCAATTGGATTTATGATTCTGGACTAACTTTGTTTATTTGTTTTCTTCTTCTGATAGGCCAAGCTACTTGAACTCAATTGAGTTGGATCAGAAAGCTGGATCAAAGGGTGAAATCGTCCAAATGAAGATGAAGCTCTTCAATTTATTTTTTGAATTAATTGTTTTAGTTTAAAGACAATTTAGATTTCAAATTTTAGTTAGGGATATTTATCCCTATTTTTCTCATATTGTTCCAATACATTTTTATTAATAAAGTTTATAATTTTCGAAATTTACTATTGCAAATTATGAGATTGAGCTTCATTTAATTTATCTTCATCAATTATTACCACATTATATTTGTATGTTTGTATGTGTAAGTGTTTTTATTATTGATGCAAATTCTATTATATTTACAACTCTTCATAGAGTTATATTAAATAAACACTAGAAACTATTTCTATGTTTATTAATAATTGTTCATTCTAATAAAATTATTAAGAATTTGTTTAATAAAAGGATCTTATGATCTGATAGGGGTGGAGAAAAGTTAAGAAAACTATGCAGTTCAACGATTTTTTATATCTAATGAACTCTGGATAGTATTCAACTCCACATAAACTCTATCACACTATGAGAACCATGATCTTTACAACCTTTAGGGGTGGATCATAATCTCTATATACTTAGGGGTGGAGGTTATCCACAAGTACCCTATATGTATATTCTTAGGGGTGGAGTCTATTCCACAATTCCCTATATAACACATATCTTCTTTAAACATCGAAGTAATATAATGAGTCAGCTATTGTCAATATAAATTCTTGATCTTGATTGTATGTTCCATTTCGATTTTACTGTTGTAAGTAAAAGTTTGATACCTTTGAAAGTTCTTTGTTAAAGTTTCACACTACCTTAATTGAGTGGGAGAATTTTAAAGTTCTATACCCATCCTCATTAGGTTGATAATTGTGATAGGTACTTAAGAACACTACTGAAAAGAAAATCTAACCATTCACATGGATAAGTATAGCTTATCAGAATTATGAGAATAAGATAAAGAACTCTAGTTCAGTCCATTCGAATGACTTGAACCAAGAATTCTTAATCCTCATAAAATTTGATGGTATCTTAATTTTGATTACTTTATCTCTGGCATGTATTTTTCACTTCAAAATACTAGTCTGCTATGTTGATGACTTAGTCTTAACTTAAAGTTTCAGACTAATACAAAAGTCACAACTAGGTAACTCTCTAAACAATCAGAGGTTAAAAGTATTATTTAACCAGACATCTGCTATTGAGTGGGAGCTATCTGAGATGTAATCAAATAGGGAACATTAGAAGATATTCAAGAAAGATTTATAAAAGTGATCTATATGTCAGATATTAAGGAACTGTGTATCAGTTATCCTTGTATCTCACCATCTAATTTCGAAATTCTTGAGATGGTGCTTACTTTGGGGGTGGAGGAATTATTGTATAATAATTCAAGCTCTACTAGAGAAGAATTGTAACTTGGTCTATTCGAAAATACCAGAAAGTTATGTCACTGAAGAAAAGTCTACACTGTATTATCTCAATTACACATTTTAAAATATGAGAGATATGTCTTCTGTTAATTCAGATGTACTTTTAAAACAGTAAAGATTTCAGTATCCCTTGATGAGTAAAGCATATAGTAAAGGATATTTCATAAGAGTATTTATGAACTAGTTCCAGAAGTTTGGGTGGATTCAAATATACTACACTTGATCTGAAGATCAAGACATCAGATTGACCTATTTGCACAGTTTGTTTTATATTAGTGCAAGTGGGAGTTTGTTGGGTTTTATGCCCTAAATAAAACTCTTTACAATCTGATTAGTTATCAATATAAGAAATTTGAAGTGATTGATGTTTGCATGAAATTTACATGCTAATGGTTTAAATATGTTTATTACATTTACACACAAAATCAGTTAAATCCAGATCATATGTTTATTCACAATTACAGTATCGTCAACACAGTGGAATGTGATTGTGATCATATGAATCAAAAGTACTGGTCCCTGTTTCATCAGTGTTATTGGATTTACACTAATGTGATAATCAGCGATGATGTGTACTTACACTTGGAGTAAGTGTTATGTTCTTTCCAGGACATTAGTAAAGTATACTAGTTTCGAATGTATGGAGTATACATTGGACTGGACCGATATTGCAACTAAGTTAAGATATTACAAACTTACCGTTATACATATCTTTCCAAGTCAATATCAGTAGTTGATCTTAAGATTAAAAGAATCTAAATCCTGATATGCTTAGGCTCAACTCAGGAGTGCTATTCATGTTCTTTGATTTATTAGTTAAGCCTACTTTTGGGTCAGGGTGATACGTATATTTTGGGAACATGATAGTATGATTGAGTGGGAGTGTTGAACATAAATATGGAATCTATAGCTTCTACTGGTGTATAGAAGTCAAGTGATGATTCCCTTCGAGCTTAGCAAATAGAAGTAAATGGATGAGCTCTTGTTTAACTGACTAATTATTAGATCACTAAACACCATTTACAGGTAGCTAAGTGTTTTAAGGGGCAAAATACATTGAGGGTGAGAACGGTAAAGAAATCCCATCTCGATGTAGATCATCTATATAGAGGATCTTTAAATCACAATAAGATTATAACGATGGTTAAATGAGATAGTATATTGATATCGTGGAACATACAATATGCTCTATATAAGTCTGAGAGTGCAATTCTAAGTTTTAAGAGTGGATTCAACGAAGAATTAATAAGTAGGAATTTACTTGGTAAATTTGGTTCACTTATTGGAAGCTCAGCATATAGATCCATGGTCCCCATTCTAGTTGAGAACATTCTGCTTGTAAGACTCATTAATTGATTCGTGATTGATCAATTATAATTCTAAAGTTAGACTATGTCTAATTTTATGAATTTTCACTAAGCAGGGGTGAAATTGTAAAGAAAAGAGTTTCTAGGTTTATTTATTTATTAATGGACTTTATATGTCTAATTAATAATTAAATTAAATGACAATATTATTTAATAATCTATTTTAATTATTACATAATTAGTTTTGGCATTTAAAAGGTTAGAATTGGAAAATTGGCGTTTTTGAGAAAATAGAGATAAAATTTGATAAAACTGCAAAATCAAGTGAGGCCCAATACTACACCATGGTCGGCCACTTAATGTGGGATTTCAAATTAATATTTTCATTATTTTAATGCCAAATAATTCCTAACCTAAACCTAGTAGTTGCCTTTAAATAGCAAGTGATGGCTCAGTCACAACACATGCTTTCACATGCTTTCATTAGTAATCTGACAGAAATTTCTCTCTTCAGAAAAACTGAGCCTTCCCCACTTTCTATACCTGGCCGAAATCATCCCTCTCTTTTCCCTTCATCAATTTCGTGACCCTAGTGAAAGAGTGAGTGCCCACACACAGCAAGCAGTAACTCAATCATAGATTGGAAGACTGTGAAGGATCAAACTTGAAGAAGAAGGACATTCGGGCTCAGATCTTGATTATACTCTACTACAGAAAGGATTCAAGGGTTAGAGATCTAAGTGGAAGGAGACATTAATTCCATTGCATCAATGTAAGGTTTTCTTAACTTTATATGTGTTTAATTTATCGTTTTAGAAAGTTCATATTTAGGGTGTTTAAACAACATACTTATGAGTAGATCTAAGATCCTGGTAAAATAAATTCCAATAAAGAGTAGGTATCAGATTAATCCAGGAGAAGAACATTGGAAGACAATCAAGTAAATCTTAAGATTAAGAAGAGGAACTATATGTTAGTCTATAAGAGTGTGGTTAAAACTCTTAGACTACACCACATCAGATTTCGAAATTTGCCTTTGTGCTAGAAAATCTTTCTGATAAGATGGTGGTTACTCTTGGGGTGGAATAGTGATTTTGGAGAAGTGTAAAAACCTATCTGAAGTCTCTAGGTCTACCAGAGAGGGACTGAATGTTAAAGCTGTAGGAAAGGTACTTATTCAGTCTAAGGAAAGTTCTATACATTTTTGGCATCATTCCAAATTGCCTTAAACTACTAGTGTTAATTTTCTGATTAACCAAAAGTTGTTGCCAAAGATATAGAATCCAGTATCCCAAGAGAGTAGACATATAGAGAGGAATTTCACATTATCAATGATTTTGTGATTAAAGGAAGAGTAATGGTGGAGAAAAGATTGTGGTTAATTCAACCTTTCAGATCCCATTACGAGGAGTTTACTACTACTACACTTGATTTGTATATCAAGGTGTTGAGATTATTTGAAACGCACTTTTGTTTTATATTAGTGCAAGTGGGAGTTTGTTGGGTTTTATGCCCTAAATAAAACTCATTTCAACATAATCAGATTTACTTATCAATATAGATCAGAAATAACATTTAATGTTGCATGGTTCACATGATTTATTTCATGATTATATGTACATAATGTATAAATTCATCTGAAACCCTTTTCACATACTTGATCCTGTTTATTGTGCCGTCAACACATTGGAAAGTAAACATGACTATGTGAATAAAGTTTCCTAGATTTATCAGACACGGGGTTTTACTGATATGATAATCTACAACAGAGTTTACTTGCATTTGGAGAAGTGCTATGTTCTTTCCAGAGCATTGGTTAAAGTAAAGCTCAGGTTGGATGCATGGAGTATGCATCGGAAGGGGCCGATATTGAACTTTGACTTAGATTTATTAAACTTACCGTAATATCTATTCAAGTCAATATCGCCTAGTTGATCCTAGATCAAATGATCTTAATCCTGGTATGATTAGGCTCAATCTCGAGAGGCTATTCGTGTTCTTTGATTTGTTAGTTAAGCCTTCTTTTAGGTCAGGGTGATACGTACATTTTGGGAACACGGTAGTGCAATTGAGTGGGAGCGCTATCATAAACATGGAATCTATAGCTTCTATCTGGCGAATAGTAAGCAAAGGATGATCTCCTTCGAGCTTGACCAAACGAACATAAATGGTGGAGTACTCATTTCACATAAGCTGAAATATCATTTATACGGGGTCAAGTGTTTTAAGGATAAAATACATTGTAGGGTGTAACGGTAATCTAATCCATTTACAGTGTAGATCATTCATATAGAGGATCATTGATCACATTAGGATTATAACAATGGATAACTAATGATGCATCTATATGGTGGAACATATAGAGCATTCTATTATACTGAGAGTGCAATTCTAAGTTCTATGTGTGGATTCAACGAAGAATTAATAAGTTAGTGAATTTTAGTAATAAATTCTTGATCTACTTATTGGAAGCTCGGTTATATAGACCCATGGTCCCCGCACTAGTTGAGATAATAATGCTTGTAAGACTCATGTAATTGGTTTTGATTAATCAATTATAATTCTCAAATTAGACTATGTCTATTTGTGAAATTTTCACTAAGTAAGGGCGAAATTGTAAAGAAAGAGTTTTAGGGGCATATTTGTTAATTATGATACTTTGTATGGTTCAATTAATAAATATGATAAATGACAATATTATTTAATAATTATTTATAGTTATTAAATAGTTAGAATTGGCATTTAAATGGTTGAATTAGAAAATTGGCGTTTTTGAGAAAATAAGATGCAGAAAAGATAAAACTGCAAAATTGCAAAAAGTGAGGCCCAAATCCACTGGTATAGGGACGGCCACTTTTATAGGAATTTACCTCTGATATTTTCATTATTTTAATGCCAAATAATTCAAACCTAACCCTAGTGGAATGCTATAAATAGATAGTGAAGGCTTCAGGAAAATTACACTTTTCTTCTGACACTTCTGATTCAGAAAAAACTGAGCCTTCTCTCTCCCTATCTTTGGCCGAACCCACTCTCTCTCTCTCTTTCTCATTGAGATTTCGAAATTCTTAGTGTATGAGTAGTGCCCACACACAGCAAGTGATACCTCAATCATAGTGAGGAAGATCGTGAAGAAAGACTTTCAGCAAGAAGGAGGTTTCAGCATCAAAGATTCAGAGAAAGAGATCCAAGTTCAGATATTGATAATGCTCTGCTACAGAAAGGAATCAAGGGCTAGATATCTGAAGGGAATGAGTCATTTAATTCCGCTGCACCCAATGTAAGGTTTCCTAAACTTTATATGTGTTTATTTCATCGTTTTAGAAAGTTCATATTTAGGGTGTTAATAAACATACTTGTGAGTAGATCTAAGATCCTGGTAAAATAATTTCTAATAAGGTGGACATATTATGTGGCAAAATATTGAGATGCTATACCATTGGAGAAAAGAGGATGACATTCTAGAAATTTGTATGGATGCTATGTTGTAGCATCAATGCTATTCATTATTTTTTTTAATAATAAGAAGTTATTGTTGTTAAAAATTAAGATATATATATTAAATCATAGAGGAGTGTTAGGGAAACTCTTTTTTGCACTCTCTTTTACATTCTCTTCCTACTTGAGTGACATTTGTAACTTTCTAAAGTATGCTTAAGTATAGTTACAATCATACCCTTTTTGCTTTTCATTAATAATTAAAATGTATTATATTAACTATTTTATTAATTTCTCAATTTTCTTACTAAATAATATGTATACTATGTATCTTTCTTTTAATTTCTTTTTATAATAAATATGTAATATTTTATGTTATTAAAAATAAAATATAATAATTTTTTTTTCGACAAATTTTAGTAGTTTTTTTTTTTTCATACTGTATCATTCTTTAAATTATTTTATTTCATATTTGTTATATATATATAAAGAAACAATGAAGACAAAAAATAAACTAATATAATTATACCTAGTCAATAGTATATGTTAGATCTATTTAGTTTTGTTTTATTTTTTTTTAAGTAAAAAAAAAAAATCTTATCATGAATAGGAAAAAAAAAAAACTAATTGATTCAACATATATATACATATCTGATTAGAGAGAAATTTGAAAATAATTTAAGGGAATGTAAAAAAAACAAAAAACACGAATTTTAAAAAAAAAAATGATACGAAGCAAAAGAAAATAATAATAATAATAAAAAAATTGGTGCAAAATTTATAAAAAGAAATATTTTTCCATTTTTTAAAAAGCTAATAGCCAATATTTATTATAAAATAAATTAAAAGAATGATTCATTGTGGTACATATTATTGATTAAAAAAACAAAAATTTAATAAAAAATATATATAGTTTAATGAAGTTTTTTTATTGTCTGAAAAATAAACAAACAAGTAAATAGAATCACACATTTTAATTATTAGTAAAAATAAATAAATTAATTATTAGTTTTAAAAAAATAAAAAAAAAAGTAAATAAGATGACTCATTTTAATTATTATTAATAAAAATTAAATGAGGGCATAATTGTAACTATTTTTAAACATAATTTTGAAGGTTACACATGTCATTCAATTAAGAAGAGAGTGTAAAAGATAGTGCAAAAAAAAGTTTCCCTAGCACTCCCTTAATAATGTATGAGATCATAATTATAATATTTTTAAAGAGTACTATATATTGGAATATTTTTAGAAGTAAAAGTGCCAAAATAATGTAGAAGAGAGATAAAATAAAATATTATATTTTTAAATGATGTTTAAATTTTTAGCCTTGGAGATGGTCTAAACACACCATTATTTATTTATTTATTTTTTGAAATAAAACACACCATTATTTAGTATGAAACAACACAATGATTACTTTCGAACCAAAATAATATAGGATGATTCTACAATGCACTTCCTTAAAAGGAATGTATTGATGCACCCTTGACTTGTTTCGGCATCCAGAAGAATTTTTTAGTTGAATTTTTTTCATATTCATGTACGTTATAGCTATTTAAGATAACCTACAAAATTTTCAGAAATTCTGAATAATTTACAATATAGAAAACAATGTTCAAACAGTCTATTTTACACGCATATAAAATAAAATAGTCATGCGTGCAACACACTGTTTGAACGTATTTTTCGGCATGTTAAACTTTTCCAAATGTCTTAAAATTTTGTAGGATGTCTTAAATTACTATAACGTACATCACCATGAGAAAAAATTTGACTAAAAAATTATTTCGGGTGCTAAAATAGATAAGGGTACATCAATGTATCCATTTTAAGGGGGTGCATTGTAGAATTTTCCAATAATATAAAACCAACACAATGATTATAGGGAAAATTACATGTTGACACGTTTTTTTCATTTAATTCTAATAATAAAGTTAGTTTTAAAATTTTTGAATATACCGTTAGTTATGCCGTTTTTTCATTTTAAACCATGTCTTTATTTTTGGCTTGTTGAGCACGCCTAGTTGATGAGGGGAGTGACGTCAGTGTCAATTAAATGAGATGGGGGTCATGTCAAAGTGGGCCTGTGGACACGTTTTTCAGTTTTTGAATCTTTTTAAACTTTTACCCAAAAAGTGGGTTGTAAACCTCACAAACAGCCTCTATTTCTTCTTTCTAAATATAAGTGTTCTTTATTTTATTTTTCTAATTTTATTTCTTCTCTCTAAATGCTTAGTAATGGTGAAAACATGATCGTCTACTTCTCCTTCTGTAAACTTCCTTTGTAATCATATTTTGCAAAACTGCCTTAGTCTTATAAAATGTGGTACCTGTTGCATTTATTTTTATTTTTTTGCTGTAATTTCTTAGTATTGTATATAATATTTTAGTTTATATACAGATTGTATAAGTTAACGTTTATTGTATTTATTGATACATAGTTATATGTAGTTGTTGTAATGTATTATTGTTAAAATATATACATAATAGTTATTATTTGATTTGTGGTTTACTAGTTTAAGTTTTTGTGTTTTGGTTTAAAGTATGTAATTGTTTTGCATTTTGTGTGTATATAGTATACAATAAGGTGTGTTGTCTATAAGGATTTATGTTTATATGTGTTGTATTAATTAGTGTATATTGTGCATATTTTTGTATACTGAATGTGTGTATATTGTATAAATTAATGTATATTATGTTCTCTGATTTGGGATGTATACTTAGATTAGATCTAGGAGTGTATGTTTGTTAGATTGTATACATAATAGTTTAGAATATATGTGTATTGGAAGTGTTATTTGGTTTGTTATTTATTAGGTTAGTTTTTTGAGTGTTTGTTTGCATTATGAGACTGACTTGAATTTTGTGTATATATATAGTATACAGTAAGGTATATTGTTTACACCGATTTTATTTTTTATTCAAATCGTATTAGATAATGTATATTGTATACTTAGATAGATTGAGGTATAGTAATGTATTTGTTGAATATGTATACAAGATAGTTTATAATATTTTATATTGTTGTGTTGTTCTTTATGTTTTTACAGGAGTGGGAGTAATATTTTAATAAACCTGAGAATCGTATTTAAGGTAAGATATATTGTTTTTGAAATTAGATTAATATGTATACTTGCATGCATCAATGTATTATTTGTTGATATGCCTCAATAAACCAATAAGTTGATTAAATAAAATATATGCATATATGTTTACAAGATAGTTTATAAAACAATAAAATGTTAGTATACTATATTATTATGTAGATATATATGCTATTTTAAGAATGCGTGCATTGTATATTTTATAAGGTTTATTATGATATGCATACAGTAATAAATTAGTAGGTTTATTTATAAATTTTCTACATACAGTAATAAACTAGTAAGTTTATTTTGTTACAAGGTAATACAAAATAAACAAAATTGTTACATTGTACTTCAAGCTCATATCTCTATCTTTACGCAGTATTTTCTGGGATAGTAGTCAAGTATGTGAATGTAGATAATGATCTATTCTTGTAATTCTCTCAATACCATTTTGTATGTGAAGTTTTTTTTTGTTCTTTAGTGGAGATTTTTTTTGGAGAGAAGGTTTCGAGCTGTGATTTTGATTTGTATAATCGCAGTGAAGCAATTTTGCAAATCGTTATTGTAGTTTTCAGAATCGAAATGCGTTTTTAGAATGTTCGATCGGTTGTCGAACGAAGTTTTTTTTTTTTTGTTCGTTAATAGTTTTTTTTTAAGATTTGGTTTGAATTCTGAGATTTTCAGTTATAGATTTATAAGTTTCCTTTTATTATTTATAAATCACCTGCCGTTAAGAAATTCAATGCCGTGATTTTCAGAGTAGTTTAGCGCGTTGATGAGCGAGATTGCAGATTAGGATTAGTTTGGTTTTACGGTAGGGGTGATGACGTGTCACGTTATTAGTATTGTATTAGATTAATTAATGTTATTTCTGTTAATAGATTGTAAATTAGGTACATTATTGAAAAAATCCCATGATTATAAACACACAGCAAAAGTCGTCTACTTCAGTCTCACTACTGCCGACTAAACCCATATTGGGCTGTTTGGTATTACATTTTTATTTTGGGAAACTTACAAAAATACTGTTCTCTTACCAAATGTTTTCAAAAATACTGGGACACGGCAAACTTTACATTTTTACTGTTCAAGCCCATTTTTATTTCTTTTATACTGCCCATGCCCAATATATTTACTTTTATACTGTAAACAGTATCAAAACACAAACGGCACCTCTCCTTCGTGGTTAGAGACGGATAAATCAACACCGGAATCATAGAAATACCAGAAAAAAAATTATAAAATCTGGCAAAGAGAAAAAATTACTAAATTAACAACAAATTACTGTTTTGTAGTGTTATTTTACTGTTGTTTTAATATGAAAGAAAGGCCACATAAATGAAATATTGTAAAAAATGACAGGACATGGAATCTATACCAGTTCTCATAAAGAGCAATGGACAATAGGAAAAAGAACATAATTATTTCAAGAGAATGTGACAATCCTATAAAAAAAACATATGAAAACACTACTAAAACAACAAAAAAAATAAAATAAAGAACATAAAAAACAAGCATAAAAAAACTCTGGAATGGTAGTATTCCGATCGGGTGTACTTGGATTCCCAATCCTATAAAAAAACATAAGAAAACACTACTAAAACAAAACTAAAAAAAAATAATAATAATAAAGAACATAAAAAACAAGCATAAAAAACATTAAAACTAAAATAATGAAATGACACACCTCAACAACCCTTTTCTTAATTATGTCTTCAAACAGATCAGTTGATTGAACAATCTTCACTTGGTAATTACCCTTTCCCTAAGAGTTAACAAAATAAAACCAAAACAACAACAAGACACAAAGTCAAACAAACAGAAAACTATAAAATAGGACTAACAAAAAAAAAACATGAAAAAAAAAATAGGAAATATAATTAACTTGAAAAAAACCCTAAAACAACACAAGATCAATAGAAAAAAACCTTAATAGATTTGGGAGACTTTGGAACTTTGGCTCAAACTCAAAATCAGAGTTGGAGTTCTCCAACACAGATTGAGGGTATTTTTGATTTAGTGTTCTTTGAAGTACAAAAACCTATATTTGTAAGAACAAATCTAGAAAGTCAAAATAAAAAAAAAAATCACTCTTTTATTTCCTCCCAAAAGTGTGACTAAAAATTAGAAAAACTAAAAAAATGAGAAGAAGATGAAGAAGAAGAATTGAACTATTAAAAATAGAGCAGTACAATAATATTCAAAAAAATGTGATAAAAAAATGAAATAAAACAACAATAAAACAACATCAGAACAATAATAAAACAATAACAAAATAAGCCATAAGAGTCATCAAACGATATAATATCACCACTCACAAAATCAGAGCTAACTATAAACCCAAAAAAAGAAAAAAAAACATAATTAGTAATAACAACAAAAACCCATTAAAATTTATGTCGTTCTAGAAAAAATAAATAAAGAAAAAAAGAAATTTTTTTACTTAGAAAATTTGAGTTGTCTGCTGTTCTTCTTCTTCCTCTATATTGTTCTTCTTCAAGATATTCTCACGAGGTAGACTCTCTTCACCAATAGAGCCTCCACACTCCTTCATCAGCATGTTTCAAGTTCTCTCTCTCTCTCTCTCTCTCTCTCTCTTAGCACGCCCACAAAAACTTTCTCTATATATATCTTGTTTTTCTCTCTCAAAACTCAAATAAAAAATGAATGAAAGGAGCAAGCTTTGTAAGTTTTTGAAACAATGAAGACTAGAGATGGTTTTATGTAAAGTCCTTGGTTGATGGACTTTATTTTAGATACCAATCTCAAAATTTTTTTTACAGACACAACTCACAAAAAGAGATAGAAAGAGAGAGAAACAAAATATATATAAACTTAGGAATAGTGATCACGTGGGTGGGTTGTTCTTAATTTTAAATTTAAGTAAAAAATAATTTATCACATCAATCAACTAAATACATGTAAAAAGTCATATATATATAAACACATATTACAATTTTTAAGAATGTGATCACTCACGTTGGACTTAAATTATAAATTTAAGTTTACAAAATAAATAAAAAGTCTGACATGAAAGTGACATAAAATGATCAATCAACTTTTGATTTTTTTTTTTTTACATATATACACATATATATTATTGGGTGATTCTACAATGCACCCCCTTGAAAGGGATGTACTGATGCACCCTTAATTTGTTTCGGCATCTAGAAAAATTTTGTAGTCTAATTTTTTTTCATATTCATGTACGTTATAGCTATTTAAGATATCCTACAAAATTTTGAAAAATTCGGAATAATTTACAATATAGAAAACAATGTTCAAACAGTCTATTTTACACGCGTATAAAATAAAATAGTCACGCGTGCAACACACTGTTTGAACATAATTTTCGACGTGTTAAACTTCTAAATTTCTTAAAATTTTGCAGGATGTCTTAAATAACTATAACGTACATGACCATGAGAAAAAATTTGACTAAAAAATTATTTCAGATGCTAAAACAGATAGGGGTGCATCAATATATCCATTTTAAGGGGTGCATTGTAGAATTTTCCTATATTATTAAGCTAAATTAAATAGACTTGCTTAAATTTTTTTTTTAAAAAAATATATATACATAGTAAAATTGTTATAATCACACAGTAAAAAAGAAATAAAATGGGAAAAATCAGTATAAGGTGTAAATTTCCCTTTATTTTTTTAGTTAGGAGGTCATTTTACTATGGGCTCAATATTGAGATAACACAAGAGTTTCATTTCTCAGGAAAGCTCACCCAAAATAGACACAGAAGAAGAACCTACCATTTCGTGAAGCCTACCCGCCTCTGCTCTTCATCTCCTTCCTTCCATCAACCGATTCTTGCTGAATCAGGTATTTCTCTCTCTCTCTCTCTCATTTTCTGGTTGTGTGAGTTAATTGGGGACGAGGGTTTTGGGAAGTGAAAGATTCTTACTTGAGTAGCTGGGGACAAGGGCAACGGCATGATCGGGGATTGGAATTGGTTTTGTAGGTAAGGGATTGGAGGTTGCGGTAGGTGGTGTTGGCTTTGAGAGAAGAGTAGATAATTTGATACTTTGCCTCGCCCAGGTACTGTTCTTTAGAACACCATCATTAATGGGTTTATTTGCAATAATTTTCCAAATGAAGTGCTTTTGGTTTATGCCCAGATGTAGAAATCTGCTCCTCAAACCAAATGTGATTCCTATACTTACTCTGCTCCTCAAACCCCAGTAGGATTCTGTGTCTAAGGATTTGAGGTTTTTCAATTCAAAACCATCCTAACCTAGCTTTCTTACTTATTTGGAGCAGTTATATTCTGCTATGTTGTTTCAAATTGTCTTTAGGAACATTTATGAATTTTTCGGCATATTCAACATTTGGAATCTCAGTTGAAAATATGTAGAAATTCCTCTGTAGTGTTTGTTTCAGTTTGTGCCTTTTGAGATTCATTTCTTTCTTCACTCTGTTTAGTATAATGCGTTTTTCTTTAGTTGAGACTTGAGAGTTCATAGAAACAGTGCACATTATTTTATCATAAATTTGTAGCTCTCTTGATTGCCCAGATGCTCTTTGTATTCTTGGGGTGCTGTTGTACTAACATATATATTAAACCAAGTAAATTACAATGACGAATCAAACTCAGAAATTTATGGGGCTAACATATATATTATTTATTTTTGTTTTTATTTATATTTATATTTTACATGTAATTTTCATTTATATTTTTATTTATTTTTCTGTTTTCTGTTCTTGATTGGTGCAGGTTGTGTGATCACAGAGAAAACATATTCTTGGACATTCAATTAATTGAATGTGGTAAAAAATAAATCTTATATACTTAAATTTATTGAGTTTAGGCTTTTGCATATATTGACTTGACAAAATGGATTCAGAATAGAGTCATTGTGGACTTGCTTCTTAGCCCATTTGGTGTGTGATGTGATGTAATATGTTAAAGAGAACAGCTAGACTACCTCCATAACAGTTGGGCTTTATTCGGGTCATTGACCCGATCCGGCTCGGCCTGATAACAGTTGTGTCGGTCATTCAAAAAAAAATTAAGGAAGGGGGCTGAGTCAAGCCCGACCCGGTTATCTTGGGTTAGGCCTGACCCGCCAGGCTGAAAGAAGTGGTCGGGCCAGGTCGGGCGGAATCGTGCCGGGTCGGGTCAATGTCGGGTCGAGCCCAACCCGGCTCGATTAACATTCCTATATATGTATATTTTACTCTTTATAATTATTTTCTAGGTACAATTTGAGAAGTTCTCATCACATTGTGAATTTGTCAATTTGAGCCATGTTGTGGGTCGACAAATACCGTCCTAAAACCCTAGACCACGCTTTGGTTCACGAAGATGTTGCCCAAAACCTCAAGAAGCTTGTACATCCTCTCTCTCTCTCTCTCTCTTTTGCCGTTTCAGTTTCTCTGTTAGGGTTTTGATTTTTTTTTTCTTTCACTTTTACAGGTTACTGAGCAGGATTGCCCGCATTTGCTCTTCTATGGCCCATCTGGGTCGGGCAAAAAAACCCTAATCATGGCCCTCATCCGTCAGATGTTTGGAGCAAGTGCTGAGAAGGTATTTTTTCCCCCCCTCGTTTGTTTATTGGGAAGTTTTAAGGGAAAAGAAGTTGTATTCATCTTGTGCTTTTTAAGAATTGTTCAGAGAGAGAAGAAAATAACTATAGAAGCTTTCACTGCGATAAGTGAACTTACCTTCATCTTTTGTTTCTATTGCTTAACTGAAAGCCTACTATTTACATAAGTATATAATAATTTTCTACCTCTTGTTTTTTTTAATACTCTTCACATTATTTTGGATTTTCAAAAGCATTTTCTTTTGGCTGCAGGTGAAGGTTGAAAATAGAACATGGAAAGTTGATGTAAGCTTTCTTTTCTTGATTCTTCCTTTTGTCATGAGTATAACTATTGATTTGACTATTTATATTTAGCTTATATTTGATAGACTAATACAAGTACTGATACTGAATTTCTGTTTTTTTTTTTTCCTGATGAACTGACTTTCGGTTTTTGATTATGTATCTTTTGTTTAAAAATATTTCATACCTGACAAATATCGTTGCTTGAGAATATTTTCTTGGAATGAATGCCTAGATGGTGTAATAGATTTTTAGAAATATATTAAGATTCGTTTTACATTTGTCAATAGTGACAACTCTTTTTTCTTTTGGCTAACCAGAAGTTATGACCAAAATATTTATAATCCTTGTAAAGATTTTGGAATTTTGTTATCATTTATGTTTTGTGTCTAATGTTTGAAAATATAATTTTTATGTAACTGTTTTACTTCTTTTGTAAGCCACCATAACTGTCAGTTTGTTCTAGGATAATTTACTTGGTTACATTATCTAGTTAAGCTATTAAGCTGAATGCTTTGCTATTTCAGGCTGGAAGTAGAACTATTGATTTAGAGCTGACAACATTGTCAAGTACCAACCATGTGGAATTGAACCCTAGTGATGCAGGATTTCAGGACAGATATATAGTTCAAGAGATAATTAAAGAGATGGCTAAGAATAGACCAATTGACACAAAGGGGAGAAAAGGATACAAAGGTAGTATTGAGCAGTTTTCTTCATTGAAAATTGAGTGTAGTTTTATTTTCAATATGTCAAATGGTCATTCATGGATGTTTTTATTCAACAAATTAAGATATGTTTTTGGACCAATCCCTGTTTGTATTCTTTCCACTTTTCAAAAGCATTTTGCTGGCTGTGCTAACAGAGTACATGTTTTGCTCATGGTTATTTGTCTTGGTACTATTCTATTAATCGGGCAGTACCCTCATTTTTCTTATTGTTCTCTTTTGTTTCTTCTCCTTGCCTTGTTTCTTTACCTGAGATAAACTAATACCCTAAAAGTACTTTTTTACTTGACAACATTAGCTGACCATATAACATAGGGTAGTTGTATACATGTAGTAGCGAGCACATGATATGCACATACACACATATGAGTATGTAGACAAACTTGTGTGTTGGTTTAATACAGTCATTTTGATTGATGACGTGTCATCTTCTTTGATGACAGTTTTGGTGCTTAATGAAGTTGATAAACTTTCAAGAGAAGCACAGAATTCTCTTAGAAGAACAATGGAGAAGTATAGTGCCTATTGTCGACTAATTTTATGCTGTAACAGCTCTTCAAAAGTTAGTGAAGCCATCAGGTCTCGCTGTCTGAATGTGAGAATCAATGCACCATCAGAAGAACAGGTTGGATAAATTTTCTCTTTGTCATAATACTAGTTTGTACTGAGCTAATTTATTACATGCATAGCGGTTTATATTATAAAAGACAAAGGACTATAGGAGTTAACTTTAATATGGTATGGAGTGACATTCACAAACACACATATTTATATATATGATATGGCAAGATTCTAGTTGAGAATAAGATCTTAAAAGTATCTTGTTTTGGGGGATTCTGGTGTGTTTTCAAAGTTTAAGGTAGATATTACAAATAATTTTCATCAAGTATCTATAGCAGAAATACATCAAGTATCTATAGCAGAAATACATCAAGTAATTAGTAGTGATAGCAATTAGTTACTATTTGAATTTAGTTTCATTTTATAATTGTGTAATGAGTTATTGATGTGTACATAATAAGATATGAACTATCGCTAAAGGTATGTTTGGTTAGGAGTAATAAAAATAGAGGAATGGGGATGGGAGTAGAATGCAACAGACCAAAATTTGACATGAATAATTTTTTTTATCTGTACATTGGAATGATCTTCCCTCCACTCTTAAATAGAATAGCTATCCCACCAAAATAGTGGTAAAATCATTCCAATATTTTATAAAGCAACAAAGGTAGAATGAAAATAATTTCGATTCTATTTCTTTTCAATCCATTATCTCCAACTAAACATATTGTAACAGTTCCTAGAAAATAATCCTAATATACTGACCTTAGTGATAGGTTTTGTGAATTCCATGGTCATCTAAATTATTGCACTGTTGTATGTTAATGATTTTCATATTTATACAAATAGTAGGTTGAACATGTGTTACTGTAGTAAGAAATGGATTTAAGTCAAGGTATTGACTTGAAAGTCGTCTAGACTAAGCCTATTGGTTCACTCTGTTCGGTCCATTCAATCATGAGAATCAATTTTGTGACTAAAGCTTTTGGATATAAATGTTTATATATATATTTTTTGAAAAAGAGATCGACGTCACTTGTCTTGATCTAACCTCCTTCCAAATTTTATTGAGTCTCCTCGCGTATGGCGGAGGAAATTTATAGTAACAAAGGGTTATTAGTATTTATATTTACTAGGTAATATCAACATGCAATTTTAATCAATCATTATGTTTGCTTAGACTTGCATTGCCTGGTACTATTACCAAATTATTAATTCAAATAATAATAATAATAAAAGTATAATTCAATTCTATCATATTTTTTTTTTAAATATACAAAATTTAATTCAAATTTAATATTTTTTTTTTTCTGAAAAAAGAGAAAGGGGCCTTTGTCTTAGACTAGCCCCCCGATATGAATAAAACCCTCACTTGTGGTGGAGGAAAACCGTGGTTACAAAGTTAAACCAAGCTCCAATACTAGAAACTATCTAGACACCCTGAACATACTCACTGCCCCAAATATACGTTTTAACATTCATCTAGGATACACATAAAAACCAGATCCCTCACAGTAGAAATTCATGTGGCAGTAGCAAAGAACTTACAACACTGCTCTCCAGTCTCTAATTAAGTCTAAAAATGAAACATTCTCAAAATGCTTAGTCTTGTACACCCAAGATGCAGTCCAAAATCTAATATTTTCCCATAGGACCTCTGCTAATCATTCAGAACCTTCAAAGATTCCATTATTTCTAACCAAACAGCCCAAAGAACTACCGATGTACACCCAAGATGCAGTCCAAAATCTAATATTTTCCCATAGGACATCTGCTAATCATTGAGAACCTTCAAAGATTCTATTATTTCTAACCAAACAGCCCAAAGAAGTACCAAGACACCCCCCCACCTTACTATCATATGAGGAACCGAACAAGGCATAACCCATTGAATCTCAAATTCGTTTATCAGTTTTATCCAGAGAGGACTCGCAAGGCAGCAACTTATATAAGAAAATATCTATCTAATTTTATTAACACTTTTAAATAATTACTAGTTAGAAGTTACGTGCCGATGCACGTAAATATTAATTTCATTTAGAGTTTAGTTCTTTGTTGTTTTATTTAGATTGTATCTAAATGTATGATCATGCGAATGATTTATTTTATTAAAATAATATGTGAACCAAAGAAAAGCAAACATTATGTAACTAAAATTAAAGAAAATATTCGATCTTAAAGTAGAAAAAAAAAATTATTAAAAAAGTCCTAATATATGGAATATTATTTGAAAAACTAAAAAGAGTATAGTGAAACTTCTCCCTACTCTTCCATTAGTTCAGCTGCTTGAATAGTGTATTGATTGTACTTTGAACTTATCATTCGTTTTGGATCTACATATAACTGAACTCTCCATTACCTTTACATATAAGTATCTGGATTTAATTTTTTTATGCCAAGCTGAAGTATGCATGCACTTAACTTAGAGGCGGGTTTAGTAGTTTATACGTAAGTGTTAAAATTTTAGTATGAGGGTCTGTTCTCTTACCACTCTCAAACCAATCTGCAATGGCAGCTCTCTCACATGTAGTGCCAGTACAAAGGCTGACAGGATTAGTCATCACAGTTCCATTTATGCAACAAAGAAAAGCATTAAGTGGTAAAATGTATTCTTCTCTTGAATTATATCTCTCAATGGCCTGAACTCGCTGTTCGTATTGCTTCATACTCCCTAGCTGCGTCAGCTCGAGAGAGGAGCTCAATAACCTGACCAAAGAGAAAACTTCAGCCCTTTCTTTCCTGAAGTCAGCCTCCTCCTTTTCTCTTTTGAAATTTGCAAGCTCTGTGCTTATAGCTGACCTTACCTGCCATCATGTAAGACAATAATACAAAACAAATGAAAAAGTAAGACAATTTCCTTCCATCACTATATTCTTTATTTTTTTTTGAATAACTCATAGTGATCTTCAAAATAATAATAATAATAATAATAATAATAATAATAATAATAATAAAAAGCCAGAGCAGTAAACTAAACGTATGTACAATCGTTTGAAATATACCTCTTAGCACAGCCAATAAAGCTTAATCTTGCAATACAATACCATAACCTTGAGATTATCAGAAAATTGGTTCCTTTTGGTTTACTTCTTACAAAAATTGTCTGATAGACTACTTTTATGCTATATGATGAGCAAATTTCCCATGTTCTTATTATAGCAGGTGTCAGAGCTTACTAACTTAATGTAGAGATCTATAGTATAGGCAGATGAGATTATAGTGATTATTCTTATTCTAATGGTGAAAACTAATCTTGATATCTCTTTCCACATTATCAAATCCACTAAGAAAAAATAAAGAAATAGAGACTATCATTAAATACCCAAAATTGAAATAATTGGAAAAAGAAATTTGGATAAAAGGATGTTGGAGCTATACTTTACCAATTGGGCTCGATTGAGCTTCCCCAGCAGTGATTCTGCTCAATTCCACCGCTTCCTTCAACAACTCCGACTTGATCTTTTCCATCTCGATTGGGCTCTTCGCCAATTCCTTATTACCACTATTCCCCGCAAATAGACCCACAGTGATATTTATTTAGTTATGTTTCCCAGAGTTATATATCTAAGTGCTCAAATATCTGAAACAACAAGAGCAAAAAGAGCACTCTGCATCTCAAATGCTGTATCATCCTGAAGATAAATCAAATCATACATATAATAAACCCACCTCTTTCATCAGAAAACATGGCATATGCCCAAGACAATTAAATTTCTAAACATAAAAGGGGCAAAAACTTTACACCCAACATGTGCAACAATTTAATATATTATTGTTGACTAAATTTATATGTTGCCTAACAATAATAAAGCAAATAAAGACATTAGTAAGCCTTGAAAGAGCACCTCTCCTCTTTCTCTTCCATCTGTTCCCTCTAAATCCATAACAACTGTACAGGGCTCGATACCGGCACATTTCGCTAACCAAATACCTTTAGTAGTTTGAGACCTACAAAGTATCAGATAGTATCAATTGCTAATATTTGACAAATATTATCAAAAAGTGTCAATTTGCTCGCTTCTAACCAAAATTACCATATAATGTCGATTTGCTAAGCTCTAACATATATCAAAGTGAAGTTGTAAAAGGAAGTTGAGAAACATACCTTCCCCTAAAAGCATCCATCTCTTTGAAGTTGGTGTTGAATAAATTATTCAATAAAGTACTGTTTCCTGTTGCAGTCATCAATAGCAATGTGACATGAATATAATAAACAAAGAGATCAAAGTACCAAAGTACATTCACAAACAGATCATTAATCTTCAAAAAGAAAACAGTCTCAGATATAGTAGCAAAGCCTTCAAATTTCCCAAAGCTTGAAAAAGATTTTGCTCAAAAAGTCTAATTTAGTCGAACTGTCAATAATACCACTTAAATTCCTATTATATTAAGGAAATAAGATTGCATACCACTACTTTGTGGACCCATAATGGAGACAACCGCGTACGACAAACCGCATTCAGCCAACTTTACCTCCTTGATGAAACTGTCAATTCCAGTGACATTGAATACACCATCTCCATCTATAAGCTGAGTAGAATAGCAACCATCATCTGCTGCACAGCAATATATGTTCACGTTAGACAGGCAAACACCACAATAAAATGTCATGCACTAACATATCAAATTCTTTGAGCACAAATAGCTTGAGATTAAGCTATCAGTTCATGAGATTCTGATGATTGATCAGTAGCAATTACTTTACAAAGACTGACATCCTGTAAGATTTTCTCATTAATTTTCACACAAGAGGACATATCATTTATCACCAATTTAAAAAGTTTCACCAGAAACACCAGCAATGTAGTACATTTTGTGTAAGAATATCTTTTGGTTTCAATAATTGAGGTTGAAAAAATAAAAGTCACAAGATTCATGCTCGGTCTCATTGTTTCTTTACAATAAGATACTACAAATCTGTAATTCGTTAGCTGCAAGTGGAGTCATAAAGATTCGTAAAACTATTCATCAGCTCACATCTAACAAACTCGATCTGTTTAAAATACCAACTAATTTCATAAGCCCCAAAACACCATATATTTGCACTTCCAGTGTTCCTCAATTACTCGAATTAATCTCAAATTCTACAGCTCCTTTCTTTTCTATCCAAAATTTTCTCGGTAGCCAAACCCCAACTCTAAATATAAATAAATATCCCAAAATTTCTAATTATAATTACCGAAATCAAAACAGAAACAAACCAAAACTTTCAGAATTATTAGAAAGAATACTTCAGAAGCCTAAAATCTGCAATACATTGAAAAAACTCAATCCAATACAAGTCAATAAGTTAAACTAAAACCCCATCACTTAAGGTTTATTTGAATGAAAGTCGATTTAAGAATCATACCGAGGAGAAAGAAGTAGAAGATTTCGCCTCAATGTAGAATACCCTGGAACCTACAGGAGAATTTACAAATCGAACATTTTCTTTTTAAGTACAAGAGTATCAGAAAATATGAATCAAACATCCACTTGGTTATTACTTGTTGAAATTACCTGATGAATCGGTTTGTATTGGGAAGGAATGAATTGAACCTGATGCAGAACCTGATGGAATGAACGGAATAAGAAGAAGAAGAAGAAAATAAGTTGGGACGATGGAATGAGAGATTGAGAGAACCTGATGCAGGGAGAATCAAACTCCTAGCGGGTAGTGGTGCGATTTGGGATTTGGGATTTAGTTAGTCGGTTGAGACTGGAGAAAGAGGAAATGCAATGGAGATAGGACTTGACTATTGAGAGAAAGACTAAATGGAGATAGCCAATTGTTGTCCCGTAAAGAATCGCAATAGGGTTTTCTTAAAGAAGAAAGAGGAAACGCAAAATGTATTTTGATTTTTCTCCGTTAAAGTTAACAGAATATTCCTTTATTTTTAAAGTATATTCTGTTAAACCAAGAAAAAGTGTTAGATAGGCACTTTTAATATATAAAGATATAAGTTATATTTTTAAATTGAAAAATTAATAAATTTGTTCAAAAAAATATTTAACAAATTTATTTAACGGTGTTATTTTTAACTTGTAGCTTTAACGGAAAATAACAGAAAACCATCAAAACATCAATTTTCGTTAGATAGCCACACTTTATATATAAATATATGCATAATTATGTAATTTTTTTTACACTTTTAAGTTCCCAACATAGTCTTCTTGATGTCCACACTCTCTTGCTTTCTGTTGCATTTGCTATGCAATCGCCCAAAGAGTTTTAGATTTGATAAAGTAGTGGAAAACTATCAGTCATAGTAATTATTTTCAATCGAAGATCCACTTGAACCTTATGGAGTCTCCCATGGTTTAAAAATGACATGTTTTATAACCTCATCGTAATTTTGTATGGATAGAGTCCCTTTCCAAGTAAGGCTAAGATCTTTGTTGTCCCTAAGTCGTATAAGCATGAAGTGATGCAAAAAAGAAGACCCTATCTTGCTTTATCCCCAAGGTGGTGTGTTGTGTATGTGTAATGAAGAGAGTAATGATCAATTATTCCTCCATTGTTCTTTTTCACTGGAGATTTGGTTTAATGTCCTGAAGGAATTTAGTACGGAATGAGTTTTATGCCCTGAAGGAATTTAGTATGGAATGGGTCATGCCTCTCCATTGCATAGACATATTGTTTATGGATATAAAAGGTGGCAAAAGGAGGAAGTCGTTTTTGGTAGGTGGTAGAAATGGCTATTTGGTGGGCTTTGTTGCTGGAGAGTTGAAGAATTTATAAGATAAAGAATTCGTGGAGTTGTTGTGGGAGATTATCAGAATATGGATTGCTATGTGGCTCCTCAAAGTGAAAGAGTTCAAAGACATTTTTTTCTAAGATCTTGCTTGGAATTGGCAGAGTATTTTGTAATTTTGTTTTATGGATTTCTCTGTTGAATGGATTTACCTTCTCTTAGTGTAGAATCAGCCAGTTTTCTTTTCTTTTCTGTTTATTTGTTGGCAGAAATTTTCTCATTTTTTTATTTTATTGTTTTAATTTTTGGGTTGCTTGTTTTCTTGCCATCTCCGCACTTTGTATTATTTCTCCTTTATTGAATAATACAATTTGTGTTGTTTTGTTTTGTAAAACAAATCCCTTGTTTGGCAAGAGGGAGAGAGGAAGGGAGAGGGTCTCCCTCCAAACTCATAAATTTAGTTCGCACGTTAGACACCATGGATCTCCACATTGGTATGATATTGTCCGCTTTGTAGGGGTGTACATCGGGTGAGTTTTAACGGGTTTTGGGTTTTGGGTTTGGGTGTACAAAAGCTATAATCCGAACCCACCCATTTGTGTGGCCGGGTTTTCAGGTCTCGAGTTTGGTTGGGTCAGGTGCGGGTTGGTCCGGGTCCGGTTGGGTTGGAACTAGGTTTCAGATTGGTTGAGCTTTTCTTTTTTTTTTTTCTGAAAAATATCAGTTTTTTACAATTTTTTTTTTCATAAAAGTATTCAAATTTCAGCAACCTATTTGTTTCCACTTTAAAAAAACCTTGTTATTTTGCCTTTTTACAATACAATATTTGTAATTTCTATATAATAAGAAATATTTATTACTTATCCTTCACTCTTCTAAACTTATTAAAATTTCTAAGAAAGTAATCTAATAATCTTAATCCATTATCAAACAGACCAAAATAATATCCATAATCCAAAAAAGAAAGTTCATAGTCCAGAAAATAAAGTCCATAGTTCAAACAAAGTCTAAACAAAACAAACAACAAACATATAATCAAATCAAAGTATTAAACTATCAAAGTCCAAACCAAAATTAAACAAGAAACACATAAACAAATCACACTAGATTGTCTAACAAAGTCTGAAATCAAACTCTTGGTGTAGAATAGGATGAAGTTGCCGGAGTAGTACTAGAGTGTGTGGCGGAGATGGAAGTTGAGCCCTGTGAGCTAGTAGTAGTAGAAGTAGCAACAGCTGCACCACCTCTATTATCGGTCTACTTTGAAACTTCTAAATTAAAAATTAAAACATTAGTATAAAATGATTGTAAATTGAATTATTATTAGAAAACTAAACCAAAGTGTAATAAAATACCATTCTTAAAAATATCTTCTGACTGTAGCTCGACCTCATCTGGATCATCATAGTACTCTCTCACAATGATGGGTTGATCTCCACCAATTTTTCAAGCATATTAGAGCTTCAACTGTTGTCGGACTGAATATGCTCCTAAAAGGATCTAAAATCCGACTCCCATGGAGAAAGCTGCCTCAGAAGCTATAGTGGTGAGAGGAGTTGCTAAAATATCTCGAGCGATGCTTGACAGGATTGGATATTTTGATGAATTCACGATGCTCAGTAGCAACATACCTCTTTTTCCTACTCATTAGGCCTAGACTAGATATCAACATAGAAGATTAACTTACACTAAGACTGATCATGAGAATGAGGAGTTGTTTGAGTCACAGGCAAAGGTGACTGCTCTTCTAAGATAGTGGATGAATCCCATAGCACCACAATACAAATCAAACAACTCAAGAAGAGTATGTTCAATCTTGCTCACCATTCCAATGGTTGTTTCTGCATCATGAAAAGTACCAAAAGAAGAATGTTTGAGGTAATTGAGCTTGTTTCTAGGGTAAAGAACTAAGGCAATAAAAAGTGCCTCGTTACATTTGTCAACATCTTCCTAGTACTTGTCATACTTATTCACTATTTTCTTCAACAAGGGGTCTCCTATATTATCTCTTATCATCATGTACAATTTTTGTTGCATCTCACTTATTTCAACAAAATACTTGTTTGCAGTAACATAGGTTGAGCCACTGAACCTTAATGTCACCTGATAAAACCTCTCTAGAAATTTCATGAAAACTAAAGCATTCTCCCAATCCCCTTTCATAGGTGGCCCCGCCTTTTTCTCCCCATTTTGTCAAATTCATCAAAGTAGTTGTAATTTAAATCTTCGTCAAATATGAACTGAAACACTTGCTTAAATCAGACAGCACAAGTGAGCATGAGAAAGGTCAAATTCAACCTTGTTAGGACATCTAACGTAAGGAGTCCTCTCGTTGGAACACCTACTTTGGTGACAAATTCTTTGAAAGTTTTAAGCCTAGCAGGGGAAGACCTAACATATCTCACAACATTCTTGATGGCAGCAATTGAGTAGTTTATCTCCTTTAAACATTCACCGACAATTAGGTTAATGATATGAGCACAACATCTCATATGTTTGAATTTCTCATCTTTTCCTTTTATCTGAAAATATCCCTCAAATATTAAATGACCACATCATTTGAAGAGGCCTTGTCTACTGTAATAGTAAACAACTTGGTAATTCCCCACTATTGCAAACAGCACTGGATTTCTGTGCCTATGGTCTTCCCCATGTGATCAACAACTTGACAAAAGTTACTGATTCTTTTTTAATAATTAAAATTAGAATCAATCCAATGTGCTGTGATAACCATATAATTGATATCCTGAATACTTGTCTATGTATCAGTGGATATTGAGATCCTTCGATCCTTCAAAATATCTTTTAACTTTTTCTTCTCTTCAAAAGCCTTTAAAACATCTCTAAAGATAGTCATCCTAGAAGAGATCTCAAACCTAGGTTGTAAGGTCCTAACAAATTCTTTGAAACTCTCCCCCTCGGCATCTTTATACGACAAATCATCCAGTACCAAATATTTGCATAAAGTAACTTTGCATGCTTCTTTTTTATATGCTATTGCAATTAGGCTCTTATTCCCCCAAAACTTAAAGTCTTCTGTTTATTTTCATCATCCTTATAAGGACTCTTCTCACATACTTGCTTACAGTGATTCCACAAAGAAGTAGTCCCGTGCTTTGTAGGATGACATTTTAATTCAGCACCACAATAATTACACCCACACTTGGGGTCATCTTCGTTTTCAGGTTTGGGTAATTTCTCGATATGGCTCCATATTTCAGATCTGGATTTGGGAGCTCGAGGGGGTTTAGCAACTTTCCTTTTTTTACTACCTCCATCATCATCGGTAGGTTGTTGTGGCGGTTGGGAGGAAGGAACAGTTTCATTTTCTCGATCCAATTCCATATCCTAAAAATGAGCAAACACATACAATAATAACAATTATAAAACAATAATTAACAATTTAAAAATTTTCACCCATCCGACCGCAATACATTTATTCTCAGAACTTATTTCACTATAAATGAATATCTAAGATATTCAAACTCTAAGATTTTAAATATATAAAATAACATAATATGTCACACTCAACATAATTTATTATCTAATATATCACATACTCACACATATAACAACATTTTTCAACAATCTTTTATACACAAATTCAATCTAATTTTTCAAAATAATAACATAATATACACACACAACTCACAAGTTTACAACAAGTCACAATTCAATAATTCATATTTTTCAAAATAAATATAATATACATAAAATAATACACTAACACACTGTTACATATTATAAATTCACAATAAATAATCATTGTTTTTTCAAACAAATATATATAATTTTCAAAATAAATATAAATATAATATATACAAAATAATACAATAAACACACTTACAAATCACAAATTCACCAAACCAACAATCATAATTTTCAAACAAAATATATATAAATAAAATATATATATAACTTATTATACCACACGCTCACAAATCAAAAATAACACATTAACAATTTAACACTAATATATATGAATTTTGAAAAAATAAATATACACAGAATATATGAAAAATAACAAAACAATTCAACACTAACAAAAATCACATACATACTCACTGTCACTTAATACATTACCCACAAATCACATACAAAACAAATATATATTATTTTATCATATAATTTTAGAAAAAAGATATATACAATATATATTTATTTACCATTTTCAAGGGGAACACGCCCACTGACAGCCAAGGGAGAACGAACTGAACTGAAGAGGAGAGACACCGATCGAACAAATTAAAAACAAAAAGATAGAAGAAAAAAAATAAAAAAGGTACACACTTGCGTGTGCGTGTAGTGCCGATGGTGTCTCGCTGAAGCAGAGGGACGGAAGGGGAAGGCTGGGTGGTGGTCGTCGACGTCGTGGTTGGGTGGGGGCTGGGACTGGGGGTGGGGGGTGCCGTCGGGGGTAGGGGGACGACTGTGTGGGTGTTAGGTTAGAGTTAGACAATTAGTTTTTTTTTTTTGTTTTTACATCTGAAAGTTAAGTTGCCTTATAAAAAAAATAAAAAAATTATTATTATTAATATTTTTGGGTTTTTGGGCGGGTTCGAGTCTAACCCGTGTTTTGGTGTCACTTTATACAAACCTGAACTTGGCCGAAAAGATTTCAAGTTCCACCCGAACTCGAACCATATTTTTTAAAACCCTATTTTTTCGGGTTTTTCGGGTTCGGGTTGGCTGAGTTTTGCGGGCGGGTAGGTTTTTTGGGTCCAAATGTTCACTCCAACTGCTTTGAGCCCAAGCCTTCACGGAATTTGTTTTTAGGCACCTTTCCAAAAGGTCTCAACCAATGAAGATATTGTCCATTCTTATTTATACTCATGATCTTTCTCATTTTTAGCCAATGTGGGACTTTAGTTGCACACCCAACAATCCTTCCCTCAAACGAAAGATCATCTTGTCTCTCAAACGATCTTTCATCTGTCCACTCTACCTCGAGAGTTCTTGCTCTTTTCTCAGGTTTTGTCCTCCAGAGCACACCGCCTGTCTACTAGAGCACATCTACGGATCACATCATGAGATTACTGAGGCTCATCTCCTTTATTTGGCATTCCAAGGATACATTCACATGGCTAATTTTGGAATCTGGCTCTGATACCAAATGAAAGACTTAAGTTGTTATAGTTACCGAGTTCAATTATCAATTGTAATTTTGTTTGTTGATTCAATTTGATTATGATATTTAGAGAGTAAAAGATAAAGCTAAACAATCTAAACACAGTGGAATTTACAAGCTTCTCCTGACACACAATAAATTTCAGTCGAGTATTGCTTGGGTTCCCCGAAGCAGAGTAAGTAACTTCACTATATGATTTTCAAGTTTACAATAACCAGTTCGTACAAATCGCAAAATCCCTTATAGTAAGCAATTATCCCGAATGACAAATCCCTTGGCAAACTTAGCAAGATCCCCTTGCTTCTTGATCGTTGAAATCCCTTCAACGAAATCTAAGACCTGAACACCTTCAGATTTGTTTGCGAGGATATGACTGGACTCCCTTTATCTCACACTCATCGACTGTAGGTCATATTCAAAACCTTGAATCACCATTAACAAAGTTCTGAGCTTTGACTTGCAAGAACACAAGAACGAAAAGAGTGGAATAGTAAAAGATTCTGATATTTATACCTAGCTAAATTAGGAAAATACCAGATAATAGACAACCGTAATAGATTTGGCCTAAAACAGACGCTGACGTGTACAATGACTAAATAATAAACTCCAGATATAACAACTAATGACCCTAGACATAACTGGACATAATTTGTCATAAAAAATACTAGACCTTACAAATTTCATTCCCTCCAATGTTTTAGGGATCTAAGAAAAAGACAAAATCAAATCTATTTAATGTCATCTTTTAAAAGGTTATTACAAAAAGGACAATATGGCTGTTTTAACAATTGACTTTTTCTCCACCCTTCCTTCTTCACTTCTGATACCAAACAACATAGAGAAGTACTATTCTATCCCTCCATCGTATTCTACATCTTTCTTAAATTCTCCATCCATGCTATTTTCCCTTTCACCAAACGTAGCCTAAAAGTACTCCTAAATATTTTATAAGCTAGGGATCCACTTAACATCCCAAAGTGTTTGCCAATTGCTATACGCAATTTCTCATGTAGGTTAATTTCTAGGATAACATTTGCTCATATTGACTATCTAATTTTACCTAAATTTGCTGTATGCTCTATTGATTGAGACTTTAACTTACAGCTCACCATGTGCATATATATATATATATTTTAATTCATTTCATATGACAGATTGTTAAGGTACTTGAGTTCATTGGTAAAAAAGAAGGCCTGCACATTCCATCTGGATTTGCTGCTCGTTTAGCTGAAAAATCGAATCGAAGTTTAAGGAGAGCCATATTGTCATTTGAAACTTGCCGTGTTCAACAGTTAAGCTCGATGACATACTCATTTCAATTCATTTAGCCTACAATTCTGATTAGCTAATTCTATGATTGGAAATTTGTATTGTGGACATGTTTATTCAGATATCCTTTCACAAGTAACCAAACAATACCACCAATGGATTGGGAGGAATATATTTCTGAAATTGCATCTGACATAATGAAAGAGCAAAGCCCGAAAAGGTTTCTTTTTATGCTTCTCTCAATGTTATCTGCTTACTTTGGTACTTTTCCATATAGTTTCGTTGAACTGAATCAATATGACAAATTTTTACTCATGCAGTCAGTTGTCAAGCATCCACATATGTATAAGCAATTCATACATGTTTAAATATGTTATATTTGTACACTATTTTCTTTTTTAATTATTATTTTTTTTTGCAATTTTATTACTTTCATATACAAATGTCCTCGAAAAGGATGGTATGTAACCTATTTGAATGTTCTGGCTCTAGCTCTTGATATTTTAGATATTTATCACTGGTATTCTTTTTTTTCCTCCTGGTTGAGTTGCATGTGTAACGTGTTGATAGGAATTCTCTCTCTTCCTAGCCTCCTCTAGTGTGTATGGATAATGTGTAGGTTTCCAGTATATATGCACACAAACAGGCAAGAGAAATGGTTTGTCCATCCTAAATGGCATGTAACAAATGTTGTAAGTACGTCAATTCAGATGGAACTTTTGTTGTTCCTTTTAGCTTAGTGAGCTCAAGGTCAATCAGAAAAGAATGAGAAAAGAATTGTCTTCTTGAGGGAAAAGTATATTAGAGAAATGCCCCCAAGTTCCTCGAGTAGGGTCTGACTAAGGCAGAGCTCTCAAGTTCAAATCCCAACCACCACATTAAGACCCTTTTGTCTCCTGGGACCTGGCAGAGGGGTATTCCCTGTGGGATAGTTGGGGTAGGGCCCAGGTACCCATGGATTTCAAGAAAAGTAAAGAAAAAGTATGTTAAAGATTTACTTGTCCCATGTTTTCTTTGAATTGAAGGGGTCTGTTGTTATTTTTCCTATTTAGATTTTGGAGCATACCTTGTTCTTTTGGGTTTTGAAATTTGTTACTTAGCATATTGCTCTGTTTCATTGATATCTTCTTACAAATAGCACTGTGTTCTTTTTTTGGAACAAGCTATATGCTTCAGATTGAGGTGCTATCAAATGT
Organism: Cannabis sativa; assembly: GCF_029168945.1. Lineage (NCBI taxonomy): Eukaryota > Viridiplantae > Streptophyta > Magnoliopsida > Rosales > Cannabaceae > Cannabis > Cannabis sativa. Next base: position 74,471,856 of record NC_083602.1, read on the forward strand.
TTTGAATTGGTTTCAAACACTACCAACAATTTCTTAGTTTTTATAAGTCTTGCTGAAGAGATTACTTTTTTTCCCCTTGAAGGGGTTTTTCCCCTTGAAAGGGAACAATTGGGGCCTTTTTGTATGATTGAAGCAGCGTTCTTTCCATAGCGTAGTTTATTTTTGTTCTCAGAAATTTTCAGTGTGGGTTTAGCGGGTTTAGTATATAGACAAGGGTTTCCCTCATTATACTCTTGGTCAGATATGATACTGTCATGCTAGTTATGGAAAATTTTAGAATAAGATTTTAATGAATTTTAGAATTGTAAATTCTCCTAGCGTAGGCCTTCTTTTTTCACCCAGAAATTAGGGCTTCTCGCTTGTGTAACTGTAGTATATTTATTTGGAGATCAGAAAACTATAGCAATTGCTATGTAGTTGCTTCGGAGGGTCTTCAACCTTAACCTTGTAGGAGTAAATTGCAAGCCTGACCATTTGTGCTGCCCTCTTGAGCCAGAGTGGGTTTTGAACATATGAATATAATATATATATTTTTTAATTTTTATCTTGTTTGGTGCCTTTTCTGTTCTGTGATGTCTTTTGTCTTTTATGCTCTGAAGCTCTCCACAGAACTAGTAAACAAAGTTTCAGGGAATTTGAACTAATGATGTGAATACAAATTTAAGTCAATTGATTTGTAATGAAACGAAAACACTGAATTTCCTATTCAACTTGTGATGCCAAATAATTTTATTTTATTTTTTATTTTTCTGAAAAGGTCTTATTTTGTTAATCGTCTAATAATTATTTTGTTAATGAGCAGCATACAGTTATGTATATACAAAAAGATATCATATAGGGATTCATTTGTGGTTACAGAAATCTTATATGTTGTCTCTTTCACCAATTAATATTTCATTCTGAACAATTAATTGGGGTTCTATAGAAATACTTTAAACTCTAACAAGTTAAACACATATTTTTTTTAGGCTTTATCAGGTTCGGCTTAAAATCTATGAGCTACTTGTCAATTGTATACCTCCGGAGATCATCTTGAAGGTAAATGCTTTCCATTTTATTGCTCACTACAAATTTTCATCCTTTTTTATTCAACTTTTGGTGTTGCATCAGAGGCTGCTTTACGAGTTACTGAGGAAATTAGACGCAGAATTGAAGCACGAGGTTTGCCACTGGGCGGCATATTATGTAAGTTCACCATTGCTAATACTGACTACGGAACAATGTCAACTTTTCTATTATTTTTTTTCCTTGAAATATTAATCAAGTAGAGAAATAAGACGGAAATGACGTGTGGGTTTGGTTTAACTTTACAATTTGCTTCTGATGTTGAATTAAATTATTAGGGTGTGTAATAACTTTTGCTAACAGATTAAGCAACTTATAAATATATATGTTATATATGCATGGTTTTGACAAAACCTCTTTAGTTTAGGAAAATAAGGTCACTTAGATTGAGAGAAATGAGAAAGATTACTGGATGTTGATACATTGGATCTCTGATGAGTGGCAGATGTTGCTTCAACTTTCTTGCAAGTATATAAAGTTGTTAAGTTTGTTTTTTTTTTGATAAAACCCTACTAGGGTCCATTCAATATTCACCAGAGATAATAGACAAAATCATAGAGGGATTTGAGAATAGAAGACAATAAAAATAGCGAAGAAGACCTGATATTTGATATTGAATAAACAAAATGATAACACACAAGAACATGAGGAATTCCCAAGACCTCACCTGTCTCACCTGCTACTGCCCAATTCATTACAATCATCATACCCTCTTCATTCTTCTTATCCTCCTATTTATACCATCATATAACTCTTTTATATCCTGTATTATATCATTTTTATTCTCAAAATAGTTAATAGTAACCTTGTCCCATGTGTTACTGGCTAAGTGGGCTAGTTTTTCTCACTCCGGAGTGTGTCATCTGTGGGACCACCTGCTGTGGTAACCAAAATTTTCCCTTCATTTTCCTTTGGATATATGATAGGATCTTAAAATTCTCTTCAATTCAATGGTCAGTGACTGTTTTCCCAGAGGTGAGTTTGGCTGATGAAAATAGGGTGTGTTTTCTGTCATCTATCTGTTTTCATTTGTTATTTTTGTTTTTCTGCAGGAACACAGGATGCGACTTGGACAAAAAGCTATATTTCACATTGAAGGTACATTTTAGTTTTCATGGCATTACTATATGCTGCGCTGTGAACGTGCCAAACCAAGTGCAGCATATATCTTTATATGGCTCTAATTTTTCTTCTCTTGATCTATCTTTTCAGCGTTTGTGGCCAAGTTCATGAGCATTTACAAGTCTTTTCTTATTGCAACATTTGGCTGAGTAACAGAATGTGGAAGTGTGTTGGAAATTTTTGTAACAGTTTTAGGTGATTCCATCGTCCTAGACTTGACTTTGCACATTGGGGGTGCTAGATGGAAACTAGGTCATCATGAGTACTCTTGTTTTATATAAATGTGAAAAGGGATGTGTAAAACCTATTTTTGATTAGGAAAAATCTGAAAATGTATTAAGCTTTCAGTTTTGGAAGCCTGAATTCAATGGGTAGACTCAAGTGTCATACATTATGGAGGAATTATATTCACAAGCCATTAAAAAAATTGAATATGCTCTCTTAAAAAGCAATTACAGTGTAGTGTACTCTGATTAAAAATAAAATAAAATTACAGTGTAGTGTAACAAAAGGATCATCTTAGCGGTGTAAGGTAGTGTTTGGTTGGACTTGGAGGTAGGGCTGCACACGGGTCGGGTGGTCGGGTTTGGGTTTTCGGGTTTTGGGTCTTGGAAATGCACAACTGAACCCGGTTTTTGGGTGTTCAGGTGTGTCGGTATCGGGTTGGGTTTTTTCGGGTTGGCGTAGTCGGGTTCGAGTCTTACTGGGCTGAGCCCGAATGTGTAATTTATGAGCTGAAATGAAATTTAATTTTTAAAAATACTATTTTTTTTATTATTTTTAACATTGGACCTTTGTTGGGGGAATTTTTAATTATATACATTATTGTATAATAATTACATAAAAAGCTAACATAAATTAATCACGTATATCCGGTAAGGATTACAAAAATTAAAAAATATTGTGCCTTTGGAGTACGCTCTCTAAGGCCTCTCTTCTATTCATACCTTTTTTTTTCCTTTTTTTTTTTCCTTAGAACTCTCTTATAGTTATGGATACATTATGTGACTTTTTAATTATCTAAAATAAAATAAATTATACACTTCTCTTTCTATCTACTCTCAAAAGTATTTATTTTCTCTTAACTTTAAAAGTAAATTCTGACCGCATTACTAATTATTTGGACTTAAAGTGTTGGAAGCATATATTATTTTTGTTGGCACCATCACAAATAACCATAACTAAGAGTAACATTTCAGTTTCATCTATAACAAATAAAGAACTAAAATTTAAATTTCAACAAAATTTAGTATAGTACTAATTTTATGAGTTACTATAAATATCTTATTATTTTATATTTAAAAGTTAGTCGATAGTGTCTAAGTAAGTCTATTTTATCGAGTAATTTTGATAAATTAAAAAAAAAACTTATAAGAAAAATAAATAATATTATATTGATTCTATTTATAATACTCCCATAAATTTTATTCACACAAATATTGTGTGCCAAGTCAACATATATATCAGATTCTAAAATAATGTATACTCAAAATAAATATAAAAACTAGAAAAATTCCTTATCAATTTTTTTTTCAAGCTTTAAAAAACCAATCTTTTGGTTGCTTTTTTTTTTTTAACCAATAAAATTAACTTTTATTAAATCAAATCAACTACCAAAATAGCTTCCAAACCAGCTGGGACATAACCCCCGTGAGAAACACAGTCAGGAATAGAACCAGAAGAACGAGCTAAAAATAGCATGTAAAGCCTTATTATTATAACCTGAAAATTTTTCATCTTCAATAGTCTAATTGAGTTCAAGTTTTACCTTAGTATTACCTTCCTCATCACTTTCAATAGGTTGTGACCAGTCTGTAAGTATAGCTCTCCATGCCTTCTGATCTTGTGATTTGATAAATGCTCTCATCCTGACCTTCCAATAAGGATAGTTCGATTCATTCAACAGAGGTGGTCGAGAGATAGAGCTTCCTTTTGCAAACAAAGACATCTCATACAAAATAAATTAAACTGAATAAATTCGAGATCTCACTAAGAATTTAGTGACCTGCTCTGATATTAAATGAAATTCTGTATTTTAATATTCTCAGTTTTATTATTTAATTAAATGTTTAATTAAATACGGAATAATGAAACTAATACTGAATACAGTTTTTCCGTAGTTACAGAAAACAACTCTTTAACTCTAGAAGAAACCAAAAAAAATAATCCTTTCAGATTGTTACTAGTCCACGGGGCCACCCCTAGAGATAAGATTCATTAGATCGGTCTCAATAATACAAAGTAATTGACTTATGCATAAATAGACTCCATCTTATTATATGACGCAAGCTTGATGTATTCCACCTACTAACCGAATCTTGATAAAACTCTAAGAGCTCGAAATCCCTTCGATCACCTTGAAGAGTGCTTAAATCTTCTCGATGTAAGACTTGAAAAGCAATCTCCCGAAAGCTTTGTAAGATCTTCTCTCGAAGGTTGAGTGCTTGAATCCTGCCGATGCAAGACTTGAAAAGCAATCTCCCGAAAGCTTTGTAAGACCTTCTCCCGAAGGTTGAGTGCTTGAATCCTCCCGATGCAAGACTTGAAAAGCAATCTCCCGAAAGCTTTGTAAAACCTTCTCCCGAAGGTTGCACTGATGTTCTTCTTCGTTGTAAACTTGAATACAGACTCAAGACAATACAAACTACAAATAAATAGAGTAAGAGTCGAACAACTCTTCTCTACAAAACAAAGACACTCTTTCCTTAAGATATGAATACAATTTTAAGTGTGTGAAAGAGATACTAAATCTAGCTGCTATAAGGTGTATTTATAATCAATATACACCTTATTGACAGCTTACACACGGTCTTAACAAGACCCCAACTGTAATACCCGGGATTAAGAAAAAGGATTAGCAAAACCCTACCTAGATAATTATGTATAATTGAGGAATTATATTATTATATAGTTCAATATATGTGATTTTATATAAATTTTAATATATTAAAGACCCCGTTGGTGAGCCAGGGGTATTTTGGTAATTATGACCTGAGAAGGGTAAAATGATAAAATTAATTTAATTACGTGCTGAATAGAACTATATTATTATATAGTATGCCTGTGTTGTCTTTTCAGGTGTGTTCTGATATGTTAGCGCGGTATAGTCACAACCGAAAATTTCGGGCCGAACCGGGTTCAGGCTCGAAATGTAAATTGGATTGATTATTTGGCATTTTATTTGATGAGTGATAATTTGAAATTTATTTGAAATTAATTGAGTATTGAATGACTATTTTACCCTTGTGAGGGTGTATGTGGGTATTTAAGCCCTAAGGGCATTTTGGTCATTTGACCCCTAATTACTATGTAATGACCGCTCTAGTAATGTGGATTAGTAAATGCAATTAGCACTAATTTTTATTATTTTATTATTATTTGTGAATAAATTTTAATGTGGACTCCAATATTTAGAAATAAATATTAGAGTTATAATTTCTCAATTTCGGAGATTTTATTAAACTCTAGGAGTATTATTTAGCTTATATGTGAAATATGTTAATTTTGTAATTTTTGCTTGGCGACAACGGAAAATGTGATGGATGGCTAGATTGATCACATGGGTAAGTTTAGAACCTTATTCCATAGTGGGAAATATTTTAGAGAAAATAGATTATCGGGATTGAGCGGGGTTATGGATTTTGACCATTTTACCCCTAGCTTTAGAAATACCCTAGTTTTAAGTCTAAAGGGCATTTTAGACATTTTGTTTAATGGTGGATAGGTGGCTGCCATGATTGAGTGACAGCTAGCATATTACTTTTCAGCAAGAAATAATTGGGAACCCTTTTCTTTTGAGAAATTAAGAGATAAAGAAGAAAAATTAGAAAAAATTGAATTATCTCTTGAACTCTCTCTCTCTTGCTTTCGGCTGGGAAAAACCAAGGACCAAACCAGAATTTTCTTCTCTTTTCATTGGGATTTAGCAAGGAATTAAGGAGGATTTAACCAAGGTAACTTTAGTTATTCTCTAGTTATGTTTTTTCTCAAGTTTTGCTTAGTTTCAAGAGGTGATTTGTTAGGTTAGTGGCTGTTAGGTTTAGAAATGATTTGGGTTTAGTTGTTATGCTCTATATTGATTGATTTAAGGTTCTAGCTGCTGGTTTTGATGCTTGATAATGATTCTAAGCAAGCTTGAGTTTTGAAACTCAAGCTTTGAGCTTTAATGGCATAATTTGATTTGTTGGTTTGTTCTGTGATTTATTGGTTGGAAATGGATGTTTATGCATTGTATAGGTATACTGGAGAGTTTGGTAAGGTTTGGGATTGAATTGAATTAAGGGGGATGATTTTTGGGTTCCCAGCAGCAGAACCGGAATTCCGGTTCTGGGAGACCAGTACCAACCGGTCGACCGGTTGGTGACCCAGAACCGGATTGCCGGTTGGGAACCGGTCTGCCTGTTGGGGGAATTTCCAGAACCCTAGTTTTGGCCAATTTTGAGATATTTAGGGTATTGCCATGAGGTTTATCGATAGGGAAACTTTTAGTTTCAAGTTTAAGTCCCGGAAAGTGATTTAGCGAGTCACTCATCTGTATTACTATTATTGTGATTAGGGCATCCATCTAGCACGTGAATTCCGTTCAGGTCGGCCAGCACACTTGAATTCGGAAAACAGGTAAGAACTGTGTATAATGTATGATGTGATTATCTGAATGTGTGTATATGTGTTTATATATGCATGCTTGAATTATGTTAAGCACTACCAACACTTGTATGAATAAGTTATAGAGTGCATTGGTATAGTGATTATTGTGATTGTGAGTACGATACAGTGATACCAACACAAGCATGGAAAAATGCTAAGATGTGTGGTACATCACTCAGTGTTACTCAGTGATCGGGGTAAACCCTACCAACACTCGTACAGTGAGGTACGATGTGTATGTGGTATAGTGGTTGTACCCTGGTATTGAACGTTCATACTCATCTGTTAAGCTCTGTGGATAGGTGTATGGGCGCCTATTTACAGGTCGAAAATTATATGGTATGTTATATGCATTTCTTACTGAGTCTGTTGACTCACAGTTTCTGCTTCCATGTGTAGGTAAAGGAAAGGCGAAGGCTGAACAAGAATGAACTTGAGCTCGGGTGAGATTGTACATGTCAAGCGGCGCGACCTGGAGTGTTCGGTCTCGGGACATCTGGGAGTTGTATTTTGAAAGTCGCTGTGCGACCTGAAAATTATGTATTTTGAAATGTAAAGTTTAAACAGTAAATTTTACAAAGTTTGAAATCGGGATCCCGGAATTTGTAAATATTATATTATATTATATTACAAAGTTTAATAATTAAAGCAAAAGTTTTAATTTAACACATTTTTTCGAGAAATTTCTTTGATTAGCAAAGATTGCACAATAATTGAAAAAGCACTGTAGCGTGCCTTAGCATTAGGGCGTTACATACTATGTTTGGAAAATGATTTTGATGAAATGAAATGTAATTTTCTGGATTTTTCTCCTTCTCACCCGACCCATGTCTCTCTCTTTCACTCAAACCCTCTTGAATTTTCAAAGCTTGGATTTTGGAAGGAAAAAGCTTGATTTTTGGTTTGATTGAAGCTTGAATTTGGAGGAAGATCATTGCTTTCGTTGTGTTGAGAATTAAGGTAGCTATCCATGATCTTAATCTTGTTTTAGCTGCTGAATTATTATGGGAAAAAGCATGAATTATGTGATGTTCTCTTGATATGCATGTGTTTGGATTTAAGGGTTTTCATGATATTATATCTTTGATCATGCTTGAAAGGTTGTCGTGGGTGATTTTAGGTTGTGATATTGTTATAAATTATGAGTTAGATTGATTCTTTAATTAATCTTAGCAGCTGTGAAATTGGTGTAGAGATTATCCTTGAACTCTAGCTCTTGTATGTGTGTTCATGGAGGAATTTTGCTCAAAGTGTTGAGCTTGTGTTTATCTTGCTTAAATCTGAATTTTTGATGTGTTTAATTGCTGGATTTTAATGCTTGATAATGTGTTTTAAATCGTTAGTGTTGGCTAGCTGCTGTAAGTGGTAAATTGAGAATTTGGTTGTGAAAAGCAAGCTTGAGTTCATGGAACTCAAGCTTGGTGTTGTAATGGAACTTTTTGATTAACAGATAGGTATATACGAAACATATAGTATTAACTACTTGAAAATATTCTCTTAATAAAATTCAAAATGTAATATGCACTAACAAACTAGACAAAAATTACAATTTTACTAGCATTGTATACTTATACTGCTAAAAAATTTATTGAATTATGTCATTTACAAACACAAAACTTTGAATTATATCATAACTAACCCTAAAATATGAACTTAGATATACTCACAAGTATGTTGTTTAACACCCTAAATATGAACTTTCTAAAATGATAATTAAACACATATAAAGTTAAGAAAACCTTATATTGGTAGCAGCAGAATAATGTCTCATTCCACTCAGATCTCTAACCCTTGTATCTTTTCTGTCGCAGAGTATTATCAAGATCTGAGCCCGAATGTCCTTCTCTTTGCGTGTGATCCTTCACAGTCTTCCAATCTATGATTGAGGTACCACTTGCTGTGTGTGAGCACTACTCTATCACTAGAGGGTTCGAAATTGTGAAGCGGAAAAGAGAGAGAGGTAGGGTCGGCTATAGAGAGAAAGTGGAAGGCTCAGTTTTTCTAAAAAGACAATCTTAAGAAAACTTGTTAAAAACTTGTTAATTTGACTGAGCCATCACTTTCTATTTATAGGCAACTACTAGGTTTAGGTTAGTAATTATTTGGCATTAAAATAATGTAAATATTAATTGGAAAAACTCACTCAAGTGGCCGGCCATAGGTGTTAATGGGCCTCACTTGGATTTTGCAGTATTCACAATTTTTATTTCTATTTTCTCAAAAACGCTAATTTTCTAATTCTAACCATTTAAATGCCAAAACTAATTATTTAATAACTAAAATAGATTATTAAATAATATTGTCATTTAATATAATTATTAATTAGACATATAGAGTCTCTTAATTAATAAATAAGCCTAGAATCTCTTTTCTTTACAATTTCACCCTTGCTTAGTGAAAATTCACAAATTAGACATAGTCTAACTTTAGAATTATAATTGATTAATAAATCAATTATTGAGTCTTACAAGAAGTATGGTCTCAGCTAGAATAGGGACCATGGATCTATATGCTGAGCTTCCAATAAGTGAACCGAATTTACTATGCAAATCCCTACTTATTAATTCCTTGTTGAATCCACTCTTAGAACTTGGAATTGCACTCTCAAACTTATATAGAGCATTCTATATGTTTCACGATATAGATATGCTATCTCATTTAACCATTGTTATAATCTTAATGTGATCAAAGATCCTCTATATAGATGTTTTACATCGAGATGGGATAAATTTACCGTGTTCACCCCTCAATGTATTTGGCCCCTTAAAACACTTAGCTACCTGTAAATGATATTTTAGTGATCTAAGAATAAGTCACTGAAACAAGAGCTCATCCATTTACTTCTATTTAGGTAAGCTCGAAGGGAATCATCACTTGACTTCTATACACCAGTAGAAGCTATAGATTCCATATTTATGTTCAGCGCTCCCACTCAATCATACTATCATGTTCCCAAAATATACATATCACCCTGACCCAAAAGTAGGCTTAACTAATAAATCAAAGAACATGAATAGCACTTCTGAGTTGAGCCTAAGCATATCAGGATTTAGATTCTTTTAATCTAAGATCAACTACTGATATTGACTTGGAAAGATACAACGGTATGTTTATAATATCTTAACTAAGTTCAATATCGGTCCAGTCCAATGTATACTCCATACATTCGAAACCGGTATACTTTACCAATGTCGTGGAAAGAACATAACACTTACTCCAAGTGTAAGTACACATCATCGCTGATTATCACATCAGTGTAAATCCAAAACACTGATGAAACAGGGACTTAGTCTTTTGAATCATATAATCACAATCACATTCCACTGTGTTGACAATACTGTAATTATGAATAAATATATGTTCTGGACTTAACAGATTGTGATATATTAAACATATTAAACCATAAGCATGAAAAATTCATGCAAACATAAATCACTTCAAAATTCTTACATTGATAACTAATCAGATTGTAAAGGGTTTTATTTAGGGCACAAAACCCAACACCAATAAAGTAGCTGCTAACTGTTTTGGAGTCTAATTTATTTTCATGTGGCCTATAAGGCCTTGCCTCAGCTGGACATCCCCAAATGTGGAAATGCTTTAGACTAGGCTTTCGACCTGTCCAAAGCTCATAAGGTGTTTTTACAACTGCTTTACTTGGTACTCTATTCAGAATGTAAGCTGCTGTCTTTAATGCTTCTCCCCAGAGGGACTCAGGTAAGGTAGAATGAGCAATCATGCTCCTTACCATATCCTTAAGAGTCCTATTTCGTCTCTCAGCAACACCATTCATGCTAGGTGATCCTCACATGGTGTACTGTGGGACAATACCACATTCCTCTAGGAATTTAGTAAATGGTTCTGGACGTTGTTCACTTGAGCCATCATATTTACCATAGTACTCACCACCACGATCAGATTTGACATTCTTAATCCTTTTGTTGAGTTGATTCTCAACTTCAGCTTTGTAAGCTTTGAACACGTCCACAGACTGAGATTTTTCATGAATGAGATATAGGTACCCATAACGTGAGTAATCGTCTATGAATGATATGAAATATTGTTGACCATTCCAAGATGCCGTAGGGAATGGCCCACAAATATCTGTGTGAATCAATTCTAAGACTTCTGAATCTCTATTGGCACCTAATCTCTTAGTTTTGGTCTGTTTTCCCTTGATACAATCTACGCAGACATTGAAATCTGTGAAGTCAAGAGACTCTAAAATGTCATCAGACACAAGACGCTCAATTCTACCTCTTGAGATATGACCTAAGCATTTATGCCATAATGATGCTGAATTTTCTTTATTTAATTTGCGTTTAGTACCTCGTGATTCCACATGCAAGGTTTCATTATAGGATGCAATTGTTTCTAACAAATAAAGATTGTCATAAGTATTCAAATAACCAGTTCCAATAATATTTGAATTTAAAGACAAAGTAAACTGATTGTTTCCAAATGAACAAGATAATATCTAAATTTGTCCAACAAAGAAACAGAAACTAAATTTCGTCTAAAAGACGGCACAACAAAAGTGTCTTTCAAATCTAAATAAAAACCAGTTCCTAATAACAATCTGAAATGCCCAATTGCTTCCACTTCCATCGATTGTCCATCGCCCACAAAGATGTATCTTTCACCATCACTTGGCTTTCGGTAGCTCAGGCAACCCTGCATAGAAACACTAATGTGAGTAGTAGCACCTGAATCTATCCACCAAGTGTTTCTAGGTACTGAAGCTAAATTAACCTCAGAACAGACCAAAGCAAGATTAATACCTTTCTTTACACGCCATGCGTGATATTTGGCACAATCTTTCTTCACATGTCCAGGTTGGTTACAAAAGAAACAACCCTTAGAATCCTCTTGTTGTTTCTTTTGAACTGGACCCTTAGCAGCTTCATTCTCAAATTTCTTTTTCTTGCCCTTATCCTTAGGGGTAGTTTCAATTTTGTCTTTTTTCAACCTTTCTTCCTCTTGCACACAATGGGAAATGAGCTCGTGAGAGTCCATTTCTCATTTTGACAGTTGTAACTAATTTTAAATTGGTTAAACTGTGGAGGAAGCGTTAACAAAACCATGAGTACAAGTACATCATCCGAAAGCTCAATCTTAAGTGTCCTTAATCTTGAGACAATATGATGCATTTCCATAATGTACTCCCTTACATTTTCTTGACCCTTATACTTCATGTTCATTAAAGAACCAAGAAGTGTTGTCATTTCAACCTTATCGTTTTTAGCAAAACGCTCCTCAATTTGTTCAAGGAAATTCTTAGTCATAATAACCCCTTCGGATTCGGTGCCCCAAAAGGCTTCTGGAATCCTGTGCTTCATAATCATTAGACTCATGCGATTTAAACGATCCCACCTCTTAAATTCCCTTTTATCATCATGGGAACTTTCCTTAGTGAGAGGTGCAGGTTGTTCATTCCTTAGTGCATGGTCTAAATCCATACATCCCAGAACTATAAGTAGGTTCTTTTTCCAATCCTTGAAATTAGTCCCATTAAGCATATGAATAGAATTAATATTAGCAGATATTGAGGCAGCAGAAGATGAACTAGCTGAATATAGAACAAATAAAACCAGCTCACATTAATATGCATAATTAAACAATAAATTCAAAAATTGGTTAATCCCATCTCAAGATACCAAACACACATTAATATCAAGTCTTTGGACAGTAATATTAACTGTAAGCGGTACTCTTGGTGTAGCAATCAAACATTGACAATAAAACTGTGTCAAACAATAGATTAATCTTTGGACTAATGTATTGTTCACACAAAATACCTTATAATTGTCACATATTTATTGCCACAGGTATGTTTGAAATTTAGCGAAATATTCACTTTCTTTTGGGCTAGTCAATACATGCATCAATTACAAACATACAACCATCCTAATATTTAAATAAATTAATCTACACAAAAGAGGTCACTTGGAAACATATTATTTCAATTAGTTTACTTAAAATATTAGTCATAAACAAACACCAAAATTTAAATTTTATTATTTCCAAAATTTCATAAAACTGTCTAATTATATATATTATCTTAAGAGACATACAACAGTATATATATTTAAAATCAATACAAAATTTCATTTATTATCATTCAAATATTAACCAAAATAAAAGAATCTACTATATACTGAAGCCACGTGTTAGAGAAGTGGACTCGGCCCAAGATGGGGGCCCAATAACATTGGACTTGGAAGTTGTGGGAAAAGAGGCTATCAAAGGAATACAAGAGGCAGCCCAAGACTTTAGCCCAGGAGAAGAAGGGGTACTGGAAGATACCAGCACGGGAACAATGGCTCCAGCAGAAAACTCAGCTAAAGGAGAAAGAGCGCGTGGACAGAGGAAGCGCGTAAGACCCAGTTGGTTGAAGGAGTTTGTTAGGATGGAGAGGAGCTGAATCAAGCCTCACACATTTCCATTTTTCTGTTGTAATTTCGGTTGTTTTTCTCTTGCTAAATAATTTGTTGAATGGGATGGTATAAATCCATGACTGTAACCAATGGCAATTTTTATGCTAAGTAATTCAAAGCTGAAAGGCAATTCGGAGTTGGGCACTGACTCGAAGAGTGCGTATTGTATCATTGGTGCTTTCATTGTTGTACTCACGATGAAGAACGAAGAGATTGCTGGATTATTGCAAGCATTGGAGTTGAACTTCAAGCAACATTCAGAGGATCAATTACAGAAGTTCTCGGCCCTATTGGAGCAGCACGTAGCTAAGACTGAGGAGAGGTTCACACAGATGCCGTAGGCCAGTTCGGGGAATTTAGAGACTCGTTCGAACTCTGAAAGCGAGTTGGGTCGCTCAAGCACGAGGAGATCGGAGGTGCCAACGGAGAATCGGGAAGCGAATGCTCTGCTCAAGACGTACGCGTTAAGGTACCCAGGTTTGATGGTGAAAATGTAGATGACTGGATTTACAAAATCAATAAGTTTTTTGATCTGCATAAGGTAGATGATGAAATGAGGCTTGCCATGGTTGCGTTTCACTTGGAGGGGGCACCTTCAACTTGGTTCCAATGGATGGAAAAAGGGGGCGCACTCACGGACTGGTCATCCTTCCTCCGAGCCCTGCAGCAACGTTTTGGAACATCAATTTATGATGATCCTTTGGGAAGGATTTCGAAGCTGACTCAATCGGGTAGAGTTTCAGAGTATCGTGCCGAATTTGAGGCTCTTATGCCAAGAATCACTGGTGTTTCAGAGGCTATGTTTCTGAATTTTTTTGTGTGGGGATTGAAGATGGACATTCGGCGGGAACTACTCCTGGCTAAACCCGTTGATTTGAGCGATGCTATGGCAAAGGCTCAATTATTTGAGGACAGGAATGATGATTTTGGGGGTCGTCGTAAGATGGAAGTACAACGATCGAACTGGTACAACAAACCCGCAGGGCCAAGTATAAACACTCCGACTAGTTCAATAGTTCCGTTTAAGGCTGGAACAACTCCAAAACAATCGAAAGCAGCGGGTGTTGTTGGAATTTATTTTACCAGAAACTTAGATCTACTCACAAGTATGTTGATTTAACAACCTAAATATGAACTTCTAAAAAGATGGAAAATTAAACACATAAAAGTATCAGAAATATTACATTGGGTGCAGTGGAATATATGTCTCCTCCCACTCAGATCTCTAACCCTTGATTCCTTTCTGTCGCAGAGTATAATCAAGATCTGAGCCCGATAGTCCTTCTTTGTTGTTTCTGAATTCTACACAACCTTCCTCACTATGATTGAGGTATTACTTGATGTGTGTGGGCACTACTCTATCACTCATAGATTTCGAAACAGAGAAGGTAGAGAGAGAGAGGGTGGCGGCTCAGAGAGAGTTTTGTGTGAGAAAATTCTGTCAGAATGTTGTGTCTCAAAAACTGAAGCCTTTACCTTCTATTTATAGAAGACCACCTACGGCTATGGTTGAATTAATTGACATTTAAAAATTGAAAAAAACAATGTGAAAAGAGAAGCATAGTGGCCAGCCTAGGCATTGTGGAAACAAGGCTTGCCACTTTTCCAACTTTCCTTTTCCTACATTGCTAGTTTCCTGTTTTGTCAAAAACTGCCAATTCCTTTGTTCAACCACATAAATGTCAAATCTAATTATTTAATAATTAAAATTAATTATCAAATAATATATTGTCATTTATTTATTAATAATAAAACTAATTAAAGTTTCCTAATTAATAAATATGACCTTCAAAATCTCTATTTACTATTTCGCCTTTAATAAGTGATAAATTCTCAATTAGACATAGTCTAACTTGAGAATTATAATTGATTAATTAAAATCAATTAAATGAGTCTTACAAGTAATATTATCTCAACTAGTGGGGGGACCATGGGTCTATATATCCGAGCTTCCAATAAGCAGATCAAGAATTTACTACTTAAATTCACTGACTTATTAATTCTTCGTTAAATCCACGCATAGAACTTAGAATTGCACTCTCAGTATATAGAATGCTCTATATGTTCCACCATATAGACACATCATTAGCTATCCATTGTTATAATCCTAATGTGATCAATGATCCTCTATATGGATGATTTACATTGTAAAGGGACTTAATTACCATAACACCCTATAATGTATTTTATCCTTAAAACACTTAACCCTGTATAAATGATATTTCAGCTAAGTGAAATGAGTACTCCACCATTTATCTCGTTTGGTTAAGCTCGAAGGAAATCATCCTTTGCTTACTATTCGCCAGATAGAAGCTATAGATTCCATATTTATGTTAGCGCTCCCACTCAATTGCACTACCGTGTTCCCAAAATGTACGTATCACCCTGACCCAAAAGTAGGCTTAACTAAGAAATCAAAGAACACGAATAACACTCTTGAGATTGAGCCTAATCATATCAGGATTTAGATCATTTGATCTAGGATCAACTTAGTGATATTGAATTGAATAGATATTACGGTAAGTTTTATAAATCTATTTTAAAGTTCAATATCGGTCCATTCCAATGCATACTCCATGCATCCAACCTGAGCTTTACTTTAACCAATGTTCTGGAAAGAACATAGCATTTCTCCAAATGCAAGTAAACTCTGTTGTAGATTGTCATATCAGTAAAACCCAGTGTTCTGATAAATCTAGGAATCCTTTATTCACATAGTCATGTTTACTTTCCACTGTGTTGACAACACAATAAACATGATCAGGTATGTGAAAGGGGTTTGGATGAATTTATAAATAGACAAACAATTGACAAAGTGAACCAGAACATACACAAATGAATGAAAAATACTTCTGTTACATTATTGATATTGAATAATCTGGATTACATTGAAATAGAGTTTTATTTAGGACATAAAATCCAACAGGTGTTTCGCCTTTGCCGATCAAGAAACTGTCGCCAACGGAGCTCAAAGAACGGTGAGATAAGGGCCTTTGTTTTACTTGCGATGAGAAGTTTAGTTTTGGTCATAAATGCAAAAATAGGATGCTGATTTTATGTGCTTCGGGAGATGAGGAGCAAATTGCAGTGGAGGATACTATGAACAATGAATTAGAGGAGACTACAGAGGACGAGGTTAGTCTGAATTCCTTATCTAATCCTTTGAACCCTCGAATATTTCGAATCTCGACTCTACATGGTACGGAGACTTTGGAGGTATTAATTGATACGGGTAGTAACAATAATTTATACAAGAATCATTGGCGACACAATTGGGATTGCCATCGGAAGAGACTAAACGTTTTAAGGTGTATATGGGCAGTGGCCATTATCTGTTGTGTTCAAAAATATGTAGAGGAGTTGAATTGATGTTGCAAGGGCATCGGTTTATTGTGGATTTGTGTGTCCTACCTATTTGCGGGTTGGATGTTGTGCTTGGGATGCAGTGGTTACAAACCTTAGGTCCTTGTATTCATGACCATAAGGCTCTAACTATGGAATTCACATGGGAGGGTAACGTTGTGAAGTTAGCAGGTTCGAAGGAGGTGGAGGCGCATCAAATGTCTTTCTCTAAGCTGCACACTATGATTTTAGAGGGAGACGTGCGAGATTGCTTTCGAATTTGCACAGCCATTTTAGACAACAAGGAGAGTACCGAAGCATTCTGTGAGGTTCAGAGCAATCTTCCCAGCAAGGGATTGGCATTACTGGCTGAGTTTCGCGATGTATTCGATGAACCAAAACAGCTACCCTCTCGGCGAGCCATGGACCATAGAATTTTTCTACAACCAGGAACATCTCCCATTAATGTAAGACCGTATAGATACCCTTATTTCCAAAAGGATATCATTGAGCAGTTGATTCAAGAAATGAAGGCATGTGGGTTTATTCGATCAAGCACTAGTCCTTATTCATCACCGGTCTTGTTAGTGAAGAAAAAGGACGGGACATGGCGATTTTGTGTGGACTATAGGGCTCTCAACGGCATTACCATCAAGGACCGCTTCCCTATCCCAACAATAGACGAATTGCTAGATGAATAGGGCAACGCTCGAGTTTTTTCGAAGCTGGACCTTCGAGCGAGTTACCATCAAATTAGAATGGATCCGAGGGACATTCACAAGACGGCTTTTTCGGACCCATGATGGTCACTACGAGTTTGTAGTCATGCCATTTGGGTTAACCAATGCTCCCTCCACATTTCACGAAGCAATGAATCATGTCTTTCGGCCATTTTTACGGCGTTTTGTCACTGTTTTTTTTTGACGACATTCTGGTATACAACCGGTCGAGTGAGGAGCATTTACACCATCTACAATCGGTACTTCAGTTACTGCGAGACCATAGTTTTTATGCAAAACTCAGCAAATGCCAGTTCTTCCAAGACACCATTGAGTATCTCGGCCACATTGTAACACCACAGGGAGTTCGAGCAGATCCTACCAAAACTGAAGCTATGGTCAATTGGCCAGTCCCAACAACACTAAAACAACTTCGAAGATTCTTGGGGTTGACGGGGTATTATCGCCGATTTGTAGCTCGATACGCAACCATCGCTGCACCGCTGACTTCATTACTTCGGAAGGACAATTTTCAATGGAATTCTGAGGCAGCAGAGGCGTTTCAGCAACTAAAAATGGCCATGATTACTACACTAGTCCTTCATTTGCCAGATTTTTCCAAACCATTTGTCATAGAAACTGATGCTTCTAATGTGGGAATTTGTGGTGTTTTGATGCAGGAAGGCCACCCACTAGCCTTTTTCAGCAAGAAGTTGGGCCCGAAATTCATAAATGCTTCTACTTACAGCAAAGAGATGCGATCAATAATTGAAGCGGTCACGAAATGGCGACAATATTTACTTGGCAGACACTTCGTTATTCGGACAGACCACAGAAGCTTGAAAGAGTTACTCACTCAGGTGATTCAAACTCTGGAGCAGCAACAATTCTTGCATAAATTAATGGGCTATAAATTCTCCATCGAATACAAGTCGGGTCGACACAATGCTGCGGCAGATGCGCTTTCAAGACAACCAACTGAACGGTAGTCGACGATACTTCTAGCACTCAGCACTGGCTCTTTCAATTTCTTGGACGAGTTGAGGCAAGAAAACTTGACCTGTCCCGACTTACGACAGTTACACAATGAGTTGCAACAAGGAAAGGGTGATACATCGCTGTATTCGGTTCGTGATGGGCTTCTCTATTATCGAAATCGCCTCCTTATCAGTAAGCATTCCAATCTCAGATCTCAGTTGTTATCGGAATTTCACTCTTCGCGTATTGGAGGTCACGCAGGGGTTGAAAGGACATTCATGAGGATATGAGCAAGTTTTTTCTGGCCGAGGATGCGTAAGGAAGTCAAGAACTTTGTCCAAGCCTGCCCAACATGTCAAACTGTGAAATATTCCACTAAAGCTCCTTATGGTTTGCTCCAACCACTACCAATGCCTGAAAGAGTTTGGGAGGACTTGTCGATGGATTTCATCATGGGATTACCAAAGTCGAATGGTGCTACTAACATTTTGGTTGTTGTGGATAGATTCACTAAATATGCCCATTTTGGTGCACTTCCAAACCACTATTCAGCGACTAAAGTTGCCGAATTGTTTACAAATATGGTGATTAAATTGCATGGGCTGCCCAGAACCATTGTGTCGGATCGGGATCCAATATTCACAAGTGCCTTTTGGAAGAAGTTGTTTGAGTTAATGGGTACTTCACTTCATATGAGCTCTTCTTATCATCCTCAAACGGATGGCCAAAGTGAAGTCACAAATCGATACTTGGAGCAATATTTACGGGCTTTTTCAGCGGACAATCCAAAGCAGTGGGCAAACTTTTTATTATGGGCGGAATATCATTATAATACTAGCCACCACTCAGTCATCGGGATGACACCATTTCAAGCCGTTTATGGACGAATTCCGCCAACAATTCTAGCCTACACTCGGGGGGGCACTACAATACAAGTAGTTGAAGATGATTTGCTTACTCGAGATGACATTCTATAGCACTTGAAGACTCATTTGCAGCAAGCCAGGAATACAATGCAGCAGCAAGCTGATAAAAAGCAGAGAGACATTGAGTTTCAATTAGGCGATTTGGTCCTCGTTAAGTTGCAGCCATACAGACAGACCACGGTGGCTAAGCGATAAAATGCCAAGCTGTGTCGACGCTTCTTTGGACCCTTTGCCGTCTCGGCCAGATAGGACAAGTTGCCTATAAGCTGGCTCTTCCTCCAGGCAGCCGCATTCATCCCACGTTTCATGTATCGTTGTTAAAACCATATCATGGAAACACTCTAGCAGCATGTTATCCTTTACCCGAGCTCACGGTGGCCAACAAACCGGTAATGTTGCCTAGTGCGATCTTGGCGACAAGAATCATTCAAAGTCGCACCGGTCCGCTCAAACAAGTTTTAGTCCAATGGACTATGAGTCCTCTAGAAGACTCTACACGGGAGAATTTCGATTCGTTTTGCAATATTTATGGGTTGCACAACCTTGAGGACAAGGTTATTTTTGAGGAGGCGGGTATTGTTAGAGAAGTGGACTCGGCCCAAGATGGGGGCCCAATAACATTGGACTTGGAAGTTGTGGGAAAGAGGCTATCAAAGGAATACAAGAGGCAGCCCAAGACTTTAGCCCAGGAGAAGAAGGGGTACTGGAAATTACCAGCACGGGAACAATGGCTCCAGCAGAAACCTCAGCTGAAGGAGAAAGAGCGCGTTGACAGAGGAAGCGCGTAAGACCCAATTGGTTGAAGGAGTTTGTTAGGATGGAGAGGAGCTGAATAAAGCCTCACACATTTCCATTTTTCTGTTGTAATTTCAGTTGTTTTTCTCTTGCTAAAAAAATTTGTTGAATGGGATGGTATAAATCTATGACTGTAACCAATGGCAATTTTTATGTTAAGTAATTCAAAGCTGAAAGGCAATTTGAAGTTAGGTATTGACTCGAAGAGTGCGTATTGTATCACCACGAGTAAAACAAAGAAACTGATATATATGTAATCAGAATATGCACTAAAACCGAAACCACAAGTAAAAAATTATTTTTATCTTATATGTATGTATATATGTTCTGATTGATTGTAATCAGAAGCATATATATATACAATTTATATACTCACATCAAATTCTGAAGCCACATCATAAAATCATGGTTTGACTTTTGAAAGTAAGTAAAACATAAGATAAAAAAAAACGATATACACTTATACGTATCCTCGTAATCGAAAGAAACAAAATTAATATCAACCACATAAATAGTATCAAACCCATCAAATTATATATTGTATAAATTAATCCGAACAATATATAAATCTGTATAATAAACCAAAATATTCATGACAGAGACAGAATATTTATCATCAAGTTCAATAAATCATAATATTTAAAAAACCCTAATTTTCAAAATCCCCAAATTTTATAAACTAAATCATTCAATCAATTTAGCAAAAGGTGACTCTGATACTACTTGTTAGGATTTATAAAACACTTAAGAAATATACATATCACAGATGTAAACATATTCTAAAAGTACTTTAATATAGAAAACCCTAAATCATAAATCTATAGCCTTTGCTAAATTAAAGAAGAAGATAATAAAAGATGAGCGGAAGCACTAACCTGAAACCATTGTTGGAGATTGCAGAGAAGGTTTTGATCTTCCAAGAATAAAGTATTTTCTCTTATGGGAAGGAGAGAATACATTGGGGACCACTACCTATTTATAGAGTCATCTTAGAATAATTCTTGGGTATTTATAATTTGGCCCCTCAACAAATTATAAATTAACTTATGGTATCTACACATTATTTCCATGACAATTTAATACCTTTTTGATACACATAACATAATTGGTCACTTAATTTTGTATCACACTTTATAATAGCATATACATTATACATATGTGCCCACATAGGATTTTTAATCCAACATGCTATGTTGTAGCATCAATGCTATTCATTATTTTTTTAATAAAAAATTGAAGCTAAAAAATTATTGTAGTTAAAAATTAAGATATATATTAAATACTAAAGGAGTGCTAGAGAAACTCTTTTTTGCACTCTGTTACATTCTCTTCTTAATTGAGTGATTTGTAACTTTCTAAAGTATGTTTAAGTATAGTTACAATCATACATTTTTTACTTTTCATTAATAATTAAAATGTCTTATCTAATTTAC
The DNA here is from genome assembly GCF_029168945.1 of Cannabis sativa. NCBI lineage: Eukaryota > Viridiplantae > Streptophyta > Magnoliopsida > Rosales > Cannabaceae > Cannabis > Cannabis sativa. Next base: position 74,493,320 of record NC_083602.1, read on the forward strand.
TTGTTTATTTTTTTAATTATTTTATTAATTTCTCAATTTTTTTACTAAATAATATGTACTACTATGTATCTTTTTTTAATTTCTTTTTATAATGAATATGCAATATTTTATGTTATTAAAAATAAAAAATACTAATTGTTTTTTTTTTCAACAAATTTTAGTAGGTTTTTTTTTCCATATTGTATCATTTTTAAATTATTTGATTTCATTTTTTTTTTATATATATATATATAAAGAAACAATGAAGACAAAAAATAAACTAATATAATTATGCCTAGTCAATAGTATATGTTAGATCGATTTACTTTTGTTTTATTTTTTTTTTAAGTAAAAAAAAAAATCTTTTCATGAATAGGCAAAAAAAAAAAAACTAATTGATTCCACATATATATACATATCTGATTAGAGAGAAATTTGAAAACAATTTAAGGGAATGTAAAAAAAAACAAAAAATACAAATTTAAAAAAAAAATAATACGAAGCAAAAAAAAAAAAGAAAATAAAATAATAAAAAAAAAGTTGGTGCAAAATTTATAAAAAGAAATATTTTTCCATTTTTTAAAAAGCTAATAGCCAATATTTATTATAAAAGAAATTAAAAGAATGATTCATTGTGGTACATATTATCTATTAAAAAAACAAAATATAAAAAATATATATAATTTAATTAAGTTTTTTTATTGTCTGAAAAATAAACAAACAAGTAAATAGAATCACACATTTTAATTACCAGTAAAAATAAATAAATTAATTATTAGTTTTAAAAAATAAAAAAAGGTAAATAAGATGTCTCATTTTAATTATTATTAATAAAAATTAAATGGGGGCATACTTATAATTATTTTTAAACATAATTTGGAAAGTTACACATGTCATTCAATTAAGAAGTATAAAAGAGAGTTTCCATAGCACTTCTCTAAATAATAATGTATGAGATTATAATTATAACATTTTTAAAAAGTACTATACATTGGAGTATTTTTAGAAGTAAATGTGCCAAAAATAATGTGAAAAAAAGATGAAATAAAATATTATATTTTTAGATGATGTATAAATTTTTAGGATTAGAAATGGTCTAAACACACCATTATTTATTTTTTGAAATAAAACACAACATTATTTAGTATGAAACAACAGAATGATTACTTTGGAACCAAAATAATATAAAACCAACACAATGATTATAAACACACAGCAAAAGTCGTCTACTTCAGTCTCACTACTGCCGACTAAACCCATATAAGTCTCTTTTCTAATACTTTTTCAGGTTCATATTTATCTTTACAGAAAAAACCATTAGCTCTCTTTCACATCCATAAAAGATCCTTCCATCTCAAGTAAAAAAGACCTCCATTGATTCCCTCTTTCTCATATTTCTCACCGAATATTTATGACAACTGTTCAATTCTCTTGTTATAATTACACACGCAGTTCTAGAAAAGTATTAAAGTGAAAGCTTAAATGGATGACGATGACCCACCCAAATCTCGAATAACCTCTACTAATCAAGGGTCTTTTTCTTTTTTATTTGAGTTTCGCCCATATAAACCCAAAGTGGGTTGGTTTTGTCCTTTCTTCTGTTTTGGGTAACAAACAAAGAACAAGAAAATGGCTCATTCAGCAGACAAAGGAAGAGTTAGCAGTCGTTCAGTTTTGAGGGCAATCTTGTTCTTATTTGGTGTTTGTTTGGTTGGGTACAGTATAAGGCCACTATGGTATTTGCGCTTGAAGGAGAAGGCAACAGCTCCAGGTTCAGGTTCATCATGCCCACAATGTCAATGTCATTGCTCCTCCTCCTCAAACGGTTTATTTCCCCTACCTTCAGGTCAGACCCACTTTTCATTGGCTGCACCTACATACCACTAAAAATACTTTTTATTGCTTTGTGAAACAGACAAAAGTATTGAGTTATGTTCAGATATTCTTGTTCTGTTTTTTCCCTTTTCGAGTGGGAAGTTTTCGTAACAAGAACAGATAAGTATTAGTGTACAGTACACAAAAATACACTTGCTGCATATTCAATGTTTTTCAAAGTTAAATCAACATCAACCAATAATGAGTGAACACATAGACATTGTTTTACTAATAATCTTTTGTTATTTCTATAGGTGCTCTTATTAGAATGGAATTTTGATTTTCTATACTTAAAAAATTAAAAAAATTTATTATTAAATTAAAACTTTTTAAATTAAAAAAATTATGACATTTTTTTTAAAACCTCAAAAATAACCCCTTCACAATTCAAACCCATTCTCTCTCTTTCCCTCAAACTCTCTCTGCATTATCTTTCTCTTTCTATCTAGCATCCCACAACCGCCCACCCTCACCACCACCTCCGACCTCCGACCACCCGCACCAACACCCTCGACCCAACCCTCCTCTCTCGGACCACCCAAACGTCGCACCCCCTCAGCCCCAATCTCTCTTCCTCTCTCTGAAATCGCAAAAAAAAAAAAAATATACAAGTCCGACCATCGGACCTGTATATTATTATTATTTATTTATTTATTTTTTTTTTTGCGATTTCAGAGAGAGAAGAGAGATTGGGGTCCGATGGTCGGACCATGGGGTCCGATTGGTCGGACCCCATCGGACCTGGGGGGAATTTTTTTTTTTTTTTCTGCGATTTCAGAGAGAGGAAGAGAGAGTGGGACTGAGGGGGTGCGACTTTTGGGTGGTCCGAGAGAGTGGGGCTGAGTCGAGGGTGTTGGTGCGGGTGGTAGGAGGTGGTGGTGAGGGTCGGAGGTCGGAGTTGGTGGTGAGGGTGGGATGCTAGATAGAGAGAGAGAGATGATGCAGAGAGAGTTTGAGGGAAAGAGAGAGAATGAGTTTGAATTGTGAAGGGGTTATTTTTAGGGTTTTGAAAAAAAATTCATAGTTTTTTTTAGTTTAAAAGGTTTTGGTTTAATAATCAAATTTTTTAATTTTTTAAGTATATAAAATCAATAATAATTTTTTTTTTTTTTATAACTTGTGGAAGACATTTTTATTTTGTTTTCTTGCCAGTTGACTTGCAGATTAGATAATATGTTATTAGTGTGAGCTTCTTAAAAATCTTCTGATACTTATAACCTCTAATGAATATTTCAATTTAAAATATTTCCAATCAAATGTTGAATGTCAACTTCAACCCAAAACGATCAAAATTTAAGGCAATGTACTTCAATGTAACGTTCTTGATTTTACTGTACACACAGACTGTGCGAAAGATGACCCAGAGCTGAATGAGGAATTAAGAAAGGATATAATAACTTTGACCCTTGAAGAGCTAGAATTGCATAAATCTGTAGCCAATGAAACCTTGGAACACACCAAGGTACTGGTTTCGGATGCTAGAAGAGCCTCTTCACACTACCAGAAAGAAGCAGAAAAGTGCAACGCAGGAGTAGAAATTTGTGAGGAAGCAAGGGAGAGGGCTGAATCACAACTTATAGTAGAGCGTAACCTTTCAACATTGTGGGAGGAACGATCTCGTAAGCTTGGGTGGAAAGATAGCAGAAGATTATAGTTAATGTTTTCCTTGCAAATACCAACTTCAGCTGCAATTGTAGCTTATATAATGAATGATTTTTGTTTACCAAATTTTCTATCTCAGTTTGACATTCTCAAATTGATCTAGAAGAAGCTTGGTTGTTGAATTTGGTTTAGACTTTAGTAGTTATAATTTAGTATAAGGGCAACATATTCGAGAAGAAACTTGATTTTTCAGAGTTTGGTTTCTTGATTCAATCTTAGAAATCGAGGGACCACTCTCATAGGTATGGTTTCTTGACTTTATTTTTAGAAGTAAAGGGACCACCCTGAATAAAGAGACATTTGAAGATATAACTTGTTAATACAAACCGAAGCAAAATGATCTTCTATACACACAAGCAAAGAATGTTTATTTAAATTTCTCTGTTGAGGCAATCTGAACTTGGGGTTTCCCAATAAGCAATTTAAAAATGAATCACTATAAACATTTGAAGTTACTATGCACAACAATCAAATACAGATCACAATTGAAAAGAATATCAATCTAAAGTTCATACCAGAAACAAAGAATTCTATTGGGTTTCAAACTGTTCTAATCAGATTTTTCAATGTCTTCATCGTCTGCACTGTCATCGGTGTCAGCTAGACTATTGAAGAAACCATCAAGGTACCAAGAACACTTTTCATTCCAATCACCTCTATTGGCAGTAGCTCGCCATTTTTGGTCAGCTATCATTTCAGGAGAGAGACCCCATTCTTGGAGCTCTTCCTCTGTATGGTGGATTGCTAGGCTGTATTCTCCACCACTTCCCAATTGCATTACTCGGAAATCACAATTTCCAAAATTGTTCAGTTGCTCAAATTGCTCCACTGTCCATTTGAACCACTTCATGAAGAAGACTCGTGATGTTAAGCCATGAGACACGATTATAAGGTTCAGCTCATGTGAAGGGTCAAGGTGAAGCCTATTCATGTCTATGTCCCTCCACAGAGATTCAAGAAAACCTGAAAATTTACGTTCAAATGGTTAGTAGACACATACAAAACTTCAAAAATCAGCAATTGGGATTTCATTCATCTTCTTAGAATTTGCTTTCACAGCAGTAATTCTATAGCATAATCTCAAATAACAGATGAAGCCAAGCATTATCTAACAGACCAAAATTTTAATGCTTATGCCAGATCTATGTTTCTTTCTCTCATATGTCTAGCCTCTAATTCTCTATGCATTAATGCTTTCAATGAATATCTCCAATTGGGTACCCCAAAATGACAAACCCAAAATAGAAAACAGGCAACATATAAACTCAAAACCAAAGAAAAACAACCCAAAACAGAAAAAGAGAAAGAAAGATTACCGGCAACGCGGTCGAAGACGTCAGCAGCAGATTCGCCTTCAGGAAATCGATAGAAGAATCTACCGAACTTTTCCCTAGTCTGCTTAATGGCCTTCATTCGCTCCTCCACCTGAAAGTTCCCGAAATCCTGTTCTCTTATCCGACACTCTTCGCGAACACCTATGATGCGTTTCTTCGAGAACGACCGGCCAACCTCTCGGAGCGTGGAGCGAGTGCGCTCATAAGGGGAGACGTAGAAGTAGACGCGCCAGTTGGGGCAGTCGGGGCTGGTTTGGGACACAACATCTTTGAGGTGGGCTCCAGCGGTTCGGGCCTGAGCCAGTCCCTGTTGGGTCAGGTGGATTTTGTAATCAGGGGTGGTGGTGTATGCAGCATCGTCAAGGTTGCCTTGAGATTCGCCATGGCGCATCAAGATTATCCGTTTTGGTAGAATGGTCTTTTGGTGAGGCGACATTTTGTTTCCTTTCTTCTGGGTTTCCTCAGTAGGACTTAGATCTCTCTTTCAATGAAAAATGTAAAGAAATGGACAATCTTTGTTTACCTCAATATATAGGCTTACTTTAGTTACCTACTTTTTTTTAGTGTCTTCAACTGTTTGTTTATACCATACTAATTTGAAAATGATATCCATGATTTGACTTTTTTATCATTATATATATATAAACCAGTGCATGGATAACTTCAGATTTATGAGGTATATTTTTAGGGAAATGCTAAAAGATATAAGTATGTTTTTATGTATTAATAATGTTATTTGTACAATTAAATTATCAGTTTTATATAAATTAATATAATAATTCTAAAACAATAATTTTAATAGTATTAAAATCTTTATATTTTTAATATGTATAATATTAGTCTTTGCGTGAGCGTAAGGTGTACTCAACTCAATTCCTTTGACAGTGGATAACAGATCAATGTAGCAATTGTTGTTGTGGATGCTTAGCTAGCTTTGGGGTTTTTTTTTTTTTTTTTTTTTTTTTTTTCTTCACTTTTTTAGATCTTTATCGTTGTAGAAGAAGTAATTGTACAGTGACAGTGGTAGTAATCATTATAAGATAAAAAAATTGGCTGAAAATTTTTGCCCACAAAGCAAGAAAAGTTTTATTATTTTAGAGGTTGACCAATTACAATTATATGGGTGTAATGGGCACATCATATAGAATCATAGATAATCATTTTAATAAAAGAAATGAAGTTTTCTCTTTTCCCATTAAATGGGTCGGTCTAACATGGTTTACGTTAAACAAATGCTTAACATGATATAATTACAAAAAAGACGGAATTTTTAAAAGAACAAAAAACAGAAAGATGGTGGCTTAATAATTGTCGTTTGGATTCTGGAATACATCCAGATGTATCTGAAATGAGATGCTAATTTTGCTTTCAATTATGGATTAGCCACTACTCCTTTACACGTCTACTGCTAATCATAATAATAATAATAAGATCTTTGTTTCTTTACTTTTAAATTGAAATGAGGGCTTGATTGAGTTGAGAACCTTCCAACCCTTCAAAGATGGAATTTTTCTAATTAAGAAAGGGCTTGATTGATTTGAAGTTGAACCTTCCTTTCCTTCAAAGATGTGATTTTTCTGGCGTGTTTGACAGAAAGTTAATTTAGAAAAATAAAATTAACAAAATGGAGATGCGGGGAATCGAACCCCGTGCCTCTCGCATGCGAAGCGAGCGCTCTACCATATGAGCTACATCCCCTTGCTGCTTAAGCAATTAATCAAGTACTTTATATCACTTTTTGTATGATGAAATGCCACGTCAGTAAAGATCTTGTGGGTCCCATCTTCAGTCAGAGAACAAATAGACATTGAAATGAAAATTCTACAATGTACCCCTTAAAATAGATATATTGATGCATCCCTATCTATTTTAGCATCCGAAATAATTTTTTAATCAAATTTTTTCTCATGGTCATGTACGTTATATTTATTTAAGACATCCTGCAGAATTTTAAGAAATTCGGAAAAGTTTAACACACCGAAAACTACGTTCAAACAGTGTGTTGCACGCGTGACTATTTTTATTTTATACACGTGTAAAATAGACTGTTTGAACATTATTTTCTATATTGTAAACTAGGGAATAGATCCGCGCTTCGCGCGGTTTTAATAAATTTTTAAATATTTTTTTTTTAATTATGAATCAAAATTGAAGTTCAATACTTTTTATATAATTTTTCAATATGAATCGAATGATAAATTTTATGATGAAAAATAATCCTTTTTTTCTTTTTAATATTTGGTCATTAGCACAAAGATACATCATAATACAATAAATATAAATTCATATAGGAATAATTTAGAGAGTATCAATTTCTTCAATGACAATAGGTGCTATATATATATATTGAATTCAATATTAACTTATTATTTTACATACATAAATCAAAGTGTAATAATAATAATAATAATAATAATAATAATAATAATAATAATAATAGTTTCATGTATGGTTTGCATAATATTAGAATTCTATACCTTTTAAGAATGAGAGATAAAATATGAATATAAATAATTACAATAGAATTTTTTTTTTCTTTTAAATGTGAAAATTAAAAAAGTAATATTATTTTTTAAATTATTTGTCATTATTTAAAAAAAATTAAAAATATTTGAAATATTAAATTCTTATACATAATTATTCTTGAATTGTATGGAAAAACCACAATTTTAATTATAATAATTTAAATGTTTAAATACATAGGTCTTTTAAATAATTTTACATTTCAGTATGATGAGCTTGATTGGAGCTCTGTATTCCTCAAGCCTCATTTTTTAAATAATCTCATATATATATATATATATATAAATATTTATACTAGCAAAAAGCAACGTGCGAGGCACGTATAGTAAATTTTATGCTAGTTTTTTCTATGTTATTTGAAAGTGATACGATTAAAAATTAAAGAAAAAATATTATTAGTTATTAGGTGAGATTATTATTATGTGTATGTAAATATTATAGTTTATAATGTTGTCAATTAAAAGTGAATATCGAATGCATTATATTAGTATTTAAGAAGGCTTAATGATTTAAATATGTTCTTAAGTTAATCCAAAAATAAACTAAAAATTGATGTTCCAATAATTAAAGAAATATTACTTAAATGGGGGTAAGATAAAAAGAAAATTAAAAATCAATCTCTAAATTGTTGATAATTGAAGATAGCATTAGTCTTAAAATTGTAGATAAGAAAACTAATGATAGTCATTGGTGGATTTCAATCTTCATTTTCTTTGATAGAGACAATAGTATAATTTTTGTATTTTGCACTTTTCATTCTAGAATATAGAATACGGATTGATTCGAAGGATATTCATAAGTTGAGTTGTAACAGATGGATCCAATCTGCATTTTGAATCATTAAGTCGGTGCTCCAATTCATTCTCGGTGTCATAAAAATATAGTTGCAGATTAGAGGGATGTCCATCAGATGGTAGTAAATTATTGATTGTGTGATAGATTTGCCCTTGGCTTCTGAAAGTATATATTCCTTTATTCCTTCGACACATTGATTTGTCGTAAGTAACTCCCATTGATGTAAAAGCAAATTTATTGTTGTAAGTTCGAATGTATGTTCGAAAATGTGTAGATTCTTCGCTACTGGAAGTAAACAATTCATAAAGTTCATTCGGCACATCGTTTGTTGCAAGATAAATCCTGTTGTTTCATGAATGAAACGCTTCGCTTTGCAATGTTTGCATCGAGGGACGGATGGTAGAGAAAATGCTTTAGATGGCACCTCTTTTAGCAATTGACGAAATCGAGGTGAGGAATGAAGATGTAGACCTTTTTTATTGTAAAATAATAATTATGTATCAAATTCCAACTCACATAACATATTGATTTTAATTATAAATTTAAAGTGTCCCTTACCGCTACGAGGTCTTGTTACTCTTTTATTGTAGGTTGATCCCCCAGCAAATTCATTTGGGTTCTGATTATATATATTAATATTTATCAAAAACAACATCCAAAATAATCATAGGGAGTTTCATCACGTGAATGAAGTAGCTGAGTTTTGAAAAAAAAATATGGGACAAATGCAAACCTGATTGAAATTGACATTGCTCGAAGATGATGAATTTACAAATAAATTAGTTTCACAATCGACATTGGTAGAAACATTATCTCCACAAGAACATTCATCTTCATTTATGGTAGTGTGAGTGAAGTCATTTCCCAGTCTTTTTGTTTGTTGTTGACTTGACGTTGCCGTATTCTCGGCAATATATGTGTGAAGATCAATAAGACTGGGATTACTACTTACACTAATGTTATTGATCTTAAATGCTTTTTGTCTAGCATATCTCTCTCTTTGTTTTTTACATATTGCTTTCTTTTTTCGATTGGTAAATCTTTATATGGAATTCGCTTTGAAGGTTCTCTGTCACGATCTTGTAAAATTAAATTATAAACATTAATTTCATATGTATTAGTTTCTCTTAAACAAAATACATTTTTAAGTTTTAGGTATTTTGTGTATGACATCTTACCATGTGTCATTATGCTAATGCAGAAAATGTTGTAAGAATCCAATCTACACAAGTGAGAAAAGATGGTGTAATAAAGTAATTGCAGACATTAAATTTAAATAATAATAATTCATAAAATCCATACTTACATGAAACGGTTAGATAAAAAAAAAAAAAAAAACTCTATATGACTAAATATAGTATAGAGTTTTATTTTTGACAATATTCATTATTTTTGCAATAGAAACGAAAACGAAATATGAGAGATGCATGATGAAGATATATTCTTCTTAAAAGAAACAAATGAAGAAGCGATGAATATTAACATTAAAATTTCATATTTATCTTTATTAAAAAAAAAATTATGATATTAAAGTGATGAATATTAACATTACTTGGGAGAATAAGCAGAGAGAAAAATTTGGAGAAAAAAAGAAGCAGTGTAACGGCCAACAAAAAAAATTAGAGGGTATATGATTCTGTTATATATATTGGAATGAAAAAAGACAGAGAAGAGATGAAATATAAATAGGTTTTGGGTTGATGACATATATTATTATTCTCAGCTAGCTATGATATAAATAAGAATAAGAATGTCCAAATTATAATAGGAAAAGGAATACATAGATATTTAATTTTTAAATTCTTTATGGCAAACTAAATAATAAATAAAAAAAAGATAAAAAATAAAACAAAAGCTAAATAACAAAAAAAAATAATAAATAAAAAAATTACTTGGGAGAATAAGCAGAGAGAAAAATCTGGAGAAGAAAAGAAGTGGTGTAACGCCAACAAAAAAAATTAGAGGGTATATGATTCTGTTATATATATTGGAATGAAAAAAGACAGAGAAGAGATGAAATATAAATAGGTTTTGGGTTGATGACATATATTATTATTCTCAGCTAATTATGATATAAATTAGAATAAGAATGTCCAAATTATAATAGGAAAAGGAATACATAGATATTTAATTTTTAAATTCTTTATGGCAAATTAAATAATAAATAAAAAAAAAGATAAAAAATAAAATTGAAATCAAAAAAAAAAAAATTGAAAACATAATGAAAACCGGAAAATATTTTTTTTAAATGCATCAACAGGAAAATATTTTTTTTTAAAAAAAAAATGTACTTTTTTTAATGTTGGGAGAAAATATAATGAAAACATAATGAATACATACCCACTGCTACAGTGAATATTTTTGACAAGGTATTCAGTCACATATAAATAGGTTTTGGTTTGTCAGATATATCTACGAAGCCCAATAGCTGGAATCGAAGCCCAATAGCTGGAATCGAAGCCCAGATGGGAGTCTTGCACTACATTGGACTGAAATTGCTAGAGAAGGCATTGAAGCCCAATAGCTGGAATCGAAGCCCAATAGCTGGAATCGAAGCCCAGATGGGAGTCTTGCACTACATTGGGAAACTATTCAGGTAAGTATGTTTTGCTTTATAGATAAATATCAGTTCAAATTCAACTATTCAATTCAAATATTTAATATTTATTATTTTATTAAATAAAAATTAAAAGTCACCCATAAAATTCTCAAAAACCAAGAATTTCAGTTATATAGGTATACTTTATATAGAATAGATATATATATTTATACATATAAGATGATTGGATAATCAGAATGTATATAAAAACTACTTCATATAATACATTCAACAATAATAATATTTTAAAATATACATACCTTATTAATCAACATACTAAATCGATTTCCATTACAATCTTCCACATAATAATTTTCTTTCAATAAAGAAGCTTGAAGTTGTAAAATATATATTATATCATATGCACAACATATATCATAATTTTTTTTTTGAATGAACATATACCATAATTTTAGTAGTATATATAAGATATGTTTAGTAGGGTATTAATTTACATTGATGATATAATTAGAATATTAAGAGTCTTTGGTGATAATAAAAAGTCTTATAAAGGAAAGGAATTCAAAGAATACAAATAGTTTTCCTTATTTTTAATGTATGAAAGAATACAATTAGTTTGATTGTTACAAAATTAATCTAATAAATATGCAAGAAATACAAATTATGAAAGCTATGAATAAAGAGTACTCAAATATATAGTCGTTGCACATATTAAAAATAATTACTATTATATATGTTATGTAAGTATTGCATGTAAATTTATATTTATATGAAATAAATAGTGCAATTATTATTAGGTAAGTTATTACGTAAGTTACTTATGAATAGTTGTTATTCTCTTATTATTTTTTAATATAAATAATAGAAAATTATAAGGTGATGTTACCACTTTTTAAAAAATTAAATTGATAAAATAGTTGTAAACTAATTTAAATGGTGCATAATTTAAGTATTGCATGTAAATTTATATTTATATGAAATAAATAGTGCAATTATTATTAGGTAAGTTATTACGTAAGTTACTTATGAATAGTTGTTATCCTCTTATTATTTTTTAATATAGATAATAGAAAATTATAAGGTGATGTTACCACTTTTTAAAAAATTAAATTGATAAATAGTTGTAAACTAATTTAAATGGCGCATCAACACTTCAAAACTCTACTTTATATTAATATATTGATTGATATTGATTATTATTATTATTATTATTATTATTATTATTAATAATAATAATAATAAAAAGAGTAAAAGATGATAATAATTACAATTTATAATTGTATTAATATATTATTGTTGTTGTTATTATTATTATTAATTGATAGAGAAAAATAATTTAGGCCTAAGAGATTGTTCATATTCATATTAATTATTATTAAATTATTAGGTAATTTATTATGTGTCGTAACTTACTTATTAAAAGTTATTATTAATTAGTTGTTATCATCCTTTATATTTTAATAGAGAAAATAAAATATTAAAAGAAGATGATACCATTTTAATTTTAAGAACATAGTTAAGTTAATAGAAAATTATAAGGTGATGTTACCACTTTTTAAAAAATTAAATTGATAAAATAGTTGTAAACTAATTTAAATGGTGCATAATTTAAGTATTGCATGTAAATTTATATTTATATGAAATAAATAGTGCAATTATTATTAGGTAAGTTATTACGTAAGTTACTTATGAATAGTTGTTATCCTCTTATTATTTTTTAATATAGATAATAGAAAATTATAAGGTGATGTTACCACTTTTTAAAAAATTAAATTGATAAATAGTTGTAAACTAATTTAAATGGCGCATCAACACTTCAAAACTCTACTTTATATTAATATATTGATTGATATTGATTATTATTATTATTATTATTATTATTATTATTAATAATAATAATAATAAAAAGAGTAAAAGATGATAATAATTACAATTTATAATTGTATTAATATATTATTGTTGTTGTTATTATTATTATTAATTGATAGAGAAAAATAATTTAGGCCTAAGAGATTGTTCATATTCATATTAATTATTATTAAATTATTAGGTAATTTATTATGTGTCGTAACTTACTTATTAAAAGTTATTATTAATTAGTTGTTATCATCCTTTATATTTTAATAGAGAAAATAAAATATTAAAAGAAGATGATACCATTTTAATTTTAAGAACATAGTTAAGTTAAATAGCTATAAACTAATTTGAGAGTACCACATTATTCTTTTGAAATTCTTTTTTTTTTTTTTTTTATATATATATATATATATTGATATTGATATTATGTAAGTAATTAAGCAGAGTTGAATATAATAAAAAATCAGAAAAATTAGAAAACAAAAATAATACATACAATGTTGAAAATATCGTAATTTGGAATTGCTAGAGTTGAGTTAAATGATTTTTTTTTCTTCCTTTTCTTTTTTTAATTATTATTATTTTTTTTAAAATAGGAGTTAAATAGAATAAAAAAAGTATAATACATTACCTAATCTTTTTTTTTGCTTGTTCTTTTTTTCACTTTGCATATATAAGAGTACATTTTGTAGATTTAGTCAAAACATGATCAAAAAGTATTTAATTTTAAAAATGTAGTATAACACATACCCAATTTATAATTTATAATAATGCTTTCAAATTTAGATAATACTTTGCATATATAATAATGTACATTTTTTAGATAATGTAAATAATGCTTTCTAATTTATAATACTTACTTTCATATATATCTGAAAGTAATAAATTATTTTTATATTAATATATCATAGATTAGTAATTAAATGTAGTTATAAGTTACAATGTGAGTTACTCTATTGATAATAATAATAGATATTTAGCTAAAATTATTATTGAAAAAATAAATAAATAATAAAAATTAAGAAAACAAAGAATAGGATAGAAAACACATATAAATTGCCACCTCAACTTCCTAATGCTTTACTTTATATATATATTGATTGATATTGATTGATGATTGATTGATATTGATTGATTGATGATTGATATTGATATTGATTGATATTGATTATTCTAAATTTTTCAAAATTTTGTAAGATATCTTAAATAGTTATAACGGAAATGAATATGAAAAAAAAATTAGACTAAATTTTTTTTCTAAATGACGAAACAAGTTAAGGGTTAAGGGTGTATCAGTACTCCTGTTTTATGAGAGTGAATCACCCGCTAGTTTAATTTTATTTATGTAATTATTATGTATATATATTTTTTGGTGATGCAAATAAGCGTAGAAGTCGGTTATTTGCATCTGAAATTTCCATCATTTGAAGAATTTACAATGCTTCTGACATTTGTCATGTATCAATACCTTAAAGTTCCAATATTGGCGGCCTCTTCATTTCTTCTATGTTTTCCAAAGTACGAGGTAGTTTAATTGTCTTTTGAAAAGGAAAAAATGATTCCTTTGTTCTTTTCTGGAGATGGGACATTGAGGTTATAATACAATTGAGGAAGAAAGCAAGATTGGTTTAATGTTTATACACAATCTTTTATGCTTCAAACATGGTTTTTCTCAAACGGGCTCGTGTAGTTCTCCTCTTGGTTTTTTGAAAAAAAATTTTAGAATTTCTTTTGATTCAACACGTTTGCAAGAACTGAAATGGGTAGATTTCTCAGTGGGTTCCTATTGCCTATGCTGCTTTTGTTTGGTAAGAATCCCAGCTTGTAGTTCTAAATATAGAGAATTTTGCTACATTTTTTACTTTTTTGATTCTTAGTGTTTTAAGGATGTTTTATTTGGAAGATTTTACAAAGTATCATTTGAGGTAGTTTTGTGAGTTAAATTAAGTAAAGATTATTAAAAGAAATATGTATATTTTTGTTGTTCTATTAGTTTCAAATTTATCCTTTGTTTACTTACAAGTTTCATTTTTGTTTCAAGATGATTATAGTGAATAATGTAGTTCTTAAACTTGATTGACATTTCTTTTATTTGATTCATTCAGCGGCTTTACTAAGTTGGAGTTTGATATCTCTTGCTGATTTGCTAGCCTTTCTCTTCGTTCAATATGCTGCTCCGAAAATTGGTAAGCTGCTCACAGCTTTTTGCAATGTCAAATCTCAATTTTCTTGAGTGAGGACTTGCTTTTTTCACTCAGAACAAAATGACATTATTATGCTGTCTATATGTTTGTGCTATTTACATCTTATATTATATGTTCTTTGTATTTCCAGTGTTTCTTAAGACTAAATGTAAGGTTATATACCAGGTTCTCGATATTTGAGGAAACCTTTGGTAACATGGTGTGCTATCATATTTTCCTTGTTGGTTATTCTTTCACAAGCAATATTTCATATTGTTTTGGCTATTAAGGGGGATCAGTGGAGTGTAGTTGACACTTGCTGGGCCAGATTAATTGGATTTTTACAGTAAGTAATGGTTTCTTTTCTTTTGGTTATTTTTAAATTTCAGTGCTAGGCATGATTTTAATTTTTCTTTTATTTGAACATAAACTCCAAACTGAAGTGGCATGGTTCTGCAGTGTGCAATCTTGGATATCTCCATCTATCGTCTATTTTGTGGTTATCCAAGTACTCGTTGCTTGTGTTGCTCTATGTGAAATCCATGGGAGTATGTCTGGTTTGGATCCATGGAGAAACTCTTATTTCAGGGGCCTTGACACTTCTGCTGTACTTATAGGTTAGTAATTAGATTACTTGGTGAACATTATTTTCCTTTAAAAATCTGACCACTTGCATTGTTCATAAATTTATCTTTAGGATTTTGTGTTCCTCTAGCAGCATTTTGAATAATATAAACTAATTTGAGTACAACTTTTCATTTATATGGAGCAAGGGTAATTTGCACTTAAACATTAGTTGATTTGGTTTTCAAATAATTAGATATATTATTAACTTGTGGCCATTTTCTGATTTGCTTCATGGAAAGGTTCCCATGTCAGGGTTTTATGCTGCTTATTGTTGCCTGGATTACAATTAATTGTGGGTATCAGTCACCCTTCTTGGATATCTTTACCATTTTTCATATGTAGTGCTATTGGTCTTGTCGACTGGTCTCTAACGAGCAATTTTCTCGGCCTCTTCCGGTACACATTTAAAGTTATTATTTTTGGAGGATCATTACTAATTGGCCAAATTAAGGAGTTACTACTTTACTGAAGTTTATTTATTTTATGGATTTGAAGGTGGTGGAGGCATCTTCTGTTGTATGCAGGCTTCAACATCATCTTGTTGTATGCTTACCAACTTCCAATTGAATATTCAGAGAAACTTTTATGGTTTGCTGATTTCATTGGTCTATTTAGAATATCTGCAAACTCGGCCTGGTCGGAAATTTGTTCTGTTGTGTCTCTTTTCCTTTTCTATATTATAGTAAGGGTTTTGTTTGGCTTTATTTGTCTACCAATGTTATGTCTAAATAGTTACCTCTCTCACTCACAAGTATGCTTGGTCTGGATTTGGTAGTGTGGTATGTAACGATTTTGTTTGACATAATGTATTCATCATCAATGTTTTACTGATAGACCCCAAGTTAGTAGAATAGGATACATGAGATTTAATAAAAAGGGTATTTGGGTCTTTGTATTAAGGGTAATGTTTGGGAGGGAATACAATAGTATATATAGGATACTAAGGAAAATTAGAGGGTATGCAGTGTATTGATTGAATCTCTATTTGCATCATGGAGAGATCCTAGGCCTCTCGAATTGCCTAGGCCCATTTTCGTACTTTCTTGCTGCAGTAGCAGCATATAATACACTGAGTTCATCTTTTTTCTACCATTGCTCTAGTATTCTTTGCTATTAACTGTACCAGAAGGTTCAGGTCTTATCATTTACTTAAACCTTTTAGTAACTCAGTGAGGCAACCTGTCAAATAAGCATTAAGGGCTAATTTGACATATTGTATTAGGCGGTTAGTGGGACTGTATTATAATTACGGAGTTAGTTAGGGAAGACGTTTGTATATGTATATATAGATAGTGTGAGGGCTGATAAGGACATCATGGACTTTGTATTGAGTGGAGCATTTTCTCTTTGGAGAGGATACTGACCATTTTCTTATTATAATGTTTTTGCTATGTCTTTGATAAAACTCAGGGAGGTTTCATCATCTTCTTAATCTTTCTTGTTGGTTTGTTCTTATATTTTGTGTACAAGTCTAGTGGTTCCTATCATTCTTACTTATAGTTACAAGAATACTTAGCGTGACTTTCTTTCCTCTTTTAATTCCACAGCTATCCTGGATTAGATGTGACCTAGAAGAAATGGATTTCATTGTATCCACTGGGGAAAACAACTTGACCGAGCAGCTTCTTCCTAAAAGGCATTCGTTTTTTATTCGCAAGTCAAGGTGCATTTATCTCATCATCTTCATTGTTTTGTTAGATGTACTCCCTCAATTGTTTTATAGTTCTTATTCGTTATGAGCTAATTATTAACAAATGTTGGTTTTATTCTTGCTTATTTTTTTTATGTCATGCAGATCAGGAGTGAGGCATACTAATGTATTTTTGCAGAGAGCTGTCTTTCGTACTTTTAGCATCAATTTTTTCACTTATGGCTTTCCGGTAGGCATGCCATATTATTTTATTTGCTTTTGAACTTTTTCTTCTTATTTTTATGCTCACTTCTATCTTAGAACAAACTCACATTATTATCCATACAAACCATAACTTTTACATTCATCATTTGGAAGCTTAATGCAATTTATATAATTTCAGATAACCTTGCTTGCTCTCACATTTTGGAGTTTCCATTTTGCAAGTTTATGTGCATTTGGATTACTTGCATATGTTGGCTACGTTCTGTATGCTTTTCCTCCAATGCTTCATTTGCACCGGCTGAATGGTTCACTTCTTGTTTTCATTCTTTTTTGGGGTGCTAGCACATATGTCTTTAATGTGGCATTTACATTTTTTAACAAGGAGTTGGACAAGGTAAACTCATTGTCCTCAGATGCTTTGGTCTCATGTTTTTCGGAACCAGACTTATTTTTTTATGGTGATCTGTTTTGAAAATATATGCAGGACATGGTGATTTGGGAAACCATAGGCTTATGGCATTACTCAACACCGGGGCTTTATTTACTGGCTCAATTTGGTCTCGGTGTCCTTGTTGCTATGGGAAATCTGGTTAACAATTCTGTTATCTCTTATTTGTCTGATGAAGAAGGACCATCTACAATTGAAAGTTCTAATGTAGAAGGTGATGTAAGGAAACTATGTTAACTTTTCTTTGTTTAAAATTTTTCATTTTTGTCGTATGTAGATAGTTTGTTTCTTACTTTTTAACTGAAAGTTCAACTTTTGTCTATTTTTATATTTAATACAGTTTTATTCTTTCCCTCATTTCACTTTAACACGTACATTGTATTCTGTTCAAACTTTTAGGGAAAGAAGAAACTATAGTTTTCATTGTTGCTACAATTGCATGGGGACTGCGTAAAACTTCTCGTGTTATAGTGTTAGCTCTACTACTTCTGATGTCAACAAAATCTGGCATGATACATGTTGTATACAGTAAGTACAATGATTGTGTTACTTGCATCAATTTTTTGGTATATCCTGGAAGCATCATTTCTTTTGAATATTGTTCTTGGTTCTTGTAGTCGTAGAGCAACTTCTATGTTTAGTGATATGAAATTTTGCTGATATACTGATGCCAACCTTTTCTTTATACCACAGTGATTTTCTTTATGATTCATCTACTACGAGATACCGTTGGTAAAAAGCTCCGCATTTCTTTAATTCTACTATGCCAGGCACATTTTTCTCTATTGTACATTCTTGAACTTCATGTAGTATCCAAGACCTTCAACCAGAAATTCTCATCTTTTATGGACATTCTCTCAGACTTGGGTAAACAATTTAATCTGTCCAAATTCATAATATTTTTTGTATCAATAATTCAACTGATCATATTATTTTATGTCTTGCTTATTTCAGGCCTTCTTAACCAAACTAGTGGCGAATTCCTACCAATGGCTTTGCTTGCATGCTTCTGTTCCATTCACAATCATGGGTTTGACATGGTTTTCTCATTCTCAGCAATTGTGCAACGTGCTCCCTACCCTCCAGTTGGGTTTAGCATTTTGAGAGCTGGTTTGATTAAATCAGTTCTTCTGTCTCTAAGTTCTTCTAGGGAGTATCATCGAATCAATTCTTCTAATGGTATAATTCCATTCTATGTTTATTCTCAAAACGACATAAATAAGTTACTCTGAGCAGATCGAAACCTGCAAATTATCTAATGATTTTGGTATGTTATTTTCAGAGAGAAAGATAACATCTTATTTGAGTGCAATGGGACAAAAGTGTCTCTCAGCATATCGATCATGGGGAACCTACATTGCCCTTTCGACTATTCTTTTTACAGTATACCTTGTAATACCTAATTACACTTCATTTGGTCATCTATTCTTCCTCTTACTTTGGTTGATTGGAAGACAAATTTTGGGAAAAACAAGATGGCAGCTTTGGTTTCCTCTGAAAGTTTATGCAGTTGTAGTCCTTGTATTGATATATAGTATGAGTGTCTTCACTGGCTTTCAGATATGGTTGTCAAGTATAGTCGATCTTGATTCTGCATTTGGTTATAAAAATAAAGCTTCAACAATAGAAAATATTTGGGAATCACTAGCTATATTGGTTGTAATGCAACTATATAGCTATGAGAGGAGTCATAACAAGAACTTTTTAGAAAACGACTTTGATGGGCCTGAAATGAAAGCACTCTCGTTTATCAAACGTCTTCTGATATGGCACAGTGAGAAGATTCTTTATCTGGCCTCATTCTACGCATCAGTTTCTCCAGTGAGCGCATTTGGCTTAGTTTATCTTCTTGGTCTGGTCATAAGTTCAGTGTTACCAAAAACTTCTAGAACTCCTTCAATACTATTACTACTGTATTCAGGATTTTTAGCAATGGTTGAATATCTCTACCAGATGTGGGGTAACCAGGCTGAAATGTTCCCTGGTCAAAAGCACTCTTATCTGTCATTATTTTTGGGATTGCAGTTGTACAAGCCAGGATTCTTGGGTATAGAATCAGGCTTGCGGAACAAAGTTTTGGTAATCGCTGCATGTGTGCTCCGATACAATGTTTTTCATTGGATGAAAATAATTCCACATGACAATGGAAACAGAGGCAAATGGGATGAGCCTTGCACTTTGTTTGCCTTTACTGAAGCAACAAAAAATGAAACAGAAAGTAAACTAACAAGCCACACCTGGTCATCTTTAAACTCTTCCCTTTTTCAAGGGCCAAACGTTGTGCCTCCTGAAAAACGGTCTTCTGATGGTATGAACAACGCATACTTATACAACTATTTCTGGGAAAGTTCCAAAGAGAGTCGTAAGTGGAATAGAAGAAGGATTCTTTCTTTGAGAAAGGATAGGCTCGATATGCAGAAGACTAGTTTGAGAATACATATGAAGTTTTGGATTGAGAATATGTTCAATCTCTTTGGCCTTGAGATGAACATGATAGTACTACTTCTTGCCAGCTTTGCAGTGTTAAATGCAATCTCTTTGTTGTATATTGCTTCACTTGCTGCTTGTGTTCTTTTACATCGACGTATTATAAAGAGATTGTGGCCTGTTTTTGTGTTCCTGTGTGCTTCTATTGTCATCATTGAATACTTGGTTCTTTGGCAGAATTTATCTGTTGGGAAGCAGCCTGCTGCACAAGTGCCCTGCCATGACTGTTGGAGATCTTTCGAGGTGTATTACAGCTTCTGTCAAAAGTGCTGGCTAGGTATCCCTCTCAAGAAATGTCTTAATATTCAGGTTAATTGAAATTTTTCTTTATGCTCTATAGGCAAGCACATACTTCATGAACACAACTAGAAAACCCTAATATTCTTTTTAACCATTAGTGTTCACTTTAGTATGTGCATGCTTAACAACTACTTACCTTTTAGTGCATTTTTCCACACACACTAATATAGTATGTTTTTAAGTTCCCACCATGCCCATATTATGAATGTATAAAATATGAAGTTTTGGATTTGCTGTAAAATATGAATGTATACAATATGAAGTTTTTAAGTTAACATGTTCATCATTAATTTTTCCTTAAAATTATATTATCATTAACTCTTTCGTAGCTTATGAATGTGATGTGAAGACAATTATTGCAACTATGTTACGTTGTGCAGGAACCATAGCTGATGATCCCAGAATTCTTATAAGCTATTATGTCGTGTTCATGTTCTCATGCTTCAAGCTTCGTTCTGACCATTTGTCTATTCCCTATGGATCCCAAATATACAGAGAAATGATATTTAATTGCTATAAAGCCTCTGTTTTAAGTGATCTCTCATTTGAAACAAAAGGTTTATGGACATATCTTGACTTTCTTAGGCTCTACGGTTATTGTCACTTACTTGATCTTGTTCTTGTTTTGATTTTGATCACTGGGACCCTCGAGTACGATGTCCTTCACCTTGGATATCTTGGTTTTGCACTTGTTTTTTTCCGAATGAGGCTTGAGATATTGAAGAAGAAGAACAAAATCTTCAGGTTCTTAAGAATGTATAACTTTGGTCTAATTGTTATCTCTTTAGCTTATCAATCTCCCTTCATAGGGAGCGCCACTGAAGGGAAATGTGATACCACAGATTACATTAGTCAGGTGATTGGATTCTATAAATATGACTACGGTTTTCGAATCACTTCAAGATCTGCTCTTGTTGAAATTGTCATATTCATGTTAGTGTCACTTCAATCATACATGTTTTCATCCAAAGAGTTTGATTATGTATCGAAATACCTTGAGGCAGAGCAAATTGGCGCCATAGTGCATGAGCAGGAGAAGAGAGCTGCTTGGAAGAAAGAACATTTGCAGCATATATGTAAATCTCAAGAGCAAAAGTGCCTGAGAAATCTGCAAGTTGAAAAGATGAAGTCAGAGATGCTCAACCTTAAAATCCAGCTTGATAGCATGACTATTTCTGGGAATTGTGGTAACAATTCTCCAGGAAGTGAAAGTGTTCAAAGAATAAAATCCTCCATGCGTTCACATAGTGTGAATGGAATATGGGGAAGTGGAGAAAATGAGTTAAAGAGAGAAGACCTTAGTTTGAGCTCTGATGCTTTGTCAAATTTTGATACAATTGAATCTCCAACAAGTGAAGGAGCTGAAAGTTTGTTAGCAGAATCCTCAAAGGATATGATAGATAATCTTCATGAGATGCCTCAACTTAAGTTTAAGGCCACTGATTTGTATAGCCTTGTGGATTCAGAAGGAAGAGGTAGGGAAAAGTTGAAAACAAGGGGAAACCCCATAATTTCAACAGTTCATCTTATTGGTGATGGAGTTTCTCTAGTTAAGTCCCTTGGGAATTCGGCAGTCCATAATCTTATTAATTTCTTAAACATAGAACACAAGGGACAAGATTCGGACGAGCATTCTTCTGAGGATGAGGTGTATTATGAAACAGAAACTGAGAACATATGTAATGAACAAGCAGAACAAACTGCTCATGTAGTGCGATCAAGTAGTGACAAGATCATGTCTGATGCTACATACTCCCAAATCGGTATCATTTTACGTTACATGTGGAGTCAGATGAGATCAAATAATGATGTTGTTTGTTACTGCTGCTTTATCATTGTGTTCTTATGGAATTTCAGTATGTTATCCATGGTATATCTCATGGCTCTCTTCTTGTATGCTCTTTGTACAAACACCGGTCCAAGTCATATATTTTGGGTTGTTATGCTTATTTATACTGAGTTCTGCATACTACTTCAGTATCTATATCAAATCATTATCCAGCATTGTGGGTTTACCATTAATGTAAGCTTACTCCAAGAATTTGGATTTCCGGCTGACAAAATTGTGTCGTCTTTCGTCACAAGCAACTGGCCCCTTTTTTTAGTGTATTTATTCACTCTTTTACAAACCACCATAACAACAAAAGATAACGATTGGGGAAACATGGTTACAGAATTCAGCTTCAGTAAGAGAAAAAACCATCTCCAACAAGATCATGTAAAGAGATACAATTGCCCTCAGAGAATACAAAGATTATTCCTAGCTGTAAGAGATGTCAGTAGACAGTTTGTCAGAAAGTTGCATAGGTACTGGAAATCACTTACAGAAGAAGCAGAAACTCCACCTTACTTTGTGCAGCTGTCTTTGGAAGTTACATTGTGGCCTGCTGATAATATCCAGCCAGAGAAAATTGAATCAGGAATTAATAGGTTGCTTAAGATTTTACATGATCAAAGATGCAAAGAAAAACATGTGAACCGCTTCCACTCACCAAGTCGTGTTCGAGTTCAAAGCATTGAAAGTAGCCAGGAAAATGTTGATGTAGCTTTGATTGTTTTGGAGGTTGTGCATGCCTCTCCTTCATTAGAATCCAGTCCAACACCAGCAGAGTGGTACACATCACTAACTCCAGCTGCTGATGTTGCTAATGAGATCTTAAAAGCTCAACATGATGGAATTCTTGATTGGATACGATTCCCATACCCAATACTCTCTGTGATTGGTGGTGGGAAAAGGGAAGTGGATTTATATGCTTACACATTCTGTGCCGATTTGGCTGTTTTCTTCTTAGTTGCCATTTTCTACAATTCTGTCATAAAGAACAACACTGAGTTTCTCGAAGTTTATCAGCTAGAAGACCAGTTCCCAAAAGAGTTTGTATTTATTTTGATGGTAAGTTCTTTTGGTTAAAAGTTCATAGTATAGTACCTTTGGCACAATTATATCAAATGCACATGTTTACCTTGCAGGCAATCTTTTTCTTAATTGTGCTTGATCGAATAATTTATCTTCGATCATTTGCCACTGGGAAAGTGATCTTCTATCTTTCCAACATTGTTCTCTTCACTTATTCTATCACAAGGTATGCTTGGAACATGGAGCCATCGCATCAATATGCTGGAAGATTAGCATTGCGTGCTGTATATCTAACAAAGGCCATTTCTTTGGCTCTTCAAGCCATACAAATTCGGTTTGGGATGCCAAACAAGAGCACTTTGTACAGACAGTTTTTGACGAGTAGTATTTCACAAATTAATTTTATTGGTTTTCGAGGTTATCGCGCTCTTCCATTCCTCTATGAACTTCGATGTGTACTTGATTGGTCTTGCACAACTACATCTTTGACCATGTATGATTGGTTGAAAGTAAGTCTACTACATTTTCTTCTTAGGAAATTTTCATAACTGGTGTTATTATTACTTACGGATCTCGTTTGTGTTTTTCTCTAAGTTGGAGGACATACATGGAAGTTTGTTTCTTGTAAAGTGTGATGTGGAACTCAATAGAGCCAGCCATCAACAAGGGCAAAGGCAATCCAAAATGACAAAATTCTGCAATGGAATTTGCTTATTTTTGGTATTAATATGTGTTATATGGGCTCCTATGCTGGTAAGAATCCTAGAAGACATCATATTTCCATAAAATTTGTTGATACATGCTTTCATATTCCTTTTGAGGTTGCTTCCTTTCTTTGTCAAATATACATGGTCCTTCAGCTCAAAATTAAATACACCAAGATCAAATCATCTCAATAACCTATGTTTGGTTGAGGTCGTGGAAATAATTTTTTTTTTTCATTCTACTCTTTTGTTTGGTTGCAAATTATGAGCAATTCGAATAGAATGACTTTTTATCATTTTGATGGCATGACTATTCCTTCCAATAAGAAGAAGGCCATTCCAATTCATATTAATTATTCTTTTCATCTACTTTTTCGTTTTCTCATTTGTATGTTGTTAATACACCCAATTAATTGTACCCTTAAATTCATTTGTTTGAATATAATTCTTAACAGATGTACAGCAGTGGAAACCCCACAAACATAGCAAACCCCATTAAAGATGCCAGTGTGCAAATCGAAATAAAAACAATCAGTGGAAGGCTGACATTATTCGAAACTACTTTGTGTGAAAAGATATCTTGGAGCAAACTCGACACAAATACTAAGTTAGATACACATAATTATCTGAGTACATACAATGAGCAAGATATTCAATTGATATGCTGCCAAGCTGATGCAAGTTCCTTATGGCTTGTCCCTCCCGTTGTTCAGGCCAGATACATGAATTCTCTTCAGAGAAGCATGGACATTGTCTTCTCTTGGAAATTTACTAGGGACAGGCCAAAAGGAAAAGAAATAGTGAAATATGAACTAACTGTTCAAGATCAGGATCTTCCTAAATCATCAGAAGTAAGGGAAGTCTTAAATGGTACTGCCAATAGCTTCACAATACGTAACTTATATCCAAGATACTTCAGGGTCACTGGCTCAGGCGAAGTGAGATTTCTTGAAAATGCGGTATGTATGTTCTGATATTATTACGGTATGTATGTTCTGATATTATTACGTAATCTAATTTAGTTTGACTATAGATCTACCTCCAAGAACTTAGCATAATTATATACTATATCTGAATAATATTCAGGTTGATTTGGTCAGTGGAGAACTTTTTCTGAATAGGGGCAATCCAGAATGGTGGTCTTTCCATGACATAGATGTATCGAACATTGGTGGATGTGGAGATTTGGCAGGACCTTTGGCCATTGTTGTGTCTGAAGAAACACCACGTAAGCTTTTCTATAGAAACAATTATCAATTCAGTTCTTGATTATCATTTTACACACATTTATAGACTTTTGATGTAGTTCTGCTCTAGCATTGATATAGTTACAATCTAGGTAAACGTCAAGTGTCATCAATGTGTAATTCTATTCTTAAAAATACTTCTAGTAATATTGTACGTTACTCCCTATTGTAGCGATACCAGTGTTGGAGCAACACTACATCACCCCGTTGCGTACATATATAATATTATAGGAGAATCTTATTTACTAAGGAAACATATCACTATTCTAGGAAAGTAGATAATAGGCATAATCTCATTATATCTCTATTTATTTTGTTTCTTTATATAGGGACTCATGTAAGCTATATACATATATATACTATTTTGTGTATAGATTAAAATATCAGAGAAAATACTTTTACCTTAATCTTCTTAGTATTAGAGTCAGCTGCCTTCTAACCCTAACCATAATCGTTTTCTTCTCCTTCTTCACCATGTGTGATGCCTCAAATTAATCAATAAACATTCCAGCCAAATCTACACTGTTCTAGTCACACCTACCACTTTTTTCAGCTATTGTTCCAACCAAAATCATTCCTTTTGATTCTCACCCTATCCAAATCACCGCCATTGGGTTGAATGGTGATAACTTCTTCAAATGGTCACAATTGGTACAGAGTTACATGCGTGGTCATGGAAAAATGAGGTACTTGACAAGTGAGAAGAAGAAGCCAACAGAGGAGGATCTGACATACAAGACTTGGGATGTTGAGAATTCAATCGTGATGGCATGGCTTTTGAATTCCATGGAGGAAATCAGTTCTAACTATATGTGTTGTTTTACAGCAAAGGAACTTTGGGAAAAAGTAACTTAGATATACTCTAATTTAGAGAGCCAATCCCAGATATTTGAGTTGAATCTCAAATGTGGTGAGATAAGGGAAGGCAGCAGATCCATCATGCATTGTTGAAAACGAACTTGAACTCATATGATATTCCTAATGTCTCCATTGCACATACAAGTAATGAAATAAATACTTTAAATTGTTTTCAGATATCATCTATTCTATGGATAATAGATTCCAGAGCTTCAGATCACATGACCAATTCTTATAACCTTTTTGACTCTTATATACCTTGTTCATGAGACAAAAAGGTTATAATAACTCATGGTAATTTTTCATCTATCACAGGCAAAGTTTAATTAAACTTTTCGAGGGGATAAATGTTAAATTTGTTCTCTTATGTGTCACCAAATTATTTAGAGATTCAAATTGTTGTGTGGTTTTCTATGAATCCTATTGTCCTTTTTAGGACCAGAGTTCAGAGAAGACGATTGGCAGTGCTAGGATGATTATTGGTTTTTATTATTTTAAGGGGAATTTTTTGGTAATAAAATTGCTCAAGCGCTTAGTAGTATCCATTCTCATTCTGTTCATGATCAAATAAAATTGATTATTGGTCTTAAAATTGCTCAAGGGCTTAGTAAGATGATTATTCGTCTTTATTATTTTGGCATTACAGACTAGGTCATTCAAGTTTTTCTTATCTAAAACATTTATTTCCAGCATTATTTAAACGATTGAATTAATCTTTCTAATGTGAAAGTTGTTTATAGGCCAAGAGCCAAAGAAAATCTTATTTTAAAACTTCTTATCAGCCCTCAAAATCTTTTTATCTTTTTCATAGTGATGTTTGGGGGCCTTCACAAGTTACCACTAATTTTGGATAGAAGTGGTTTGTTACTTTTATATACGACCAAACTCGTCTTTGCAGGGGTTATTTAATGAAGGAAAAATTTGATGTTGCACAAATTTTTACAGATTTTTGCAGAATAATAGAAAATAAATTTCAACCAAAAATAAGTATTTTAGAACTGGCACAAAGTATTTTAATCATACTTTGGGAACTTTTTTAATGGAAAAAGAAATTGTGCATCAATCAACTTGTCTAGATACTCCCGAACAAAATTGGATAGCTGAATGAAAAAATTAACACTTGCTTGAAGTTGCTCATGCTATGATGTTTTATATAAATATTCCAAAATATTTATGGGGGATTTTGTTCTTACTGTATCTTATTTGATTAATAGGATACCTACTAAAGTGTTACAATATCTTACTCTATTGGCATGTTTAAAAAGGTTTTTACCTGAATCAAGACTTAATGCTGATTTACCTTTTAAAATATTTAGTTGCTCTGTTTATTTTCACCTCCCAAAATGATCTAGGTCCAAGTTAGATCCGTTCTGAGAAATGTATTTTTTAGGGTTATCCTCTTAATAGAAAATGTTATAAATGTTTAAATCCTATCACTAAACTTGTTTATACTACTATGGATATTTCTTTCTTGGAGAATACCCCATATTTATACAAATATTTAATTTAGGAGAGAATATAGTATAAATAAATTTTTGGGAAATTAGTGAGCCTTTACCAAACACTAT
This sequence comes from Cannabis sativa, assembly GCF_029168945.1. Classification (NCBI taxonomy): domain Eukaryota; kingdom Viridiplantae; phylum Streptophyta; class Magnoliopsida; order Rosales; family Cannabaceae; genus Cannabis; species Cannabis sativa. Next base: position 74,521,039 of record NC_083602.1, read on the forward strand.
TCTTAATGTTTCAATAGAAAAGACTCTGCCCTAACTTGCTGATTCTGAATCTGAGCTTGGTTTGTCAGGAAAATAAATACAGTACTACGATTGATTAAAAATTGCAATAACCTTGAGCATGTGGTTTATTTAAGGAAAATTATCTTTGAGAAAAATAAAGATCACTAAATCATCCTTGCACAAGACCAATTGCATGCCCTCTCCCAAGTTCTATTTTTCTTATTAGCACTACTTTGCTTTCTTCTCAATTTAATTTAAATCCTAGAGTTGTTCACACTAAACCTATTGCTGAATCAATCCCAGTTGCATCTGGTTAAGATGATCTTCCTATTGCTCTTAGAAAAAGAACCCATGCGTGTACTAGATAACTTTTTGCCAAACACATCTCATACAATCGTCTATCTGAAACATATAAAACATTTACTACTAATATTTCATAACTTGTTGTGCCTAGAAACATATGGGAAGTACTGGGTGAACCAAGTTGGAACCAAGCAATTTTTGAGGAAATGCATGTTTTGAGGAAAAATAGAACTTGGGAGATTGTTAAGTTACCAAAATGGATAAAAATTGTTAGTTGTAAATGGATGTTTACAATAAAAAGAAACGCTAATGGAAATATTAAAAGATACAAAGCTAGACTTGTAGCAAAATGATTCACTCAAACCTATGGGGTAGACTATCAAGAAACATTTGCTCCTGTAGCAAAAGTCAACTTTATTCGTGTATTGTTGTCTTTAGTAGTCAATTTTAATTGGCCTTTATGCCAACTAGATGTGAAGAATGCATTCCTTAATGGAGACCTTGAATAAGAAGTGTACATGAGTCCACCAGGATTTGAATAACACTTTGGATTTGGGAACATTTGCAAACTAAAGAAATCCTTGTATGGCCTTAAGCAGTCCCCTAGAGCATGGTTCAAAAGATTTGGCAAGGTATTGAAACTTCAAGGATACCATACAACGTCAAGTTAATCACACTATGTTCTACAAGTATTCGAATGATGGAAAGGTAGCTATTATAATCATGTATGTAGATGACATTGTGCTAACTGGTGATGATGTTTGTGAATTAGAAAGGTTGAAAGTTAAGCTTGGTGAAGAATTCTAAATTAAAGACCTAGGAGTTCTTAAATATTTTATTGGGATGGAATTTGTAGATCCAAAGTAAGTATTTTTGTGAGTCAACAAAAGTATGTGCTTGACTTGTTGAGTGAAACATTTTTGTTGGGTTTAAACCTGCTGAAACTCTTACTGGATCATTGGTCAAGCTAAAAGTATAAAACCTACGAAAGTGGTCCATGCTAAATATCGGGAGCATTATCAAAGATTAGTTTGAAGACTTATTTATCTCTCACATACACACCCTGATATTGCGTTTTCAGGGACATAGGTGAGCCATTTTATGCATTCACCATGTCCAGATCACTTTGATGCTGTCTAGAATCCTAAGCTACCTAAAAGGAACACTTGGGAAAGGTCTCTTATTTAAAGCTCAAGGACATTTGAAGATTGAAGCCTATATTGATGTTGATTGGGATGGGAACTAGTAGATCGAAGATTTACCTTTGGTTACTGCACGTTTGTTGGTGGTAACTTAGTTACATGGCGCAACAAGAAGCGAAATATGGTGGCTAGAAGTAGTGCTGAAGCTGAATTCAGAGTTGTGGCTCACGATATGTGTGAGATCTTATAGATAAGAAGATTAATGAAAGAACTAAAGTCTTAACAACCGTATCCTATGAAATTATACTGTGATAACAAAGTGGCACTTGCAATTTCTCACAATCCAATCCTACATGATTGTACTAAACATGTGGAAGTATATAAACATTTTATCAATAAAAAAATAGAAATTTGACTAATGAGCATGTCTTACATTCTTACAATAGAGCAAGTAGCAAATATCTTCACAAAAGACTATCCAAGAAGTAGTTTGATTTCCTAATAACAAGCTCGCTATGGATAACATTTTTAGACCAGCTTGAGGGGAAAGTGGAGTAAAATCTTATAACTGCCATTTATCACTGTTCTAGGAAAGTAGTTATAAGCATAATTTTATTGTATCTTTATTTTTTTTCTTTATATATGGACTTAAATATACAATGTTTTGAGTATAGATTAAAATATGAGAGAAAATATTTTTACCCTAATTAATCTACTAATATGAATCTTAGTATTTTGTGTTTTTGGTATTAACTAACTTGATATATGATCTCAGAGGGCATTCTTGGTGAAACACTGAGCAAATTCAGCATATGGGGTCTTTACATAACCTTTGTACTAGCAGTCGGTCGTTTTATAAGATTACAATGTTCTGATCTCAGAATGAGAATACCATTTGAGAACCTTCCTTCTTGTGATAGGTAATATATACATATTTTATATTTTTATTGTATTCATAATGGTTATATTTTTTTTACTTATAATATCAAATTACTAATAGGTTAAATCTTTTTAGAATTAAATTAATTATAGTACACTGTTTTCTTAATATAATTAATTTCTAATTTAACAAGACTTTTTTTAGCAATTAATATTTATAAATTATATTATTTTTATATTTAAGTTCTTATTATAATTTTTAAATATTTAAACCATTTAACTATAATATTTTTAACAAAAATTAGACTTCTAACCCTTCTAAAATAAATTTTTGAATAATTAATTATTTTTTTAAAAAAACATCTAATTATTTTTTTTTTGCAACAACTGCTTTTATATATAAAAAAAATCTCAATTTCAAAAATTAAGGTTTCAGTGTGTCCCAACCTAACATCATGTGAGTTTTTTACTTCCATGCAATCTCCTACATCTCTGTCACAAATCCATTCCTCCAATCCACCAGCTACAATTAGATTTCTCTTTGGTTTTTAGTGATTTGCTTGTTATTTTCGTACTATTATGCTTATTTGTGAAAAAAGGCACCATCTCAATTAATTGATAATTTACTTTAGTAATTATTTTTTTAAAATCACTAGATTGATGAAAATGATTTCAATGAAGAGCGAAAATAGTTAGCTAATCTTTAATTTTATAATTGTTATTACATTTTTAACTATTTTTTTATTTAGTTTTTCATTTTTTTGACAAAAAATTAAATAATTTGAACCAATTTTAGACTGACATACTGATTTAGCATTTAAAGGTATTGAAAATAAGATAAGGTTATGTGTGGAATAATTTTAAATTATAAAGAATTTTATTACAAATATTTAAGGGTATTTTACAATTTTGTATACATTATTTTAGTTAATTACAAAATATGTGCAAAAAAACTTATTACCATTTTCTCATGCATTTTTATATATAATTTAAAAAAAATTTAATTTTTTTATAATATATATGGTAATAATTATTGATTATTATATATATGGTAATATTGGTTATGTTTATTTTTATATTTATTATTATAATAAACATACCAATAATATAAAATATTTTATGTATGTGTTTATTTTATTTTCTATTAATTAAACATACTAATTTAATAAACAAAATAATAATATTCACATAGGTTTATTATATATATCACTCTAGGTGTGTTATGTTTATTTTTTAGTAATTTTTTAGAAAATAAATAATATATATAAAAAAAATTGTTTACCTTTATCTTTTCTTTGTTTATTGTATCATGTTTATTTTTTCTAATTAAATAATTTTTGGAGTTTATAAAGTTATGTTTGTTATTTATTTTTTGATGTAAAAATTATACTTCAATAGAAAATTCGTTCACAAACTCATTAGAAAATAATCAATATATAGAAACAATAGAAAGAAAATATACTATTATTTTAGTATATGATAAATTGGCTATGTCTATTTTTATGTTTACAATTATAATAAACATACTAATAATATAAATTACTTTTTATATATATGTTTATTTTGTTTTCTATTTATTAAACATACTAATTTAATAAACAAAATAATAATATTCGCATATATTTATTATATCACTCTATGTGTTATGTTTATTTTTAGTAATTTTAAGTATTAATTTATATTTACATACATTAATATTTATAATTTTGATAATGTATTTTATTAAAAAAATCTTATTAAATTATAATAATTCATACTAAAATAGATAATAAATATTTATTTTTTAATAAAAAAAATATTTAACTTGTTTATTTTTATAAAACTATTTTAACTAATTTTACGAAATTGTTTATTTTGAGTTTTAATAAACATATTTTTTATTTAATTATTAAAATGTATGGTTTCATGTAATAAGTTTTCAAAATGTATAAATTTTAAAATAATTTTTCTTGCACATTTTTTGTAATTATATTATTTTTGTTGTGCATTTATGAAAAAAAACCCAATATTTAATTATTAAGTTACAAATTATTAATTATTATTTTTTTAATTTCTAAATTAATCATAACCATTCAATATTGATCTATGTATAAGCTTGCATTTGTAAACTTTCTTTCTAAATAATATTTTTTTGGTACATAGATTTTTTACATGTTTTTTTGATGCAGATTGCTAGCAATATGTGAAGATATTTATGCAGCAAGAGCAGAAGGTGAACTAGAAGTTGAAGAGGTTCTGTATTGGACACTTGTTAAAATTTACCGGTCACCCCATATGCTTCTCGAGTACACCAAACTAGATTAATTTATAGTGAGAAAGTAATTGTATAATTTTTTTTTCTTTCTCATGTGCCATGTTCTATAGTACAAAAAATTATAATGACCATTCTATAATATATGATCTATATCTATAACATTTATATAAAGATGAGTATTTATTTTTCATTTTGGTTCATCTATCATTTAGTATGGTTAAATTATTTTGTCTTATATATATACTAGCGAAAAGCTACGTGCGAGGCACGTATACTAAATTTTATACTAGGTTTTGTCTACTTTATTTAAAAATGATACATTTAAAAATTAAAGAAAAAATATTATTAGTTATTAGGTGAGATTATTATTATGTATATCTATATAATATAATTTATAATTTTGACAATTAAAAGTAAATACCAGATGCAATATATTAGTTTTTAAGAAAGTTTGATAATTTAAATATCTTCTTAAGTTAATCCAAAAATAAACTAAAAATTGATGTTCCAATACTTAAGGAAACATAACTTATGTGTGTAAAATAAAAAAGAAAATTAAAAATTGATCTCTAAATTGTTGATAATTGAAGATAACATCTGTCTAAAAATTGTAGATAACAAAAAATAATGATACTCATGGGTGAACTTTAATTTTCCTTTGCTTCGACTGAGATAATAGTATAATTTTTGTATTTTGTATTTTTTATTCTAGCCGGGTCCGCATATAATTGGATTGTCTATTTTTTCGTTGATAAATTTAATTTGGTAGTGTCGACAAAGCAGCGGTGTTCTTGTAAATAGTTATTTATTTTCATTTAAGATGATTATATGGTGTGCATAATTAATTTAATCAAAAAAAATCTACTTATGAAAGGCAAGTAAAGTTATTTTTTTTATTTAAAACTCCACATCTGCAGTATAATCTATTAGTTGGGCAACAATATAATCCATTAGTTGGGCAGCACTAAAATATATGTATATACACATATATGTATTTAAATACACACATATGTGTATATATATACAACGGATAAAATACATAATATGTAATATATATATATATACATATGCTTTTCTAATCTTTCTACAACGAACGAATTAACCAAACATGAATAATTAAAAAAAAAACACTTACCTTAGATGATAGAAACTTTGAAGCAAATAAAATACGCGGTGACAAATTAATTGTAGCAACGATTCCAACAAGTGTAATTAATCAACAAAAGAAGTGAAACCAATCCTACAATAACTGATGAAAGAAAATTCAATAAATTAATAAAGCCAATAACATAGATAATGAGAAGAAATAGAAGAATTATGAGTGGGATTAATTTTTCCCTACTTAGCTAAATCAAATTCTTAGTTGGTATAAAACAAATTAATATGAGTTATATACCGATTGTATTCTTAATCGTCATCTAATCTAATTAGTTATAAATATCATAAAATATCTCACTTAATTTTTTAACTATATGAAAAAAAAAATTAAAAAAAATAATTATTCTTTATTATCTCTTATTTATCTCTCGGTCATTTATATATAAATTGAGTTGATTCGCACATGTATGACATTTAAGAAAACAAAATCACAATTTTTTAGTAACTACATGTATTTTATCAATTTAGTCATCATAAATTTTAGCTTTTTATGTGATAGGTTGTGATTAAAATTATATTAGTGATGGCTTATTTTTAGTTGCATGTTAATTTTTTTTGTTGTGATTAAAATTAAATAATCTTTTACTGAGTGTGATTATTAATCATTAATATCTAAATATTAAATTTTAATTTTAAAATCAGTATTACTCTTTGTTATGTTATTCTTTATTATTAATTTGTTATGCTCAAATTTTGTTTTATGAAAGTTGACAAAAATTTCACAAGTTGAATCCTCTTTTGAAGTATTAAATTGAATTATTATACTATTTATTCTCTTGATTTTATAGAGAAGTTTGCAGTAATTCATGTAGAATTGATAATTTAATATGGTGCACTACTTGCTTTTTGTTATGAGATAATCTTTGTTAGATAGGCCGCACAGTAAACTCAGATGAATTAATTTGAATAAATGATAATTTATTTAAATATCAGTTCAAATATTAATGAGATTTTTTTATTTTTATTTTATTATTTTATTATATATAAATAATATTTTATTATTTTATTAAATATAAATAAAAAGTCACCCATGAATTTCTCATAAATCAAAAATTAAATTATATAGGCACACATTATATAGAATAAATATATATATATATATATATCATTTTTTATGCAAGTTATTTTCATCCACAATGCCAATCTCTTCATCACAATTACAATATGTTTTCTATACATCTAAAATTTTATCAAGTTATATATCTTTTTGTGGGAGATAGAAAATTAGTAACCAGTAATCATTTTAGAGTAATTAATAATGTATATAGTATGTATATAAATTTATATAATATAGAACTTAAATTAGTATCATTTATTTTTACTAATCTATTGTAATTATTATTTTATGGTGGTAGGTTATTTATAAATTTCAAAAATGTTTATAATGTTGTAAACTATTGTAACCAAGGACTTTAGAGTTCTAAAAATATGTTTATAATATTCTAAATTAGAGGATGTTAAATATAATGAGAATTTTTACACTTGAAACAACAAACACGAAGGCAAAAATCAAGTTTATGCTATGTTGGATAGGACATTGGTGAATCTTGCTTGTCTTGATAAATATTCAAGTGGTAAGGTCACATTCTTTACTGAAGGTAAAGTTAATCATAGCCCTTATCTACTCACTGTATATCTAGACATGAGAGGGGAAAAATTATTTTGATCTTTAATTTTTGGAGTAATCATCCTTGTTTCTTAACAGAGGTGGAAAAAGTGTGGCTGAAATCTATAACAGGCTCTCGTATGTTTGTGGTTGTACAAAAACTCAAGAGAGTTAAATCTATGCTCAAGGTTTTTAACAAGACAGAGATAGGTGAGATTGCTTCTGGGGTTGTTCAAAAGCAGCAAAGGTTGATGCTTATTCAGGAAGTCTTTCAAGCATTTAATGGAAGCTTGATTGATCAAGAGAGGAAAGTTAGAATTCTTTATTAGTAGGCACACCAAAGTTACAACTCCTTTTTAACTCAAAAGGCTAAATTGCAATGGGTGAAATATGGTGGCAACAACCAGGGGCGGAGCCAGAACGAAATACTTAGGGGGGCCAATTATTTAAAATTTATATTTTGAAGAAAATGTTTTTATAGAATTGCACATCACAAAAATTATTAATAAGGACATATTTGGATATAATTGTATAATTACTATGATATTAATTTCATAAATAAACGGTCTAATAATTATATTATATTTTAAAATAAATTGTATATTTATATGTAAAAATATAATTACATATCAATTTTTATTGTATTGTTTAGTAAAATAATTAGTAATTATATATATAAAAAATTATATTATATAATAATTAATATTTAACACATAATCTCTCAAAAAAAAAGTATTTAACACAAATTTTTTTTTAGTAATTATAATAAATTTTATAAATATTTTTCAATATATTGTACATTAGTAATTAATTAGTCAAAACTCTTTTTCCTTCCAAAAATATTCATGCAAAGTGTTAGAGGTATATTATATTTTATTTTCTTTTTCTAGATAAAAAGATTTTTTTTTTTTTTTTCATTTCGGTAAAGAGAGATCAAAAAGATTATTTTGTGTAGCCATAATAGAGATTACAAAATAATAATTTCCATAAAAGAAAAAAATTCTATTGGATGTGGAATACAAAAGTACTACATGTAATTTTAGTGACCTGTTTTCTATTTATTAAATTACAATTTTCAATCATATATCTCTAAAAAAGAATCACCATAAGAGTATCTTTAAAATTTTTTTAATAAATTAATAATATCATCAAAATACATAAATATTTGTTGAAAAATTGAGGGGAGGCCATGGTCACCCCAACCCAAAGAGTACCTCCGCCCCTGGCAACAACATCAAAATATTTCATCAAAGCCTCAAATAGAAAAGATACCAAAGTAGAATTTATTTGATTTAATCGACTCATGGTAAATAGGTAGATGAAACTAACAAGATTACAAATGCCTTTGTAGACTATTATAAGAAGCTGTGTGGAAGGAAAATTAACATAGAGAATACGTGAATTGGAAATTGGTGAAATAAGGTCTAGTAATTAGTGATGCTCAAGTTCATATGCCATCGAAACCTTATATTGAAGAAGAGGTTAAACATGCCTTATTTTATATCCCAGATTCAAAATCTCTGGGCCTAGACAATTTTAACAGAAGATTTTTTTAAAGCATTCTAAAATATAGTAGGGAAAGATGTCACAACAACAATGCTATCCTTCCTCCACTTAGGAGAAATTTTGAAAGAAAGAAATTCTAGCACTCTTACATTGGTTCCAAAGGTGAAAGTTCCTCAATCTGTGGCTGATTTTCGTTCTATAGCTTGTTGTAATGTACTTTACAAAATAGCGACTAAGATTGTGTGCTCGAGATTACATCTCATTCTTCCTTATTTGATTTCTCAAAATTAAGGAGGGTTCGTTCATGAGAGGTATATAGCACACAACATAATGGTTTGTGAAGACTTAGTCAAATATTATTGAAGAAAAAATTATAAGCCCTCTTGTATGATCAAAATGGACCTGAAGAAAGCATACAACACGGTAGATTAGTATTTATTAACTAGAATGATGAGAGCCTTAAACTTTCCCGATCAATTTATTAAGTTGGTGAAAGCTTACATTCGAACTCCCAAATTCTATCTTTTTTTTAATGGATCTCTTTGTGGTTTCTTTTCTTCTCAATGAGGCTTAAGGTAGGGGGATTCTATGTCATCATTTTTATTTATGTTGTGAATGAAATACTTGTCTAAATAAACTCCGAAAAAGAAACTAAACTGGTAAATTTTTACTTATATAGAATCATTCATATATGTGTGGATATGGCTAGTATATCGATTTTTTTTATATGGGTATATTTGGTTCATTTGATTCGTGCTCGAGCCGGATGATGAAAAAAGCTCATGTTACTAAGAAAAGATATTTTAGATTTCATTTTAGATGTGAATTGTTGTAGCTAACGCAGTTCTATTTTGTTGATGATTTAATTTTATTCAGGTAAGGGGATGTGAGGTCCATTATGTTGATGCCGAGTTGTTTTATAAAGTTCTCTATCACCTCAGGATTACAGGAAAATGCAAGCAAAATTGCTCTATATTTTGTTGGGTGAATGAACAAGATGTTCAAAAGGTGGTGGATGCTTCGGGATTCAAAAGGATCACTCTTCCATTCAAGTATTTGGGTGTCCCTATCTGCTCAAAAAATATATCAAGTGTTGAATGTGAAATGCTCCTAGAAAAGATGGTTGCACTAATTTAAATATGAAATTCTAGACACTTATCATATGCGGAGAGAGTTATCTTTGTGAACTCCGTGTTAATGGCAATCCATACTAATTAATGGTGAAAAATATACATTTAGTAAACTTAAAGTTTAGAATAAATTAAATATAAATTAATATTTTCATGAAATTAATGAGATATATTTTTATTTTGAAAATATTTAATTTAGATTAATTTATTGCTTTTTGTAGAAATTAAAAGATTATTGTGGCACTTAGAAATGAAGAATTGGAGCATAAAACAATATTTTTAAAAATAAAATCGGAAATCGGCTTGGAAAAGCCCACTTGCGCACAGCCCAGGTCCCCATTTTGAGCCGTCAGATCACAAATCCAAGGGTCCATATGGGCGCGTGTTGCTCACTGCCAGACGAAGGCGCGTGAGCGCCTGATTCCCCAGCCGCATGCAACTTCCTGCCAAGGGTAATAGCAAAAATTTCCAAGCTGAATATTTTCCATGTTTGTTTTGGGTTACTGTTATCAGTCCAAAATCCTCTATTTATAGCCAAAGTGAGTGAATTAAAATAATTGATTCAAAACAAACATGGAAAATACAAAATAGAAAAGATAAAATAATATAAATAAGCTTACTAAAAACATAAAGATAAAACTTGATAAGTCAATGGCAGACAGAAGTGATCTCCTCGGGTAACTCTACCAACTACATGTTTGTACTATCTAGTATCAAAAAATGAACTTTCTTTTATCCTTCCTCTTAAAAATTGATGCATTGGTGACATTTTCAGGATAAAGAAAATATTCGTCCTCAATGTCGTGAAGGAAATGGTATGCTTAGTTACTTGAGAAAATTTTACAAATTTCCTCCACAACTGTGTCTATCACATCAGTATGATAACACTTGTTTTCATTTAGAATGACATTTGGAATGGTTGGAAGAATTTCGGGATGAGAAATATTATCACTCCAAATAGTAATAGCATCATCCTCATCGAGTTTACAAGAGATTGGGGTAGAGGGTGATATAGTATTATTTCAATTTATGGAGGAAGAACATTGACTGAAATTTTTTCATTGAATTTCATATCATCCTCTACTAATTGAGTGAGCAAAGAACTTTGGTTTTCATTCATCTTTCTTTCATTCTCTAGACAAAAAAAGAAGGCTAATTAGTAATTTTTCCCCCTGAACTTTGACATGTACCAAATCATATCCCCTGAACTTTTTTGGCCGTTAAAAATTCCCCCCGAACTATTGAGATTGTTGAATTTAAGAACTTTTGTCTAATTTCATTTAATTTTACTGTTTCAGTGATTGTTTATATACTAAACCATGCTCCCCAGACTTTGATGTCCACTAAATCATTCCCCTCAAATTTTAATATGTACTAAATCATGCCCCTTGAACTTTCATCCATTTAGAATATTTTTTTACTAAAATTAGACAAAAGTCCTTAAATCTAACAATCTCAATAGTTTAGGGGAAATTTTTAACGGCCAAAAAAGTTTAAGGGGCATGATTTGGTACATGTCAAAGTTCGAGGAGAAAAATTACTAATTAACCAAAAATGTTGAACTATTTTTCTCTATTAATAGTCAAAGTGAGTGAATTAAAATAATTAATAAATGGGATGTGCAATTTATTGGCTGAGAAAATAGTAAAATGGGAAAATAAGCTAAATAAATGCAAGGGAATAGAAAATTATAGTCTATTTTTAAAATTGGAATTTTGGGCTCATTTTCTATGCATTGTGGACACTTTGACAAGCACAAAATGGCTTAGAAATTCAGCTAGAATTGAGAAGACGACAAAGAGCCTTTTCTAGCATTTGAACATAAGTGGTGGCATCATTGGGTTTTATCATTAGGTCATGCTTAATCTTGGCATTGAGTCATGTTAGATACTTTTCTTTCTTATTGAAATTTGTTGGCATAATTCCTTAGGCCAACGTAGAAAGCCTATTGAACTTTTTTGTATGCTAATTCACTAACAAAGACTTTTCTAGAGTTAATTGAGTAAGCTCATTCCTCTTGGCACTACGTACTGCTTCATTATAGTACTTAGCATTGAAAATATTATGGAACTCATACCAAGACATAGTTTCCACATTGTAACTTAGAGGTACAATCTTCTACCATACCAAGGCATCCTCCAGGAAATGAAAAGTAGCACAAGTTTCCTGGTCATTACCAAAAACCCTATAAAGTTCAAAATTCAATTGATAGTATTTAGCCACTACTACGCTTTCATCACATCTAAACCAAGACATACAATGGTTCCATTCAATTACCAGTATCAAGCTGCTTAATTTGCAACATTGGAATGGGAATGGTTGCATATGCTCAGGAGGTCCAATAGGAGGAGCTTGCTACCTAAGTCACTACAACTCCTCTACCTGTCTTTGAAGCATGGCTTGTATTTATGCGAACCACTGTTCCCAATCTGGCAAAGCTTGTGGTAGATTAGTAGTACTGCCGCCACAACCCCATCCACAACCTCTACCTCAATTGCGAGCAAGAAGGGGAATTTCACCTCCCAAACAAGATGACTTCGGTACTTGGAGTTGGGACCACATTAAAGTCAAAGCCCATCTTCTACTTAGGAGTTATTTCACTAATTTTTATAGAATGGTGGGCATGGCTCCATTTCAAATCATCGTGCAAGTGTACAACCTGCTTGCTAGATGGTATGTTTTTTGGTGGGACCAGTCTGTAGAGGTCCCGTCTCTCGACAAAGTCTTATATTTTTACAAGCTAGAGTCAAATCTTGTGAGGAAGGACAAGACCAAGATCGACTTTTATTCACTAAAGAAGCAATCCAAAGTGATATATACAACCAGCACATGCAAGTAAACTCACGACTTCAAGGAGTATTGATTTTTCATGTCTAGATTCCCTCTAAAGCATCATCCAACTCTCTCACTAGACTTTTGCATTGTAGGTATGTACTAAATGTTTTCTTGATTATCTTTCTTTAAATATCCTTCCAAATTTAGCAAAATATAATCTAGACATCTTTTTTTAGTCTTTCAGATGATATCCCTCGACCTCAAATCCCAAGTGTCCCTTGGGTCTTGCTTCCCCTTTTCTCTGTAGGAGCCTCTCCTCTCTCGGTTTGTTTTCTCTCTTTTGGCCCTCTCCCTCTCGGCCTTCTCCTGCTCCACCTTTTCTCTTTCAGCCTTTTGGTTTGCAGCTAACTTCTAGATGGCATCTACCTTGTTTTCTTCCCTAGCCCATTAACATTTATAGATGGCCTTTTTTAGCGAAAAGTTGGGTCTGGTACCTCCCTAATCAATGAAACCTGGTTCAAGTGTGTCACTAGGATTGCTGGAGAGGCAGAAACTACCAAGGCAACCGTAGCATCCACAAGGTTATTGGGAGAAGCAGCCTTCTTGACTTGTGACTTGGAGCTAGAAGGTTTTCCCTTCCCCTTCTTTGCTACCTTCCACACCTCATCGTTCTGTGAATTCACCCTATTGATGAATGTGTTTAGTAGAATCATCTCGAGAGTACAAGGGCCCTCTTCAGAAGAAAATAAAACATGGTTAGATACTCATAAATAATAAAGAATGCATAAAAATTCAACAAACTGTTGGGTTTTGTGCCCTAAATAAAGCCCATTTCAATATAATCAGATTTACTAATTATTAAAGATCACAAATAATTTTATGTTGCATGGTTCACATGATTTATTTCATGATTATAAATTCTATTAAGTCTAGAACATATGTATTTGTTAATGATTATAGTGTTGTCAGAACAGTGGAATATAATCATAATTATATGTTCAAACGTTTAATTCCATGATTTGTCAGTTCACTAGATTTAGACTGGCATGATAATCAGCGATAGGTATACTTACACCTTGGATAAGTGTTATGTCCTTTCCAGGGCATTGGCAAAGTTTACCAGTATCGGATGTATGGAGTATACATTGGAAGGGACCGATATTGAACTTTGATTAGATATGATAAATTTACCGTAATATCTATTCAATTCAATATCACCTAATTGATCCTGGATCAAATGATCTTAATCCTGACATGATTAGGTTCGATCTCAAGAGTGTTATTCGTGTTTTTTGATTTGTTAGTTAAGCCTACTTTTTGGTCAGGGCGGTACGTACATTTTGGGAACATGGTAGTGCAATTGAGTGGGAGCGCTAATCATCGATATGGAATCTATAGCTTCCATAGGTATTTAGAAGTGAAACGATGATTTCCTTCGAGCTTTCTAAATAGAGATAAATGATTGAGATCTCATTTTAGTGATTATTTTATTTCACTAAAATATCATTTATAGGTGGCAAGTATTTTAAGGATAAAATACATTGAAAGGGTGTAATGGTAATTTTATCCCTATGCAATGTAGATCATCTATAGAGGATCATTGATTATTGGGATTATAACAATGGATAATTAATAGCGTTTCTATATCGTGGAACATATAGAGCGTTCTATATGACTAATAGTGCAATTCCAAGTTCTATGCGTGGATGCAACAAGGAATTAATAAGTCAGTGAATTTACTTGGTAAGTTCTAGGTCAGCTTATTGGAAGCTCGGTTATATAGGCCCATGGTCCCCATACTAGTTGAGACCATACTGCTTGTAAGACTTAGTTAATTGATTTTGATTAATCAATTATAATTCTAAAATTAGACTATGTCTAATTTAAGAATTTTTCACTATGTTATGGCTTGATTGTGAAGAAATAGTGTTTTGGGATTTATTTGTTAATTAAGAGACTTTATGGAGTCTAATTAATAAATATTATAAATGACAATTTTATTTGACAATTATTTTAATTATTAAATAAATATTTTGGACATTTATAGGTTTGAATTGGAAAATATGGTATTATTGAAAAGAAGAATAAGTGGTTGAAATAAAGTGGCAAAATTGTAACTAGAGATGGGTCCCTTTGAAGTGTACGGCCACATATGTTTTTTGCCCAATATTTTATTCTTTTTTAATCCATATAATTCAACCCTAACCCTATTGAAGAATAGTATAAAAGGAAGGCTATGGTCTCATCATCCAACTAATGACTCTAATGCCTCCAAAGCTAAAAACCTAGATGAGACCTATTCCTTCTTCTTTCTTCTTCAATTTCGAAAACACTATATCCTCTCTTCACAAATATTATTCAGCCATTAGTGATAGAGTGAGTGCCCACACACATCAAGTGGTATCTCAATCATAGTGTGGAAGACTGTGAAGAACCCAATCAACAAGAAGGAGAATCGGGCTCAAGAAGGAGAGAAAGAGATCCAGGTTCAGATCTTGATAATGCTCTGCTACAGAAAGGAATCAAGGGCTAGAGATCTGGACGGAAGGAGTCATTATATTCTGCTGCACCCAATGTAAGGTTTCTTGAACTTTATATGTGTTTATTTCATTGTTTTAGAAATTCATATTAGGATGTTAATGAAACATACTTGTTAGTAAATCTAGATCATGGTAAAATAATTCTAACACAAACAAGCATAAGACTCCGGTCCGGGTTTAAACATTGGCTTCGTTGTACTGTACATTCCATCTGTGCAAATAGTGAAACATCCTTGCAACCTATACTATATTGGAAGATTCCTAGGTAGTTAATCAAGGTAAAAGGATATATCCTTGTGCATTGAAAAGTGGGATAAAAATGGTAGGTCGCTCAACTATCTCCTCTAACTATGCAAGTAATGTGTAACTGGGTACCGAAGGTGATCTCTTTTTAAAAAAATAAGGATCAAACCCTCCCTATGTAACATCGACCAACTCTTCTTGTAATACCATATAATTAAGAAATGGATTAGTAAAACCCTAATTAGATAATTATGAATAATTGAGGAATTATATTATTATATAATTCAACATTTGAGAATTATTATAATTCATAGCATGGTTAGACCCCGTTGGTGAGCCAGGGGCATTTTAGTAATTATGACCCAAGAAGGATAAAATGATGAAATTAATTTATTTGCGTGCTTAGCAGAACTATATTATTATATAGTATGCCTGTGTTGTCTTTTCAGGTGTGTTCTGACAGGTTGGCGTGGCATAGTCACAACCAGGTATTTTGGGCCGAACTGGGTTCGGGCCCGAAATGCAAATTGGATTGAATTAATTGGCATTTTATTTGATAAGTGATAATCTAAAATTTAATTGGGATTTAATATGCATGGAATGACATTTATGCCCTTGTATGTGTGAATAGGTGAAAATTGGCCCTAGGGGCATTTTGGTCTTTTGGCCTTTATTGATTATGTTTAATAAAATTGATTTTTTAAGATGAAGGAAATCAAAATTATGGATTTGTCTCCCTCTCACCCGACCCCTCTTTCTCTCTCAAAACCCTCTTCTTTTAGAACTTGATTTTGGGAAGAAAACTTGATTCTTGGAGTGAATTGAAGCTAGCTTTCGAAGAATTAAGCTTGGTTGTGGCTTGAATTTGAGGTAGTTCTTCTCCTCACCCCCTTTAATTGTGAATTTGTTGTTGAGTTTGGAATTGAAAGCATGTTTTTTTTTTTTTAAGATTTGAGTGTTCTTGATTATATGATGAGTGAATTGATGTTTGATTTTGATGAATTGGATCTCTATTGCATGAAGTTGTTGTTGATTTTATTGTGAAGTTGTGGCCGTATGTTATAGGGGATTTTCTAGGTTGAATTCAGGTATTAATTGGATAGTTCGCTGCTGGAAATCAAATGTTTTGGTGTGCTTGAAGCACAAATTATTAAGCTTGAATATTGTTGGTTTAAAGCATGAGTTATGTGGTTATGCAATTAAATTTCCAGGGGATAATATGAGTTTTGATGCATGTTTATGTGTTTTAAACTCCCTAATATTTGCTAGCAATTGAATGTTATAA
Organism: Cannabis sativa; assembly: GCF_029168945.1. NCBI lineage: Eukaryota > Viridiplantae > Streptophyta > Magnoliopsida > Rosales > Cannabaceae > Cannabis > Cannabis sativa. The sequence goes on from NC_083602.1 coordinate 74,537,860, forward strand.
ATTGGAAGTTTTGTTTATGATTTGGGATGAATTGGATTGAGTTTTGAGCTGAAAATCGTGTTTGAAGGTGGCTATTTTCTGGGTTTTCAACCCAAGTACCACGGCATGCTCTGAGCATGTCACTGCCCGCCTCTGCTGATGGAACCTGGGGGTTCGTCCCATGTGCCGCGGCCCGCCCTGGTGTTTTTTGGGCAGTTTTGAGTTGAATTTCAAAAATTCATAACTTTTGATTCCGAACTCCGATTTGGGAGTTCTTTATATCGTTGGAAAGCTCATTCCGAGCTCTGTATGATTATCTGAATTTTAAATGCCATGATTGAATTTTATGAGTATGGAATCAGGGGTTAACCCTAGTTGTGAAAATCCCAAATTTGTGTGACTAGGATTACCGACACCTGATCAGGAGCACCCAGGGATTCAGAATTTCTATCAGTTGCGGGACAACAGGTAAGACAGTGATTAGCACATAGAGTATGCACAGTGGCGCTTATATTGAATATGATATGATTGTTTAGTAACCGAGATTAGGGTTATTACCCTAATATGAACGGTCTAATAGCCTAGGGTTATTACCCTAGTGATGTGTGTGAAAATGCCATGCTATGTTATATGTAATGAGATTCAAGGATTATGCGCTTAAGGCATAATCAGGTTGGACTTCGTAACCATAACCGAGATGAACCATTCTAAGGCCTTATTGTATTTAGACGTGTGAGAGCAACACGTAGGTCTACGCCACGTAAATATAAATAGATGTGTGATCGCAACACATAGGTCTACGCCACGTAGACATAAATAGGCATGTGAATGTAACATGCAGGTCTGTGACACACAGACGTATATGTATGGCATTATTGCTTAAATAGTATAATGAGCATATTATGTTGTTATGTTATATACTGTCTTGTTGGGCTTGGTTCACGGGTGCTCTACTGTGCAGGAAAGGGTAAGGCATTAGCTTATCAGCCATGAGTTTAGAAGCCGGGCGAAGAATGTACATGTCTGAGTCATATCAGACCAAGCGGGTTAAGGGTCTACCAGCGATGTTTTTTGAAACTCTATTTTGCCGCTTATGCCGGCTGAAAGAAAAAGACTGGTAATAAAGTTTGTAAATATTTTTAGAATCCCAAATGTTATAAAGTTTAAATTATTACAAGTTTTATTTCCATCCCGTTTGTTATAAAAGTTTAAATTCTGCGCTATTTTGATTGGTAATCCCGCTTAGGGGATTAGGGTTTCCTAAATAACTCGGGTAACGTGCCTAATTATTTAGGGCGTTACACTTCTGGATGAGGAACATGGGTCAGACAGAAAGGATAATTACCTCTTTTGGATGTGTTGGAAAGATTGTAGCAAAATATACCTCCAGCTCTACATCTTTGTTCAGGGGTTTTGGATTCCTTTTTACCCACTCTTCCATTAAGTTCTTATCTTTTTAATAGCCTGCTTCACCTTGTTTGCCATGATTTCAACAACGACCTCCTTAACATCATCTATTTTGGAATGTATTCCATAAGAATTGAGAGAGTTTATACTTTGGTATGGAGCGACCAAGCTGACTCACTTGAGGTTCTCCATAGTCACCAGACCCTCCACTTTCGGTGCCTTTGGGTTCATGCTATGGTCAAAATTTTACTGAGATTTTTAGAAATCGATTATAAAATAAATTAAGCTTAAAGAAGAAATAAATTAAAGAAGGAGAAATAATGATTTTTGCATTGGGTCATTAATGATCCTTATCAAAAGCTTTGAAGTATTTTTACACAAGAGTGTTCTTTCCGAAGTTCAAGAACCCTAATCCATAGCCCTTGACATGAGAAATTATGTCCCAACTTTTTGTATGAAGTGGCTGTTGGTTTTGTGGTACTAAATCAGGTATGCAGTAGAAAGCAATTTCTAATTACCATTGTACTACATCCTCAGGTTCACCACATGTATATACATTAAATCGGCAAATAAAGAGATGAAAGGAATAATTTACCTCTTGAAGCAAATTAGGGTATCCTTATTTCTTTTCATAAGTTGTATCCTTGGGATGGTGATGAAGAACTCACAGCGTGACCTTTCGAACCTTCTACCACACACAAGGATTAGTGTGGGCTAATGAGATAAATTGTATATTGAGTTCTTGTTTTTTATCTCAACACATGAGCAAAAAATCTGAGAGTGATGATGATGGAAAAAGGTTTAATCTGATTAACCCTTTTTAGGCTTTCTTAAGACTTATACGTAAATAGTTTTAGGTTTATACTATATATAAAATAAAAACCATTAAAGATTTTATTTGAAATAAATATTTTAATTGAAAATAATAATATTTGATTATTTGAATGAATATTTATAGTTAAATCAGTGATAGATATTTATTTCTTATAATCGATTGAGAGAATCTCTCAACCACTTAAGAGAATATCTCAACTACTTGGAGAGAATCTCTCAACTAGGGAATATCTCAACCACTATAAATATTTGTAACTACTTTTCAAATTCAAATAAATATTTATCTTTTAAGTTAATTAATTAATCCAAAAACAAATCCAGTAGGGGAAAACCCTATCCATAGCATATGTCAAGTCTAGTACACAACATTGCATACATCAAGCTCCCAACTTCTGATGCATAAGGATACTTTCTCATGTCCTCCATCTCTTGAGGAGTCTTTGGACATTGATCCTTACACAGAGAAATTCCATGTCTCTACGGAAACTGTCCTTTCTTGGAATTCTCCATTGAGAATATTTCTAGCACCTTATCTATATAAGTTGCTTGAGATAGTGCTAAACTTCTCCTCTTTATATCTCTATAGATTTTGATGCCTAGAACATAACTTTCTTCTTCTAAATCCTTCATTTTGAATTTTTTGACTAACCACTTCTTTATGTCTGATAACCTTTCTACATTATTTTTAATAGGTAGAATACTGTCAACATAAGAACCAGGAGTACCACTATATTACCTTTAAAGTATTTGTATACACAAGCTTCATCTTCATTTTTTTTAAAACCATATACTTTAAGGGTAATATTCCAAGAACTAAAGGCTTGCTTCAATCCATATATGGATTTAATCAATTTGCAGTCCTTTTGATCTTCTCCTTGTTGCACATACCCTTTAGGTTATTCCATATAAATAACTTCATCGAGATTGTCATTCAGAAAAGCAGTCTTAAAGACCAGTTCATGCCGTTCATTTCAGACTTGATCAGTAGGTTCACACTTATTAACTTACCTGTGAAGGGTGATCGACTAACTTGGGATAACCACCGTGATGGTGCGAACCACATTAAGTCAGCCCTAGATGTAGCTCTAGTGAATGGGGATTGGCTCGGTCTCTTCCCGAAGGTAGTGGTTAAGTCCCTTCATACGTGTAATTCGGACCATTTCCCTCTCTGCATTAGTACTACAAACCATGATTCTAGACCGACTAGGTCTTTTCATTTTGAGGCTTGGTAGACTAGAGACCCCCGAAGCTCGCTAATTGTGGAGGATGCCTGAGGCTCTGTGTCTCACGGCTGGGCCCCGACCAGGGTTTTCAAGAAAGTGGGGGCCACTCGCCTTGCACTTTGTAAATGGCAGAAGGTCCAATTCGAGAAACTCGATACTCGTATTGCTAATCTGGAACGCCATCTGAAGGAGATCCAGGACTCACCTACAGGATCGAGGGAATGGAAAGAGGAGGTTGAGAATAGGAAAAATCTCAATGAAGCGCTTAGGCAAAGGGCCATTTACTGGCAGCAAAGAGCCCGTATCTCTTGGATTAGAGAGGGAGACAAGTGCTCCAAATTTTTCTTCACTACGGCTACAATCAGAAATAGACGTAATGCAGTGGAGAGTATAATGAATAGGGACGGGGTGTGGATTAGTAACAGGAGAGACATTGGCAAGGAATTCTCTGGTTTTTTGGGGAGTATTTTCACCAATATTGTTAAGGGGCCACTGGAACGTCTGGACTATCTTATAGGAGATCACCTCTCGGCAATTGATCAAAATGACCGCTTGATAATCCTAGATTATGAGGAAATTCTCCAAACTTTATTCTCCATGGGGAGTTTTAAGGCTCCTGGGCCCGATGGTATGTCGGCCTTATTCTATAATCAGTATTGGAGCTCGGTAGGTGAAGATTTCTGTGAAGCAGTTCGTGATTTCTTCGTTTCGGGTGTAATGCATAAGGGCATTAATGCGACTAACTTAATACTCATCCCCAAGGTGCCCAATCCGAAGAAAGTGACTCAGTTTAGGCTAATCTCCCTTTGCAATGTGGTTTATATGGTGATATCTAAGATCATTGCCAACAGAATAAGACTGATTCTCCCAAGAGTGATCTGTCCCACTCAAGCGGTGTTTGTCCTGGGGAGGAGTATTAATGATAATGATATTCTGGTCCAGAAGATCATCCACTCTCTTAAGCTAAAGAAAGGTAAAGAGGGTTTGTTTGCAATCAAAATAGACTTGGTGAAAGCTTATGACAAGCTCAGTTGGTCGTTCATTGACCACGTTCTTAGCATCTTTAAAGTCCCAAATAAATTCTGCCACTGGGTGCGCCAGTGTATTTCAACAACAACTTTTAAATTGCACCTTAATTGTGGAAAAGTGTGCAGTTTAAATCCGGAATGTGGGCTAAGACAGAGGGATCCTCTTTCTCCGTATCTTTTTATCTGGGTCTCAGAAATACTTTCTCGCCTCCTAGAGTGAGCCTTGGAGTCGGGTAGCATAAGGGGTATCAAGCTGAGTAGAAACGGCCCGAGACTCTATCACCTCTTCTTTGCTGATGATCTCATCCTTGCAGGAAGGGCAACCGTGGCTGAGGCTAAGGGCTTTTGGCAATGTTTGGAGAAGTTCTGTGAGTGGTCAGGACAACGTGTCAATAAGCTTAAGACGTCTATTTTCTTCAGCAAGAACACCAGTTATGGCATGAGAAGAGGGATCATGCATGAACTTGGTATAAATATGGCTGATTCCAACATCAATTATCTAGGCCTCCCGTTGTTTGGATCCAGGCAGAAAAATGCTGATTTCAATTTCATTGTTGAGAACCTTGTCTTGAAGCTTCATGGGTGGAAACTGAAATCCCTATCTAAGGCCGGGCGGGCTACGTTAATCAAATTAGTGGGGATGGCTTTACCGATTTACACGATGCAAACAACTAGGCTTTCTAAGAAGCTGGCCTCAAAAATTGATGGTATGTTTAGAGACTTCTGGTGGGGTTGTGAGCAGGGAAACATGGGTATTTGCCTGAAGGCATGGGACCGTCTTTGCCTTCCAAAGTCTAGGGGAGGCCTGGGTTTCCGTAAAACTTTGGAAATGAACTAGGCACTCCTAGCGAAGTGGGGATGGGATCTCCTGAATGAGAAGCAATCGCTTTGCTGTAATGTGTCGGAAAGCCAAATACTTTAAAGGAAAACCTTTCCTAGAGGGATCTTATAACGGATCTTATTCTTGGTTCTGGAAGAATGTGGTGAAATCCAGAGACTTATTACTGAGAGGAGCGTGCAATCTTATCACTGACGGGAACGATGCAAATGTCTGGTTAGAACCTTGGGTGCTGCTTAGCAAGGATTTCTTCGCTAAACCTATTGGTTCGACCTCTGGGAGTGTGACGAAAGTCGCTGAGCTTCTTACGGAGGATGGGGATTGGGATATTCCTAAACTCCAGACTCATTTTGAATCCGGAACTGTTCGCGACATAATCAAAGGAGGTAAACCTTGGGGAGTAGGAGGAGACAGGTGGGTGTGGACAAAGGAGCCAAATGGCCAATTCTCAACCAAATCAGCTTACCTAATTTTGGCTTTGGAAAGAGCCCCTAATATTGTTGTTGCGCCAGGACATTGGAACAAACTTTGGAGTTCCAAAATCCTAGAGCAGCATAAGGTCCTGTGGTGGAGCATCCTTTCAAATGCCCTCCCTATTAGGGGACTCCTGGCGAAAAGAATCAACATAGACGAACTTTCTTGCCCCCTGTGTGGGGCAGCTGAGGAGTCCATGGAGAACTTGTTCCTCCATTGTGATTTTGTGTACCATTTGTGGAGAGCTTCCCCGTGGGGAATCTTTCCGGTCCCCGACTTTGGAAGCAGAGTCTGGGATTGGGTAACATTTATTTGGAACCTGAAGACGAAAGGGGTGGACACGGACAAGCTATTTCTCTATGCCTCGATCGTTGTGGATACTATATGGAGAACCCGAAATGATAAAGTTCATAACTATTATTCGAGTAACATTAATACTGGTATTGACTCTATTTCTAATTGTTTTACAGATTATGCTGACTGCTTGCTTTCCCCGACAGTAGATGTGTTTCCTCCAGGTTGGTCGACCCCTCCTGAAGACTGGATCAAAATTAACTATGATGTTAAGGTTGGTGGTGAGTACATGTGCATTGCTGCCTTGGCTAGAGATCATTCAGGGACAGTTTTGTGGGGTGTGGCCAACAATCTCAACTTCACAAATCCTTTGATTGGGGAGGCGGTGGCGTGCCAACTTACCATGGAAATTGCTGCTACCAGGGAGCATGAATTTATCATAATTAAGAGTGATTCAGAAGTGGTTATAAATGCAATTAAAGGTGTCCAATCCAATTGGAACATTGTTAATTATGTGTATGCTTGTAATCAACTCTATAAGAAGTTTTTATCTTGTAATTTTTCTTTTATCTCTAGAAGTTGTAACTTTGCGGCTCACAATGTCGCTAGATGGGTTTATGCTTAAACTATCACAGGTATTGTGGAACCCTCGGCTATTCCGAGCTCTATCCTATGTAATGACCGAGAGGTCTAATTTTATAATATTAATCAATGTTTTTATTTCAAAAAAAAAAAATCAATCTAAGAACATCCTAAGCTAACTCATAAGCCGCAACTTAAAATTGTGATTATCATAGGAAAAAATTCTCTTCAAATTTGATAATAAAAATATTTAATATCATAAAAGATAACAAACTTAACTCTCCATCGAGATGCTTTATAGTCTTAGACCAATAATATTTCACTTTTACTCTCTATGGAGATGCTTTATAGTCTTAGACCAATAGTGTCTCACTTTTGCCTTCCATGGAAATATTTTATAGTCTTAGACCATATTCAATAGATAGTAAAATATGTGTACCAAATTTAACTAAAAAATGAATTTGGATTATATTTGGTCAAACTTTTATAATTATGCTGCTATTTTATGGTGTAAATTACCTTTAAAAATCAACAAAAATATTTAATTTTTATTAAAAGTATATTTAAAATTAGAGAAATTTGTAGCATAAATACTTATTTTGTTTAATTTGTTGCTATTAAATACCCAAACTCTAAAAATGGCGGCAAAAGTACTCAAATTCTCAAATTCTATTAATTCCGTTAGTACTTATTTTAATAGTTCTGTTAAGTCCTCCAAGAATGCCACGTGGCGATTTTCAATTGGTATATTATTATTAAAATAATTTTAAAATGAAAAATAAATGAAATAAAATATTTTTTTTCTTTCTTCACTCTCTTCTCCGTCTCTTCAATTATCTCCTTCTCGACTTCCCTCTCGCCCAACTTCTGACCAGCCCAGGGCTCTCTCAGGCCACCGACAGCCCAAACGGAGGCCACTTCCAACTTTTTCGACTCCCAAATGTCCCAACCCCGAGCCTCACCCTCTCGATCACCTCAGTCGGCGTCCATGGGATTCACCCGTCGATCGACCAGATCACCACAAGGGTTTTTGGAAACTATTCATAGTGAGCATGATAATACCAAATCAAGATTCAAACATTTGCATCTCTCCATAAACAGTATTATCAATCCCATAACTACCAAACCCCAAAACTATCATATCAAAATGATTAAAACTTCCCAAAACACAAAACCCACCTGCTCAAATTTTGTGAATCTCAAAGAAGAACAAATGCATTTCACATTCAATCTCTAAACACAAAACTCAAGCATTCCAATCTAAAAAATCTGACCCACTACAGGAATTATTAAGAAAAAAATGAAATGGGCAAGCTTCAAATTGGAAGAAAAAAAATATCCAGATGCTAGAAACCATACAAAGCAAAGCAGAGATATTGAATAACAACATAAGCAAGTGAATAAACTAAAGCTTCTTCTTTTTTTCCCCCTTTCAAAGAGATGGACAAAGATGAAAATCTACCATTTCTTTTTACAGATCTTTTGAGATGATTCCAAAATGGGTTAGCTGGTAAAAATAGTTGGCTTTGAGATGGAGATCGGAGGTGGTTAAAAGTAGAGCCAAAGTAATATATCTACTCTATATAAAATGTGGCTATATAATAGAATTCTTGGTTTATGAGAAATTATTAGGTGACTTTTTTTTTATAACGATTTATTAAAATAACGATTTTTTAATTCTTAGTTTCACTATTTTTGTGGCTAAGTAACATCAAGTTTAATGATTCTCGATTAACTTTCATCTGCCATCCACCATTCATATTATTAATTAAAAAAACGATTACCTTTCAAATCCTTAATTTATCTTCCTCTCCAATCTAATTTTTTTAAATCTCAAACCCTAATCCCAATCGTATTTTCTCCACAAGAAAAGCTGCAATCATATACAACTCAAAGCTTTATTAATGAATCGGCAAGTTGTATCACAATCATTTTCTCCACAAAAGAAAAAATCTACGAAGAAGAAAAGCTCCAATCGTATACTACTTAAAGCTTAATTAAGGAATCGACAATTCGTACAGTGTTTGCCGCTGAAGAATCGTCAAACTTTGCTTTTAACTAAAAGACCGCCTAATCAAGCGCCGATTCTGCCAGAGATGCGTCGAATTGGAGAGTTAGCGGGAGGTACGACGACTATCCAATGGGGGTCTACTATTGCATCAGTTTCCTGCCGAACAACATACAACCCAAACCCAAAATGACTTCTGCTCCAATTCAAACAAATCTTCTTATGACGCCTTACAAAATGGGAAAGGTTCAATCTTTCTCATAGGTAACCATCTTTCTTCTTTGATTATGAGTCTTGTTCAATGTTTTTGTTTTCTGTCTTTCGATTAATTTTATTACTGATTGTTTCTTTTTTTTTTTTAAAAAAAAAAACTTAATTTGTGTAAATTGAAATAATAATAATAATAATAATAGTAGTAATAATAAACAATTATATTACAATTCAGTTTCTAAAGTCAGATTAGATGTCACGATGGCATCTGATCTTTGACTCTGGTAGGGAGAAAGGGAGATATACGTTGGTACATTTTTTGCTGTTGATTGTCAATATGACTTTTCTTCAATTTTTTTTTTATTTGTTTCAATTGCTTTTTGTTTACTGTACATAATTTTAACCTGTATAACCTTTGATAGAGCATTGGCTTCTTTTTCTATTTCGAAATCCAAAGCTTGTTTGTCTAGAACTAAAAAAATTGTTAGTAAAGTCTTAATTTTAGCTAAATGTGTGTACTTGATGTTGATTTCTTCCAGGGTTGTCTTGGCATCCTTGACTCGACAAAGGTCATAAAACAATTGTTGGGTTTTATGCCCTAAATAAAACTCTGTTTCAATGTAATCCAGATTATTCAATATCAATAAAGTAACAGAAGTATTTTTTTCATTCATTTGTGTATGTTTTGGTTCACTTAATCAATTGTTTGTCTATTTGATTTATAAATTCATCCAAACCCCTTTTCACATACTTGATCATGTTTATTGTGTTGTCAACACAGTGGAAAGTAAACATGACTATGTGAATAAAGTATTCCTAGATTTATCAGAACACTGGGTTTTACTGATATGACAATCTACAACAGAGTTTACTTGCATTTGGAGAAATGTTATGTTCTTTCCAGAACATAGGTTAAAGTAAAGCTCAGGTTGGATGCATGGTGTATGCATTGGAATGGACCGATATTGAACTTTGAATTAGATTTTTGAAACTTACCGTAAATATCTATTCAATTCAATATCATAAGTTGATCCTAGATCACATGATCGAAATCCTGATATGGTTAGGCTCAATTTCAAGAGTATTATTCGTGTTCTTTGATTTGTTAGTTAAGCCTAATCTTTAGTCAGGGCAATACATACATTTTGGGAACACGGTAGTGCAATTGAGTGGGAGCGTTAACATAAATATGGAATCTATAGCTTCTATCTGGCGAATAGTAAGCAAAGGATGATTTCCTTCGAGCTTAATTAAACGAGATAAATGATTGAGTACTCATTTCACTTAGTTGAAATATCATTTATACAGGGTTAAGTGTTTTAAGGATAAAATACATTGTATGGTGTTACGGTAATTTAGTCCCTTTACAGTGTAAATCATCCATATAGAGGATCATTGATCACATTAGGATTATAACAATGGATAACTAATGATGTGTCTATATGGTGGAACATATAGAGCATTCTATATACTGAGAGTGCAATTCTGAGTTCTATGTGTGGATTCAACGAAGAATTAATAAGTCAGTGAATTTAAGTGGTAAATTCTAGACCTGCTTATTGGAAGCTCGGATATATAGACCCATGGTCCCCTCACTAGTTGAGATAATATTACTTGTAAGACTCATTTAATTGATTTTAATTAATCAATTAAAAATTCTCAAGATAGACTTGTCTATTTGAGAATTTATCACTTATTAAGGGCAAAACAGTAAATATAGATTTTTGAAGGGCATATTTATTAATTAGGAAACTTTAATTAGTTTCATTATTAATAAAATAAATGACAATATATTATTTGATAATTAATTTTAATTATTAAATAATTAGATTTGACATTTATGTGGTTGGACAAAGGAATTGGCAGTTTTTGACAAAACAGGAAACTATCAGTGTAGGAAAAGGAAAGTTGAAAAAGTGGCAAGCCTTGTTTCCACAATGCCTAGGCCGGCCACTTAAGCTTCCTTTTCTCTATGATTTTTTCAATTTTAAATGTCAATCATAGCCCTGGGTGGTCTTCTATAAATAGAAGGCAAAGGCTTCAGAGTTGAAAATAACTATACATTTGATACACAACATTATTCTGACAGAATTTTCTCTCTGAAAATTCTCTCTGGGCCGCCACCCTCTCTCTCTCTATTCCTTCACTGTTTCGAAATCTATAAGTGCTAGAGTAGTGCCCACACACATCAAGTAATACCTCAATCATAGTGAGGAAGGCTGTGTAGAATTCAAAAACAACAAAGAATGACTATCAGGCTCAGATCTTGATTATACTCTGCTACAGAAAGGAATCAAGGGTTAGAGATCTGAGTGGGAGGAGACATATATTCCGCTGCACCCAATGTAAGATTTCTGATACTCTTATGTGTTTAATTTTCTATCGTTTTAGAAGTTCATATTTAGGTTGTTAAATCAACATACTTGTGAGTAGATCTAAGTTCTTTGTAAAATAACTTCCAACAACTGGCACCAGAGCCATGGTAATTGATTTGCTTGCAAGAAATTTGGACTTAAAACGATTTGCTTGTTTTTTGGATGGTATCATGTTGCTTTGAGTGTCATATTGATGTTTGATTGTTGTTTGTGAATTCTGGGAAAAATAGTTACTTTTCTGTCTCTGTAATTATTTTTGTTGGATAGTTTGGAAAATTCTAAGCAATTTACTTTTTTACAAAACTCGATTTCGATTTAATTTGAATTAGTTATGAATTTTTGAAAATTAGAAAAATCGAGATGATGAACCTCATCACACGCGCGCGGAATGGCTGCATGCAGCCTCCCTGCGCCGTGTGAGCTTGGCCATTCCCCCTAGAACGCGCGCGGATGAGCATGCATAGCATGCCATCCGTATAGTTCATCCAATTTTTCAATTTTTTTGATTTTTCATGCTATTTCATGGAATTGAATTCCGATTTTTTGTGTAGTTTTGTATGTTAATTTTTGTTTTTCAAATTTCAAATCTAATTATCAGAAATAAATTAATTTTAATTTTTAAAATTAATTTTAGATATTAGTGTAATTTGATTTTGAAAATAGGAAAAATCAAGTTTTGCTTACCTTTTTTCTTATTTCCTTTAAAATTTGATTATTTTATTTTTTTTAAGGTCAGATATTTTTTTTTTTTGGTAACTTGACCTTAATTAAAATAAGATCAAAATAATCATGATAATTTTAAAAGAGGAAATAAGGTATTTTTGTTAACTTTTAAATTTTGTTATTTTTTAATTAAATTAAATTGTATAACAAGAAAAGGGTACGTATTTACCATTTTCTATTTTATTATTTGATTTATTAAATAACATGAAATTTAAAAGGAAAGTTAGCAATTTAATTTTGAAATGACATTTAGGTTACCCAAAACCTAATTTTTCAAAATGGTAGGTTTAATTTTAATTTTATTTTTCGAAATACATGTTTAAAATTAAATAAATCCTACATCCAACTATCCAAATCTAACATTGTTGCAGGAGTATGTGTTTTAGATTGTTTGTAAGTTTTCTAAAACCTATTATTGCTTGATCTAAATTGCCTTGGTTAACTTGATGATAGATCCTATGATCTAATTTTAACCAAAGGTTCAATTGATGATAGATCAAGTAAATAATTTGTAACAGGTAATTTTTACAAACTTCTTTCATCTGTGTATGACCTAGCAACATGATAGGATCCATCCAAGTGTGTATGCCTGTGTGAGCCTATATGTTTAATTTCTGTTATAGATACATATAGGTTGTTGTTGCTAAATAAAATATCATAACTGGTAGATTTTATTTAAGCTCATTTAGTAGTGAGCCTATTCAATTAATAACAGTTGTTCATTTTAAGGTTAAATTCCTCTCTTTTGGGCCTTGTGTGAGAGTTGGGAGCCTTAGAAGTGGGTACGACATACTGGACCCAGCCCCCCCTCACATGAACAACCCCAATTGTGAAGGCCCATTTGCCTGATTTGGATAACTGTGCTAGGTTAATTATATTAGTTTGACCTAATAAAAAATTGAGTAGCAACATAATTAATTTCATTCTTCCTTGAAATTAATTTAAGAAAAACATAGTTTGAATAGTTATATTCTGGAAAACTATATGTATTTTTCTTGTGTTTAATTAAATATGGAATTATAACCATATAAATTCTTTCTGAATCTTAATTTTATAATTTCATTAGATATTCCTATTTAAGTTGAGATTTAGTTAAATCTATCAAATCAACTTAGATTTGAATATTTTTTTTGAATTTCCTATTATAAATTAAGTTGAGGAATTTTAGGAATTGGTTATTAAGATTCTTTAGATATTTTTTAAGTTGATATTTATAAATATGGGAACTTAAAATGGAATATCTTCTAAATTAAGTGGTTACTACTTAATTGGTAATATTTAATTAAGTCATTGATTGAAGAATATTTTAAGTTGGGTATTTAGATTTTTTCTAAACAACTTAAATAAGATATTTTTCAAAATTATTCCATTTTTGAAATTTAATCAAAGTTTTTACTTTAATTTATAATATTTCATTATTGAGATATGGAATATAAATGATTAAACAAAATACATTTTTTTTAAATAATGAGCTTTAATCAAGAGAAATTCGATCTCCATTGTTGGTTTTACATAGCTATTGTTTTAGTGAGTAATCCTCCCTAATGGAGGAACGTTCATTAGCAAGTTAGCGCCGTTTAATCTCGAAAGATAAGTATTCTTATAAGTTTTTTATATGGTTTATGACCACCCTAATGGTGGCGACTGTATAAGACTTACAAGAGTGCGAAACAATGGTAGAAGCTCATAAGATAGAATTGCCTTGACTCTCGCCTAAACGGGACAACGCTGAATTCCAATCTTGATCGAATAAAAGGTTGCTAGAATGTTTGACATTTTAGATGAATTGACAACTCTATTCAATGGATGATGCTTTGACTCTCGCCTAAACGGGACACTGTATTAGTTTGTTGGAAACCTTGGAAAATAAACTATGTTAGATTTAGTATTTTTATAACATATGTGATTATTTGTTTTCTGAACCTGTGTATGAATTTATAGAGCCAAAACCTTACTTCTGTTTATTGATATGTTGTAGTGCCAATATGAATAACCCTCATCCCGATCCACTCCTAGTTAGTATCTTTGCAAAAGAACTCAATAGTGTGAAAATGCATCCTGGTAGTTGCATTAACTCGCACCTATTGTTGATGAATTTGAAATTCCAAAAGGCAAATCTACTAGGAATTGATTTATCAAAGGAACAATGGGTAAGACTCATACTTTATAGTCTTCCTCAGGGGTATGACAGTTTTGTTCTATATTACTTATTGAACAATCCTCACTCCTCCGACATGGACAAACTCGAGACTGAGTTGAGGGCCCATGAGCGGAATCTGATTGCAATGGGACCTCCTGGTATTGCAAACTTTAATCAGAGGAAGAAGACTAAGCATGAGGGCTCTAACAAAGCTGCTTCTTCAAGTACAATTATCAGACATCATGTTCTTTGTGCGAATTGTAATGGAAAGGGACATAAAGAAGAACAATGTCCCAGGCTTCTAGACAATTCAAACAAAAGTGATGCTTTTGTGTTTGAATCATGTGTTTTAGAGAACGACAAATCCACCTGGATTGTTGATTCTAGATCTACTAACCATGTATGTTCTTCATTGCAGCTCCTTGAAACTTGGGAGAATCTTCACCCAGATGAGTTAAAGCTTAAAGTTGGAAATGACGAGTTGGTATCAGTTAAAGCAAGAGGAACAGCCCGAATCAAGTTTAATTCTAAGAAGTTTTTACTTTTAGAGAATGTTTTATATATTCCCAATTTTAGTAGAAACTTAGTGTTTCATGTTTACAGACACAATTTTATATATTGAATTTTTCGAGTTCAAATTGTTCAATTTCTCGTAATGGATTTCATATATGTGTTGCAAACATGGAACAAGGGCTTTATGTTTTAAGACCTGATACTCAAATCTCACTAAATACTGAACTTTTCAATGTAGCTAAACCTAGAAGCCTTAAGAGAAAAGAGATTGATAATGATGATCAAACTTATCTATGGCATTTACGTTTAGGTCATATAGGTTTTGATAGACTCAATAGGCTAACCAAAGACGGTCCATTGAAAAATGTCGTCTTAGGAGAACTGCCAGTCTGCGAGTCTTGCCTAGAAGGAAAAATGACCAAACGTTCTTTCTCTGCGAAGGGAGAGCGTGCCAAAGAACCCCTAGGGTTAGTACATTCAGATGTTTGCGGACCGCTGAATGTAAAAGCCAGAGGAGGTTATGAGTATTTCGTCACTTTCATTGACGATTTCTCTAGATATAGTTTTCTTTACCTAATGCAAAAGAAATCTGAAACGTTTGAAAAGTTTCAGGGATTTCATGCTTTGGCTCAAAACCAATTAGGTAAAACATTAAAGATCTTGCGAATTGATAGGGGTGGAGAATATATGGATATGCAATTCAAAGATCATTTAACTGAACTTGGAATTGAATCCCAATATACTGCCCCAAGCACTCCACAGCAGAATGGAGTTGCAGAAAGAAGAAATCGCACTCTCTTAGAAATGGTTAGGTCTATGCTGAGTTATTCAACTCTGTCTACGTCCTTCTGGGGATATGCTATTCAAATGGCAAACGACATTTTAAATGTTGTACCATCTAAAGCAGTCCCTAAGACACCCGTCGAACTATGGAATGGTCGTACACCTAGTTTACGCCATTATAGGATTTGGGGGTGCCTTGCTCACGTCTTAAGAAAGAAAGAAGGAAAACTGGAATCGCGAACTGAAGTTTGCATGTTTGTCGGAAATTCTAAAGAGACTAGGGGTGGACAATTCTATAGTCACAAGGATAACAAAGTGTTTGTTTCTACAAATGCTACTTTCCTTGAAGATAACTATATGAAAGACAACAAACCGAAAAGTGAAATTGTATTAGAGGAAATGCTCACAGATACTGTTCCTTCAAATGTACCATCCTCTTCTACTCAAGAAGAGGAACATCCCACTCCCTCAGTTGTAGCAACTGAGAAAACTACTACCAAAGCTCCTGTTGAGAAGGTCACCGCTCCTCGTCGTAGTGGGAGGATTTCTACAAAACCATCTCGTTATGGCTTGGATGGTGAAATCAATATGGTCGTTGGTGACGGTATTGATGACGACCTATTAACCTATAAACAGGCAATGGCAAGTCCGCAACGGAAGCGATGGTCAGTCGGTATGGATTCAGAAATGGATTCCATGAAAAAGAACAAAGTCTGGGAATATGTAGAACCACCTGATGATTTTTGTCCAATTGGATGTAAATGGGTCTACAAGAAGAAAAGAGGTGCTGGAGGCGAAGTCGAAACTTTCAAAGCTAGACTGGTCGCCAAGGGTTATACCCAAAGAGAAGGTGTGGACTATGAGGAAACTTTTAGTCCGGTTGCCATCCTCAAATCCATCCGAATTCTTCTCTCCATAGCTGTCGCTTTAGATTATGAAATTTGGCAAATGGATGTCAAGACAGCCTTTCTTAATGGGCTTCTTGAAGAAACCATCTATATGGAGCAACCAGAAGGTTATGTTCTTCCTGGGCAGGAGAATAAAGTTTGCAAATTAAATAGGTCCATATATGGACTTAAGCAAGCTTCTCGCTCATGGAATAAAAGGTTTGATGAGATCATCAAAACCTACGGCTTTCATCAGAATGAAGATGAACCTTGTATTTACCAACTCAAGGAGTAGTATTCCTGGTCCTTTATGTTGATGACATTTTGATCATTGGCAACAATGTCAAGAAAATGACTCACATCAAGGAATGGCTTGACACTCAATTCGACATGAAAGACTTGGGTGAGGCAACCTATGTTCTCGGTATTCAGATTGTCAGAAACCGAAAGAACAGATCACTTGCTCTCTCTCAAACAACTTACATTGACAAAGTTCTAGAGAGATTTTCCATGACCAATACCAATGGGGCAAACATGCCCTCTAGACATGGTATCCGTCTATCTAAGGAACAGTGTCCTACTGATCCTCGAGAGATAGAAGACATGGCCAAAATTCCTTATGCTTCTGCAGTTGGAAGTCTAATGTATGCTATGCTATGCACTAGACCTGACATCTGCTATGCAGTTGGAATCGTGAGCAGGTATCAGTCAAATCCAGGACGGGTACATTGGAATGCTGTTAAGTATATTTTGAAATACTTAAAGAGTACAAGAGATTATGTATTAGTCTACAAGGGTGGTGCTTTAAATCCCTTAGGCTATACAGACTCAGATTTCCAGGGATGTCTTGAAGACAGGAAATCTACATCTGGGATGGTGTTTACTCTTGGGGGTGGAGCAGTGGTTTGGAGAAGTGCTAAACAAACTGCGATTTCGGATTCTACCATGGAGGCAGAATACATAGCTGCGGCTGAAGCAGCTAAAGAGGTTGTCTGGCTTAGGAAGTTCTTCACCAGTCTCGGTGTAGTTCTTGGAATGGAAAGGCCTCTAGTCCTGCTTTGTGATAACAATGGAGCTATAGCCAACAATAAGGAACCTCGGAGCCACAAGAAAAGTAAGCATATAGAAAAAAAGTATCATATTATCAGAGAATATGTGGCAAGAGGGGATGTACTGGTGGAGAAAGTGGATACGCAGGATAACTTAGCTGATCCATTCACCAAAGTCTTGGCAGTAACTTCATTCGAAAAGCACCGTCAGAATTTAGGATTAATTGAAATGTACTGATTTGTTTTATATTAGTGCAAGTGGGAGTTTGTTGGGTTTTATGCCCTAAATAAAACTCTGTTTCAATGTAATCCAGATTATTCAATATCAATAAAGTAACAGAAGTATTTTTTCATTCATTTGTGTATGTTTTGGTTCACTTAATCAATTGTTTGTCTATTTGATTTATAAATTCATCCAAACCCCTTTTCACATACTTGATCATGTTTATTGTGTTGTCAACACAGTGGAAAGTAAACATGACTATGTGAATAAAGTATTCCTAGATTTATCAGAACACTGGGTTTTACTGATATGACAATCTACAACAGAGTTTACTTGCATTTGGAGAAATGTTATGTTCTTTCCAGAACATAGGTTAAAGTAAAGCTCAGGTTGGATGCATGGAGTATGCATTGGAATGGACCGATATTGAACTTTGAATTAGATTTTTGAAACTTACCGTAAATATCTATTCAATTCAATATCATAAGTTGATCCTAGATCACATGATCGAAATCCTGATATGGTTAGGCTCAATTTCAAGAGTATTATTCGTGTTCTTTGATTTGTTAGTTAAGCCTAATCTTTAGTCAGGGAAATACATACATTTTGGGAACACGGTAGTGCGATTGAGTGGAAGCGCTAACATAAATATGGAATCTATAGCTTCTATCTGGCGAATAGTAAGCAAAGGATGATTTCCTTCGAGCTTAATTAAACGAGATAAATGATTGAGTACTCATTTCACTTAGTTGAAATATCATTTATACAGGGTTAAGTGTTTTAAGGATAAAATACATTGTATGGTGTTACGGTAATTTAGTCCCTTTACGGTGTAAATCATCCATATAGAGGATCATTGATCACATTAGGATTATAACAATGGATAACTAATGATGTGTCTATATGGTGGAACATATAGAACATTATATATACTGAGAGTGCAATTCTGAGTTCTATGTGTGGATTCAACGAAGAATTAATAAGTCAGTGAATTTAAGTGGTAAATTCTAGATCTGCTTATTGGAAACTCGGATATATAGACCCATGGTCCCCTCACTAGTTGAGATAATATTACTTGTAAGACTCATTTAATTGATTTTAATTAATCAATTAAAAATTCTCAAGATAGACTTGTCTATTTGAGAATTTATCACTTATTAAGGGCAAAACAGTAAATAGAGATTTTTAAGGGCATATTTATTAATTAGGAAACTTTAATTAGTTTCATTATTAATAAAATAAATGACAATATATTATTTGATAATTAATTTTAATTATTAAATAATTAGATTTGACATTTATGTGGTTGAACAAAGGAATTGGCAGTTTTTGACAAAACAGGAAACTATCAGTGTAGGAAAAGGAAAGTTGGAAAAGTGGCAAGCCTTGTTTCCACAATGCCTAGGCCGGCCACTTAAGCTTCCTTTTCTCTTTGATTTTTTTAATTTTAAATGTCAATCATAGCCCTGGGTGGTCTTCTATAAATAGAAGGGAAAGGCTTCAAAGTTGAAAATAACTATACATCTGATACACAACATTATTCTGACAGAATTTTCTCTCTGAAAATTCTCTCTGAGCCGCCACCCTCTCTCTCTCTCTATTCCTTCACTGTTTCCAAATCTATAAGTGCTAGAGTAGTGCCCACACACATCAAGTAATACCTCAATCATAGTGAGGAAGGCTGTGTAGAATTCAGAAACAACAAAGAAGGACTATCGGGCTCAGATCTTGATTATACTCTGCTACAGAAAGGAATCAAGGGTTAGAGATCTGAGTGGGAGGAGACATATATTCCGTTGCACCCAATGTAAGATTTCTGATATTCTTATGTGTTTAATTTTCTATCGTTTTAGAAGTTCATATTTAGGTTGTTAAATCAACATACTTGTGAGTAGATCTAAGTTTCTGGTAAAATAACTTGCAACAACAATGTCCCTCAACCACATGCCATTTTGTACTGAAATTCTGTGTTTTAATATTCCCAGTTTGATTATTTAATTAAGTGATTAATTAAATGCGGAATAATGAAATTGGTACTGAAAACAGTTTTTTCGTAGTTACAAAATACAACTCATTAACTCCAGAGAAACCCAGAAAAACAAACAGTGCATAAAAGTAAAAACACACAAGATTTTTGTACGTAGTTTCAACAATCCTTTCAGATTGTTACTAGTCCACGGGACCACGCCCAGAGATAAGATTCATTAGATCGGTATCAAAAATACAAAGTAATTGACTTATGCATAAATAGACTCCCTCTTATTGTATGTCGCAAGCTTGATGTATTCCACCTACTAACCGAATCTTGATAAAACTCCAAGAGCTCGAACTCCCTTCGATCACCTTGAAGAGTGCTTGAATCCTCCCGATTCAAGGCTTAAAGGCTATCTCCCGAAAGCCTATACAACCATCTCCCGAAGGTTGTGTGCTTGTATCATCCCGATGCAAGACTTCAAAAGCAATCTCCCGAAAGCTTGTAAAACCCTTCTCCCGAAGGTGTGCTTGTATCCTCCCGACGCAAGACTTCAAAAGTAATCTCCCAAAAGCTTGTAAAACCCTTCTCCCGAAGGTGTGCTTGTATCCTCCCGATGCAAGACTTCAAAAGCAATCTCCCGAAAGCTTGTAAATACCCTTCTCCCGAAGGTGCACTGATGTTCTTCTTCGTTGTAGACTTGAATACAGACTCAAGACAATACAAACAACAAATAAACAGAGTAAGAGTAGAACAACTCTTCTCTACATAACAAAGACACTCTTTCCTAAAGATTTGAAAGTGAATGAAAGAGATAATAAACCTAGCTACTATAAGATGTATTTATAGTGAATATACGTCTTATTGACAGCTTACATTCGGTCTGAACAAGACCTCAGCCCACTAGAAACTTCCCTAAAATAATTCTTCAATCAGTCCAGAAATTTCTGTTTCTGTACCTACAGAATCGTGGGCAGTAACTACAACTTTCCTTGTATAGAAAAGGAAAGTTTAGCTCCAGTTTTCTCTTCAAGAAATCTGATCTGAGAAAATGGAAAACTCAACACAAGATCAGATTATACAGCTGGTTAGATAAAAACGAAATGGGTAACCAAACTTACCATTTTTACCTTTTTTTCCAAAAATAGGAAAGCTAGACAACTTTCCTTCCAAGTTTGAATACACAAAATAGGAAACTATATTAAGCACATACCAGCCGAAATTAATAGGAAATAATAAAATATTTTTGCAAAAATGGAATTAACATGTACTACTCCCAAAGAACCTCCAATGGGGGTCTTCTCATTTCAGAAGCAACTGGAGTTTTTGATACTGCTCAAGGGTAATTCTACTGATCTATTTATTGCAAGTACTTTTATTTTAAATTCATGCTTTCTACTCACTTGAAAGTTGTAAAATATTTGTGTGTGGTTCTATTATATATAAGTACCCTGATACACCTGGTATTTGGACAAAAGAGCATGTTGAAGCTCGAAAGCCTTGTTGATGGTGTTCACGCTAAAGGTGGTGTCTTTTTCTGTCAAATTTGGCATGTGGGAAGAGTTTCAAATGTAGGTGAGTCTTAGCATCTGCTATAGGATCTTAATATACAATATGATGACCTTATGAATAGAATTGTTGGCCAAATGTAAGTATGTACGAAAATATGATTGTATAGACTTGTGACACTATTAATTGTTAATTACCGAGTATAATATCAATTAGCTGGAATGAGAAATTAAAACGCAGAGTTGTGTTTATTTAGTATACTTGAAATTTTCCTAGAGACTTTGATTTTGTGTTTATTTAATTTTTATGTTGTTTCTTCAGGCCACTGTAGATGATCTACAAGAGGCGATTCATAAGACAACTACGTAATTGTTAATATTCATTTGTTTGGTCAAAATTAATTTTCACTTGTAACAATTGTTAATTATATGATTTCTAATTAGTTTGGTCTATTAGTTATAGAATTTTGAGAGGTTTACCTATTAAGAAGTGAACTTTTATTTAAGTTTCAGTTCATTTTTAGCTTATCATTATCATGAATTTTTTTATTTTGTTAATTGGTACATAATTAAGTATTTGTAATAAGTTTTTTCTTTATGGAGTGGTAGAGCTTCTTTAGCATCCATACTCTGTACCTACAACATAGGATTTTTCGGGAGCTTGTTAAATCGTTTTGCTTCTAACTTTTTTTTACTCTTGAAAACACAATTAAACGTGACCGAATAAATGAATTTTTATCTCATTAATTTTCATTCATGCTTTAATTCCTACTCATCCTTTTGAATCAGTGATTTTTTTTATTAGGAAGGTTGGGAAGTATACACAACCTCTTAACTTTGTGAGCCATAAAATATTGATCAAATGAATCATGGTGCACATGTATATTTTTTTTCTTCCAGGAAGTTGTCTTATTTATTTGTTAGCATTCATCATATACTAATAAGTTTTATGTGTGATTATGTGATTAGGTTTTTGTATGAGATATAGAGTAGTTTGGTTTTTGATTGTATGTGTTTAGAGCTTAAATTTGTTGCTTATGAAAATTCTAAGCTCCATATCTCCTTTGTGTTTTATGTTGCAAGGTTATGGTGAATGTGTATATAGGATTCTAATAGATTATATTTTCGACACGATATGGTAAGTATTAAGGAGTTGTTAAATTTATGCATCTCAATAATTTAGTTCGTTATAGTGTTGTTTCTACTGTCCAACACATATGGTATTGGACACTTTGTTCTATTATTATTAAAACATATATATTACACTCTCTTGATTATCAATTTACTATTTCATCACTGATTGAGAAATATTGTTCTTTTCTAATAGGACTATACTTTTCATTGTGGCTGCCATTTCTACTTTTAATTGTAAGTACGACACAAATGCACGAACAACTAGTACAGATGCTATGATTAATCATATTCTAATTAATTTCTTCCTTGTTTAAAACCCAACTCTTATGGTAATATAAATTCATTGATGATGATCAATATAGTAATTTCACAAATTGTAGACAATATTAATTATGGGAACTAAGCTTCAAGTAATCATTACAAAGATGGGATTAAGCACAGCTGATGAATACTATGTTCTCTAAGGATGTCTAATGTTGAAAACGACTACTATGAACTTGAAGGCACACCATCTCACAACAATGGACCAGCTGCAGCAAGTGAAACACAAGAGAATAACTATAAAGTTGAGAAGGATATAGGTGAGGAAGTGGTTCAGGAGCCAAGCTCCTCCTCACAACAAATTGAGGTAAAAATTTTCTTATCTCACTTTTCATTTAAGAAGTGAAATAGATAACACTACTATTTTACTCTTATAATATTTTTTTTTCCTTTCTTTCTTTTCTTTTGGTCATGTACATTTTGTTGAAGATGATGATATGTATAAGCTTGAACTTGGCAAAAATTGCTTAATACATACTGGTAAAAATATATCCAATACCAATACATGTTGTATTGATAGATTATGATTTTTATTCTTTAGGTATGATCTACTCATAAGCCAACTTAGTTTAACATTTTATAGTCAGTTTTGTTAATGGATGAATACCAATTTGGTTCAAATGCTAAGAAGTAAGAAGGTTTTGTCATGAATATGAATGATATATTATTAATGCAATATAAATAGAGTGACTTTTTTGACAATTATAAACCGTCATTTAAAGTAACTTTTTCTGTCTGTTACTATTTGATAGAAGTCTTT
Organism: Cannabis sativa; assembly: GCF_029168945.1. Classification (NCBI taxonomy): domain Eukaryota; kingdom Viridiplantae; phylum Streptophyta; class Magnoliopsida; order Rosales; family Cannabaceae; genus Cannabis; species Cannabis sativa. The sequence goes on from NC_083602.1 coordinate 74,561,125, forward strand.
CCCAACAGTTATAAACAGTCACTTAAAGTGACTTTTTCCAATAGTTGTAAACCGTTATTTAAAGTGACTTTTCTCAATAGTTATAAATCATCATTTAAAGTTCTGCATTTTTATCCAACAATTTGAGGAACCGATAAGAAATAATATAAAAGATAGTTATAAACCGAAAAACCAATTTAATAGTAGTGCTCATTTATAGATCGGGTAGTAATATGAGTTTTATGATAAATTAATTACTTTATATTAAAAGAGTCATTTAGACCATATTAATAAATTAAAATATATATATGATTATTTTTTGTATAATTTCTAATTAAATTATATAGTACCTAACATAAAACTAAAACTAAGTATACGTGCCTTGCACGTAACTTTCTCCTAGTATATATCTATTCTATATAAAGTGTGTCTATATAACTGAAATTCTTGGTTTATGAGAAATTCATGGGTGACTTTTTATTTTTATTTAATAAAATAATAAAATATTATTTATATATAATAAAATAATAATAAAACAAATCCCATTAGTATTTGAACTGATATTAAATATTCGAGAATCACAACCCATTTAAAAAGAAAATTTATATATAATAAAATAATAATAAAACAAATCCAATTAATATTTGAACTGATATTTGAAGAAATCAAACTAATAAGGCCAAAAAAACTAAGATGAAAAGAGAGAAATCTTAGCAAGATATTATATTTGACGAAGAAAGCCAAAAAAAAAAAAGTCAAATAGCAAGATATTATATGAATCCATATAATTCTTATTATTATCATTAACACACGAACATATTCTTTGTACTCTTTCATCTAGAACTCTCACATAATTCAAGAGCAAAAAACCAATTTTAAGATCTAATCACAACGATATTTCCTTTACCACAATCCTAAATAGATTATATAAACAAATAATCATCTCCACTTATATTCACACAAAAAGAATTAAGCTATCCTTGATTAATTAACACGTAGTTCTAATAATGAGTTCATTACGTTCATTACAATCATTAAAGCTCGACGTAACTCTTTCCCTTAACTTATCATCACAATCAAACACGACGTTGTTTTCAATTGAGTAGTACAAAATTTTTATTAACTAGAGTGCTCATGTAGTGATATTTGTAAAGTAGTCAAGGTTTATTTGATTAATTAGAGTGCTCATGTGGTTAGCTATAGAGGGATAATAGGTCAATAGTTTATTTTTTCTTGGTCGACGTACTTTTTTTATACTAATTAAGATTCATTCTTGAGTTTTTTATGGTATCAAAGGGCAAAAGTCTTACTTCAGAAAATTGAATTCAAGTACCTTCCATAGAAGAATGACATTACTCTCAAACGTGATAACAATTAATTATATATGATTATTTGTTGTGTCACGATCAAACTATATAGCATCTAAAAATTATTTGGACAATATAATTTTTTCTTATGTTTTTTAATAACTTTTTTCTTTTTCTAAAACTTTTTTAATAGGCCTAAGTTTAACAAAGATTTAGATACATAAGCACTATTGCTTAAGCAATATAAATAGAAAAAATCTAAAAAAAAAAATCAAACTTTAAATAAAACTAACAATATGTGTGTTTAGAGTCTAATTTTGTGTTTGCCACTTCAATTAATTGCAGGTCAATAATAGTGAGGAAGACTTTGAGAAGGCATTGAAGCAATCGGGTATACTTTGATTGAGATGTATATGACTAATGATTATGATCCCTTTTTATTTAAAAGCAACCAACCCAGACTTGTCAAAAATCCTACATCATGTGTATAAAAAAAAACAATACTAATGAATATTAGTATGACCATTAGTATCATTCATTAATTAATTAACAAATGGATAATTATGATGTATTGTATAACGTAGTGAATTAATTAATTGGGAAAGAGAGAAAGAAATAAGTCAAGTATGTATTGTCTGAAGTGAAAGTTAATTGACTATGTCTCTGGTTTTGTTTGTGTTAGCACCACGTATGGCTGGATTCCTCGTCAAGGTTTTTGTGTGGTGTATGGAGTCACGGATCTTTGGAACTTTGCTATTCTACATTTTGAAGGCTAATAATCTTATACGATGTAGTTTTAAATAAATAAAATAATTCTACTTGTCTTAAGTAGATTTTTTTAATTAAATTAATTATTCACACCATGTCGTATCATCTTAAATGATAATAAATAACTATTTGCAGGAATACTGTCACTTTGTCGACACTACCACATACAATTTATTTACAAAAAAATGGACAATCCAATTATATGCGAACCCAGTTAGAATATAAAGTTCAAAATACAAATATTACACTGTCTCTTTCAAAGCGAAGAAAGATTAAAATCCACTTATTACGAGTATTTTTATTTTTCTTATCTATAACTTTTTAGAAAGATATTATCTTCAATTATCAACAATTTAGAGATTGATTTTTAATTTTTTTTTTATTTTACACATATTTAAGTTGTGTTTTCTTTAGCATTTGAACATAAATTTTTAGTTTAGTTTTGGATAATCTTAAGAACATATTACAGTTAAATTATTAAGCTTTCTTAAACACTAATTTATTGCATCCAGTATTTACTTTTTATTGTTAAAATTATAAATTACATTATTTATATATAGATAATAATAATCTCACCTAATAACTAATATATTTTTTCTTCAATTATTAATTGTATCGTTTTTAAATAAAATAAAAAATACCTAACATAAAATTTAGTATACGTGCTTCGCACGTAATTTTTTACTAGTATATATATATATAGAACACTTCTTAATGGGTATTACCCATGAATGGTTACTAAACAAATTTAATTACAAATATTAATTTTAAAAATATCAAACCATCGAATTTTGATCTAATTACGAATAATGAAATCACAAATTTGAATTTCTATGCTTAATTTAACTACTTAATTATAAAAAATATCAAAAAATATCTCTTTTTACACTATATCAAAAATATGTTCATACAAAAATATTTAACTCAAACTCAACTTTTTCTTTTCTTATTTTTCTTACTAAAAAACTTTTTTTAATTTTTTTTTTACCGATGGGACAATCTCAGTCCATGTGATATAAAAATGAAAGATATTTTTAATTAGATAAAAAAATTAAGCATAAAAACTCAAAATTTTGTAATTTTACCCATTCATGGGTAATACCCATTAAGAGTGCACCCATATATATATATATATGTATACTAGATGAGAGTTACGTGGCGAGCCACGTAAATATTAGTTTTATGTAAGTTCTAGTAGTTTTTGTTTAAGAATTCAGTAACTAATTGTAAATTATTTTATAAACGATATGTTTTATATAACTAATTGTTAAGAATGTCATAATTGTGTATATAAACCAATAATATACACATTGCTATTCAAATATTATGATAGGGATTTCAACTCATCCCGCTATACATCTCCCACACACTCACACACCCACGAGACTTCTCATTAATAATAACATTGTAAATTATTTACCAATATCCACGAGACCCTTGATTATAATTAAATTTATATTTATATAATAATATAAAAGGTAATTTTAATTTTTAAGTGGAGTTCGGTGGGATATTATTTTAGTTATTTTGGGACTTTAAGAAGAGGAGAAACGAGAATGGGTCGTACTTACCTATATATTTAATATTTCTTCAAACTCAAAGTTCCAAGTGCTAATCTATGCCCAATAGGGACTTCTCACTGTGCACACCCTCAAGCATGCTTATATTAGGAACTCCAGCTGCAAAAAATAAATAAATCTATGGCCTAAAAATCATACCCTAATGTACTAATAGGAAAATAAAAAAGCAAATATAAGATCTGTATTACAATTTTTTAAGCATTATATCCTCAAAATTAAACCTTTCTGCTCTATAACAACAAAGTTTTTATTTTAGAGTTACAAATTACAAACTGCCCAAAAGTACATAAAATATTTAAGATTTGGAATAATCAAACCCAACATTTTTACCATTAAAATGATCGTTCAAATCATAGCTTCACTTTAATTATAAGGCTAACATTCCAACTGTTAAATCAATTAAAGTTTATATTATGATTTGAAGAAAAACTGAACAGACTTAGAAGAGATTTCACTTTGTTGCTCTGTAAATGTCCAATAAAATGCCATTCTATGTCATCAGGAAGCTGTTCAAAAACAAAACAAAAAGATCAAAAAAAGTATTTTTGTTCATACAAAGCCCAACATGTTAAAAAGAAAAAAAAAAACTTGAAAATATTATATATATATATATATTTGTAGAGGGAGACCTGAGGAGCTTTCTCGAGAATCTCCTGAACGTAGTTTTCACCAAAGCATCTATGGCCGGAGTCATAGACCTGACGGATGAGAGAAAGGGGCTTGGTTTTGGAAACAGCCACAACACGGATCTCTTTCGCCGTTCGACCAGACCTCTCCACTGCTTGCCGAACTCGGACCATCACTGACCATAGAGCAACCAAAGCTACTCTTTCCCCCACCGGAGCGCTAAAAGGGAAAACGTAGAGAGGGCTGAGAGACGAAAATATTGTTATTGAGAGAGAAATTAGGATCAGAACGATGTGATTAGTTTTTGATAGTTTAGGGTTAGAAGATTTATTGATTGGTTATATTTTTCTTTTACTTAGGGTTAACGGAGGACTTATTCGTAAAATCTCAAATATTTTACGGTTTGTTAGAGAGATATGTGACTAAGATGATTTTTTTTTAATTTATAAAAAGATTGTTTAATTTTTTGGGTTTAATTATTTGGTTTATTTGTTAACGGGAGATCAAACCTATTAACATCGTTAAATTTAACAGAATATTCTTTTATTTTTAAGGTATATTCTGTTAAATCAAGAAATACTGTTAGATAGACACTTTTAATATATAAAGATATCTATCAAAAGAAGAAAAAATAGAAGTGGCCTCCGTTTGGGTTGTCGGTGGCCTGAGAGAGCCCTGGGCTGGTTAGAAGTTGGGCGAGAGGAAAATCGAGAACGAGAAAATTGAAGAGACGGAGAAGAGAGAGTAGAAAGAAAAAAATATTTTATTTTATTTATTTTTCATTTTAAAATTATTATAATAATTTTTAATAATAATATACCAATTGGAAATCAACATGTGGCATTATTGGAGGACTTAACAGAACTGTTAAAATAGGTACTAACAGAAATAATAGAAATTGAGGATTTGAGCACTTTTGCCACTATTTTTAAATTTTGGGTATTTAATAGCAATAAATTGAACAAAATAGATATTTATACCGCAAATTTCCTTTAAAATTATTAAATAATAAAATGTTTAACCTTGTAAATTATATTGGTAAATGAGCGAATAAAAAATGTGACATATTTGTTGTAGTCAAAATTTAGCCATGTTATATATATTTTGTGTCAAATTCTATTATATAAATTAACAATTAAATATAGATATAGAGTTTAATCAATTATGCTAAATTATTTTATAATAATATAAAGCACCATATTAAATAAAAAGAAAATTACGCCATAAATACTTAAAGTTTTGAGTTTGTAGTTAGCATAAACTGAATAATTTTTTTTTAGTGGCATAAGTATCCTAAATTAGTAAAACTGTAATTTTTATCTAGTTTAGTCAGTATAAATTCTGTTTTGAATTTATTAAAAAAAGATTTAAAAGAAATTAATACTACATACTTCTATCTAAACCTAATAATTTAGAATATAGTTCTTATGTATGTCTTGTTTAAGACACTAATAAAATTGAACGAAAATTAAAGTTATAAATAATAGATATTTATGCTATTAAAACAATTATAGAATTTATGTTGCTTATAATTTTAAAATTTTAAGTATTTATGATGTTATGAATCATTATATAAGTAAGCAACACATTGCGACATGGTCGATATGTCCGAGTGGTTAAGGAGACAGACTTGAAATCTGTTGGGCTTCGCCCGCGCAGGTTCGAACCCTGCTGTCGACGTTTATAAAGAATTTTTGAAGCGATTTTTCCCTTTTCATTTTTTTATAAGTGAAGTTTTTTTCCTTTCTTAATCCACTAACGATAATGATAATACAAACGACAGTAAGATGATTTGAAAAGCTAGAAACGACAATAAAATGGCTACAATCTTCTTGGTCAATCCTTCCTGGCATGGAAACAAACTGACTGAAGAACATCGAAATGGTAAATTAACAGGCCAATGGTTGAATATAATAACAGATATAATTTACTAATAAATTGGGCACATATATAGGGACTTAGAAAAAATCCCTGACTTTGTTGTCGTTTTATATAATAGCACCTAGTTTACAGCTAGTATCGACCATATCCTCTTTGCGCAGCTCAAATTTTCTAATTCTGAGCCAAATACAGTCAATCATTTAAAATACGTACGCATTAATGTATTTGTATACACATACCATTCAATGTTCTCAAGATAAACATTCTCATCAGCCGCAAAGAAAATAAATTAACAGTATAAAATAATAATAATAATAATAATCAGCTTTGGGGGAATCAAATATCAAGTATGTACATATGCCCAAATTTAGTATGTATTTATAGCATAGTGAGGAGGAGTACTATAAATGGACATAAAGTACAGTACTAGTCGTCAATAATCGTCATCATCAATAATATCACTTCACTTGGATGCATGTCCTCCAAGATTTTGAGTTTATTATTAGGCAGTACTCTATATCTAGCTACCTCTTATCCTTTGCTGCTGTCTGCTATAAATCTATATATTTATATATATATAGGGACATGATTTTGTCCTGTCATTGTACTTTCACGGAATGTGTTCCGTGATGTACGACAACCGTGAGATGAGATGAGACATTTATTTGATCTGAGGATTGAGATTGATCTAGGGTTAAAAAATAATAACGTACCCTGACACCCATCTAATGTACCACCTATCTAATATACCACGAAATACATTCCGTGAAAGTACATCACGTGACAAAATTATCCCTATATATAAAAATATTAAGTGTGGGTACTTAATCCGTTAAAATTTATGGGTTATAATTATCTTTCTTATTTTTAACAATTATGTTTAAAAAAGTATTAATATCAAACTCCATTCTTAAAAGGGAGCTAATACAATAGGTATTGTAATTTTTACCTATCAATAGGGATAGTAATTTATAGCCTTTGATTTAATCCAATGGCTCAAATCAACTCTTGAAAACTACACCAAAATTAATATATTTTTTATTTATATTTAATCTTGAATATTATTAATTACAAGTTCGACTAACAAACTCCAAACCTAACTCCAAACTTTTTTTTTTTACTTATTTATCTTATGACTAGTTATAATTTTCAATTAATTATTTTTTTTTAATTTGAAATTTATATATTTATTTTTAATTAATTTTATTTTCTACTTAACACAATAATTGTAGCTAGAAAAGTACAAAATATTCAAGTTATTTAATCCTACCATAATCAATACAACCAATAATATAATAATAGTGTAAGAGGTAAAATTATTGTATATCAAGTACAATGACATGAGTTCAATCCTTTCAAAAGTATGATTTTTTTTTTTAATTTAAGATTTTAAATTAATTTAATAATTTGAATTTCTTTATTTTTTTTTTCTAAACAATAGTTCATTTTTTTTAAAATTTACTAATATGGAACAATTCTTATACTATAAAATTTTTAAAGTTTGCAATTATTGTGGTGAAAAGTTTTAAATTTTTATTTGTTAATATATATTGATGGTTGTATTACATAAAGTATAATAGTGAACAATAAAATAACACATGCAATAATAATAATAATAATAATCAAATAAAAAGTTTGTCAAATAAAAATTGAATAATAAATTTTGTCAAATAAAAAAATACATTATAAATAGATGAAAAATTTTGTACTAAAAAAATATCTAAACGATTTCGATTTATTGTCGATCTCATTCAAATTTTATAGTTTATGACAACTTTAATTATAAGGTGCTTCAAACGTACTATAAACGATCGAATTGCTACCCTTGTAAAGACATGATTTTTTATTATTTATTATTAATTTAACTTTTAAATTAATTTAATAATTTAAAATTTTTGTTTTAAACAATATGTATGGAATACACTATAAAAAAATTTAAGGTTGTAATTATACTAGTGAACAATAAAATAATACATGCATTAATAAATAATATTCAAATGAAAAGTTATGGCTCTTTGTCAAAGCAAATTATGCATAATATATAGATAAAAAGTTTTGCACTAATGACCGCTTAAGATTAATATTTTGGATTATTAAATGATTAGGGTTAATTACAATATTGAGTTATTAATTATGATTTACATGTTTATGGAGATTTATTTAAATTTAAAATGTATTAATTATGCTACATATGTGAATTTCGCGCTTTCTGTGCTTGTGTTCGGTAACGGTGGAAAGCTACGTGGGCCATTAGAGAGTCACATTTTGTATGATTTAGAATGTCAATAGCGTGGTACTATTGTTAGGCATTGGAGATATCGGGGATTTGTCGGGAGTGGTAAATGACTAAACTACCCTTGCTACAATTAAAGAGTTTTCAATCAGAAATAGGAGGTCCAATGCAAGGTATAATGCTTAGCCTTCTTCTTTATGGTTTTCTTTAGCTCAAGATAGGTTAATTGCATGATTTTAGTGATTTGAGGTTCTGTAGTGTGCAACTAGTTTGGGTTTTAATTCTGGGGTTAAGATAGGTTTGTTTTAGTTGATTTTGTGCTGAGATAGCTAGTTGTACTACGGATTACTCAAACTTGAAGTTAGAGAGCTTAAGTTGGCTCTCTAATGGTGTTTTTAATTTCTGAGCTTAAGTTTGGGCTCGATTTGAGTTGTGAAAGACATTTTTGGGGTTCCCTTCACTGAACCGGTCGACTGGTTCAAGGGAGCCTGTAACAACCGGTCGACCGGTTGATCCCCAGGAACCGATCTTCCGGTTAGGAACCAGTCTGCTGGTTGGGCTTTTTTCAGAACCCTACCTTAAACTAAATTGAAGAATAAGCATAATATGAATGTATATTATTTACTAGTTCATTCATGATTTTATAAATAATGTAATTGATGTAAATAATTAATTTTATATCTAAAAATTTTAAATACATTAAACATTATAATCTTGAAAGATAAAATTAATTAATATAATATAATAGAATTTTAAAACTATTAAATTAATTGAAATCTTAAATTAAATATAAGTAAAGAAAAGAAAAGAAAATATTACTTCTAAAGTATTGAACTCGTGATATTTTAATTATTTTCAGAGTGATTATTATAAAATTATTATAAGTTGAATATGTTATAGGTTTTTATAAGTATAATTATTGTTTTAAAAATAAATTTAATTAAAATATTTTTTTTATGTAAATTTGAAATAAAAAAATATAATTAAAACTAAATTTTAAATAAAAATAAAATAGAAAGATAAAAATATTAGGTTTGGAGTTAGGTTTGGAGTTTGTTTGTTGAATCTACAATTAATAATATTAAAGATTAATTATAAATAAAAAATATATTAATTTTGGTGTAGTTTTCAAGAGTTGATTTAAGCCATTGGATTAAATCAAGGGCTATAAATTACTATCCCTATTGATAGGCAAAATACCTAATCCCTACCATAATAGCCCCCTTACTAAAATGATGTATAAAGTGGTTTAAATATAAATTTAGCACATACTAAAAGTTGTACTAAATTTGACACAAATATAGCATAAATTAAATTTTACAACACAATAAATATTATTTTTTAATTTACTCATTTGTCATTTATTAATGTAATTAATCATTTATTACATTTTATTTATATTTTTAATTGAACTTTTATATACTTTTAATAAAAATTTAATATTTTTACCATAAATGTATTGAAGCATTATTACAAAATTTAGGCTAAATATAATATTAACTCACTTTTTTTTTTAACTCAAACTATACACTATTTATCGGAGATGATGATGAAAATACTAAGGGATGTGCTAAACACCATAAATGGTGACATACTGGTGTATTTTAATATTGAGTCTCACAAATTTTGATTCAATGAATAATATAGAAAACTACTAATCAATCATTAAGTGTCATATATGCATAGTGTTGGGCATCTTAAGATGTCAAATAATAATGTTCTATTAATAATAAAAAATAATTCACCACAACAAATATTGTACGAAAAATTATACCTAAAAAATCATTTATAAGAAAAAAAAAATAAAAGAAAAAGATAACCAAAAGAAAAAAAAAACCACATAAGTTGTTGTAAAAAGAATTGTCATTTATGAGGAGAACAAAAAGATCTTTAAAAAAACCCACAAAAATGTTAGAAATTATTTTACTAGGATCTAGATTTACTAACATGTATGCTCGATTATAATTCTATAATCTAAATTTCAAATACGAATTACCTAAAATAATGAATTAAACACATAAAAGGCATAGAAAAATTTATATTAATGGTAGCAAGATAATATAACTTCTTCTGTTCTGATCTCTAACCCTTGATCTTTTTTGTTGTAGAGTATGATCAAGATCTGAACCTGGATTCTTCTTCTGATGACAAAGTGACAACACAGTCTTCCTCACTATGCTGAGTATTACTTTGATTTGTGTGGGCAAGTTCTCAACACTAAGGAGCATGAATTTTTATGATGAAAAACAAGAGAATTTTTTGAAATTTTAAATACAAAAATAATTGTCTTTCTTTTTATTCAGTTTGTCAGACATGAGAGAGTCTAAATTGTGTCTACTGAATCAAAGGATAATATGTTCTATTTATAGGCATTCACTAGGGTTAGGGTTAGAACTAAATGGACTGATTTAAAAGATCCAATGACATAAAATAACCACTCATGGCCGAACTCCCTATAAGGCCCTTGAGTTTGATTTTTTCCATTATTTTGCTTCCTTGATGAAACAAAATTATCTTTCTTCAATAATGTTATTTTTCTGTTCTAGTTATTCAAATACTAATTTTTCTATTTAATAATTATAATTCATTATCAAATAAAATTATCATTTAAATATATTTATTAATTAGACCTTCTAATGTCTCTTCTGGAGCCATCTGCATTTACAAACAAAAGATGACTATTATTGGATTATAAATCGCACAAAATCGCAAAATAACAACCAGGAATCGCACAAAGATCGCAAAACATTTAAATAAAATCGCACAAATGTTGCCAAAAAATTGCATACCATCAGGAACACAACACACTTATGATTGTTCAAGCACTATCATGACTTATCAGACAAAATCGCACACACAATACCAACACATAAAACCGATTTGAATTTACGGTATTAATCGCACAAAAATTGTTGGGTTTTGTGCCCTAAATAAAATCCATTTCAATATAATCAGATTTACTAATTAATAAAGATCAGAAATTATTTTATGTTGCATGGTTCACATGATTTATTTCATATGAATAAATTCTATTAGGTCCAGAACATATGTATTTGTTCATAATTATAGTGTTGTCAACACAGTGGAATATAATTATGATTATATGTTCAAAGAGTTTAATTCCCTGATTTATCAGTTCACTGAATTTAGACTGTCATGATAATCAGCGATAGGTATACTTACACCTTGGATAAGTGTTATGTCCTTTCTAGGGCATTGGCAAAGTTTACCAGTATCAGATGTATGGAGTATACATTGGAAGGCACCGATATTGAACTTTGATTAGATATGATAAATTTACCGTAATATCTATTCAATTCAATATCGCTTAGTTAATCCTAGATCAAATGATCTTAATCCTGACAATATTAGGTTCGATCTCAAGAGTGTTATTCCTGTTCTTTGATTTGTTAGTTAAGTCTACTTTTTGGTCAGGGTGATACGTACATCTTGGGAACATGGTAGTACAATTGAGTGGGAGTGCTAATCATAGATATGAAATCTATAGCTTCTAACCGACATAGAAGTGAAACGATGATTTCCTTCGAGCTTGCTAAATAGAGATAAATGATAGAGCGCTCATTTTAGTGACTATATTAGTTCAATATAATATCATTTATAGGTGGCCAAGTGTTTTAAGGATAAAATACATTGAAAGGGTGTAACGGTAATTTTCTCCCTATGCAATGTAGATCATCTACAGAGGATCATTGATTATTGGGATTATAACAATGGATAATTAATAGCGTATCTATATCGTGGAACATATAGAGCGTTCTATATGACTGAGAGTGCAATTCCGAGTTCTATCAGTGAATGCAATGAGGAATTAATAAGTTAGTGGATTTACTTGGTAAATTCTAGATCGGCTTATTGGAAGCTCGGTTATATAGGCCCATGGTCCCTATACTACTTGAGACCATACTGCTTGTAAGACTCAGTTAATTGATTTTAGTTAATCAATTATAATTCTAAAATTAGACTATGTCTAGTTTATGAATTTTCACTAAGCAAGGGCTTAAATGTGAAGAAAAGAGATCCTAGGTCTTATTTATTAATTAAGAGACTTTTATAAGTCTAATTAATAAATATATTAAATGACAATTTTATTTGATAGTTCTTTTAATTATTAAATAATTAGTTTTGGCATTTAAATGGTTAGAATTGGAAAAATGATATTTTTGAGAAAATAAGGAAAGATTGTGATAAAATAGAAAATTCCAAGTGGGGCCCAATACATCCTATGGCTGGCCACTAGGGAATGTATTTTCCATTTAATTTCTTCATTATTTTATTTCTTAATAAATCCTAACCTAAACCTAGGTGGTTGGCTATAAATAGATAGTGATGGCTCACACTTAAAGTTGATGAAAAAATCACCTTCAGTGAAATTTTGAGCCTCCTTTCCTATAGCATACCCGAACCATATTCTCTTCTTATTCTCTTCATATTTTCATACCTTGAGTGATAGAGTGAGTGCCCACACACATCAAGTGGTATCTCAATCATATTGTGTAAGACTGTGAAGAATCCAATCAACAAGAAGGAGAATCGGGCTCATATCTTGGTGATATTCTGCTACAGAAAGGATACAAGGGTTAGAGATCTGAACGGAAGGAGTCATTTAATTCCGCTGCACCCACTGTAAGGTTTCTCAAACTTTATATGTGTTTATTTACATTGTTTTAGAAATTCATATTAGGATGTTAAACAACTTGTTAGTAAATCTAGATCCTGATAAAATAATTTAAACAAAAATTGCATAATGTCTCTTAAAATTGTTCAAGCATTGACTAGTAAAACATTTAAATAAAATCGCACAAAATGTCACCCAAAAATCGCATACAAGCAGGAACACAAAAACACTTATGATAGTCATGACTTATCGCACGAAAATTGCATGGAAATCGCACACATAATACCAACACAAAAACTCGATTTGACTTTGCAGTATTAATTGCACAAAATTACATAACATCGCATAATGTCGCACAAAGAAAGAAAACCCCAAAAATACTATATCCCTAAACTCAGATTCTTCCCCAAACACAAAATTAATAAATCCAAACAAACCACAGTTTAATCACAGATTGTGAATTTAAAGTAAAAGAAAAAACAAACCTGGGTTGGAGTTGTCGTGGACGGAGGCGGGGAAGGTGATCCAAGACTGGACGGAGCTTTGTCTCGTGGGTCGCTGGGGTGTCTCGTGGGTCTTGTGGGTCTCGTCAGTTATTGGGGGATCTCGTGGGTCTCGTTGGTCACTTGGTTCGAGTGGTCTACAAGGTTGCCGTGGGTTCGGTTTTGGACGAGTGGGTTCGTGCGGTGGGTTCGAATGGAGTTTGGGTTCGTGCGATGGGTCACCATGAGTTTGGGAGAGGGAAAGAAGAGAGAGAATGGAGTTAGAGAGAATGAGAGGAGTTTGAAAAGAGGGGTAATTTTGGAAAGAAATAAAAAGATTAGAATATATTTCCTATGTGTAATAATTGGGGTATAATTAAATACCATGGCTAATTTTTTAGCATGGATTATTAAATTTCATATTTGAATTTTTTTACTTATTTTATTTAATATTTGTGATGTAATTCTCATTACATAGCTTTTCTAATGTAATAAAGATTTTATTACATAATGTAATTTTTATTACATTGTAATCCCACTACATCACTTTTAAAAGAAAATCAAAGATTAATAGAAATTTTAATTCTATTAATCTCTATTACATTAAACAAAACATGACTTCATATACGATGTTAATTTTTTGTATTGTTTTATTAGTAGATAATATCATAATAAGACTATCTCTAATGAATGGTGTATATTTTAGGTTAAATTTGGCCCAAAAAATACCATAAGGCTATATTTGGCCCATTTCTTGTATTTGTGCTCCAATACACAAGGTGCAACTTAGCTATAAAACTCAATATTACCATTAATGTTCATTCAAAACATACAAAATAATTAATTTTATTTATATTATTTTAATATCTTATAAATATATCTTCTTCAAAGTCAATTAATAGTATTAATAAGTGACAAATAGGTAATTTAAAAAAATGTAGTATTTATTGTGGGTAAAAATTTAACCCATACTATCTTCTGTGCTAAATTTAGCACACATTTTACATTATTAGAATTAAATTTTAGCAAAATGTTCTAAAAATAACAATACATTAGCTTTTCATTAGAGATACTCTAATGGAAAAAATCACATAAATTATATTTAAACAACATATATATATATATAGATAATACTTAGCTTTAAAAAACGAACTTATATTTTTTATTTAAACGTAATTAATGAAAATAAAATATATAATTAATTTATAATAAATTTTGAGGGGTGTTATGTTAAACTAACTAATACACAAATAACACGTGTTTTTGGCACATCATCTTTAATAGTTATATATAAATGGAGATTTATTATTAATACCATTATGTCCCATGCATTTGTCGGTGTGTTTTTCCAACCAAGCATTAATTAGTGCTTTTTCAAAGAAAACGAAAGCATATATTAATAATGTTTAATATCTTTTAGGAGTTTCTGTTAGAGAGAGAGAGAGAGAGAGAGAGAGAGAGAGAGAGAGAGAGAGAGAGAGAGAGAGAGAGAGAGAGAGAGAGAGAGAGAGAGAGAGAGAGAGAGAGAGAGAGAGAGAGAGAGAGAGAGAGAGAGAGAGAGAGAGAGAGAGAGAGAGAGAGAAATAGTCAGTGAAGCAAATTCTTTGAGCGCGAGGGTCGATTGGAGAAATAGTCGGCACCGGGAGAAATAGTCAGTGACTCAGTGGCATAGGACTTGGCTGAGAGAACTGAGGAGGAGATTGTTAGAGGGAAAGGTGGGCATCACTGGGTCTTTCACCTCAAGAAAATTGAAGAGAGTAAAAATTAAAATAATGTTTAGAGAGACAGAGAGATGAAAAGTCCAGGCGAGTATTATGGGGGTTTTTTCGTTCGACGGAGTATTGAAGGGGTTTGCTTGTTGGTGGGCCTTGGTTAGTCACGTGTTGCAGGGATTGGGATAGCGAAGGGGATATTGATTTGGAAGCTGAGTTTGGGTTTCATGAAGAATTCTAATAAGCCTGGGGCGTTTCCTAGCAAGAAGGAGTTGGTTGATGCTGGAAGGATTGTTTTGGTGAAGGCTTTTGTCAAGCAAGGTGGTTGGTTGTCGTCCGGTTGGGATTTGGACGACGAAGATGAAGGAACCCAAGAAAGTGGAGTCCGTAGTCTAGCTTCATCGGTGGCCACGGAAAGGGATCATTTTCAGGAAACCTTTCTTCTTTCTGTGGATGAAATTCAGGACCCTGATGCTTCTTTTCGTCCGTTCTTTATTTTTCCGTCAACCTCACCGTCTGGTAGATCGTTAGACTGGGTTTTGGTGGATGGGGTAAGGTTCTCTGCTCACCCGGTGACCGTGGCCAGGACAGAGGTGGGTGGTGCTGTGCGTAGGCGTCCGTTCACAGCTTCTCGTGGCTCGAGGCGTTTCATGATAGTGACTTCTCGGGGTATTTTGGGGCAGGGTCATGGTAAGCTACAGGTTTGGAGGCCCAAGAATGTACCTGTTACGTGTGGTGAGAGGATTACCAGTAATGGTAATGGGGACACCTTCGTTTTGAATTTTGGAGGAAAGATTTCTGCTTGTTTTCCTCCTTTGGAGCCTACAAATAAGGTCAAAAGGGCGTTTTACCCTTTGGTTTCTAAGAAGTCTTGTGGTAAGGAATTTGACTTGGATAGTGGGCCGGCCTTGAATAGAGTTATTAGTGTTGAAATTGGGTTGGGGTCTGGGCCGAGAAGTAGTGTTGGACCTTTGCTATTTGGGCCTGGTGGGTCGAGGCCTTTAAAGGAGTTGGAGCCTAAAGAATTTTCTATTTGTGGGCAGGAGGCCCATCGGGGCCAATTCAAAGATAGGGCCTTCTTGGGGCCGGTTCTCCCATGCTTTATCGCTTCCTTAAATGGGCCGGTTCCTCTGGCTCAAGTTATTGACGGGCAGGTTGGGGTCAATTCTTATATGTCCTTTGATGATCGTGAGACCTATGTGCAACCTGGGCCGGTAGGGGGGGATGCTAATACTAATATAAATGAAATTTCTTATTTGGAAGTAAATGGGCCGATAGTGTCTAAAAATATCTCTCCTACTCTTGGGCCGTTTCTTGAAGATCAAGTGAGTGGCGGTCAGGTTGGGCTCTCTTCTCCACAGCCCAATGTTGATCGTGAGTCTATGTCGCTTCCTAATGAAGATAAAGCTTTGGCTCTTTTTTTCAAAGCTACTGAGGACTTAATGAATGATCTTAAATATTTTGGGAAGCTAGACTTATATGTGAGTCGTAAGATAGGAGGTGATTTTGGAGTCCCGGCCTATTCTGAAGTTAATGAGAGGACGACTCCTGTCAAAAAAAGGAAGTTTGAATCCTCTGCTTCTCTTTGCTCTAGGCCTCAGAAAATTCTCCGCAAGTATCCCGGGGTTGTGCGTGACTTCCCCTGGGACTCGAGGCGTAAAGAGAATGATGCTGAAATGGTGTTTGATGATCCTTCTGAGGATAGTTCCAATTCCCCGAGCCGATCTGGTATCTTGAAGTACCCCCAGGTTGGCTCGTTTATGATCAATGATGCTGTGTCGAGTGGGTCCGCTTACTCTCATACCCCTGTGGAGGAGAATGCTGAATCTCCTCCACAGGAGCCATGAGAGGCTTAGCGTGGAACTGTAGAGGGTTAGGGCAGACCTCTACAGTTCGGGAACTGAAGTCCCTGATTTTGTTTTTCTGACCGAGCTTAAAGTGAACGCCAAACCTTTGGTACGTATTCTTAAGTCCCTTCACTTTTACTTTAATATTTGTGTTCCGTCTATTGGAAATGCGGGAGGAATTATTTTGGCTTGGAAGGTTGGGTTTAGTTTTGAGTGTATCTCTAGCTCGTGCAATCATATATCAGGGATAGTGTATTCAGATCCCCCCTCTCATCCGTGGCTCCTATCGTGTGTTTATGGTCCTCCCTACCTACATGCGAAGAAAAAGTTCTGGTCTGAGTTTCTGACCTTGGGAGATAGATTTGGGGGGCCCTGGCTGATCTTGGGTGATACTAACTTTGTTCTCAGTGACTCTGAAAGAGAAGGTTCCTCGGGTCGGGATCCTTTCATCCCGATCATCTCTAACCTTTTGGACGCCAGAGGTCTAATCAATATGCCTATCCAAGGGGACAACTTGACTTGGGATAACCATAGGTCTGGGAGGCATCATGTGAAATATGCGTTGGATAATGGTTTAGTGAATGGCGCCTGGCTAAACTTATTTCCTAGGGCCATCCTCTGCTCGTCCCAGACTTGCAACTCCGACCATAGGCCTTTGTGCTTAATGTCGGATGGTCTGGTCGCCAAGTATAAGAGATGCTTCAAATTTGAGGAAGGGTGGACCCGTGATGCTAGAAGCAATCTGGTAGTGGACAATGCCTGGAAGTCAGTTAAGCACAATTGGGCCCCTGCAAGAATCTTCAAAAAGGTTGGGGCCACTAGGGTGGCCCTCCTGAACTGGAGTAGAACCCAATTTGGAAAGCTTGATGTGGTTATAAAAGAGCTTGAGAATAAACTCAACTCTCTGCAGAGTCTGCCGGCTGGGTCTCGAGACTGGATTCACGAACGTGATATTCGCCGAGAGTTGAATGAGTCTTTAGAAAGAAAAGCGATCTATTGGAATCAAAGGGCCAGAATCTCTTGGCTCAAAGATGGGGATAAATGCTCTAAGTTTTTCTTCCTTTCGGCGACCATTAAGGGGCGTCGAAATGCCATTGAGAGTATTATAGACAAAGATAATGTCTGGATCTCCGGCCGGGAAGCCATAGGGAGTGAGTTCATGGACTACTTTAAGGGTATATTTACGGAGGCTGCGAATTGTCTGGATTACAATTGCTCCCAGTTGTTTCAGGACCGAATCACCCAGGAAGAGTTGGAGGCTCTTGTTTGCTCTCCTAGTTCTGATGAGATCAAAAAAACTCTGTTTGCCATGAATAACCATAAAGCACCGGGTCCTGATGGGATGTCAGTTTTGTTTTATAAACATTATTGGGAGTCTGTTGGTGTTGATTTCTGTGATGCGATTCAAGACTTCTTTGTAAATGGCCACATGCATAGAGGGATTAATGCCACGAACATTGTGCTCATCCCGAAGGTCCAAAATCTTAAACGTACAAATCACTTCAGGCCTATTTCTTTATGCAATGTAGTGTACAAGGTTATAGCTAAGATTTTAGCAAACAGGATAAAACCCATTCTTCCTTCTATCATATGCCCTACGCAAGGTGCTTTTGTTCTGGGGCGGAATATCCATGATAATAATGTGATTATCCAAGAAATTATCCACTCCTTTAATAGGAAGAAAGGTAAGGAGGGGTTCTTTGCTATAAAAATCGATCTTGTCAAAGCTTACGACAGGCTGAGCTGGAGGTTTATTGATCATGTTCTAGAATGCTCTGGCATTCCTATGGGGTTCCGTCATTGGATTTCGCAGTGTATTTCAACTACGACCCTCAACATCTGTCTAAATGGGGGTCAGGTAGGAAACATCAAACCCTCTTGTGGGCTTCTTCAAGGAGACCCTCTCTCCCCATACCTTTTCATCTGGGATGCTGAAGTTCTTTCAAGATTGATCTCCAATACCCTTGACCGGGGTAACATCAAGGGGATAAATCTTAGCAGGGGAGGCCCGGTGCTCTCTCACATTTTCTTTGCTGATGATTTAATCTTGGTGGGTAGAGCTAATTTAATTGAGGCAAATGGATTCTGGAGTTGCCTAGAAAATTTCTGTTCTTGGTCGGGCCAGCAGGTAAACAAGCTTAAGACAACCATTTTCTTTAGTAAAAACACCCCGATGGAAATGCGGCGTGATATCAAGGTAGCTTTGGGAATTGATTATCCAGAGGGGTGCATAAAATATTTGGGTCTGCCTCTCTTCAGATCTAGGCAAAAGGATGCTGATTTTAATTTTATTTTAGACAATCTCACGACAAAGCTTCAAGGTTGGAAGGCAAAAACTTTGTCAAAGGCGGGGCGAGCAACTCTTATAAAATCTGTGGGTTTGTCGCTGCCAATGTATGCTATGCAAACCACAAAACTTTCTACTCGTATGGTCAACCGAATCGATGGGTTGGTCCGAGACTTCTAGTGGGGTTTCGAGAAAGGAAATCATGGTATTCACCTTAAGGCTTGGGATAAACTCTGCCTTCCGAAATCTTTTGGCGGGCTGGGTTTCAGGAAAACTAAAGAAATGAACCAGGCCTTCTTATCAAAATGGGGGTGGAATATCCTAAACGGAAGCCAATCTTTATGTTGCAAAGTTTTGGAAGCCAAGTATCTCAGGGGCAAAGATTTTCTCACCTGCAGGTACAAAAATTCTGATTCTTGGTTCTGGAAGAGTGTTGTGAAAGCTAATTCTATCTTGAGGAAAGGGGCTTGCAAGCTAATAGCTAATGGAGAGACTACGAATATCTGGCGGGACCCCTGGATTCCTCACTATAAAGGTTTCTATCCGAAACCAAGTGGGGGTGCCCCCCCCCCCCCCCCCCCCCAACCTAAACCTTGTGGCAGATCTTGTTCAAGACAATGGGCATTGGGATACCCAAAAGCTGAACCACTGTTTTGACAATGAAACAGTTACAGCCATTCTCAAAGGGGGTCAACCCTCTAGTGGCGGAGTTGATAGGTGGATATGGACTCTGGAGAGTAATGGACAGTTCTCGTGCAAGTCTGCTTATCTTGCTCAGGCCTTGGAAAGAGCTCCCCATTGTGTTGTTGCCCCAAAGCTTTGGAACCAACTCTGGAATAGCAAAATTTTGGAGCGTCATAAGGTCTTATGGTGGTGTATCTTGTCTAGTGCCCTCCCGGTAAGAGCTGTGATTGGTACTAGATTCCATATAGATGATCAAAGCTGTCCACTTTGTGGAAGGTGTGTAGAATCCATTGAACACCTGTTTCTATCCTGTGAGGTGGCTCTTCATTTCTGGCGTTCATCTCCTTGGGGTATCTATCCGGTGTGTGATACAGGCATCCGAGCTTGGGATTGGGTCAAGTTCATCTGGGATCTAAAACATAAAGGAGCTCGTGTCGATGATATATTCTTATATGCTTCTATTGTTGTGGATACTATTTGGAGGGTGCGTAATGAGAAGGTCCATAATAACTGTCCTGTTGATATTAACAAATGCATTGATAATATTTGTAATTCTTATGCAGATATGTTTGATACCTTGCTCCAAAGTCCTACCCCAGCTTTAAAGGAAGCTTGGTCCCTTCCTCCTCAGGATTGGATTAAGCTGAATTGTGATGTAAAAGTGGGGTTGGATAGTATGTGTATTGCTGTTGTGGCAAGAAACCATCTTGGCAAAGTGATTAGAATTCAGACAGCTCGGGAGAACTTCTCGGATGTTCTTTGTGGTGAAGCGGCGGCCTGCTCTTTGGCAGTGACTGCTGCCCTGGATATCGGCTCTAAGTATGTTATAGTGGAGAGTGACTCGAGAGTGGTTATTGACGCCATCAATGGGAAGGGGTCTCGTTGGGCAATAGAGAACTACATCTCCTTTTGTACTAAGTCATCTCACTCTTTTAGTAGTTGTTATTTTTCTTTCATCAGTAGATCCTGTAATTTTGCCGCTCATAATGTGGCTAGATGGGCTTTTACCCATCAGACTTTTGGGTCCCTCCCAGTAGATTCCGTCCCGGACACCCTATTCTGTAATGACCGAGAGGTCTAAATCTTTATGAATCTATGATATAAATGCTTTTATCAAAAAAAATAAATATCTTTTAGTGTCATTTTATAATTAGTTAGCATACTTTTAAAAAATTATAATTAAAAGACTTAATATTTAATTACATGAATCTATTAAAAAAAAAATTACAGCAATAAAAATATTAATACATACTAATAAGAGTTTGATTTCAAAAGTTCCAAAGAAAAGTATATGGACTTTGGCTCGGTTAATAAAGCTTGCTTTAGCCTTTACTTTTATTTTTTATTTTTTATTCTTTTTGAAATGGGCTAGCTGTAGCCTTTAGAATTATAATTTTATTAAGAGGAGTAGCATTAAAGGATGTTAATTTTTATTTGAGTAGACAATACGACAAACTTCTGTCCACGGCCTAACAAGCTGCTACCTATTTAATGAATGATTTCTGATTTAAAAAAATTGAGTATATGTCATATACATTATATATGTATAACAAAATATTAACGTACGTGACACTATTATTTATAGATATACGTTAAATATGCTGTATATATATATTTTTAAAAGTAAATAAAGAATTTTTATTAATTTATTAAATCAGTTAAGAAAAATAAAATTCTATCTTAATAAGAACATCATTGCTGTTGTATATTTGATCGAGAAAAGAAAGACTATAAGCAATTATATTATAGATTGTTTAATAAAAAATAAGAAAATATTATTTAAAGATGAAAAAAATTACAATAATCTTTTATAATAACCTCAAACAATCTGTCATAATTGATTTCTAATCCAATTTACTGCTTCTTTTATACTAATTTACTTCAGTGAAATTTAAAATGCCAATACCAAAAAACCCATATATATTATATATATATATAAATAGGCTAGTTTGAGTTTCTTTGACTTCTCAATTTATAATACACGTAATATAACTTAACCATGCAAGAAGAAGAAGAGTGCCATTTACTCCCAGGAAATTAATAAGTATCAGTCACTTTCCGTTACTTTTTGATCAAGTTGACTAAATACACGATCTTATTAATTAAATAATGCTAGCCATCTCATCATCATCTCTTATACTCCTGATGGCTACACATCACGATATCAAGACCATCTTATTACTTCTCTTTTTCGGTACGAACGTTCACGCTATTATTTATTATAATATATTTATACATCTTTATGAACCAATCTATTCTGGCCACGATATCCTATTTTCCCATTTGCATTAACGTTTTTTGTTGGGTTCCCAGTGATATACTTTACCAACCACTAAACTTTATTATGCCATTAATTAATTAGGTTCAAAGTCAAAGGCATTCATAATTAATACTGTTTCTTCTCTATTTAGAGCATCTCCATATCTCTAATAAAAAAGTAAATAAATTATATAAGTTCATCTTATTAAAAGTTAATTTATTATAGTATACTAAATTATCATATAAATATATCACCCTTTTATATTTATTATTATGCTATTTTTAATATTTTATTATTAAATTTTAATGAACATATTTTTTTGAATTAATAACTTGCATACACAATGGAGCACCATGATAAAAAATGATGTAAAAATATTTCAAAATTACTTTTTATGTTAAATATAATTTAATTTTTACATCTTCTATTAAAGATAATCTTACATCTTCAATTAATCAATACTTACATATATTGACAATTTTCAGGAATGAGTCCATATATAAATATATACATGATATATTTTTCTTTATACTATATATACCCAAACAAGAACTTCTTATTAGTTACGTTAATGGAATATCCATAATGTACAACAAATTCCAACGAATTTTCTTTAATGTGTATCAAAAATTAAAACTAAATAAGGAAATTGTATATTTAGAGATAATAGAGATGGTTTAGGGAGCTATTTAACACTAAATATATACACATATATACTTTCCTCACAAAATATATAATGACAGCGGTAAGTGATAAATAATTAAATAATATATGTTTTGTTGTTATAATTATGTTGTGGATGTGCGTGCGAGAACTGAGCCAAACAACCGTGCCATGTCTCATTATTAACAATTTTTGCAGAGAATCCACAGTTATCCACACCATCTATCTACATTCCAAATATTCCAAAATTAGGGTTAGAGGCACATATCGCAAGTAGTACTACATATGATGACATCAAAACAACCAATATATATTATATATTTTGTTCTACTACTACTGCTTCCGCTACTACTTGTTGTGACTACTTGTCACACTTGCATAACATGAATTTCTTTATATGATATATAAATCCAAACCACAACTCATCATTATGTACTTGTCTCTTGTACTCTGATCTGATATATTATTTCTATTATTAATTATAATAACAATAACAATATTCTCTCTGCTTTTCTTTGCTGCCCATGAAAAAAATAAAATGAAATAGCTGTCTCTTTCTCTGAGTACGTGCCACCCCAGACTAATTCCCTTCCACACGTGACTTCACCTGGTCGTCACACAATGCGTCTGTCTCCACACGTGCAAGTGGTGTTGATGTTGATGATATTGGTGGTGGCTCCGGCTGTGCCCGTGGCCTTGGTGCTGATGGCCATGGTGATGGTGATGGTGGTTGTGGTTGTTCACTACCTCCTCGTGACACCGCCGTAATCCTTCTCCGCTACTCACCGGAATCTTCATTTCCTGATCGTCATCATCATCACCATCATCTTTTTCTTCTTCTTCTTCTTTTTTCTCCTCCGAAATAATAACCTCTTCCGGAACAACTTCTTTTTCTTTCTCTTCTACTTTTTCATCATTGCAATCCTCTTCTTCCTCTGCATCATCACAATCATCGTCATCTCTTATGAATTGCAATCTCAACCGTCCATTTTCACGAAACGCTCGGAGAATCTCCGGCCGATGAATCCTAACCTCAGTGAGCTCCAACCTCCCCTCCTTTCTCACCGCCTGGAGATAAAAACTAGGTTGACCATTCTGGTTAAGCGAAGAAAGTGGCGGCGGAAACTTCTTCACTTCATGGTTTTGATACAGATGACGATCCCTAATACTCCTCCTCCTAATCCCACCACATTTCGCTTTTGTAGCAGTCGACGTTGACCACGGCCTCGAGGTCAAAGTCAACTCCTCGCCGCCGACGCTATCCATGACATGATGATCATCCTCTTCCACCCTCCGTTCATCGGAGCTTTCGAAACCAAGACTCTCCGTGCAGGACGTGAGACCGTTGACGCCGGCGCCGAAATCGTCGATGAAGCCCATTCCACGGCCGCTGCTGCCGTGATGATGATCCTTCGTCTTCGACGGGGAAAAATACGGCGAAGAAGGATCGGCTTTGAATGAAGAAGCAGCTGTTGACTCCA
Source organism: Cannabis sativa (assembly GCF_029168945.1). Lineage (NCBI taxonomy): Eukaryota > Viridiplantae > Streptophyta > Magnoliopsida > Rosales > Cannabaceae > Cannabis > Cannabis sativa. The sequence goes on from NC_083602.1 coordinate 74,585,552, forward strand.
AATCGTTAGTTGAACGACATCGTATGGTGATGTTTTCATCCTCCTCGGTAGTGACTAGTGTACCAAAACCTCCGGTTGTTTTGGAATTAATCGTGGTCGTCAATGGAGAAATAATGGGGTTATTAGTATTATTATTATTACTAATCTCGTCATGATCATAATCATTATTATGATGATGAAGAGGAGTAGTGGTTAGACTTAAAAAAGTGTGGACGCTTTTTCTACAAAAAGTAACCATGATTGGGAAAAGGTAGTTAAGAAAGAGGAGGAAGAGAAAAGAAAGAGGAAGAGTAGTAGTAGTGGTTTGATAATAATAATAATAATCATGAAGAGGAAATAATGAAAAGGTAAAGAACATGATTTCCAAATTTATTTAGTTTTTGTGAAATTATAAATAGAAAATGATGAGAAGGAAAAAGGGGGTATTGAGCTGGGACTAGGAGATGAGGGTACTATTAATAATATCCTCACGCCAAAGATAGGGAAAATGGAATTGGTATATATGATGGTGTGGAATGGTTAAGAGAGTGCCAACGAGACAAAAGGAAGAGCTGTAGTGATAGAGAGAGAGGAGAAATTATGAAAGGAAAAGGAAAACAAAAAATAAAAAATAAAAAATAAAAAGGGCCGGGCGGGTCCCATGCCGTGATGGCCTAAGATTATACTCTTTATTTCATTCAATCTCTTATACCCACAAACACACACACAACCGCCGGGCCTTCTTTTATCTTCCAATATTAGATTTCTCAATCATCTTGAGTTTCCCAACGCCTTTTTCTTCACTTAATTGTCTTCTCTCTCTCCTCTTTAATTATGTCTACTTAAATCTTTATTTTTATTTATTTTATTTTTTTTTTGAAAATAACTTGTGCTTCAATAGAATAGAAAAAGAACAACACAAGAGCAACAAGTTACAAGAAAAATAGAGAACCATTCCAAATCAACTCATTATCTAATCCTAGACTTATCTTTCCCACTTTATGAGCTAACACATTACAATCCCTACTAATATGACAAACAGCTAGGCCCGGACTAAAAGATAACAAGTTCTTAATGCTACGGATTACATCATCCAAAATACTATTATTCAAATTACAAGATTTAAGCTTATCTACTATTGATTTACAATCACTCATTAGCACATCCACCGGTAAATGAAGCAATTGAGCCCACTGGATGGCCTGATGAACAACCTTGGCTTAAGCAACAGCAGGGGGAACAAGCCCAGAAAATGGAGTAGAAAAACATGCTTTAACCCGATTACAACATTCCATGAGAACCACTCCAATACTATGCTTCCTACCATGAGAATCAGTGGCTGCATCTGTGAAAATTCTGAATTTACTTGATACAGATGGTTGTGCTTATGTTGGTGCTTTAGAAATAGCAGGATAATTCATTGCCACCTGACCTTGCTTCACATCCAAATATTTAAAAAAAAATAGGCAAGACTCCAATGATAAACTTCCTTTGGGGGAAGAGTGAACTGTTTATGAAAGATGTTGTTCCTTTGATTCCAAAGAGCCCACAAAAAACAATATAAGATACCAATATTTTCTTTATCCAAACCTTGAAACAGAGATATAGAGTGAAGCAGGGTTATCATGATCTGTTTCCTGAGCATCCTAAACTACCATGGTGTAATCTGGTTTGGGATAGGCTTATTATTCCCAAGCATAGATTTATATTATGGTTAGTGTTTTGGGAAAGGTTAAACACAAAGGAGAGAGTAAGTAAGTTTAATCAAAGCATAGACACAACTTGCATTCTGTGTGGCAAGGAGAATGAAACCATTGATCACTTGTTCTTTCAGTGTGAATACAGTGCAAAGTACTTACAAGAAGTTAAAGTGTTTCTGCAATGGAACACACCAGCAGATGACACAGTTAAATTGCTGCAATCCTGCCACCAAACGAAGAGATTTACTGCAGCAAGGAAAAGCATTGTGAACACAGTCATTGCAAGCCTTGTGTATCACATATGGAAGGCTAGAAATGAAGCTTTATGGAATCAACAATTATGGCCTACAAACACGGCAGTGCAGAAAACCAAGCATCTTAGTCAGCTAAGAATCAAAGCTTGGCCGCCTAAAAAGCAAAGGATGAAGATATAGATTGGATTATGAGAACATACACTACAAGAAAACCAACTTTTGCCGGTGCATTTTTGCGCCGGAAAAAGTATACTGAATGCGCTGTTAAAGCTTTGCCGGCGCAATACTGCGCCGGCAAAACATGTTTGAGAATCTTAGTCGGTAAAAGATTTTTTACCGGCGTGTAGACTAAATGCGCCGGTAAATCACGCTGGTAAAAGGGAAACGCCGGTGTTAAAAGATACCCTTATCCGCTATGAACCTGCTTTGTTAACCTTTTACCGCTGGCAAAACTGTTGGCGCCAATCTGAGAGTTTTGCCAACGCTATAGATGCGCCGGCAAAACTATTGGCGCCAATCTAAGGATTGGAACGTACATTTTTGAGCCACCTTTTACCGGCGCAGTAATGTGCCGGCAACAGTATATATATATATTTTTTTAAAAAATTAATTAATTTTTTTAAAATAAATATAATTTTTTAATTATAATATTATATTAACAAAAAAAACTAACATAATTTACATTAAAAGATAAACAAACATTAATTATATTATGTTCTACTAAAATCAGTATATAAACAAAATGTTAAAAGATCAATGTTTGAATTGGATAATAAAAAAAAGTAAAGTTCTACAGGCGAGTAATGTCATCATCGTTGTTTCTCTGAGTCTCGGGAGGCTGCGATGAGGATCCATCACCAGGAGCAGCCGATGACGATCCAGCACCACGAGTGGGCAATGGTGGAAGATCCATGGGAGGCAAGTTGAAATCCGGCACAGCTCGAGAAAGATACTCAAACTGATCTTGGAATCGTCTGAGGTAGAGTTGTTGTGTCTCATACTGCTTCCTCGTATATTGAGTTGTCTGCTCCGCTTCCTCCACTTTTTTCTATAAAGCCTCGTACTGTTCCATTCTAATAGTCGGTGGGGCCGAGGAATGCGTGGCAGGTGCTCTTTTGGCCCCAACTCCCTTCAATCTGAGGAGATGGCTAAAGCCTCTAAGATGTCGAGATCGTTCCCCGAGTACTTGCGTCATAACAGGTAAGTCTCGGGGGTACTGTGTAGGATCGATAGCAGGCTCATCGGGCTGATCTTCAGTGGGCGCTGGTTGAGTTGCCGCTATTTCAACTATTTGCTCTTAAAACCAAACAAATAAGTAAAATGGTTAATTTATAAAAAATAAATTGAAAGAATTAAATAAAAATGAATTAAAATGTAAACTTACGTAAGCTTGTTGCGCGTACTCGTTGCGCCAATTGTTGCCTTTATGGTGAAACTTTTGAAAAATTTCCACTGCAGTTGGCAGTTCTCCTATGTCGGGGTTAGCCTATTTTTAAGAGAAAATATATTACTATTGTTATTTTACTAGAAAAAATTAAATCAATGATAATGTAATATATAAACTTACCCCCTCGACAACATGTGAAACAATAGGCTTCGAGCCCCAGCCTCCTTGAAGTTTCATCTTACTCCGACTTTCTTTATTTTTTGCTGCTCTCGCCTGAAATTAATAATTTTTCTAACGATTAATTATTTATTATTGATTATATAAATTAAACATTACTAAAATTAGAAATTTTATTAAATGTACCTTTTGTTTGTCTGTGCTCCAATAAGCGATGCAGTCACTCCACACCTCTTGAGTTACTCCGTCAGGAGGTAACATGTCGGCCCCTCTCCTGTCCAAGCTCCTCAATATTTTGTATCCACTTTTTCTTACAGTCTGCCCTCCAGTCACGTAAACCCTTTGACATCTCGTACTCACCGTAATCTACGAATGTAGGGTTATCTCGTGAGAGGACAAACTTGGTCTGCAAAAAGTTACACATTAATACATTAATTACAATTTAATAAGAATATAGTAATTTAAAAATTAAAAAATTTATTACAACATACCTCAAGTCTATCCCACAATGCATTGATGTCAGCTCTACTGACATCTTCCCATTTGAATTTATTGATGGCAATAGACATCCGAGTCATCCGTTTAGCCATGTTGTTGAATTTTTTTTCCGTTTTTGCCGACGGGGGTGCCAGTCTCTGCATGCAACTCAATTTGTAACTTGGCAGATTGTGTTTTGGAGAGCTCTTCTTCAACATTCTTGCCTTTGTATTTACCCCTGACCCCTTTCTTTTTCGAACTGCTGCCACCTGGTGTAGACATACTACATATACAACACATATTTTTTATTTAAAATAAACAACCATATTCAAAACATATTAAACAAGAAGGGTTTTAATTTTTATTTTATTTAAAATACTATTTCAATTATAATTCATCATCCTCATCATCAGTTACATATACATCATTATCATCACTGTCACTCTCTAATTCTAAGGAGTTGTCTTCTTCGGTATTTAGACCCTCGTTGTCATCATCGACAATGAAATCATCTAATTGTTGAGGCTGTGAATTCACACGATGGATGTTTACAACTTCAGTTGGGTCCACATCATGGCAAACATAGTCAACATCATCCAACTGTGGAAGTTGAACAACGAACTTAGTTTCAGCTGAATTGTTTTCCTGTATAAAGGGTGTCTCCCCATCAGTGTCCGGGAAGTCCCAAACATTTCGCGGTATGTACTCATTTACAATCAGCCAATCTTTACCGTTCTTCAAATCAGGAATGTAACAGATCAATTTTGCTTGAGATGCAAGTATGAACGGTTCATTTTGGTACCACTCTCGGTTGACACAAATGCTAGTAATAACACCGTCACTATCCATTCTACTCCCATTAGTGTCAAACCACTTACACAAAAATAAGAGGACACTGCAGTCTTTTAAATAAGTGGACACCATAATTTTTTCAAGTTTGCCGTAAAAATGTTGTCCATCTTCACCGGGCACCATAACACCGCTATTTTGTGTTTTACGGTTATCATCCCTTTCCTTGACCAAACATTTAATACCGTTCATTATGCACCCTAGATAAAAATAAATTGCTCCATTCCCTGGGTTAGCAATAGCATACAACTCATCTGACACTGCACCCTGGTTGCTCAACCGTAGTTCATTAATCTACATTTCAGGAAAAATATTAAATTAAGAAAAGTTTAACAGTTTTTGAGAACAAGATTATGAGTATTGAGAGGCAACAATGCTTACTCGAGTTTTGAACCATTCAGGAAACTCAGTCTCCTGCACTTTTTCAATATTGCCTACACCCCTTGCTTGAATCAACTCCTTATGCTCACTATATAATATAATGCACTTAGTAAGTTAAGAAATTTTTAGGTAAAGTCGACTATTGTGAGTAACTGTTTATGGAATTTATACTTACTTGATATACGACTCAACCTCTGTGCAATTGTTCAAAATGTACCACTTCGCCTTACGCTTGCTTTGCATGGGTAAGGTGTCGACTGTCCTCATACCTAGCGGTCGGCCAACATGCTTGAATACAGAAAATTGTCAAGTTGGCATGTTTTGGACAATGTCATTGTTTCGGTCAGGACGGTTGAATCGAGTTTCCACTTCTCGAAAGTACATTGAGCAAAAGGTTAATGCCTCATTAACCACAAAAGATTCAGCAATAGAGCCTTCCGAATGGGCACGATTCCTGACATATTGCTTGTACACAGACATTGACCGCTCAATGGGATACATCCACCTATACTGCACTGGTCCACCTAGTATGGCTTCTTTAGGGAGATGCATAACTACGTGAACCATTATGTCAAAGAAAGCCGGTGGAAAAATTATTTCTAACTTGCACAAAATAGTTAGAATATTTGTTTGCATTTTTTCTAAATCCGAAACATTAAGTGTTCTTGAGCATAATTGTTTGAAATACACACACATCTCAATGATTGTGTCCCAGATTTCCTTTTTTCAAGAACTTACGGATACCTGCCGGTAGTAAACGTTGTAACAACACATGACAATCATGTGATTTGAGCCCAAAAATCTTGCCCGTATCCAAATTTACATTTGAAAAACCGTGTTTTTGCAAATGTCAGTTGTATATACGAAAATATAAAAACTGTAAGTGTTTGCAGCAGCAGAAAGTAATTCTGCTACAGCAAAACTGAACAGGCAGAATATAAAATATTTGCAGAAAAATAAATAACTTGACACAAGAGATTTATACGTGGTATCAGTGTTCTCACGAACACTCCTAGTCCACGGGGCCACGCCCAGAGAATGAAATCAATTAATAAAGTATCAAAATTACAAAGACAATTGACTTAAACAAGTTTAGACTCCCTCTAAAGTATTGCCGCAATCCTTTGTAATCCACTTTATGAATCTGACTTCTTGAAACACCTTCAAGCCCGAACTCCCTTCGTCTTTGAAGTGTGAGTGCTTACTTCCTCCCGAAGTAAGGCTTTAGCAAGTCTTCTCCCGAAGACCAAGTGCTTACTTCCTCCCGAAGTAAGGCTTAATCAAGTCTTCTCCCGAAGACCAATCTCTTGTTCAGTCAAGTAGTTCTTCACAACCTCTAGGATAGAGTAAGAACAGAAATAGAACAACTAGAACCTAGATGAACAACTAGGCTCTCACAAAACAAAGAAACACTCTCTTCTCTCAAAAGATAAATGTAGAAAATGAATAATGGAAGAGGTAATTCGAATGGTTGCTCTCTAGGCTCTATTTATAGATCATAGAAACCAAAGAGGCAACCACAAGATCGAATTAGCAGCAGTACAAAAACTTTCCAAAAGAAACACGATCTGCTACATCAGATTCGGATGCTGACGCAGCGGACCGCCTTAAACGGGAAACTTACTAAAATCGGGTCCGATCTTCTTTCAAAGCTTGATTCCTGCCAAAAACAGATTAGATATTCTGATTGTATCAAGATACAATCGAAATTAATAAGGAAAAGGCAATAATCAAAGTTTCCCTTAAAATGACAACTTTCCAAAAGAGAATTTCTTCTCTTTTGAGAAGTTTTCAACAAAGGAAAGTTCAGCTGAAAGTGCAACTTTCCAAACAAGGAAAATGGCAACTTATAACCGAATAAAAGAGGTAAGATTTCGAAAATTAATGCAAAGCAATCTTACCATAAAAAGGAAAAATTATTTTGTCACCTAACTTGCCAAAAAAGGACTTTACAATCTCCCCCTTTGGCACTTTAGATGAACAAAATAATTTTTTCCATAAAGTACCTGCAATGCAAAGTTAGCAAGAGCAAACAATACTACTCCCCCTGAGTAACACAATCGAATATCACAATGAACACAAAGAACATGCTAACTTTAAACATTAAGTTCATAAGTACTAACAAACCACAACTCCCCCTGAAAAAAGGGTCCAGAGTTGGGCAACACAAACCAAAAAATATATCTCTCCCCCTTTTTGTTTATCGGAGTGCCAAAGTAAACAAAGAACAAAAATAAACCAAAGTTTAAGTAAAAAGAAACAAACTATAACACTTTAATGTTTGGAGAGTTGAATTAAGGTGGACAGTTGCCTGGACATGTCATGCTGGACATCAGCCATTGCTTCAAGACGAGTGTACACATTCTGAAGTTCAGACTTGACTTCCAGGAGCTCTGCAGCAGCAGAGCCTGAACTTGCACCAGCAGAAGCAGCAGCAGCACCAGCCTTTGGCCGTTTTTGGAACACACCATCAAAATACTCAGAAGGTTGGAATGTAGGGCCAGAGATGGGAGGCTCAAGTGTTTCATGTGCTTGGGCCACATTCTTCTGAGAGGATAAAACCTTATAGATTAAATTTGGAAACACAAGTTTGAAGGTTGGCTTTTTACCTCTTCGAAAGGAGACAATCTGGTTGAGAATATGAGAGGCTAGATCAATGGAAGTTCCAGAGGTGATGCGGTATAGGAGTGTAGCCACTTCTTGAGACACCACGGTCTTGTTCGAATTTGGAACCCAATTGCTTAGTGCAAACCGCATAAGGGAAGCATGAGCAAAAGTGAGGTGAGTAATTCGAAGACTCTCCCCTGGTTTCAATTCTGAACGTGCACCAGTGAGTTCAGAGTGCATTAAGTCACGATCCATAGACATCACAGCATTGGAAACATTCTCAGGCAATTGCAGGGCCTGAGCAATGTCCTTTTCAGAGAATGAGAACCAATGACCCCTAACATACACTCTTCTATACAGTCTAGAGTTCTCATCAAGGAAATCATCAGTAAGATTAGCATAAAACTCTTTAATAATGTTAGCAATGAATCCAATAAAACCAGTAAGAGTGTGTTCCCATTGATGAAATTGGATGAACTTTACAATACCATAAACACGATGGGCATGCAAATCATAATTCCTCTCACTTTCAAACTTACGAGTTGCATAAAGATTCCAGTCACGCTCATTGTCTCGATAGTAAAAAGTTGGACAGCCAGAGATAGAGGAAGGGATATTACCAGATGGAGGATCTTCCATGGGCTGCTTGCCTTTGGCAGCAGCAGAGGCCTTTGCTGCAGAAGCAGTTTTTGAACGAGGAGGCTCTGGCTCGAGTTCTGTGTCCTCACTGTCCTTCTCAGTATGCAGAGAAACTGATTTGTCTGAAGAGACTTCCATTGGATCCTCTTCTTCTGAACTGGAACTCGAGGAAGCCGAGGGAGGATTGGTCTTGAGTTTCTTCTTGGCTGGAGGAGCAGACTTCTCTCGAGATTGAGAGGCTTGAAGTTCTTTCTCAGCCGAGGCTTGCTGGGCTCGAGTTCGAGTGGAAGGGCCTGTTGGAGTGGTGCCAGCCATTGATGCAGCAGGAGGAGGAACGGCCAATGGAGGAGGAGATTCCTTCGAGGATTCAGACGACGAAGTCCAGGTGCGATAGGGCCTTACAGATTTGCGAGCAACTTGCTTGGGTGGACGTTTTGACTTCACGGCTTGAGATTCACGCTGGGGAAGCGATGAATCTCCAGGCTTTGCAACAGCAGGAGGAGGAACTGAGGCAGCAGGGGGTGCACTAGAAGGAGTTGGGACGGTTTCTTCTAATTTTTTTGAGTGCCCTAGATTCTTGGTTCTCACCATTTTGAAACTGAAGGAGAAGATGAATAGTGTTTGACAGAGAAACAAGAAAGAGGGTTCGGGTAGGTGGTGAAATAAGTGACAAAATTTGGTTTATATAACCTTGGAATCAAAACAAGAAAAAGGAAACCAATTTTGAAAATTCAAAATGAAACCGCCAGCCCATGAACCAAAAGAGGAAACCGCCCACTTCTCAACTCCTTTCCCCTTTCCTTTTTTTTTTTTTTTAAAAAAATAAAGGGTAACTAGAAATGCCAATAAATTTTTCCAAAAATAAAGCAATCTTTCAAGAATAAAGACACATTACCATATAAAGATTAATCTTTACTTGGAAAAATATCATAATAAATCAAAGAAAGAATGAATGTTGATACTTACCATTTATGCACAAGATTTTCCTTAACCCATGAAGCAAGTCACACGCCTCCCTTTTTTTTTTTATTTATTATTTATTTTTTTTTTTAACATAAAACCGAAACAAAAAAAAATAATGTGTACAGTGAGTATATGTGATTCGAATCAAGCAGAGAAATCAAATATCATTGACAATTGACAAAGTAGATTACATGTTATGCTTTCAAGGAAAATAACTAATTAGAATCTCATGAGATGATCATACTTAATTGATGTTGAGGAAAAAGATATGCATGTTACTGAGAATTGTGAACCAGGATTATTAATTTAATTTTAATAGAGGAGACTTACAGAGTTGAACACACTTGTCAGACATAAGTGTGTGCAGTGAAAATAGGATCATTGTCCTTGGCATGATTTTTCATTTTTGCCTTTTTCAAATTGATCCCGCAACTGGATGCTTTCACACCATACTGAAGGTAGCCCTTTTCTATGGTAGTGCATCCTCATCATAGTTGCTAATTACAATGTTCCAGCTTACTCATCAGATGGCTTTCACACTTCAGTATGGGTAGCTCTATTCCGGAAGGGGCCTGACAAGCATGAAACAAAAATTGCTCAACTCTGTATAAGAACATTATTTAATCCCAGACACAAATAAAGAGTAACATGAATCTTTTAACACAACATCACAAAGTATGATCAGACAGAGATCCTAACTAATTATATTCCAAAAGCATAAACATGATTTGTCAAAAACAATGATAGAAGATTTAGAGCTAGAGAAGAATCACACAACACTATTGTACACGAATGATGAACAGATAAAATTAAACAATGCAAACTCCCAAAGACTTTCTGAGGGAGTCAAAGCGACTTGCATCTAGGGCCTTTGTGAAAATATCAGCTAATTGTTTTTCAGTATCAACATATTCTAATTGCAATGATTTATTTTCAACAAGTTCCCTAATAAAGTGGTGTCTTATATCAATGTGCTTTGTTCTAGAGTGTTGAACAGGATTTTTGGAAATATTTATGGCACTAGTATTGTCACAAAAAATAGTCAAAACACCCAAATCAAACCCATAATCAATCAACATTTGTTTCAACCACAATAGTTGAGTGCAACAACTGCCAGCAGCTATGTACTCAGCTTCGGCAGTGGATAAGGAGATGGAATTCTGTTTCTTGCTATGCCAAGATACTAGATTATTCCCAAGGAAGAAACACCCTCCACTTGTGCTCTTTCGATCATCAGCATTTCCTGCCCAATCTGCATCACTAAAACAAGCAAGATTTGAATTGGTATCTTTCGAGTACCAAATTCCATAATCGGAAGTGCTATTAACATATCTAATAATCCTTTTTACAAACTCGATACATGAGATTCCATAGGATTACTTTGATATCTAGCACACACTCCCACACTGTAACATATATCGTGGCGACTAGCGCTTAAATACAAAAGACTTCCAATCATGCTACGATAGAGTCTAGTGTCTACCTTTACTCCATTCTCATCTTTTGTTAATTTCAGTGTGGTGCTCATAGGAGTACTTACCTGCTTAGCCGATTCAAGGCCAAATTTCTTGACAAGGTTCTTAGCATACTTGCTTTGAGATACAAATGTACCTCCTTCCATTTGTCTCACTTGAAGACCAAGAAAGAAATTAAGCTCACCAACCATGCTCATTTCAAATTCACTTTTCATTTGATCAACAAATACCTGCACTTCATGGTTAGATGTAGACCCAAAAACTATATCATCAACATAAATTTGAGCAATGATAAAATCAGATTTTATATGTTTGATGAAAAGAGTTTTATCCACACTACCTCTGTGATAGCCATGAGAAAGTAAAAATTGAGTCAACCTTTCATACCAAGCTCGAGGAGCTTGTTTCAGACCATACAAAGCTTTTTCAAGTTTGTATACATGGTCTGGAAAATGAGGATCTTCGAATCCTTTTGGTTGCTCAACATAAACTTCCTCATTCAAAATACCATTAAGGAAGGCAGATTTCACATCCATTTGAAACAATTTAATATTGAGAATACAAGCAATACATAAAAGTAAACGAATTGATTCTAATCTTGCAACAGGAGCAAAAGTTTCATCAAAATCAATACCTTCTACCTGAGTGTACCCTTGTGCCACCAAACGAGCCTTGTTTCTTACAATTGTACCGAACTCATCACTTTTATTTTTAAACAACCACTTTGTTCCAATAACATTTATACCTTTTGGTCTTCGGACCAAAATCCATACCTTGTTGCGAACAAATTGGTTGAGTTCCTCTTGCATTGCATTGAGCCATTCCTCAAAGGTCATGGCTTCCTTCACATTTTTCGGTTCATATTGAGAAACAAAGCAAAGAAAGCTGATTAAATTAATATACCTTCTGCGAGTTACCATGCTTTCTTCGGGATTTCCAAGGATGAGATCTTTTGGATGATTCGGTTTGACTCGTGCTTGGTTCTTTCTGAATAGAGTCAGTGATGATGTTTGGATGAGTCAAGATAGGCGGTTCTGGTTCTCCAGTTTCAGTTGTAGCAGCAGATTCGTCATTTGCAGCATCAGCAATGGGTTCTGCTGCATCAGGATCTGCTGTTACAACTTTTGGAGGAGTATCCATGAGACTATCTATCTTGGCTTCTGTGGAAAATTCTGAAAAATCTCTAAAATCATCAACAACCACATTAGTTGATTCCAAAACAGTTTGAGTTCTCATGTTATAAACACGATAAGCTCTACTGTTTAAGGAATATCCAATAAACACACCAACATCACTTTTTGCATCAAATTTACCAATATGCTCACGATCTCTATAGACATAACACACACATCCAAAAACATGAAAATGACTTACATTGGGGCGCTTACCTTTCCAGTTTCATAAGATGTTTTTGAGGTACCCGGACGAATAAACACTCGTTTATTATGTAGCAAGCCGTGTTAATAGCTTCAGCCCATAATCGCTTAGTCAACTTCTTGCTATTTAACATCACTCTTGCCATTTCCTGTAAAGTTCGATTCTTCCTCTCAACAACTCCATTTTGTTGAGGAGTTTTGGGAGAATTTGAAAATTCATGAGTTATACACCGTAGACTTGCAAAAATCATCATACACGAATTTTCAAACTCCTTACCATGATCACTTCGAATTCGAACAATTTTTCCAATATTACAACCTTTCTCAACTCTTAATCTCAGACAAAGAGTTTTAAAGGCATCAAAAGTGTCAGATTTTTCTCTTAAAAAATCTACCCAAGTAAAACGAGAGAAATCATCAACACACACAAAGATATATCGTTTACCATTCAAACTTTCAACTTGTATTGGACCCATTAGATCCATGTGAAGCAATTCCAATACCTTTGAGGTATTGATATCGTACACGAGCTTGTGAGTGATTTTTAATTGCTTCCCAAGTTGACACGGTTCACACTTACCTTCACTTTCCTTACCAAGCTTGGGTAGACCTCGAACAATACCTCGCATTTGACAGCTTTTTTCAGTGTTTTTAAAATTAATATGCCCAAGCTTGGCATGCCACAGATCTGGGGTGTTGTTGATAGCTGAGTGACAAGAGAACACAGGGGTTAGAGTGTAACAGTTATCATTGGATCGAAATCCTTGCAAGATACATTCATTGTCATCATTCATAACATAACAATGATCACTATCAAAAGAAACAAGTAAACCCTTGATCACGTATTTGACCGATGCTAAGTAAATTAGCCCTCGGTCCTTCAACTAACATCACATTTTTCGCCTAGGTAACCCTTCAAAATTTAGAGTTCCCATACCAACAACTTTTCCTGATAAGCCATTACCAAAAGTGACTTCTCCACATTGCATAGGCCGTATGTTAGTCAAGAAATCCTTGTCACCTGTCATATGTCTAGAGCAACCACTGTCAAAGTACCACATTTGAGATGCAGCAGTTTTATCAGAAAAACCAGCTAGACACTTCTTTTTCACCCATATTTGTTTCAAACCTTTATGTTTCTTTTGAGATTTTTTTAAATTATCAAAATAATTTGTTTTAAACAAAGTTGTTCAATGTGAAACATTTAGGTCCGATATGTCCTTTTCTACCACAAAAATGACAAATGGGAACAAATCTTTTTACCCGAGATCTTACCACTTTTCGAAAATCCTGGAGATTTTACAGCATCGAAGCCGTTCTTGCCGCCACAGTCGTGAAACCGTTACGGCGAGTTTGTAGCCTCATGGTGATTCGATGGAACACTAGATTTTACAAACTTCGTGACTCCAGAACTTTCCATTCCATTAGAACCAAGGCCTACAAAACCTCTCTGACCTGCATTCTGAGCTTTTTCAAAAATAGAAGATCCAGGATTAAGCATTTGAACATTTTTCTTAAAGTTTTCAAGTTCCTTCTTCAATAGAGAGATTTTTTCATCTTTATTACAAACACTTGTCTCATATTCTTTTATTTTCAACTCACACATTTCAATCTGATGAGACAATTTTTTATTCAATTTATTCAACTCTCTATTTTCAGAAGCAACCTGAATCCATTTTTCATACATGACTTTGTATGATTCAGCAAGAGATTCTTCACAGATTTCAGACTCATCTGAATCTGATTCCTCTTGTTTGGTGGTATTATTCAGACATACCAATCTATCTTTCACCTGTGAATCACACAACACATTAGTCATAACGATTGGTTAGGGCAACATTTTCGCAATATCTTCATCACTTTCGGTTTCATCATCACTCCAAGTGACATTGAAACTTTTCTTATTCTTTTTCAAAGTGTTTGCACACTCGCATTGAATATGCCCAAAACCTTCACATTCCCCGCACCGAATTCCCTTTTTGTTAGAGACGAAGGTTTAATGAAAGTATTACCTTTTGAACCTTTCGAAATATTCTTTTTATTTCCCATCTTTTTCATATATTTCGAAAATTCTTAGTTAATAAAGCAATCTCATCATCACATTCACTATCGAATTTTCATTATCAGCAACTTTCAAAGCAATACTTTTACCTTTATCAGCAATGGATTTGGGTTTGTCCTTTTGTTTAATCTGTTGATTTAATTCAAAAGTACGTAAGGAACCCATCAATTCTTCCACTTTCATAGTGCTAAAATCTTTAGCTTCCTCCATTGCCAAAAGTTTCGTATCAAACCTTTCTGGAAGAACTCTAACAATTTTTCTCACAAGAACAGAGTCATCAAGCTTTTCTCCAAGAGCAAAATATTCATTAGCAATGTCAGATAATTTTTCATAGAATTCAGTTAAAGTTTCATTATCAGACATTCTAAGCTCATCAAATTTAGTTTGAAGCATGATAAATCTAGATCTTTTCACATCAGAAGTTCCTTCAAACTGAGTTTGAAGAATCTCCCAAGCTTCCTTAGCAGAAACACAAGATGATATAAGTTTAATGTAACCCTCACCTACACCATTAAAGATAGCATGCAAGGCTTTGCTATTGTAGGCAGATAGTTTATCATCTTCAATAGACCATTCCAGTTCAGATTTTATAATAGTATTACCTGAATAATCTGTCTCAACTGGAGGAGACCAACCTGATAGAACCATTCTCCACGCCTTCTCATCTTGAGATTTGATGAAGGCTCTCATTCTAACTTTCCAGTAAGGATAGTTAGAGTCATTAAGCAATGGTGGTCTAGAAATAGAACTTCCTTCTGCAAAAAATGACATTCTAACAAAAACGTTATAGGACCACACTAAGAGTTTAGTGTCCCGCTCTGATACCAATTGAAAAACCGTGTTTTTGCAAATGTCAGTTGTATATACGAAAATATAAAAACTGTAAGTGTTTGCAGCAGCAGAAAGTAATTCTGCTACAGCAAAACTGAACAGGCAGAATATAAAATATTTGCAGAAAAATAAATAACTTGACACAAGAGATTTATACGTGGTATCAGTGTTCTCACGAACACTCCTAGTCCACGGGGCCACGCCCAGAGAATGAAATCAATTATTAAAGTATCAAAATTACAAAGACAATTGACTTAAACAAGTTTAGACTCCCTCTAAAGTATTGCCGCAATCCTTTGTAATCCACTTTATGAATCTGACTTCTTGAAACACCTTCAAGCCCGAACTCCCTTCGTCTTTGAAGTGTGAGTGCTTACTTCCTCCCGAAGTAAGGCTTTAGCAAGTCTTCTCCCGAAGACCAAGTGCTTACTTCCTCCCGAAGTAAGGCTTAATCAAGTCTTCTCCCGAAGACCAATCTCTTGTTCAGTCAAGTAGTTCTTCACAACCTCTAGGATAGAGTAAGAACAGAAATAGAACAACTAGAACCTAGATGAACAACTAGGCTCTCACAAAACAAAGAAACACTCTCTTCTCTCAAAAGATAAATGTAGAAAATGAATAATGGAAGAGGTAATTCGAATGGTTGCTCTCTAGGCTCTATTTATAGATCATAGAAACCAAAGAGGCAACCACAAGATCGAATTAGCAGCAGTACAAAAACTTTCCAAAAGAAACACGATCTGCTACATCAGATTCGGATGCTGACGCAGCGGATCTGCCCAGAAACGGGAAACTTACTAAAATCGGGTCCGATCTTCTTTCAAAGCTTGATTCCTGCCAAAAACAGATTAGATATTCTGATTGTATCAAGATACAATCGAAATTAATAAGGAAAAGGCAATAATCAAAGTTTCCCTTAAAATGACAACTTTCCAAAAGAGAATTTCTTCTCTTTTGAGAAGTTTTCAACAAAGGAAAGTTCAGCTGAAAGTGCAACTTTCCAAACAAGGAAAATGGCAACTTATAACCGAATAAAAGAGGTAAGATTTCGAAAATTAATGCAAAGCAATCTTACCATAAAAAGGAAAAATTATTTTGTCACCTAACTTGCCAAAAAAGGACTTTACAACATTTTTGTCTAAGTTTGCTGCAAAACTGTCCGGAAATCGTACACTGACTTTATGAAGTCTGCAAATTCAATCCGTTCTTGAACACTAAGTGTGTAACTAGCTGGAGGCTTTTTCCACTTCCCATTTCGGTCTTCATACAACCACAACTCACGTCGTATTTGCAAGTCTTGCAAATCCATTCTCGCCTTGTCGGTATCCTTTGACTTCCCGTCGATACTTAGAAGAGTACCTACTAAGCTGTCACACACATTTTTCTCAATGTGCATTACATCAAGATTATGTTGTAAGGACAAATGCTTCCAGTAGTCAAGCTAAAAAAAATACTTTTTTTAGACCAATTTAGCTCTTCACTAGAACGCTTCCGTTTCACACCCCCGAACTGTTTGTGTTTTCCAGGCAAACTCAATGGAATTCGGTCTAATTGAGATAAAATATCATCCCCCGTCAATACAGGAGGTTGTGCTCTCTTCTCAGGCTTACCATTGTACTTTTTGCTTCTCCTTCTCGGATCACTCATTTCGAGAAAACGTCTGTGGCCAACATATCCAATCTTGCTATTTAGGCCAATGGAAGGAGTGTGTTCATTGCAAGTGGGACACGTCATATACCCTTTTGTGCTCCAACCAGACATTAGAGCATAAGCAGGAAAATCATTTATTGTCCACAACACTGTCGCACGCATTGAAAACACAGTTCCGTTGTAGGCATCTCGGGCTTCAACACCCGTCTCCCACAACTGTTTCAGTTCATCAATTAACGGTCTCATGAATACATCTATGTCTTTCTCAGGAGATGATGGACCTAGAATTAATAAGGCCAACAACAACAATTCAGAACTCATACATTTTCACGGTGGCAAATTATATGGGACACAAATAACTGGCCACAAGCTGTAAGAGTTGCTCATGTTGCCAAATGGATTAAAACCGTCAGTAGTCAATCCCAATTTGACATTTCTAGGTTCAACAGCAAAAGACGGATGAAGGCGGTCAAACCGCTTCCATTCTTCAGCATCCCCAAGATGCCTAAGCACACCGTCTTCTTTTGGTCTCTACGAGTAATGCCACCGCATATCCTCCGCGGTGTGTCTTAAGTAATATAATCGTTTTAGTCTCGGTGTGAGTGGGAAGAAATGCATAACTTTGTGAGGAACTTTTTTCCCCTTACCTTTTTTTTTTCAGTACCCATCGTGATTCGCCACATACAAGGCAAAAATCTTTCTTCTCATTCTCCTTCCAGAAAATGGCACAATTATACTTGCAAACATCTATTGAGTTGTAACCCAAACCTAGATTGCGCAATCGCATCTTCGACTCATAATGCGACTTCGGTAATTTTGTCCCCTCTGGAAATAGTTCAATCAAGATAGACAACAACATATCGAAAGAGTGGTTACTCCACCTATTCAAAACCTTACAGTGCATAAGCTTTACCAGTGCATTGAGGGCTGATTTTTTGCAACCTGGATATTGTTGGGTTTTATGCCCTAAATAAAACTCTTTACAATCTGATTAGTTATCAATATAAGAAATTTGAAGTGATTGATGTTTGCATGAATTTTACATGCTAATGGTTTAATATGTTTAATATGTTTATTACATTCATACACACAAAATCAGTTAAATCCAGATCATATGTTTATTCACAATTACAGTATCGTCAACACAGTGGAATGTGATTGTGATCATATGAATCAAAAGTTTTGGTCCCTGTTTCATCAGTGTTATTGGATTTACACTAATGTGATAATCAGCGATGATGTGTACTTACACTTGAAGTAAGTGTTATGTTCTTTCCAGGACATTAGTAAAGTATACTAGTTTCGAATGTATGGAGTATACATTGGACTGGACCGATATTGCAACTAAGTTAAGATATTACAAACTTACCGTTATACATATCTTTCCAAGTCAATATCAGTAGTTGATCTTAAGATTGAAAAGAATCTAAATCCTGATATGCTTGGGCTCAACTCAGGAGTGCTATTCATGTTCTTTGATTTATTAGTTAAGCCTACTTTTGGGTCAGGGTGATACGTATATTTTGGGAACATGATAGTATGATTGAGTGGGAGTGCTGAACATAAATATGGAATCTATAGCTTCTACTGGTGTATAGAAGTTAAGTGATGATTCCCTTCGAGCTTAGCAAATAGAAGTAAATGGATGAGCTCTTGTTTAACTGACTAATTATTAGATCACTAAACACCATTTACAGGTAGCTAAGTGTTTTAAGGGGCAAAATACATTGAGGGGTGAGAACGGTAAAGAAATCCCATCTCGATGTAAATCATCTATATAGAGGATCTTTAAATCACAATAAGATTATAACAATGGTTAAATGAGATAGTATATTGGTATCGTGAAACATACAATATGCACTATATAAGTACTCGAGAGTGCAATTCTAAGTTCTAAGAGTGGATTCAACGAAGAATTAATAAGTAGGAATTTACTTGGTAAATTTGGTTCACTTATTGGAAGCTCAGCATATAGATCCATGGTCCCCATTCTAGTTGAGAACATTCTGCTTGTAAGACTCATTAATTGATTCGTGATTGATCAATTATAATTCTAAAGTTAGACTATGTCTAATTTTATGAATTTTCACTAAGCAGGGGTGAAATTGTAAGGAAAAGAGTTTCTAGGTTTATTTATTTATTAATGGACTTTATATGTCTAATTAATAATTAAATTAAATGACAATATTATTTAATAATCTATTTTAGTTATTAAATAATTAGTTTTGGCATTTAAAAGGTTAGAATTGGAAAATTGGCGTTTTTGAGAAAATAGAGACAAAATTTGATAAAATTGCAAAATTAAGTGGGGCCCATTACAACACCTATGGCCGACCACTTAATATGATTTTTCAAATTATTATTTTCATTATTTTAATGCCAAATAATTCTAAACCTAAACCTAGTAAGTTGCCTATAAATAGAAAGTGATGGCTCATTCACAACACAAGTTTTCAATAAGCCTTTCTGACAGAAATTTCTCTCTTCAGAAAACTGAGCCTTCCTCACTCTCTACCTTGGCCGAAACCTCTCTCCCTCTTTTCCTTCATCTTTTTCGTGACCCTAGTGAAAGAGTAAGTTCCCACACACAGCAAGCAGTAACTCAATCATAGATTGGAAGACTGTGAAGGATCAAAGCTTGAAGAAGAAGGAGATTCGGGCTCAGATCTTGATTATACTCTGCTACAGAAAGGAATCAAGGGTTAGAGATCTGAGTGGAAGGAGACATTTATTCCGCTGCATCAATGTAAGGTTTTCTTAACTTTATATGTGTTTATTTTATCGTTTTAGAAAGTTCATATTTAGGATGTTAATAAACATACTTGTGAGTAGATCTAAGATCCTGGTAAAATAATTCCCAACAACTGGCCTCAGAGCCATGGTAATTGATTTACTTGCATGTAATTTGGACTTTAAAACGATTGTTTATATGTTCTTTGGATGGTATCATGTTGTATTGAGTGTTATTTGATGATTGATTGATGATTATGAAATTTTCGTGAAAAATAATTGTTATTTCGGTTCTGGAATTATTTTTATTGGATAGTATGGAAAAAATTAAGCAAGTTAGCCTTTTACAGAACTCAATTTGGATTTTATTTGAATTAGTTATGATTTTTTGAAGATTTGACAAAATCGGAAATTTTGTCTTGATAGTTTCCTGCGATCGCAGAACTGTCCGTACAGTTTCGAATTTTTTCAATTTTCTTCAATTTTTCATACTTTTTCATGGAATTAACTTCCAATTTTTTGTATGGTTTTATATATACTATTACTATTCCTAATTCAATTCTAATTATCATTTTGAATTAATTTAATTTTTTTTTAAATTTAATTCAAGATATTAGTGTAATTTGAATTTGAATAGAACTAGTATTTATCTTTTTGCTTAAAAATCTATCTTATTTTTAAATTTGATTATATTTTTTTTTAAATTTAAGGTCAGATTTTTTTAAGATATTTATAATATCTTTTAAGATATTTAAAAATATCTTATCTTTTAAGATATTTATAATATCTTTTAAAGATATTTATAATATCTTTTAAGATATTTAAAAATATCCTATCTTTTAAGATATTTTAAAAATATCTTATCTATTAAGATTTTTTAAATCTTTTTAGATATTTTGACCTTATTTAAATTTAAAATAAGATATTTATAATCATGTAATTTTAAATAGATATAAGATATTTTGCTAATTTTTAAATTTTGTTATTTTATTTATTTAAATTAAATTTAAAATCTGAAAAGATATTTTATTTATCTTTTCTAATTTTTATTTAATTTTTATTTTTAAAATAACATTTAATTTTTAAAAGTAGTTAGCAAATTTTGAAATGATATTTAGGTTGGTTGAAACCTAATTTTTCAAATAGTAGGTTTAATTTTAAATATTTATTTTTAAAATAATTTCTAAATTTAAATTTATTTTAGTTTATTTTCGAAATTAATTAAATTTTTTTTTTATTTTTCAAAATTAATTTAAATTTTTTTTAATTATTTATTTTTTGAAATTATTTATTTAAAATTAAATAAATCCTACTTCCAACTATCCAGCTAACCTTGTTGCAGGAGTATGTGTTTTTAGCTTGTATGTAAGTTTTAAAAACCTATTATTACTTGATTGCAAATAGCCATGGTTACTTTTTGCCAGATCTAATGATCTGATGGCTCCCTTGGTCAAGTTAATAATTTGTAACAGGTAAATTTTACAATCTTCTTTCATCTGTGTATGACCTAGCAACATGATAGGATCCATCCAAAATGTGCCTGTGTGAGCCTATATCTTACAATCTTCTTATTTTATTATATAGATGCATATATGTTGTTGCTAAATAAAATGTCACACCATGATAGATTTTATTTAGGTCCATTTAGTTTTTTGGACCTATTCAATTAATAACAGTTATTCATTTTAAGGTTAAATTTCTCTCTTTTGGGCCTTGTGTGAGAGTTGGGTGCCATAGAAGTGGGTACGACATACTGAACCCAGCAACCCCTCACATGAACTACCCCAATTGTGAAGGCCCATTTGCCTGATTTGAATAACTGTACTAGGTTAATTATATTAGTTTGACCTAATAAAAATTGAATTAGCAACATAATTAACTTTTAAAATATATGAAAATTTATTTTCATTTTAATATTTTAAAGTTAATTTTAAGAAAAACACTTTTAGTTTTAGATATTATTTCTAGATAAACTATTTGTATTTTTCTTGTATTTAATTAAATATAGAATTTTAACTAACTAAGATTCTTTCTGGAGCTTATTTAATTAAATATTCCTATTTAAGTTATAAATTAGTTGTATCAACTGATTTTTCTTAACTAACTTAAATTTGAATATTTGATTTAAATTTTAAATCAAGTTGAGGAATCTTAGGCATTAGTTATTAAAGATTCTTAAGATATTTTTTAATTTAATATCTTTTCAAATATTAACTTGAAATGGAATATCTAAGATATTTTTTTGGTTAATATCTTTTCAAATATTAACTTTAAAAGATATCTTCAAATTAAGTGGTTACAACTTAATTTGTGATATTTAATTAAATCTAGATTTGAAATTATTTAAGTTTTAGATTTTTTCTATATAACTTAAATTAAATATTTTTCAAATTTTGAAAAGATACTTAGTCAAATAAGATATTTTCTAGATAGTAATTTCTAGACTACTTATTATTTCTAATACTTATATAGGAAAATATTATACTTTTGTGAAATTAATTATTTAAATAATTAATTTTGGTACAATTTTATTAAGTATATTTTTCCTAGTATTAAATAGAAATTAATAATTAAGGCTTCTCTACACTTAATTATTTATTTCTTGAATTTAATACAATTAATTAAGTTGAAAAATCTAAATATCTAAGTTGATTTTCATCATGATACTTAAATATTTATTAATTTTTCATGACACTTAATTAAATAGAAAATTAGTTTTTAGGTTGAAATTTAATTTTTCAACTTAAATTTAAATAATTTTCAAAATATATATTTTTCTTTATTTTATTAATCAATTTCGAAAATTGCATTATGCAATATTTTCGAATTTTTTTTGAAAAATAGATTGAGTTGTAAATTAATTAATTATTTTAATTAATTCTTGGACCAACTCAAGTCAATGATTTTTTCATTTAATAGATTAATTTAAAATAAGTGAATTTAAAATATATATATTATTAGAAATTGAATTAACTAGTCAAAAGAATATCTAGATAGGTGATATTTTTGCTTGAAGTATTTCTTTTCTATTTTTATTATTTTTCGAAAATTGTATATTTTTTTTATACTTAATTTTCGAACCCAATAAATATATTCTCAAAGGAAATTTTTAAGTTGCTAATTATTTATTTAATTCATCTTAAATTAATTTCCTTAATATTTATATTTAAGATTATTACTAAGATTGAAATAATTAATTTTATTTCAATCACCATCTAGTATAATTTTATAAATATTATATTAAATTCTTATTTTTGAATTTTAATTCTTAAATAGAATTTAATGAGATTTATTTATTAGAATAATAAGAAAATACATTTTAAACAATGAGCTTTATTATTATTAAGATATTCGATCTCCATTGTGGGTTTTACACCGCGTTTGTTTTAGTGAGTAATCCTCCCTAATGGAGGAACGTTCATTAGCAATTTCGCACCGTTTAATCTCGCATGATAAGTGGTTTGTAAGTGTTTTATATGGTATAGATCACCCTAATGGTGGCGACCATATTTGACTTGCAAATTGCGAAACAATGGTAGAAGCTCATAAGATAGAATAGCCTTGACTCTCGCCTAAACGGGACAACGCTGGATTCTGATCTTGATCGAATAAAAGGTTGCTAGAATGTTTAACATTTTAGATGAGCTGACAACTCTATTCAATGGATGATAGCTTTGACTCTCGCCTAAACGGGACACTGATATCAGTTTGTTGAAAACCTTGGAAATTATTTAGGATTGATTTTTTTTTTTTAAGTATTTTCTCATATCATTCCTACTTGCTATGTGCTTATAATTTCTGAATTGATTTTGTGTGTTAAACCATTATTAATTTCTATTTGTTGATTTCTATTATTTTGTAGTATCCTGTTTTGTCAAAATGAATCCCATGTTATCACTGTTGACTGAAAATAAGCTGAATGGATCTAACTTTAATAAATGGAATGAGAACATTAATATTGCTCTCATAGGAGAAAGTGCCTTGTTTGTTTTAACTGAGCCGTCACCTGAAGTGCCTGGGGATAATGCATCCAAAGCTGTGAAAGAAAAGTATGAGCGTTGGCAGAAGGCAAATGACAAAGCTCTATACTTTATGCTTTCTAGCATGGTTGACACCCTCAAAACTCGGTTTTCTAAAACTGAGAAGGTCAAGTTATGACGAAGTTAAATGAGCTATTCGGTAAGGCATCACTTCAGTCACGCTTTGACGCGACTAAGAAGTACATTAACGCACGGATGGAACCTCATCAAAACGTGCGTGATCATGTTCTCCTCATGTCCAGTTATTTCCAAGAAGCCCAGGATCATGGTGCTGAAATGGACAGTGCTACTCAAGTAAGTCTTATCTTGAACAGCCTGACTCCAGCATTTCTACCATACACATCAAATTATGTCATGAATAAGAAGGAAATTGACTTTCATGAATTAGTCAATGACCTTCAAACTTATGAAAATTTGATTGGAGGACCCAAGAAGAAAGGGAGTAAACCTCATCCTGGTAATGGTAATGGGACGATGAAACCTGAAGCAAATGTCGCCTCTGCTTCAAAGCCCAAATCGAAGAAGAAGTGGAAGAACACCAAGAAGCGAACTAAAGCCATGAAAAAGGCTGCTCCTTCTGGTGATGCTACACTTAAAAGAAAGTGTTTCTACTGCAATGAGAAAGGTCATTGGAAACCCTAGTGTCCTAAACTCCTTGCAAAGAAACAAGGTATTTCCATTAATAAACTTTAAGAGTTTTAGTGAATTATTATCCAATTGGATTTATGATTCTGGACTAGCTTTGTTTATTTTCTTCTTCTAGGCCAAGCTACTTGAACTCATATGAGTTCGATCAGAAAGCTGGACCAAAGGGTGAAATCGTCCAGATGAAGATGAAGCTCTTCAATTTTTGAATTAATTGTTTTAGTTTAAAGACAATTTGGATTTCAAATTTTAGTTAGGGATATTTATCCCTGTTTCTCTCATATTGTTGCAATACTTTTTTATTATTAATAAAGTTTTAAGTTTTTTTTCGAAATTCACTATTGCAATTTATGAGATTGAGCTTCATTTAATTTTATCTTCATCAATTATTACCACATTATATTTATATGTTTGTATGTGTAAGTGTTTTTATTATTGATGCAAATTCTATAATATTTACAACTCTTCATAGAGTTATATTATATAAACACTAGAAATTATTTCTATGTTTATCAATAATTGTTAATTCTCATACAATTATTAAGAATTTGTTTAATAAAAGGATCTTATGATCTGATAGGGGTGGAGAAAAGTTAAGAAAACTATGCAGTTCAACGATCTTTTATATCTAATGAACTCTGGATAGTATTCAACTCCACATAAACTCTATCACACAGAGAATCATGATCTTTACAACCTTTAGGGGTGGATCATAATCTCTATATACTTAGGGGTGGAGATTTTCCATAGTACCTATATGTATATTCTTAGGGGTGGAGTCTATTCCACAATTCCCTATGAAACACATATCTTGTTTAAACATAGAAGTAATATAATGAGTCAGCTATTGTCAATATAAATTCTTGATCTTGATTGTATGTTCCATTTCGTTTTTACTGTTGTAAGTAAAAGTATGATACCTTTGAAAGTTCTTTGTTAAAGTTTCACACTACCTTAATTGAGTGGGAGAATTTTAAAGTTCTATACCCATCTTCATTAGGTTGATAATTGTGATAGGTACTTAAGAACACTACTGAAAAGCAAATCTATCCATTCACATGGATAGATATAGCTTATCAGAATTATGAGAATAAGATAAAGAACTCTAGTTCAGTCCATTCGAATGACTTGAACCAAGAATTCTTAATCCTCATAAAATTTTATGGTATCTTAATTTTGATTACTTTAATCTCTGGCATGTATTTTTCACTTCAAATACTAGTCTGCTAAGTTGATGACTTAGTCTTGACTTAAAGTTTCAGACTAATACAAAAGTCACAACTAGGTAACTCTCTAAACAATCAGAGGTTAAAAGTATTATTTAACCAGACATCTGCTATTGAGTGGGAGCTATCTGAGATGTAATCAAATAGGGAACATTAGAAGATATTCAAGAAGGATTTATGAAAGTGATCTATATGTCAGATATTAAGGAACTGTGTATCAGTTGTCTTTGTATCACACCATCTAATTTTGAAATTCTTAAGATGGTGCTTACTTTGGGGGTGGAGGAATTATTGTATAATAATTCAAGCTCTACCAGAGAAGAACTATAACTTGGTCTATTCGAAAATACCAGAAAGTTATATCACTGAAGAAAAGTCTACACTGTATTATCTCAATTACATATTTTAAAATATGAGAGATATGTCCTCTGTTAATTCAGATGTACTTTTAAAACAGTAAAGATTTCAGTATCCCTTGATGAGTAAAGCATATAGTGAAGGATGTTTCATAAGAGTATTTATGAACTAGTTTCCAGAAGTTATGGGTGGATTCAAATATACTACACTTGATCTGAAGATCAAGATATCAGATTGACCTATTTGCACAGTTTGTTTTATATTAGTGCAAGTGGGAGTTTGTTGGGTTTTATGCCCTAAATAAAACTCTTTACAATCTGATTAGTTATCAATATAAGAAATTTGAAGTGATTGATGTTTGCATGAATTTTACATGCTAATGGTTTAATATGTTTAATATGTTTATTACATTCATACACACAAAATCAGTTAAATCCAGATCATATGTTTATTCACAATTACAGTATCGTCAACACAGTGGAATGTGATTGTGATCATATGAATCAAAAGTTTTGGTCCCTGTTTCATCAGTGTTATTGGATTTACACTAATGTGATAATCAGCGATGATGTGTACTTACACTTGGAGTAAGTGTTATGTTCTTTCCAGGACATTAGTAAAGTATACTAGTTTCGAATGTATGGAGTATACATTGGGTCGGACCGATATTGCAACTAAGTTAAGATATTACAAACTTACCGTTATACATATCTTTCCAAGTCAATATCAGTAGTTGATCTTAAGATTGAAAAGAATCTAAATCCTGATATGCTTGGGCTCAACTCAGGAGTGCTATTCATGTTCTTTGATTTATTAGTTAAGCCTACTTTTGGGTCAGGGTGATACGTATATTTTGGGAACATGATAGTATGATTGAGTGGGAGTGCTGAACATAAATATGGAATCTATAGCTTCTACTGGTGTATAGAAGTTAAGTGATGATTCCCTTCGAGCTTAGCAAATAGAAGTAAATGGATGAGCTCTTGTTTAACTGACTAATTATTAGATCACTAAACACCATTTACAGGTAGCTAAGTGTTTTAAGGGGCAAAATACATTGAGGGGTGAGAACGGTAAAGAAATCCCATCTCGATGTAAATCATCT
Organism: Cannabis sativa; assembly: GCF_029168945.1. Classification (NCBI taxonomy): domain Eukaryota; kingdom Viridiplantae; phylum Streptophyta; class Magnoliopsida; order Rosales; family Cannabaceae; genus Cannabis; species Cannabis sativa. Next base: position 74,612,462 of record NC_083602.1, read on the forward strand.
ATATAGAGGATCTTTAAATCACAATAAGATTATAACAATGGTTAAATGAGATAGTATATTGGTATCGTGAAACATACAATATGCACTATATAAGTCTGAGAGTGCAATTCTAAGTTCTAAGAGTGGATTCAACGAAGAATTAATAAGTAGGAATTTACTTGGTAAATTTGGTTCACTTATTGGAAGCTCAGCATATAGATCCATGGTCCCCATTCTAGTTGAGAACATTCTGCTTGTAAGACTCATTAATTGATTCGTGATTGATCAATTATAATTCTAAAGTTAGACTATGTCTAATTTTATGAATTTTCACTAAGCAGGGGTGAAATTGTAAGGAAAAGAGTTTCTAGGTTTATTTATTTATTAATGGACTTTATATGTCTAATTAATAATTAAATTAAATGACAATATTATTTAATAATCTATTTTAGTTATTAAATAATTAGTTTTGGCATTTAAAAGGTTAGAATTGGAAAATTGGCGTTTTTGAGAAAATAGAGACAAAATTTGATAAAATTGCAAAATTAAGTGGGGCCCATTACAACACCTATGGCCGGCCACTTAATATGATTTTTCAAATTATTATTTTCATTATTTTAATGCCAAATAATTCTAAACCTAAACCTAGTAAGTTGCCTATAAATAGAAAGTGATGGCTCATTCACAACACAAGTTTTCAATAAGCCTTTCTGACAGAAATTTCTCTCTTCAGAAAACTGAGCCTTCCTCACTCTCTACCTTGGCCGAAACCTCTCTCCCTCTTTTCCTTCATCTTTTTCGTGACCCTAGTGAAAGAGTAAGTGCCCACACACAAGAAGCGGCAACTCAATCATAGATTGGAAGACTGTGAAGGATCAAAGCTTGAAGAAGAAGGAGATTCGGGCTCAGATCTTGATTATACTCTGCTACAGAAAGGAATCAAGGGTTAGAGATCTGAGTGGAAGGAGACATTTATTCCGCTGCATCAATGTAAGGTTTTCTTAACTTTATATGTGTTTATTTTATCGTTTTAGAAAGTTCATATTTAGGATGTTAATAAACATACTTGTGAGTAGATCTAAGATCCTGGTAAAATAATTCCCAACAGATATAACTCAGACTCCATCTCCTTAAACAAGTCATCAAACTTGTTGTTGTCATTGATTGGGGGTTCATTGAAAGAATCAGTAGTGCTGGTAGATTCGTCAAAACCAGGGCCCCCTCTTAACATGTCTGCCAACACATTTTCCATTTCATCTTCGTCATTTTCAGGAAGTTCAACTACGGGATGAGAAAAAGTCTCCCCGTGGAAATACCAGGGATTGTACGAAGGTTGGATCCCGCTGAGAAATAAATGAACCCTTATAGTTGCAGGTGTGTGGAAATTCACATTCAAACACCGCATGCATGGGCATCGAGCTAATCCGTCAGAATTCATGTGGTTCGTTGCAACCGCAACAAACTCGTCAACGCCACTTCGAAACTCTGCAGAGCGCCGGTGCGCCTTCATCCAACTTCGGTTGGTAGGCATCTTCCACTATAAAGTAATTAACAAAAAAAACTTAAAAACAAACAAGAAAATGTGCAAGTGTCCTAATCCACCTTCTCTCCATTACTAAAAGGGTAAAGAACCAATCCCATTCAGGTTTGTAATATATATAGTACAATCTACGCTCTTAAGATTATTTCATTTTAGTAAAAATTTCGGCAGCACCTCCCCACAGTTCTTATAAGTTAGCAAACTTATAGTAATTAAGTTTGCCGACTTACAAGAACGTGTAAGAAGACGTTGTACCAAAATATTTACTAATGAAATAATCAAATAAGCAATAGATCATACTATAAGTATAAAACAAGCCCAAACTATCCATGCGGACAAACAGTCCTGGATAATTTGGAGAAGCGTATTTAAGAGTCCTTACTGACTCAGCCTCTCCAAACGGGTCTAAGGTATTTCGTGCATGTGTAAAATTAAAAAAATAAATAAATTATCACTATGTGATAATACAAATACAAATACAATTGTTATATCCTATCTTTGGTGTTTAACCAAAGAGATCAAGAAAAGATAATAAAAATTTAATTTTATGCTATTTTACAACATCTTATGCTCATTTGTACTTACTTTATAATTACACTTACTTTATGATAATTAGATTAAATTCTTACAATTACTTTAATTTTTTTTTTTTAAATTATAAGTGTAAAAGTTTTAAAAATTTAAAAATATCACTTGATTACATTTTAAATTTTAAAATAAATATTAATTTATAATTTTTTATTTTATTTATTTAAATTACAAATTACAAACTTTTTAATCTTCAAAATATCATTTGCTTACATTTTCATTTCTAATAATTATTCATTTATAATTTTCTATTTTATTTATTTAACTTAAAAATGACAACCTTTTTAAAGTTGATAATATCACTTACTTACATTTTAAAATTTAACAATAAATAGTAATTTATAATTTTTACTTTTATTTATTTAAATTAAAGATTACAAATTTTTTAAAATAAAAAAAAAATATTTTGATTACCTATTATATTTTATAATATATACTAATTTATAATTTATAATTTTATTTATTTAAATTAAAGATTATAAATTTTTTAAAATAAAAAAATATTTTGATTACGTATTATATTTTATAATATATACTAATTTATAATTTTCAATTTCATTTATTTAAATTAAAGATTACTAATTTTTTAACATTTTATGATATATATTATTTAACAAAATTTGGGCAGCATAACGGCTTAAAAAACGTAAACCCAAAATTTTCAAAACCTATGAATAGCACAAACAAACTTTACATAACAACATATCAAAAACAATAAATCACACCACCGATCAGACTGCAGTCAATTTTATCACAAAACCTACTTCAGTAACATGTATAGACATACTAACTTATAACAAAACTATTAAATTTACAATACTAATATAAAGAAAAAAAAAAACAAACTTGAAGCAGTCCAAAAGTAACAACAACAAGCAACAAGCGGTGCTTCGGGCCAGTGAAAGGGACCTAATATCGTAAAAATAAAATCCAATTAAAATATGAACATACATATACACACATAAATATATATACATACACTTACACTTACACTTAAACTTACATATATACACATACACATACATACACACACACACATAAACACATACACATACATACACACACACACACACAGAAACACATACGTATATACACATATTTACATATACTCTCACATACACATATATACACATATACATATATATATACATACACCCACATACGCATATACATATATATACATACACCCACATACACATCAGGGTCGGCCCTGAAAATATATGGGTCCAAGACGAATTAAATTTTGGGGCCCCCAAAAATATATAAAAAAAAAATCAAAAGAAGAGTGTTATGGGATTAGAGCCCATGACCTTAGACATTATGCCATCCACTTCAACCAACTAAACTATGAATATTTGTTGCTTATAATACACTTAAATTTTACTTAAATAAAAGCCTAATTTTTTTATTTTTATTTTTATTTTGGGCCCTAGGCGCGGTCCTAGCCCGCCTATGCCTAGGGCCGACCCTGATACACATATACATATATATACATACACCCACATGCACATATATATCTATATATATACATACACCCACATCTACATACACATACATACATACACACATATATACATAATCCCACATATGTACATATACATATACATACATACATGTATTTATACACATATATACATTTATACCCATATTAATATACATACACATGCATACAGAAATACATACATATACACATCTATACACTAATAAACACATAAATATACATACACATACATACACTAATCCATACCTATATATAAATATTTAGAAAAATATTAAAATTACAAAATTAAAAAATACCTTACACAAATTAGAGGAGGTAGGGCTTGGGGTGGTCGGCGGTGGTGGCTAGTGGCGGACGGTGGTGGTGTGGTTGCCGACAGTGGTAATTTTTTTGACAAAAAAAAAAAGAAAATTTTTGAGAGGTAATGAGAGGGATTGAGAGAGATTGAGAGAGATTGAGTGAGAATGAGTGAGATTGAGAGAGAGGGCTGAAGGAGAGTTTAAGAGGTTTGAGAGGAAAAAAAATGAGAAAAAACAGGGAAATAGGGTCTGCTGCTCGAAGGGGCAGGTTATATGCGCCGGTAAAAGTGGTCATATAACCCTAAATGAAAACGCCCCGTTTCGTTAAAGACTTTTACCGGCGCATTAAGCGCATTAATGCGCCGATAAAAGTACTCCCACCTACCACCACCTTCCACGCGGGATTTTTTCCCCCAAAATTTCACATGGGCGGTCAAGATTCCCACGAAAAATTTGCTAGCTTTTACTGGCGCAATTATGCATCGGCAAAAGCCTTACAGAAGTGGAAATGTGCTTGCCATTTGGCGGTTCATTGTTGATCTTTCACCGGCGCATATGTAATAATACGCCGGTATTGAGTACCTTTTGCCAGTGCAAAATTGCGTCGATAAAAGTTATTGCTGAATCGAATTGGAAGTTCAGTATTTCATTTATTCTGACAACTGTTATCGGCGCAATTGGTCAATTGCGCCGGTAAAACTAGGTTTTCTTGTAGTGATAATTCTGTATATGATCATAATTAGTGACAGAATAGTGATTGTAATTTGTAAAAATGTTGTGATGTAAAGTTTGGTTTGAGCAATAAAATTATTATTCATCAAAAAAAAAAAAAAATAAGCAACAAACCTGGAAGATCGCCAAGCCTTTCTGGATCTGGAGCAATCTAGCATAGCATGCTTGGCATTTTCAGGAACAAGTTTACACAAAGGACAAAGAGGGGAATCAATCACTTTCCTACTAAAAAGAGAAGATGCAACTGGCAGGGCATTAGACAACATTCTCCAAACAAACAGCTTAATTTTAGGAGGGATAACAGAGGACCAAATTCGGGACCAAAACTTTTTAGAAGAAGAGAAAGAAGAAGAAGATGGGAGATCCTGAGAAGAAAAATCCAAATGATAAGCAGACTTAACAGAGAAAATACCTAAACTTTCCCTTTCCCAAATCAAATTATCATTGCCATAACAACAAGAAACATGAACTTCAATAATATCGACAATCATTGGCTCATCAAAATAGGAACCCAATTTAGTAACATCCCAAGTACCTGAGTTAGTAATAAAATAGGAAAAAAAAAAAAAACTAGAAGGAGGATGGACATTATTAATAAATGATTTATACCTATAGTTAGAAAGCCAATGATCATTCAAAATTCTAATTCCACTACCATTTCCTACTTTCCAAATGATTCCCGAAGCCAATAAGTTTCTATCCCATAAAATACTTCTCCAAGTAAAAGAAGGGTTATGACCAGGGACAACCGTAAGGATAGAGGTCTGAGGAAAGTAACGAGCTTTAAGAAGCAAACTAAGATGAGAGTTAGGGTTTTTAAGAATACGCCAAGCTTGCTTAGCTAACATAGCTTGGTTAAAGTGAGCAAGAGAAAGAAAACCCAAACCACCATGAAATTTTGATTGACAAAGAAATTTCCAAGATCTCCAATGAATTTTTCAAGATTCCCCAGTAGAACCCCACTAGAATCTTGCCATCGCAGCTTCAATTCCCTTAAAAATCTTAACAGGTAGCCGAAAACAAGCCATCGCATAAGCTGGGATAGCTTGAATCACGGCTTTCAAAAGAACCTCTTTACTAGCTCTAGAGAAACATTTGGAAGACCAGCTTCGAAGAACAGAAGCAACTTTTGTTGGAATTATTTTACCAGGATCTTAGATTTACTAACAAGTATGTTATTTAACATCCTAAATATGAACTTCTAAAACGATATGAAATAAACACATATAAAGTATAAGAAACCTTACAGTGGTTTCAGCGGAATAAAATGTCTCCTTCCACTCAGATCTCTAACCCTTGTATCCTTTCTGTAGCAGAGTATCACCAAGATCTGAGTCTGAATCTCCTTCTCTTGAAACTGGATTCTTCACAGCCTTACACACTATGATTAAGTACTACTTGATGTGTGTGGGCACTCACTCTTTCACTATAGGCTCGGTTTAGAAGAGAGGAAGAGAGAGAGTATGGTTTCGGCTAGGGTTAGAAGGAGGCTCAAATTTTATCTGAAGGAATGAGATGCATCCTCTTTTCCCTTAAGCCATCACTACCTATTTATAGGAAACTACCTAAGGTTAGGTTAGATTTATATTTGGCATTAAAATAATAAAAAAAATTAAATGGTAAATTGCTATAGAGTGGCCAGCCATGGGTTGGATATTGGGGCCCACTTTACAATTTTGTAATTTTGCCATTTTCTCATTTTCTCTTCTTATTTTCTCAAAAATGCCAATTTTTAAATTTAACCATTTAAATGCCAATTCTAATTATTTAATAACTAAAAATTAATTATTAAATAATTTTGTCATTTAATATATTTATTAATTAGACTAATCAAAGTCTCTTAATTAACAAATAAACCCTACAAACTCTTTCTTCACAATTAAGCCCTTGCTTAGTGAAAATTCATAAACTAGACATAGTCTAATTTTAGAATTATAATTGATTAATCAAAATCAATTAACTGAGTCTTACAAGTAGTATTGTCTCAACTAGTATGGGGACCATGGGCCTATATATCTGAGCTTCAAATAAGCAGACCCAGAATTTACCAAGTAAATTCACTTACTTATTAATTCCTTGTTGCATCCACCATAGAACTTGGAATTGCAATCTCAGTTATATAGAACGCTCTATACGTTCCACGATATAGATACACTATCAGTTATCCATTGTTATAATCCCAATAATCAATGATCCTCTATAGATGATTTACATTGTATAGGGATTAAATTAATGTTACACCCTTCAATGCATTTTATCCTTAAAACACTTAGCCACCTATAAATGATATTTCAATGAACTAAACATAATCATTGAAATGAGTACTCAACCATTTATCTCTATTTAGCCAAGCTAGAAGGAAGTCATCATTTCACTTCTATGCCCTGATAGAAGTTATAGATTCCATATCTATGTTTAGCGCTCCCACTCAATTGCACTACCATGTTTCCAAAATGTACATATCACCCTAACCAAAAAATAGGCTTAACTAACAAATCAAAGAACATGTATAATACTCTTGAGATTGAACCTAACCATATCAGGATTAAGATCATTTGATCTAGGATCAACTAGGTGATATTGAATTGAATAGATATTACGGTAAGTTTATCATATCTGATTCAAAGTTCAATATCGGTCCCTTCCGATGCATACTCCATGAACCCAACCCAAGCGTTACTTTAACCAATGCCCTGGAAAGGACATAACACGTATCCAAGGTACAAGTAAACTATGTTGTAGATTATCATATTAGTTAAACCCTGTGTACTGATAAATCTAGGAATTTATATTTAATCACATAATCTTCATTACTTTCCACTGTGCTGACGACACAATAAACAAGAATATAAATGTGATAAAGATTTGGATGAATTTATAAATCAAATAAACAAATAAATGATAACATGAACCAAATGACACAATAAGTGATGAAAATATTCTGTTTCTTTATTGATATTTAAATAATAAAGATTACATTGAAATTGAGTTTTATTTAGGGTATAAAACCCAACAACTTTATCACAAAGAAAAGTAAAAGAGTGATATTTAGACCGAGAAAGACATTGAGGGAGACCTAAATACTTACAACCAAAAAGCCTATCTTCTAAATGAAAAGTGTTAAAAAACATATTACGAATCTCCTGCACAGTATTCGGAGAAAAGAGGATTGAGGATTTGGAGAATTTAATAGCTTGACCTAAAGCCCTAGAAGAGATATGAAACACCTCTTGAAGCGCTAAACAAGAACTTCTGTCAGCAAAGCAAAAAAGAAGGCTGTCATTTGCAAAAAACAAATGAGATATGGAAGGAGCATGCCTAGAAACAGAGATTCCTTTAAGGAGTTGAGTACCTTGCCGGACTCTAAGGAGGCATGACAATCATTCAGCACTTAGAATAAAAAGATAAGGGGATAAAGGATCCCCTTGCCTGAGACCCCTAGAAGGCTTAAGAGAACCTTTAACAACACCATTGACAAGAAATGAGACAGTAGTAGTAGAAATACATTTCATAATCAGAGTAACAAAACTAATGGGAAACTTAAAATGGGACATGATACTCTCCAAAAAATTTCATTCAACACGATCAAAAGCTTTAGCCATATCAAGCTTTAAAGCAGCCCACCCCTCTTGCCAGTTTTTCGAGAGTTAATAACATGAACAAGTTCTTGGGTAATAAGGATATTATCAAAAATAATTCGCTTAGAAACAAAAGTACTTTGAAATGGAGAGATAATTTCATCAGGAATCACTTTAAGACGATTGGCAATGACCTTAGAAATAACTTTATATATTGTGGAACACAAACTAATAGGCCTAAAATCCTTCATAGTATTAGCATGTTGTTTCTTAGGAATGAAAACAATCAGAGTAGTATTAATATTAGAGACATCAACCTGATTATTTAAACAATCTAAAATAACATGAATGAAATCTTGACCAAAGGTATCCCAATTCTTCTGGTAGAAAAAAGCATTCAGGCCGTCCAGACCAGGAGCTTTATTACCAAAAAGGCTAAAAATAGCCTTCTTCACTTCCTGAGGTGTGAAAGGCTGAGCCAAAAAATCAATTTCAGGCTCCTCTAGGGGGGCCCTAAGCAGCCTAAAATTTGACTAGTAGCCTCAGCATCACAACCTTCAGAACAAAAAAGAGTTGAAAAAAAGAGAAGATTATGTCAAACATAGCCTTAGGATCACTGGTGGTATTACCAACATCATCTTTTAAATATTTGATGGTATTATTCTTTTTCCTATGGGAGGAAAACCTATGAAAATATTTGGTATTTTTATCCCCAGTCTTAAGCCAACTTACTCTAGCCCGTTGCCTCCAATAAACTTCTTCTTTGTAAAGAAGAGCATCAAGCTGAGATTGAAGATACTTAAGATGAATACTAAACTCTCTACAATCAGAAGCCAAAGATTGAATCCTAACTATCTCTTTTTGGAGATCCTGGATTTGAGAATGGAAAACAGGCTTAACAGATTTATTCCAAGATTTCAAAGCAGAGACAAAAGAATTTTGACGAAAGAGAAAACGACCAAGAGCATCCTAATCAACAGAAGTATGTGAAGAATTCAGCCAAGAATCCTGAACAGTAGTATAAAAACTGGGATTTTCAAGCCAAATATTTTCAAAATGAAAACGCTTTTTAAAAACAGGAATCCTATTAGAATCACTATTATTATGAAGGACAACCTTAAGGGCTCGATGGTCCGAACCATAAAAAGACAGATGATACATCATAGCATTAGGATATAAAGTCCTCCAGGGGTCAGAACCAATAGCCCAATCAAGACGTTCACACTCAGAACTATTATGCCAAGTGTATTTATCACCCTCAAAGCTAAGAGGAGAAAGACAAAATTTATGGAGGAATTGAGCAAATTGTTCCATATCATTAAGATTCTAATAATTACTACCAATTTTATCATCAAAAGCCAAAAAACTGTTAAAGTCTCCCATGATAAGCTAAGGGAGATTAGGAGAGTTATAAAAGCTTTTATCCAATAAGTTCCAAGTAACATATCGGTATGAAGAGGACAACCATAAAAGCCAGTAAAATGAAACATTTCATTGTCCTTAAAACTTATATTACAATCTATATGACTACTAGAAAAAGATAAAATATTTACATAAACAGTTGCTTTCCACAAAAGAAAAAGATCCCCCAACCCCCAAAATGCTTCTTAGGGATCTCCACACCATTATCAAAACCCAAAGCAACTCTAACTCTATCTATAGCCTTCACAGGCAGCTGAGTTTCCATAAAAAAAAAATCACATCAAGGCAGTGTTCTTTCACCAAAAGGGAGAGCCTCCTGAATGCACGCGTACTCCCCAATCCACGTGCATTCCAGCTTAACAAACTCATTTTTATGGGCGAGTGTGCAAAGCATCACCCACCTATTCCAGATTAGTAGTGTCATCATCTTCGTTTTCACCAGAGCAAGCACGTTTAAGTTGAGACCTCACAGAGCTTCCAACCAGAGCATGGTGAGGCTAGAAGGAAGGCCTCTTAACACCAGAAGCAGAAGCCAAACCCTTCCCATGAACATTAGGATTAGGTTGACCCCGAAAGAGGTTAATGCCCATATTAGAGCTATCAGCAGGGGCAGGGGAAATAGTATCATTTGACTAGCATGGATAACAACCTCAGGGGAAGACAGGCCAGGGGACATAGTGGTCATAGGAATAGCTTGGCTATCAGCCACTACGAGAGAGTCAGTCGAATACGAAGTGAAAGCAGAGGGCCTTAATGAAATGTCAAATGTGGGTCTAGTGGAGGGTGGGGCAACATTCGAAAGATTGGGATTTAGTGGTATAGGCATCATGATGACAGCAGTGGATGGTGGAGGAGAAAATGGCCCAGTGAAATTAGCATTAAGGTTCATAAAAGATGGGAAAGTGATAGAATAACCAGAGAAGTGTTGGGGGTAAATTGTGGTTCAAAGGCTGATAATTCACCATAGTAATAGCTGGAGGGTGGGGGTATTGAAAAGGCTGAGATTTTTCAGAAATTTTCTCCTTGTCTCTGAGAAGGATATTATAAGGGCATAACGATTCAGATATAAGCTCATCACACTTTTGTAAAAAAGAAACACAATACTTTTTAGTGTGATATAATTTTCCACAGAAAAAACAAAAGTCTGGAAGTCTCTCATATTTAAAATCTAGCCATTTGATGAACTCTCTCCCCATACGAATGAATTTGATATTCATTCCCCTTCTTATAGGCAAATTAACATCCAGCAAGATGCAGAGATGCATATAAGGACCAGTCCCCTCCTTAATGGTGTCCTTATCAATCTCAATAAGGTAACCCACTTCCATGGCTATGAATCTAGCTAGATCATGAGATTTACACATAAAAGGAATTCCATACACTTGAACCCAAAAAGGAACATAGTTCAAATTATTAGGGGTAAGAGGAAAAGAACTATCACGAGCAGCAAAAATAGTGATGCTCTGAGAAAAATGCCAGGGTTGACCTTCTAAAACTCTACCCTTATCCCCCTCACAGCCAAATGTGACCAAGAACATACCATCTGCATACAACAAGAAATTGATATTGTGATCACCAGATACCAGAGAGGGTTTTCATAAGAGAAGGACGATTGTAAGGCGTGATAGTGTGAAGCTTAAGAATAAGGCTAATAGGGGTAGGAGAAGAACTAGACGAACGAACATCATAAGTGAAAACAGTGGACTCATCAGGAGGGAGAGCTAAAGCACTAGAAACAGTGTTTAAAAAGGTCATCCATAGGGTCAGAAAAGAACACTTCAGAGACAAGAGAAACGAAAGGAAAAACCAAAGCAAGAGGATGAAGAAAACGAAACATGAGTTTCGATATATATAGGAAAAACCATAATCCACGGAGTACTCTCCTCAAATTTGCCCTAGTCACTTCCCTAGTCACGTCCATTGAAGCCACAATGATGAAGAAGAGCTGATGAGCTTCGGGAACCCAGTCGTCCGCCTCCATATTACAATCTTCAAGAGTGTTTTCTGGAGTTGAGATTTGGGAGATCATGATTAAATGGGGAGAAGACAGAAAAAGGTGATGAAGAAGATAGAAAGATGACGAGAACATAGGTTTCAAGCAATTAATGCTCTGAATAGGATTAATTAGATGGGAAAGAAAGTAATAATAACCCCTAGAGCAATAAATGCTTGGAGAAGAGAGAGAACTAGGTAGGGATGAATAGCCAAATTGGTTTGAGTAAGTCAAACCACCACTTAACAACAAAGGGTGGACGAATTCCCCTATTAGAGGGACCAAATTCACATAAGGAAAAGAGATGGATTGCATGCTTGCTAGAAGACTCCAGAGAGAAGGCAGAGATAATGTCCCACTTTAAAATTGAGTTTCCCCACTTAAATCTTTACTTTAAAAATATTTGCTTAAATACTATAAATTTTTAATTTTATACACTTAAATATTACATATTTTTTTTGATAAATTAAATATTTTAAGTTACATTTTCGTTACATTCGTCAGTACTTTTTTGATAAATCCTATCAAACATAAGATATTTGTAACATAAAGTTTTAGATTTCATGCACTTATATACTACATTTTTTTTTCTTCTGATAGATTAAATACCTAAAGCTACATTTATGTTACTTTAATCACTACAAGTCCGTTAAATCCTATTAAAATATACTAAGGTGACATCTCTCAACATATTAGTTTTTTCTTTTGAGAAAGTTTCACTATTATTATAAATCAGCAATCATTTACAACAATAGTAAAATAGAGGGTACTTCTCCTAACCAACAAACGTCTTGATCCAACTCTAAAGCATATTTTGCCAAACCATGTGCATCATGGTTAGTATTTCTCCTAATATGAGAAACAGTTGCTTCAGTAGAAAATGACAAAAGACAACAAACATCTAAGATCAAATCTGAGAAACAAGACAAATCTGTAGATGTAGCATTCAAAGCGTGCATCAGAAACTCTAAGTGCATTTGTTTCAATATTGGTGATTTTTGATTGTTGTTGTAACGCCCAATTAAGGCTATGGAAAAGTGCTTTTGCTTCCATTTCGTCTTAACGAAATCATCCTTGTACCGGCTTTAAAAGGGCAACAATAACATGGCCTTGATGATCCCGAACAATGGCACCCACACCCAAAGTTTTTGATGTAGAGTTAATGGCTGCATCAACGTTAAGCTTCAGACCTGCACCATTAGGAGGCTGCCATGGAATTTCTTGGATGCCTGGTTTTCTACTGGTATGATGAGCAGCAAGCAAGGTGTTAATCACACCAGTACCATGCTATTGGCACCTAATGGATGTATGAAAATTTTCCAAATAGTCCTTAGCAAATGCAACTGTACGCTTCCCTTCTGAGTTTGTACTGCCATGTAAAGCTTTGTTTCTACTTGACCATATCGCCCACATGATACAAACGATAAGCTCAAAGTCAGTTTGGGGATACAAAGTGGAAAGGTGGAATAGATAATCACTGTTATGAATGTGTTGTACTTTCTTAGAATCCATAGTGAAACCAGTGTGTTTCCAAATTGATTTGGCGTGTGGACAATTGAAAAGAGCATGCCCCATTGATTCCCATGCATTTGTCCACATCGAATAGGCAGCAGAGTCAATAACTTTCTTAAGATGTAGAGCTGCTACAGTTGGAAGAGCATTGTGCATTACTTTCCAAGAAAATTTTTTAATCTTAGATGGAAGATTCAGATTCCAAAAGATTTTCCACCACTTACTATGCAAATCTGAGGAAGAGGACTGTTGTTGTTCATCTAAGTTAGCAGCTAAATGGAAGCCCAACTTGACTGTGTATATCCCAGAGGTTGTGTGATGCCAAATTAGTCTATCAATAGAAGAAAAAAAACTCAAAGGAATTGAGACAATTCTTTCAATATAGCTGATCAAAAAATTATTAAGAAGTTCCAGATTTCACTCCCTGTTATCCGTGATAAAATGTGCAACAGGCATAGAGACAGGTCCTTTGTTAAGTTATAGGTCGAATATGGAATCCATTTCCTACTTTGTATCTAAGGCCTTTGAGAAGAAGTTCACAACCCCAATGGATGCTCTGCCATGTAAGTGAAGGTAAATGGCCTAGCCTTGCTTCCAAAAAAGAGTTGTAAGAGAAGTATCTATACTTCAAAAGTTTGCTCAACAAAGAAGTAGGCATTTCAAATATTCTCCAAGCTTGTTTCGCTAGTAACTCTTGATTGTAATGAACAAATGAACAGAATCCCATACCAGCTTCAAATTTTGATTTACAAAATAATTTCTATCTTTCCCAATGTATTATCAAGCCATCTTTATTCAATCACCACCAAAAATTAGCCATCATGCTTTCCAATTGTTGGAAAAATATTTTCATTAAGCTGAAATAACTCACAGCGTAAGTTAGGATAGACTGAACCACTACTTTAAGCAGAACTTCATTTCCACCAATGGAAAATAATTTTTCATTCCAAACGTTTATCAACTTCCAAACAAGCTCTTTGATATGACTAAATAGCTCTTTTTTGTCACGGCCTGAGTAAGAAAGCCACTCGCTGATAGGCATGTTAGAGTCTGATGGAAAAAGTTTTACGCTGCAACTGGAGTATTTGGAAAGAAATACATAACTGACTTTTGATTCTTCAACATTTGACCAAAAGCTCGATGATATATGCTCAATGCTCTCTTTATCGCCAAGGCAGATGTATTCGTCGTCTCACAAAAAAGCAGGCTATCATCAGCAAAAAGAAGGTGTGAAATAGGAGGTACCCTTCTAATAAGACGTAGTCCTTGAAGATTACCAATAGCTTCTTCATTCTGCAACAGTCTTCAAAGTCCTTCTGAGCAAATTAAAAATAGATATGGTGAAAGAGGATCCCCTTGTTGAAGGCCTCAAGTTGGTTTCACATGACCCGTAACTTCCACATTGAGTGAGAATGATAAACTTGAAGATGACAAACAATTTTGAATCAATTCAATCCATTTCATTTCAAACCCCATTTTCTCCATAACTACCTAAAGGAAGCCCACTTTACTCTATCAAATGCTTTACTCATGTCCTATTTGAGAGCCAAATAATTTTTTGTACCTCTTGTCTTGTGTTGGATGTGGTGTACGAGTTTAAAGGAAACTAAGATGTTATCAGTTATTAGTCTATTGGAGAGGAAAGCGCTTTGTGTCTTAGAGATTACAAGAGGGAGTACTTCCTTGAAACGAAACACTATCATTTTGGATACGAGCTTGTAGATAACATTACACAAGCTGATTGGACAAAAATCTACCATACCAGTAGGTGAGTTGGTCTTTGGGATCCGGGTAATGATTGCTTTATTAATTGAATCCATTCCATGGCCATCATTTAGAACACCTAAGACCACTTCAGTAACGGAAGAACCCATAATATGCTAATAATTTTGATAAAACATGGTTGACATACCATCGCTACCTGGGCTTTTATCAAGAATCATAAACTTTAATTTTGTTATAACCTTTGTTGCAGTAAAAGGAAGGGTAAGGGTTTCATTGATTCCTATTGTTATTATGGTGGGAATGGTTGTTGTAACTAGCTCCAACGCCTCGTGATCTATTGCTGAAGTTGAGAAAAGATCAATAAAGTAGTCTGTAATGATTGTTGTCATTCCATCCTTTGAAATAACTTTGGTTCCATTGCTATCCATGAGAGATACAATTTTATTCCCTACCTTACGAGATGAAGCATTTTATTCCCCACCAAAAATTAGCCATCATGCTTTCCAATTGTTGGAAAAATATTTTCATTAAGCTGAAATAACTCACAGCGTAAGTTAGGATAGACTGAACCACTACTTTAAGCAGAACTTCATTTCCACCAATGGAAAATATTTTTTCATTCCAAACGTTTATCAACTTCTAAACACACTCTTTGATATGACTAAATAGCTCTTTTTTGTCACGGCCTAGTAGGAAAGCCACTCGCTGATAGGCGTGTTTAGAGTCTGATGGAAAAAGGTTTACGCTGCAACTGGAGTATTTGGAAAGAAATACATAACTGACTTTTGATTCTTCAACATTTGACCAAAAGCTCGATGATATATGCTCAATGCTCTCTTTATCGCCAAGGCAGATGTATTCGTTGTCTCACAAAAAAGGACGCTATCATCAGCAAAAAGAAGGTGTGAAATAGAAGGTACCCTTCTAATAAGACGTAGTCCTTAAAGATTACCAATAGCTTCTTCATTCTGCAACAGTCTTCAAAGTCCTTCTGAGCAAATTAAAAATAGATATGGTGAAAGTGGATCCCCTTGTCGAAGGCCTCAAGTTGGTTTCACATGACCCGTAACTTCCACATTGAGTGAGAATGATAAACTTGAAGATGACAAACAATTTTGAATCAATTCAATCCATTTCATTTCGAACCCCATTTTCTCCATAACTACCCAAAGGAAGCCCACTTTACTCTATCAAATGCTTTACTCATGTCCTATTTGAGAGCCAAATAATCTTTTGTACCTCTTGTACGTCTTGTGTTGGACGTGGTGTACGAGTTCAAAGGAAACTAGGATGTTATCAGTTATTAGTCTATTGGAGAGGAAAGCGCTTTGTGTCTTAGAGATTACAAGAGGGAGTACTTCCTTGAAACGTAACACTATCATTTTGGATACGAGCTTGTAAATAACATTACACAAGCTGATTGGACAAAAATCTACCATACAAGTAGGCGAGTTGGTCTTTGGGATCAGGGTAATGATTGCTTTATTAATTGAATCCATCCGATGGCTATCATTTAGAACACCTAAGATAACTTCAGTAATGGAAGAACCCATAATATGCTAATAATTTTGATAAAACATGGCTGACATACCATCGCTACCTGGGCTTTTATCAAGAATCATAAACTTTAATGTTGTTATAACCTTTGCTGCAGTAAAAGGAAGGGTGAGAGTTTCATTGATTCCTATTGTTATTATGGTGGGAATGGTTGTTGTAACTAGCTCCAACGCCTCGTAATCTATTGTTGAAGTTGAGAAAAGATCGGTAAAGTAGTCCGTAATGATTGTTGTCATTCCATCATTTCAAGTAACTTTGGTTCCATTGCTATCCATGAGAGATACAATTTTATTCCCTACCTTACGAGATGAAGCATGTGTTGGGTTTTGTGCCCTAAATAAAACCCATTTCAATATAATCAGATTTACGTATTAATAAAGATTAGAAATAACATTTTATGCTGCATGGTTCACATAATTTATTTCATGATTATATATATAATGTATGAATTCTATTTAAGTCAAGAACATATGAATTTGTTAATGATTATAGTGTTGTCAGCACAATGGAATATAATCTTAATTATATGTTCGAAAGTTTATTCCTTTATTTGTCAGAACATTGGATTTAAACTGACATGGTATAATCAGCGATAGGTATTCTTACACCTTGGAAAAGTGTTATGTCCTTTCCAGGACATTTGCAAAGTTTACCAGTATCGGATGTATAGAGTATACACCGGAAGGGACCGATATTGAACTTTGATTAGATATATTAAAATTTACCGTAATATCTACTCCATGTGAGGAAGGCTGTGTAGAATTCAGAGTCAACAAAGAAGGACATTCGGGCTCAGATCTTGATTATACTCTGCGACAGAAAGGAATCAAGGGTTAGAGATCTGAGTGGGAGGAGACATATTATTCTGCTACACCCAATGTAAGGTTTCTCATACTTTATATGTGTTTAATTATATTTGTTTTAGAAGTTCATATTTAGGTTGTTAATCAACATACTTGTGAGTAGATCTAAGATCCTGGTAAAATAATTCCAACAACTGGCACCAGAGTCATGGTAATGATTTACTTTCATGTAATATGAATTAAAACGATGTTTTATATGTTTTGTGTTGATTTGGATGGTTTCATGTTGGTTTATGTGCATATATAATGAATGTATATGTTGTACGAATTTTTTCCATGGAAAATATTTTTTCTATTTTAAAAATATTTTATTTGAATTCCTTGTGAAAAATTAAGCAATTTCGTTTTTTACGGAACTCGATTCTGATAAAAATTAGAAAAGTTATGAATTTTTGAAATTTGGGTGCCATGGCTGTCAAGTGTGTGCATCGAGTGCACCAGGCACTCGGACGAGCCAAGAACACGAGCGCGCCCATCACCCTTCAGCTGACTGAGTTTTCTCGGTCAGGGATGCTGCAGATGCCATTTTTCTCGCCCAGCCCCTTATCATCCGCCCGTGTATAGGGCTGCTGCATGCAACCTCTCCTGGCAGCCACCTCCCAAAGTGCGATTTTTGTGGGTTTTTCCCCAAAAATCCATTTTTTATGGGATTGTTTCCCAAAATTTAATTTTTCCAATTTTAGATTTTTCTAATTTGAAATATTTCCAATTTTAAATATTTCCCTTTTTTAAATATTTCTCTTTTGGAATATTTCCAATTTTAAATATTTCCTATTATGGTCAGATTTAAAAATTTGTTAACTTCTCTATTATTTATATATTATTTAATTATAAGATTAGAAATTTTAATATTTAATATATTATAAATTAAAAGATAACTTTGTCTTTTTATTTAAAATATTAGATTAAAATTATCTTATATGACAAATTAAATAATTAATAAATTTGAAATTAACATAGATATTTTTATAGATACACTTACCATAATATATATCATTTTTTCGTTATTAGAAATTTATGAATTATGTTTTAAATATTTAAATAACTTAGATATTTTTTGTAGAAATTTGAATATCGGTTAATTTGAGATAATTTGACATATAATTATGGTAATTATTATTTATTTATTATTTTATTCCTAAAATAATAATTATCTAACCAAATCTATTTTAAAATTGGCTTATTTTAATTAAATTATAAGATTTGAAAGTGATATTGAAGATTCTTTCTTTCAAATCATTGATCTTATTAGATATTTAATTTAATTTGATTCAAATAAACCTACATATTTTAAAATTAGTTTCCTTTATTTTGAGATTTTAAGGTTTGTTGTAACAACCCTAAATTTTCAAAATTTATTTGGTTAGTTTAAGAATAATAATTTAATTATATTAATATCTTATTTCACATCTGTTACATGGACAATGTTTGTTTATTTAATTTTATATTGTTTATTCAATTTTTTTTAACAAACCTATTATTTATTTGATCTAAATTGCTATGATTAAATTGTTGACAGATCCAATGATCTGATTTTAATCATAGTCCAATTGTCAATAGATCTTATAAATAATTTGTAACAGGTAAATTTTGTACTTCTTTCATCTGTGTAAACCTAGTAACATGATATGGCACATCCAAATCATTTGACCTGTGTGAGCCTATATGTTTGCTATTTGGGCTTAGATGCATATAGGAAGCCCATTTAAGTATTTACTAAGTAAATGGACTAGGTTGCTAAAATAACATTTGACATAAGTAATTTTATTTAGGCCCAATTAGATTTGGGCTTATTCAATGAATAACAATTGTTTATTTAAAGGTTAAATTCCTCTCTTTTAGACTTTGTGTGAGAGTTGGGGGCCAATAGAAGTGGGTACGACATACTGAACCCAGCTCCACCTCACATGAACTACCCCAATTGTGAAGGCCCATTTGCCTTATTTAAATAATTGTATTAGGTTAATTATATTAGTCTAACCTAATTAAAATTGAATTAGCAACATAATTAACTTTTAAAATATATGAAATTTATTTTTCATTTAATATTTTAAAGTTAATTTTAGAAAAAACACTTAGTTAATGATATATATTCTAGATAGTTATTTCTATACTAGTTATTATTTCTAATATTAAATAGGAAAATATCATTGATTGTGAAATTAATTGTTTAATAATTAATTTTGGTACAATCTAAGTTTAGTATATTTTCCTAGTATTAAACTAGAATTAATAATTAAGTTTCCTCTATACTTAATTATTTATTTCTTGAATCTAATACATTTAATTAAATTGAAAATTTCAATATCTAAGTTGATTTTCATCATGATACTTAAATATTGTTATTTTCATGATATTTAATTAAAGTTGAAAATTATTTTAAGTTAGAAATTTTTCTTTAAAATTTCATAACAGCTTAAATTTGAATAATTTTCAAAATATATTTTATTTTATTTTATTAATCTTTTACCCACAATTTCGAAATTGCATTTCTTTAATGCAAAAATTTTGAATTTTATTTGAAAAATAAATTAAAGTTGAAAATTATTTATTTTAATTTTGGATCAACTTAAATCAATGATTTTTTCACTTAATGATTAATTAAAATAAATGAACTAAAATATATCATTATTAGAAATTCAATTAATTAGTAAATGAAAGTCTAGATAGATATTATCTATTTTGCTTAAAATATTTTTCTACTGATATTTAATTAAATAGAAAATTAATACTTAAGTTGATTCTTCATCATGATACTTAAATATTTGATTTTTTTTCTTTAATATTTAATTAAATAGGAAAATTATATTTTTGTTGTAAATTAATTTTTATTAATTTTGGGCCAACATAAAACTAGAATAATTTTTTCAGGATTTATTTTCATTTTATTTTAACAAGCATTTTCGAAAGTAGTATTCTTATATACTTCATTTTTTCGAAATGCAATATATATTTATAGAAAATTAAATTTGAGTTGTAAATTAATTTTGAAACAACTTAAATTGAATATTTTTCTAAATATTTATTAAAAATTATTACTAAGATGGAAATAATTCACGTTATTTTCGTATCCATCTAAGTATAATTTATAAATATTACATTAAAATTTATATTTAGAATTTTTCTTTCTAAATTTAAAATTTTAATTTAATAAATATATATTTAAAATAAATTGATTAAAATAAATATTAGAAGAAAATACACTTTAAATAATGAGCTTTATTATTAAGACATTTGATCTCCATTGTTGGTTCTATATAGTTCTTGTTTTAGTGAGTAATCCTCCCTAATGGAGGAACGTTCATTAGCAATTTAACGCCGTAGAATCTCGAAAGATAATATTATTTGTAAGTGTTTTATATAGTATTGATCACCGTAATGGTGGTGACTGTATTTGACTTACAAAAGTATGAAATAATGGTGGAAGCTCATAAGATAGAATAGCCTTGACTCTCGCCTAAACGGGACAACGCTGGATTCCATTCTTGATCGAATAAAAGGTTGCTAGAATTTTTATCATTTTAGATGAGCTGACAACTCTATTCAATGGATGGTATCACTAACTCTCGCCAAAACGGGACACTGATATCAGTTTGTTGAAGACCTTAGAAATTATTTAGGATTGTATGTCTTAGTATTTTCGCTTGTCATTACTACTTGCTCTATGTTTAATAATTTCTGAATTGTGTATGAATTTATATTGAACCATGTTATTTTCTGTTATTAAATTGTAGTTTAATTTCGAATCTTCATTGTTGGTCTAACTTGGTTTGTTTTTCTAATGAGATAAATCCCTAATGGATTTTCACCATTAGACTAACATAATAGTGTTAGATCTTGAAAGATAAGTATTGTAAATGCAACATCTAGCTGTTCATCAATTGATGACACCTTAGACTAGTATTTACAATATGAAACAAGAAGATTGTATAAATAAGATTACTTTGACTCTCACTAATCGGAGCATCGTTGGATTCTTATTTAAAACGAAATTATCCTAATACCTCTTAGCTTATTCATTTCGAATTAGCTCAATGACATATCATTGGGTGAATTGTCTATAAATCACATAAAGTCATTCTATTTTTTCTTTTAAGAAATTAAATGACGAATATGATTATATTCCCAAAATTCTATCCCGAAATGATATAAATTCTCGATCTTAAAATCTCCTACTTGTATGGGAAAATCAACTTAGAGTTAAATTAGTAGTGGTGGTCCAAGAAAGAATTACTCATTATACATTTACACTTTCACAAGTGTTTCATAACTATTTTTTATCAATGGATTCAAACTGTATGAATTTAGTATTCTGTGACCAGAATCCACTAGCACTATTCTAAGAACTCTTCGATGTAACTAAACTTAAGTCATCAAAAGATACAACCACATATTTTATAAATCTATGGCATTTGTATCTTGTTCATAGTGGTTTTGACAAGATCATTCTCTGCAAAGAGTTAATATGCCTATATCCAATGAAATAAAGTTCATCTCATTCGCAGATGGATGTACATCCAGGGGTGGATATGAGTTTTCATTGTATTCTTAAAACGATCACTCTAGATTTTACCTTATGCAAAGAAATTTGAAATGTTTAAAAAATTTCTGAATTATTAGTAATGGTGAAAAACCATTAAGGTGAGTGGTTAAAGATCTTACGAACTGATAGGGGTGGAGAAATAGATAGTAGATATGCAGTTCAAATATCATTAATTTTATTTTTGAATTATATCCAAACTCACCTCCCCAGAAATTCGATTTGCATATTGATGATTAGTTACTAGTCGTTGTCTAAATCCTTCTATGGCAATACATTTTCAGAATGATGCAATGTTTGTATACTTAATTTAAATCATTACTAGATTCATGGATGACCTAATCGAAATCTTAAGAAAAGCTAGAACTGTTAACCATGGTTTGCATGTTTGTTAGCTATTCTAAGTGATTAGGGGTGGAACATCCCACAGTCAATAGATAAGAAAGTGTTTGTTTAAACAAATACTAATTTTCTAAGAAAATGACTAAGTCTGAAAACAAAGTAGCAAATAAAGGAGATATTTTTTCTTGATTCCAAAAGTGTCCTACATATGATGATCCCACTGCCTCTGTTGTTTTGACACAACCGAAGAGGTCTATACAATTTAGTCTTCTTAGACATAATTCACGGTACCTTGTCATAGTGGGAGAGTTTTTAGGAACTCAACTTCTTATGACTTGGAAGACACTAGTGATTAAAATTCATTGTAAGTTTAAACAAGTAATGGATTGTCAAGATAAGAAACTAAGAAGAAAAGCCAAGAGAACTATGATTTGATCCATTCATGTGGAGTAACCTAAAGTTTTCTATTACAAGGACATAAAAGAAAATTTTCGTAAATAAGTCTATTTAATGGACTTAACAAAACTTCTTGTTCCTAGTATTATAGGTTTGAGTTTATCTAAATCTATGGCTTGTGGTATACCTGATAATTACTTACTCTAATGCAAGCAACTTACTTTAGTAAGATGCTGAAGCATTTTCTTTCTAATGGCAATCTATAGAAGCTTCTCGACTTCTAGACATAGATTTTATTTATCTAAGGAAAAGTCTCAACTATTCCAAAAAAGATAAAGCCATGAAAGAAATTCTTAAATCAACAGTGAGAGGTCTCTGATATGCTTTAGTATGCCTTAGACCAGACACCTGTTGTTTAGTGGGAGTAATGAGTAGGTATCAGATTAATCCAGGAGAGCAACATTGGAAGACAATCAAGTAAATCTTAAGATTAAGAAGAAGAACTATATGTTAGTCAATAAGGGTGTGTTTAAAACTCTTAGACTACACCACATCAGATTTCAAGACTTGCCTTTGTACTAGAAAGTCTGCTGATAAGATGGTGATTACTCTGGGGGTGGAGTAGTGATTTTGGAAAAGTGTAAAAACCTATCTGAAGTCTCTTGGTCTACCAGAGAGAGACTGAATATTAAAGTAGGAAAGGTACTTATTCAGTTTAAGGAAAGTTCTATACATTTGTGGCACCGTTCCAACTTGCCTTAACTACTAGTGTTACTTCCTGAATAACCAAAAAAAAGTTGCCAAAAGTATAGAATCCAGTATCCCAAGAGAGTAGACATATAGAGAGGAATTTCACATTATCAAGGATTTTGTGATTAAGGAAGAGTAATGGTGGAGAAGAGGTTGTGTTTATTTCAACCTGTCAGATCCTATTACGAGGAGTTTACTACTATTACACTTGATTTGTATATCAAGGTGTTAATGATTATTTGAAATGCACTTTTTGTTTTATATTAGTGCAAGTGGGAGTTTGTTGGGTTTTGTGCCCTAAATAAAACTCATTTCAATATAATCATATTTACTTATTAATAAAGATCAGAAATAACATTTTATGTTGCATGGTTCACATGATTTATTTCATGATTATATGTATATAATGTATGAATTCTTTTTAAGTCCATAACATATGAATTTGTTAAAGATTATAATGTTGTCAGCACAGTGGAATATAATCTTAAGTATATGTTCGAAAGTTTATTCCCTAATTTGTCAGAACACTTGATTTAAACTGACATGGTATAATCAGCAATAGGTATTCTTACACCTTGGAAAAGTGTTATGTCCTTTCCAGGACATTGGCAAAGTTTACCAGTATCGGATGTATGGAGTATACATCGGAAGGGACCGATATTGAACTTTGATTAGATATATTAAAATTTACCGTAATATCTATTCAATTCAATATCACCTGTCGATCCTAGATCAAATGATCTTAATCCTGATATGATTAGGTTCAATCTCAAGAGTGTTATCCGTGTTCTTTGATTTTTTAGTTAAGCCTACTTTTGGGTCAGGGTGATACGTACATTTTGGGAACACAGTAGTGCAATTGAGTGGGAGCGCTAACATAAATATGGAATCTATAGCTTCTATCTAGCGAATAGAAAGTAAAGGATGATTTCCTTCGAGCTTAACCAAACGAAAATAAATGGTGGAGTACTCATTTCACTTAGCTGAAATATCATTTATACAGGGTTAAGTGTTTTAAGGATAAAATACATTGTAGGGTGTAACAGTAATTTAATCCATTTACAGTGTAAATCATCTATATAGAGGATCATTGATCAAATTAGGATTAAAACAATGGATAATTAATGACGTGTCTATATGGTGGAACATATAAAGCGTTCTATATAGCTGAGAGTGCAATTCTAAGTTCTATGCATGGATTCAACGAAGAATTAATAAGTCAGTGAATTTAAGATGTAAATTCTTGATCTGCTTATTGGAAGCTCGGATATATAGACCCATGGTCCCCACACTAGTTGAGATAATATTACTTGTAAGACTCATTTAATTGGTTTTAATTAATCAATTATAATTCTCAAGTTAGACTATGTCTATTTATGAATATATCACTTATTAGGGACAAAACAATAAATAGAGAGTTTATAGGGTATATTTATTAATTAGGAAACTTTGATGAGTTTAATTGATAAATATAATAAATGACAATATATTATTTAATAATTAATTATAGTTATTAAATAATTAGATTTGACATTTATGTGGTTGAATGAGAAAATTGACAATTTTTGAGAGAATGGGAAACTAGGAATGATAAAATAGGAAAGTTGCAAGAGTGAGAGGCTTGTTTCCATATTGCTATGGCCGGCCACTTTGCTTGAATTTTATCATTTAATTTTTCATTTTTTAATCCTAAGTAATTCAACCTTAACCCTATGTGGTATTCTATAAATAGAAGGTAAAGGCTTCAGGTTTCACACACACATAACTGCATTCTTTTCTTTCATAAAAGCACTCCTGAGCCGCCACTCTCTCTCTCTCTCTCTCTCTCTCTCTCTCTCTCTCTCTCTCTCTCTCTCTCTCTCTCTCTCTCTCTCTCTCTCTCTCTCTTTCTTCTCTATTTTTCGAAATCCCTCTAAGTGATAGAGCAGTGCCCACACACATCAAGTAATACCTCAATCATAGTGAGGAAGGCTGTGTAGAATTCAGAGTCAACAAAGAAGGACATTCGGGCTCAGATCTTGATTATACTCTGCAACAGAAAGGAATCAAGGGTTAGAGATCTGAGTGGGAGGAGACATATTATTCCGCTGCACCCAATGTAAGGTTTCTCATACTTTATATGTGTTTAATTATATTCGTCTTAGAAGTTCATATTTAGGTTTTTAATCAACATAAATGTGAGTAGATCTAAGATCCTGGTAAAATAATTCCAACAACATGGGCATGGAAGAATTTAGTATTTTGATCGCCACTTTGAAGCCAATCTACTCGAGACTGTTACTGCTATTTCATGAGTGAAGTTGTTCTAACAGTTGCATTATTCATGCTTGTAACTTGTTGTTGTACATTGGAAATATTTTTTTTGAAGTTACCAAATTTTGAAACATGCCATTTATGTAAGGAAAAGTCACAAGCATCAATCTTATGCAAAAAAATCTCCATGGCAGTACTCGAAGTAGGAGTCAATCATTGTCGTTGAATAATGGAGGAAGCTTCTTCATGCTGTAGCCAAATTTATTCAAACTTGAACCTTGTGCTACTGAAGTTTAACATTTTTCGAGTTGACTATGACTGCCATAGCTCTATGGTCTGAGGTGTAGTAGTCCAAATGATGAGTCATGATAGGATCAAATTTGGAGGTCCAAAAATCATTCACAAAACACCAATCCAACCTCTCTTTAATTGTATCCATCGAATGTTTTCCTTTTATCTAGGTGATCGAGTCTCCTTCAAATAGTTGTTCATTTAAATGGCATCTGTCAATAGTTCGTTGAAAATGATCCATTTGCGCTTCATTGCGTAGAGCACCTCCCAATTTATTATCATTTGATAAAATCTCATTAAAATCTCCTATTACTAGCCACGAAGATAAATGTGCAACATCCTTAAGTCTATCCAAGAGAGTCCATGTTTGAGAACGAAGTTGAGTGGAAGGAGCTCCGTAAAATGCAGTAAAATGCCATTGTGAGTGATTTGCAAAGGCAATATAACAATCAAAGACATTTTTATTAAAGTTTAGAAGTGATACATCTACATCATCTTTCCAAAGCAACATCAAACCACTCTCAAGCCTACTCTAGGGACTTGAAGTCCATTATTAAAATGTAAAACATTACGAAAGCGAAAAACAACATTCAGACCTAACTTAGTTTCTATTAAAAAAAGTACATGTGGGGATTTCTCTTTGACAAGCAAATGGAGATGACAAAATGCGCTTAGATTCCCCAATCCATGTGCATTCCAATTTAGAATTTTCATGGTTGTTTATGGGGCTAAGTATCAGCCGCTGGTGCATTGTCAAAGGAGCCAGTAGAATCCACAAGAGCAGCAGAAACTATCTGGTTTTGTTCATCTTCAGCTGACAAAGTAGGAGTGAACATGGGGAGTTAATTACTCCTGCACCTCTTGTGGGTGTATCGAAGTGATCCTCTCTCAGGCTGTCTCTTAAAGCTTCAATTTAGAGAGCAATTCTCCTTTCCATAGTTCCCTACTCGAGTGGATACATCAACTGATGGAGAGGATGTAGCATTGGAAAAAAGATACATTCAAGTTAGTTTTGTTTTAGGTCATGATATTGTCAAGCAAGGGTGGATAAGTAGCAACAGTGTTAGGACCATTGCAAAGTCCTGTCAGTGGCATATAATGCCTGATAAATCAGTATATATATATATATATTTGATTTTGAGTTTGTAAAGGTGTCATGGGCAGCAACATGTGGATCGGCTGCTGGTGGAGCAATTGAATTCTATTTTTTTTTTTTGTTTTATAAAGTTCATGGTTTCTTAGTTGGTGGTGCAAAAGTGATGGTGGAATTGGATAATTCACTAGTGTCATGAGTAACATTATCCAGAGGAAAAAATGTGACAAAGCCAGGAGGAGCAATTTCAGCCGTGTTGGAGAGAGTTTCCATTCGAGATATGTTATGTTGGTCTTCATGGTTTGAGATCAAACCAGTAGTTTGTGTGTTTAATGCCTCATTGTTCTTTTGTTGAGAAGACTCTCCTTGAAATAATTGCCTTGGGTGTGGTTGAGATTGGCCATTGAGTAAGGGAACTGCCGAGATCAGAGAAGTCCTCACCAAACGAGTGAGTCAAGGCCAAGCATTACCTTTTGCAAGATTCCACAGAAATAAGGAACAAATATTGAGAGAGAAAAAGATCATCAATTGTATCTTGTATCAATTATATAGAAAAATATCATAATAAAATAGACTCGTGGAGTATGCAGAATTAACAGCAAAACCACATAAAATCCCTAGAGTTATTTAATAATTTATTACTATCTATGTGATATATTTATTACGTAAAGCCTTATTATTTTTAGTTAATGAAAATCGGCACTAACAACTGATATGATAATCTACAATATAGTTTACTTGCACCTTGGATAACTACTATGTCCTTTTTAGAGCATTGGTTAAAGTAAGCTTGGATTGAATGTATGGAGTATGCATCGGAAGGGACCGATATTGAACTTGGATAAGATATAATAAACTTACTGTAATATCTATCTAAATTCAATATCACATAGTTGATCTTAGATCAAATGATCTCAATCGTAAGATGGTTAGGTTCTAGTTCAGTTGTATTATTCATGTTCTTCAATTTGTTTGTTAAATTCGACCAATGGATCTTCTCGTGACATACAAATTAAGGACATGGTAGTTTAATTGAGTTGGAGCGCTAATCATAGATACAAAATCTATAGCTTCTATCTGGATATAGAAGTGAAATGATGATTTCCTTCGAGCTTGGCTTAATAGAGATAAATGGTTGAGTACTCATTTCAATAAGTATATTAGTTTACTGAAATATAATTTATAGGTAGCTAAGTGTTTTAAGGATAAAATACATTGAACGGTGTAACGATAAATTTGTCCCTACTCGATGCAGGCCATCTATAGAGGATCATTGATTATTAGGATTATAAAAATAAATAATTCATAGTGTATCTATATCGTAGAACATATAGAGTGTTCTATATAATTAAGGGTGCAATTCTGAATCTTTAGTGGTGTAAGGAGGAATGAAGAAGTTAGAGAATTTACTTGGTAAGTTTTAGAGCTACTTATTGGAAGCTTGATTACATAGGCCCATGGTGCCCACACTAGTTGAGACAATACTATTTGTAAGACTCAATTAATTGGTTTTAATTAATCAATTATAATTCTAAAATTAGACTATGTCTTATTTATGAATTTTCACTAAGTAATGTCTTATTTGTGAAGAAAAGAGGTTTTAGGGTTTATTTGTTAATTAAGAGACTTTGTAAAGTCTAATTAATAAATAAGATAGATAACAATTTTATTTGATAATTAATTATAATTATAACATAAATAGTTTTGACATTTATAGGATTAAAATTGGAAAATATGGTATTTGTGAAATAAAAGATAAATGGTTGAAAAAATGGTAAAATTATAACTAGTGTGGCCCATCTATATGACTATTGTTTACTTTTGCTATTATTTTATCATTTTTATTCCATATAATTTAATTCCTAACCCCAGTTGAAATTGCATAAAAGGAATACGATGGTTTCATTATCCAATAACTCATATAACCTAGTTTACATTCTGTCAGACAACTAGAGTTTTTGAGAGCCTCCATTCCTTCTTCTTCACCTATTTCGTAATCTCCTTTATTGTTCTTCATAAATTTTTGAGCCTATAGTGAATGAGTGCATGCCCACCCATAGCAAGTCTAATACTCAATCATAATGTGTAAGACTATGAAGAATCCAATACTTGAAGGAGAATCAGGCTCAGATCTTGATAATACTCTGCAACAGAAAGGAACAAGGGTTAGAGATCTGAGTGGGAGGAGGCATATTATTCCGCTGCAATCAATGTAAGGTTTCTTAACTTTATATGTGTTTAAATTCTATTATTTTAGAAATTCGTATTTAGGATGTTAATCAACATACTTGTTAGTAAATCTAGATCGTGGTTAAATAAATTCCAACAACTTCATCAAATAGAAAGAGAACATTAACTAGGTGAGAATACAACCAAGAAAGTAATATATAAATATTAACGTTGGTAGAATGCTAACAATAAAGATTGTTTATTTATGTTGTCAAGCATGGTTGATACCTTGAAAATAAGGTTTGTTAACACTCTCACAATTGTTGAGATCATGAATCAGTTAACTGAACTTTTTGGGAAGACGTTGGATCGAGCTCATTTTGATGCGACCAAGAACTTCATAAATGCACGGATGAAACCAAATTTGAATGTCTGTGAACACCTACTCTAGATGGCTAGTTATTTCTAGGAAGCTGAGATCCATGGAGCTATTATAGATCAAGAAACTCAAGTGAACTTGATCCTAAATAGTTTAACTCCAACTTTTATACCCCTTACTCCAAACTAAGTTATGAATAAGTTGACTTTTTACTCTCATGAGTTAGTCAACTACCTTTAGACGTTTAAGTGTTTGATTAGAGGCCCACAAAAAAGAGGTAACAAACCTCCTAATTGTACTAATGCTACAAATAGTACGGCTAAAGTTGAGACAAACATTGCCTCTACTTCAAAACCCAACAAGAAAAAGAAGTGGAACAACAACAAAAAGCCTCTTAATGTTGTTAACACAACTAATAAGGGTAAAAAGGCTGCTAATTCAAAGGCAAAAAGAAATGGATATGTTTCTATTGCAATGAAAAGGGCCACTAGAAACCCCAGTATCCTAAGTTTTTGACAAATAATCAAGGTATTTCTATTTCAATTGTTAAGGATTCATGTGTTTTAGAGATCCCTTTGGGTTATTAATTCTAGACTTACTAACCATGTATATGTTTTTATTTTAGCTCCAGCTACTTAAACTTAGATTACAATCCTAGCGAGTTGAGATGGATAGTTAGACAGAAGGGTGGAGAGTGTCCAAGCTAGAAGACAAAGCTCAGAATTTTTTTTGATAAATTATTTTATTTTTCAAACAATTTAGTTTGAAAATTCTATTTCCTATTGCAGACATCATTATGACATTTTTTCAGAGTATTAATTAAAAAATTTCTCTTTAAAAGGATTTCATTATGAGTAGCTTTTATAAAATTGGGCTTTAAATTCTGCGTATATGCAAATACCAAAATTATATTTGTCTATTTATCAAGCTTTTATGTGTTTTACTTTTATTATTGATACAAAATTTATGGTATAAATCTTATTAATATTCTCTTTAACAAGATAATCTCTACAAAGAAATAATACCACATAAACACTTGAACATAAATTCAATATATATGAATAATTGTCATTTCTATTATGATTTTGTTTAATAAGCGAACTTCTGATCTGATAGGGGTGGAGAAGTAATTAATATATACAGTTCAAAGATCTTTTATAATGAACTTTAAATTATATTTAGAACTTACTACCGCAAAATCTCTATAACACATATATTTTAATCAGACATTGGTATATATTTTACTCATTTTTATGAATAGATTAAGGGTGGACCATTTCATGACTAGTAAACTAGTAGAATAAATTTATCGTTGATCGTGTATATGTTCTATTATTTCTTACAATAGTAAAGATACCCCTAAAGTTCCTAGACATAGAATCACAATACTTTATCATAGTGGGAGGATTTTTATAAATCCAGCCTGTTATTATTTGGATAACATTAGTGATGACTTACAATGATATGTTCAAGAAATGAATTTTAAAATAAAACTAAGAAAAATTAATCTAACCATTCACATGGATAGTTATAACTTATGAGAATTATGAGGAAAATATAGGAAATGCTGCTGTGTCTATTCAAAAGACACAAGCATAATTCATGGTCTTTATGAATTGTTGTTAACAACAAAATAGTTTTATAGTATCTCTGGTGATAACTTATTCTTAATAAGTATTATACATTAATGTAATACTAGAACAGGGCCGTCTCAAGGTGTTGAGAGGCCTAGGGCGAATTTTGAAATGAGGCTTTTTTTTTTTACAAAAATTTAAAATAAATATTATTTAAATTTTGACACAATATCGATTTTAACTATTTTATCTCCATATAACAAATAATTTTTCTTGCCACGTAAATTAACTCGATAATGTAATATTTAATTATTAATAACATCTCTATTGGAGTACTATATATTTTGGTACTTTTGTTAAAAATATAATAAAAAAAAAATAGTATATCAAAAATTATTTTAATTTTTTGTTACTAGTTTGTATCTTGAAATGCTACTGTACTTTATATATTAGAGTAATTTCATAAAAAAAATATACTAAATATAATATTGGGGCTTTTTCATTTTTACACTTTAAAATAGTTTTTTTTTTTTTCTTTTTTTGTATTTTACGAAATTCTACATAGAAACCCTTATTGCAACTAGCGCTGCAACCACTTTAGAAACCCAAATCGTAAATTTGAAAAAAAAAATAAAAAAAATAGTATATAGAGTAATTTCCCTTTAATATTTTCTCTAATTTTTGTACCAGTGTGTACTTTAAAATACTATTGTACATTATATATTAAAGTAATTTCATAAAAAATATACAAAATATAATATTTGGTCCAAAATATTATATTCTTATTTTAAAGAAATAAATAAATAAAATAAACCTTACAAATTTAAACTAATTCTTCACTATGTATTTGTTCTTATATGGATGTATTATGTAAAACACAAAAAAATTTAAAATAACCAAAATTGGACTCAGCAATGAATCGAACCCAGGACCTCCCCAATCTATACAAATTTATGCTTTCTTGCTTCCCACTTGTGCTACAGCTTTCTATGGATACTTGTTGAACTAAAAGATATATATACTCTTTTGTGTGTATATATATCAATTTAATTTTTCGGGGGCCTCCAAAATAGTGGGGCCTGGGGCGTATGCCCCGGCCGCCCCACCCTCTGGCCGGCCCTGTACTAGAATCCAATGTTGATGACTTAGTGTAGAAAGAATTTATTGTTTTTGAAAAAAGATAAATGTCACAACAGGATGTGCCTAAGTACCGATTGTAAGAGGTTAAATACAAACTTGTGTATGTATTAAACCAGACTCATACTATTGAGTGGGAGCCATCAAAAGTGTAATCCAATAAGGGAACATCTTAAATAAATAATAGGGTTGTTAAAAAAAAATATTTTGAATAAACAATTTAATTAAAACAAACAATATCCATGTAACAAATGTGAAAAAAATATATTTATTAATTATATAATTAAATTATCATTTAACTAACCAATAAATTTTGAAAATTTGGGATTGTTAAAACAACCTAAAATATCTTTACAAAATTTAAAATAAAATATAAAACTAATTTAAAATATTTAGGTTTATTTGAATTATTTAATCTAATTAAATTAAATATCTAATAAGATAAATAATTTGAAAATAACCAAATAGATATTTTCAATATCATTTTCTAATCTTATAATTTAATAAAATTAAAATAACAAAATAAACTAATTTTAAAATAAATATGGTTAGGCAATTATTATTTTAAGAATAAAATAATAAACAAATAATATTTTTCTAAACTATATGTCAAAATATCTCAAATTAAGCTTTTTTTAAATTTCTACAAAAATATCTAGGTTATTTAAATATTTTAAATATTATTTATAAATGTCTGATAAGTAAAATGATATAAAATATTTATATCATTTTTCTAACTTGTAATTTATAAAGAATAAAATATTTCACTAAATAACCGATTTTAAATTTAAAAATATTATGGTTAGGATGTCTATAAAGGTATCTAGGTTAATTTTAAATTTATTAATTATTTAATTTATCTTATACGATTATTTTAATATATATTTCAAATTAAAAGAATATGCTATCTTTTACTTTAAAATATACCTAATATTAAAATTTCTAACCTTATAATTAAATAATATATAAATATTAAAAAAATTAACAAAATTTTAAAATCTCACCATAATTTAAAAAATAAAATAATTAATTTTTAAATTTAAACCTCAAAATATCAAAAATTAATAATAATATAATAAATAATTTAAAAATTGATATTTAAGTATAAATGATAAAATAAATAAAATTTTATTTTTGACATTTATGATTTGAAATGAAAAAATCACAAAATTTAGAATTTTGGGGTTGAAAATCCATTTGGGCGTGCAATAGGCTGCACACAGCCTTCGAATGCGCGCGCATGAGTTGGATGCAGGGTCCCTGACCGAGAGAACTGGGTCACCTACAGCATGTAAGCGCACCGGAGGGAGTATCTGAACGAGGGGTAGTGTGCGCTTCAGACACAGTGTGTCTGAGGGATCAGGGAGTGCATGCGGTGCTCGACCCTCGACACCCTTTGGACCCCGATTTTCAAATGCCCATAACTCTCTTATTTTTTATCGGAATTGAGTTCCGTAAAAATGAAAGTTGCATAATTTTTCACAAGGAATCTAAATAAATTATTTTTAGAATAAAAATGAAATTAATTTCATGGAAAATTTTTGAAAATCATGTACAATCATTAAATAACACATAAACCAACATGCACACATCCAAATCAACAAATATAACATATTCATCGTTTTAAATCCATATTACATAAAAGTAAATCATTACCATGGCTTTTAGGTCAGTTTTTAGGAATATTTTAGCAGGATCTAGATTTACTAACAAGTATGTTGAATTAACATCCTAAATATAAATTTTTCATACGATAAAATTACACACATAAGAGTTTAGAAAACCTTACATTGATTACAGCAGAATAATATGACTCCTTCTACTCAAATCTCTAACCCTTGTTCCAATCTGTCACAGAGTATTATCAAGATCTGAGTCTGGATCTCTTTCTCTCCTTCGGGTTGGTTACCACTGTCTTCCGCACTATGATTAAGTACTTGACTTGCTATGTGTGGGCATGGCACTCTATCACTAAGGGCGAATTGGTTGAAGAAAAATGAAGGAGGGTTCAAAATTCTATAGAAGGTGTCTCTCATCTACTAGTTATCAGAGAATGAAAGCTAGGTTTGATTTGGTTGAAGTGAATAGTTGAGTTGGATGAGATGAGAGCATCATGTTCCTTTTATAGTGCTTCAACTAGGGCTTAGGTTTAAATTATATGAATTAAAAAAGAATAAAATAATGGGCAAAAAATTACTAGAGTGGTCGGCCACTTAAGGACCTATCTCTAGTTACAACTTTACCAATTTATTTCAACCAGTTATTCTCCTTTCAATAATACCATATTTCTAATTTCAATCCTATAAATGTCAAAACTATTTATTTAATAATTATAGTTAATTATCAAATAAAATCGCCATTTATATTATTTATTAATAAGACAATACAAAGTCTTTTGACTAATAATTTAACCCCAAAACCTCTTTCTTCACAATTAAGTGCTTGCTTAGTGAAAATTCATAAATAAGACATAGTCTAATTTTAGAATTATAATTGATTAATCAAAATCAATTAACTGAGTCTGCAAGCAGTATTATCTCAACTAGTGAGGAGACCATGTGCCTATATAACTAAGTTTTCAATAAGTTGATCTAAAACTCACCAAGTAAATTTTCTAACTTATCAATGATGTCTTGCGCCACTATAGATTTGGAATTGAATATCACTCTAAATTATATAGAACACTCTATATGTACCACGATATAGATACGTTGTGATTATCAATTGTTACAACCCTAATAGTCAAAGATCCTCTATAGATGATCTACATCGAAAAGGGACAAATTTATCGTTCTACCCTTGAATGTATTTTATTCTTAAAACACTTAGTTACCTATAAATAATATTTTAGTAAACTAATATAATTACTAAATGAGATCTCAATCATTTATCTCTATTCAGCCAAGCTCGAAGGAAATTATTGTTTCACTTCTAAATACTTATAGAACCTATAGATTCCACATCTATGATTAATGCTCTCACTCAATTGAACTACCATATTCTCAAGATGTAAATATTCACCAGAATGATTAATTAGCTTCCACGAACAACTTAAAGAATATAATAACGGTAAGTTTATGATATCTTATCCAAGTTCAATATCGGTCCAATCCAATGTATACTCCATACATCCGATACTAGTAAATTTTTCCAATGTCCTGGAGAGGACATAACACTTATCCAAGGTGTAAGTATACCTTATCGCTGATTATCATGTCATCTAAATCCAGTGAACTGACAAATCATGGGAATTAAACTTTTGAACATATAATCATGATTATATTCCACTGTGCTGACGACACTATAATCATGAACAAATATATATATATTCTGGATCGAATAGAATTTATACACTAAACATATAATCATGAAATAAATCATGTGAACTATGCAACAGAGAGTGATTTCTGATCTTTTATTAATTAGTAAATCTGATTATATTCACTACTACAAACATATCTTTTATTTTCGTTTTTTTTCTTTAATAAATTAAAAATCCGAAGATAAAACTATTTTAATACCCCTATCATCGCTTATTTAGTGAAATTTTAACTATATTTTCGGTCTTTGTTAATAAGCGAAGTCATATAAAGGGTTTAATTATTGTTAAATATGTATATGGATTGAGGGACCTTTGTCTTCGGTAAGTAGAAAATTACCGAAAACAAAGGGCTCCACGTGGAGCCCTTTGTTTTCGGTAATTTGCTACTTACCGAAGACAAAGGTGGAGCGCGAAGAGTTTATTACACCGGCCCTAAGCCTTTTTGTCGAAACCCGTCCTTAACCCACGACCCTCTTGCTCAAACCCTCAAAACCCACAACCCTCTTGCTCAAACCCTCAAAACCCACAACCCTCTACAGTTACCCCCGACGAGTACGACGGCAAGGACGACCCTTCAGTTACTCTGTTCGACGACGACGACCCTTCATTTGCTCTGTTCGACAGCTAGTTGGAGAGAAAAGGGGTGGTGGCCGAGAGAACGATTGAGTCATTGAAGGTTCGTTCTTTTCCTATGGTTTCTGGTTTGATTTTCTATTATGAATCTGTGATTATTTGTGACATTATTTTTTTGATTTTCTATTACGATTGCCCAGCGCCGTGAGCTGCAAGATTCAACCGTTCGTATGATACAGATTTCTAGCACTGAAATAGAACTTGAAATACTGTAGGGGTCTTCATTTTCAATCTTCATCTCCAACAAGTCTCCAATTTTCTTTGAATAGTAAGTATGATACAGATTTCTCTGTACTGTTTTAGGCATAGTTGTATTTTTTTTCCCAAATGCCTGATTAAAAGGGAAAGTTGAGAGGTTATGTCAGAATCGGCATGCAAGAGAGTTTTCGAAACTGGTTCATGCCCCTCTGAACCTGTTTTTTTTATTGTTAATTTGGTTTCTAACAATGGTTTGTTTTTAGTCTAGGTGTTTATTGGAAATACTGACTTGTCCTTGACTTAATTTCAACCTTATCCTTGGCTATATCATTTCGATTTATGAACGCCCCCAGCAAGCCACTTAATAAATTTTACTTGCATTTCACTTTTGAGTTTTCTCTTGGTTTTCTTTAGATATTTTCTTATTTTGAATAACTTGTATTTTGACTAATGGGTTGCTTCATTGTTCATTTATACGAAATCAATCAAAATGCTAACCTATGTTTATATACAAGAACAATCAAGTTTTATTGGATTTCATAGATATTTTTTGTAATGTTAATTTGATGTTCTGTATTGTTTTTCTCTTTCTAAATAGATGGAGTTCAGCTAGATCATGGTGGTAATAGGTGTCATTATTTCCAAGCATTTTATGTGCTTGAAATATGGTTAAATTGTATTCATTTTCTATGTTCATTCTGCTTGATATGTGTTTCTTTTCTAGTTGAGCCAAGAAGTAGATGAGATACAGAGCAAACTTAAAGTACTCAATTACTTCACTGATATTATACCTTCTATTATTCATTTACAATACTATTTCTTTAAGCTCATATATAATCTTCCAAAAGGGAAAGTGTATTTATATAATTACTATATTAATTTGTTATTTGTGAGTTTTCCAATTCACTATATTTAATTTGTTATTGATTGAGATTGTAGACTACATAATCATGACAGAGAAATAGTTATGGTTTTTTGAGCTTAATATATATGAGTGGTCTTATGTTAAAATTATTTTTATGGAAATTATTTTCATGTACGTGCTATACTGCTAGACAACATCTCATATGTTAAAATTATTTTTTAAGTACTGTGAATGTGACATTTCATCATCATTTGATTATTTCTCTACTATAATTTTTGCACTCATCTTCCAAATAAGTTCATTTCTCTCGTGTTGAATGATTTGAAGGCACCAAATTGAAATCATGTTATCAGTATAGCAGTTAATTGCCTTGTTGTAAAATACAATCATGTTATCTATTCATGGCCAATGTTATTATTAACATTCTTTTTAATTGTATTTATTTGTAGGTTTTGTGGTTAAGCATCAAGAATCTAAATTGAAGGGAGAACACGATTTTTTCCAAGTCTTGAGCTAGAGGTATATATAATTTTTCTATCTTTTAATTAATTATTAATAAACATGTTAGATGAGTTTGAATATCTTAAATATTCATCCGTAGTGAAGTAGGTTCTGCGAATACATGTACTGCGGTCGGATGGGTGGAATTTAATTTTTTTTTGTTGTGGATTGTTATATGTTTTGATTTTCTGGTTAATTTTTTTCGGGAACGTCCGATTTATAGTTGTTATGCTGCCGAAATTTCGATAGAATTTGGATTAATATTTTGATTTAAGTTATTTTAAATTTACTTGTTAGGAATTTGTTTTAAATTTGCGGTAT
Source organism: Cannabis sativa (assembly GCF_029168945.1). Classification (NCBI taxonomy): domain Eukaryota; kingdom Viridiplantae; phylum Streptophyta; class Magnoliopsida; order Rosales; family Cannabaceae; genus Cannabis; species Cannabis sativa. The sequence goes on from NC_083602.1 coordinate 74,650,515, forward strand.
GGATAAATCGTGGATGCTTGAGAGGAGAGAAACACCGCAATTTCTAGATGGGTTCAACAAATTTCTAGAGTTTGCCCTAAAAAATTCTAGTAATCACGAACGAATTCCCTGTCCGTGTGTAGATTGTTGTAACGGAACAAAAGGGAATATTACGATGATAAAGGATCACGTAATTTGTCGGGGTTTCAATAGAAGCTACACTACATGGTATTGGCACGGAGAGCGATCAACCAGTGACCCATATCCGTTAGGGAAGCGGGGGGTAGATGATTTCGAGTTTAATGATGTTGATGACTTTCCTATGGAATTGCTTGATGAAGCACAAGAGGAGTTTCTTGATGATCCTGAAAAATTAGACAATTTGGTTAGTGATGCAGAAAAACCCTTGTTTGATGGTTGTAAAAAATTAAGATTACCAACATTGGTAAAATTTTACAACATTAAAGCTGAAAATGGGGTGAGCGATAAGGGTTTTAGTCGATTCTTAGCCGCTTTTAAAGAAATTTTGCCTCGTTGATAATTATTTTCCGTGTCGACATATGAAGTGAAAAAAACTTTAAATGCGATAGGATTGAAGTATGAAAAGATCCATGCATGTCCGAACGATTGTATTTTGTATCGGAAGGAATATGCAGACATGGATAGTTGCCCAACTTGTGGTTTACCCCGCCACAAAACGAATAAGAGTGAGGAGAAAAGGAAACTTATTCCTCAAAAAGTGATGTGGTACTTGCCTTTGATTCCTCCTCTCAAACGATTATATCGTAGCTCGGAGCACTCTGCAAACTTGATATGGCATGATACTAAGAGAGTGAGAGACGGTAAACTTAGGCATCCTGCAGATTCGCAAGCATGGAAAAAAGTAGATTACTTGAATCCGTAATTCAAGTTAGAACCCGTACATCTTCGTCTTGGTCTATCTCGTTGCATGGAGTAAACCCACATAGATCACTGAGTAGTAGGCATAGTTCGTGGCCTGTCTTCCTTGTTATGTACAATCTTCCTCCTTGGTTGGTGATGAAAAGAAAATTTAATATGCTTTCGCTCATGATCTCAGGACCAAACCAACCGGGGCATAATATAGACGTATACTTGGCACCATTAATTGATGATCTAAAAGATTTGTATGAGAATGGTGTTGAGACATATGATGGTCTTAAGAAAGAAATTTTCAAATTGAAGGCCGTGTTATTGTGGACTGTTAGTGACTTCCCTGCTTATAGCAATTTATCGGGTCTGAGCACAAAAGGTTACCAAGGTTGTCCAATTTGCTGCACTAACACACGAGCACGTCGCTTGACGAATGGACACAAAATGTGTTATATGGGCCATAGACGGTACTTGCCTCGAGATCATCCTGATAGAAGGAAAAAGAAAGCATATGATGGTACTGAAGAACGAGATAGTGCTCCTTTGCCAATGTCAGGGGAACAAATTCTTGAACAAGTAGAACATGTAGATTTCAAGTATGGAAAGACACAAAAAAGAAAGAAAAGAAATAGTTGTTTTCAACGAAAGTCAATTTTTTTCGTCTTCCATACTGGAAAGATCTAATGGTTCGACATTATTTAGATGTTATGCATATAGAAAAAAATGTGTGTGATAGTATCATCGGTACCTTACTTGACATTTCCGGCAAAACTAAAGATGGTTTATCAAGTCGTTTAGATCTTGTTGAAATGGGAATTAGACAATCTTTGGCACCTGAACAGAAAGGTAAACGCTTATATTTGCCTCCTGCATGTTACACTTTGTCAAAGAAAGAGAAAGAAATTGTTTGCAAATCATTATCGAATATGAAAGTCCCTGATGGATACTCTTCTAACATTAAAAACTTGGTAAATACGGATGAATTGAAGCTAATGGGTATGAAATCACACGATTGTCATGCGTTAATGCAACATTTGCTTCCAATCGCCATCAGATCGGTCTTACCCAAAAAGGTTAGAGAGTGTTTGACTCATGTTTGTATTTTCTTCAATCAACTATGTGGGAAGGAATTAGAAATGAGCAAGTTGGATGCATTACATGAGGATATAGTCAAGACTTTATGCAACCTTGAAAGGTATTTTCCACCATCATTCTTTGACATCATGGTACATTTGATGGTTCATTTAGTGAGAGAAGCAAAGTTGTGTGGGCCAGTTTGGGCAAGATGGATGTATCCATTTGAAAGGAATATGAAAGTGCTCAAAAGCTATGTGCGTAACCATCATCGACCGGAAGCTAGTATGGTTGAGTGTTATATATCAGAAGAAGCTGTTGAATTTTGTTCAGAGTACATAGCTGGAGTTGACACAATCGGAATCACCAAACCAAGAAATAGTTCAGATGAGTTTGATAAAGGATTGCGAGGGAAAGGAGAAATGGTTACTGTATCTAAGGCAGAGTTAGATCAAGCTCAATTAGTTTTAATGCACAATAATGCAGAGGTTCAACCATATATAACGTAAGTTATGCATTTGGTTGATCAATTGAATTCATAATCCATTCAATTAACTAATTTTTTTTACATATATTATTTTTTATTTTCAATTTATTTTGGTGAAGGGTAGTGAGCATATGGAGTTATTACAGTCAATGATTCCGAGAGGTCACAAAAACAAACAGAAGTGGGTTATAGATGAGCATCGTAAAACATTTATTAGGTGGTTAAAGAATACCATTCTAGCGAAGTTACGACAACCAAATCATGGAGTATCAGATGTGTTGAATCGCATAGCTCTTGGACCAACTTTTGACGTATGGAAGCATCAAGCTTACATTGTCAATGGTAAACGGTTTCATACAAAATCTAGAGATGATGCTCGAATGGTTCAGAATAGTGGTGTATGCATAGTTGCGGAGTCCTTACATTTTGCTACTTCAAAGGATAATAATCCAGTTTCAGGTACCATGACATATTATGGAGTGGTGAATGAAATATGGGAGCTGGATTATACATTGTTCCGAATTGCCCTCTTTAAATGTGAATGGGTAGATGTTAATGTTGGAATTAGGACCGACGAGCTTGGATTTACTTTGGTTGATTTGAATAAGAAAGGAAGCAAGGATGATCCTTTCATCATGGCGACCCAAGCAGTACAGGTATTTTATATACCAGATCCTGCTAATGGTAAATGGTATGTTGTGTTGTCGACACCAGAAAGAAAGTTCGCAGAGAATGAAGATGATGATGAAAATGATGATTTAATGCACGAATGCTTCATTGTTGGACAACGAGTCCATGAACAAGTCGATGATGTTGAACATGATGATGTCTTGGACGATAGTGAATTCATACGAAATGATATTGAGGAAGGAATTTGGGTTGACTGTGATTCGATCCAAAAGAAACGAAAAAAGAAAAGAAAATGTGTTTAGTAGGTAATTATTTCTTAATATTTTATGCGATTGAAATATGTAACTACCATTGTATGTTGAATTGTTTCTTAATATTTTATGTGATTTATTGACATATGTAACTACCATTGTATGTGTAATTGTATCTTAATATTTAGTAAATATGTTTATTATGCAGATATGGCAGATGATGTGCCGACACATGATTGCTCAGGAGATGAGAACTCAGGATATGAGAACTTAGGTTATTGTTTGCAACCTCCTAACCATCGAGGTCCCACACGGATGAAGCGGATATGCCAAAGAATGGATAAAGGTGAAAAAATAGACCTTGAAGTTAATGACAAAGGGGAATACTTTGGAGATATGTATGGAGAGATGATATCGTGGCTTGGAGTTAGATGCCGACAAACAATCGGTATCAATTATAAAGACTGGAGATATGTGGATCAATCGTTGAAGGACAAAATTTGGAAAGACGTGCAAGTAAGTTAATTATACAAAGTATACTTATTATGGTGTTTTCTAAACTATTTACTAACTGTTTGCTTTCTACATATAGCGTGGTTTCAATGTTCGTGCAGATTGGAAAAAAGATTGTCTCAAAATTGCAGGACGAATTATGAAGGATTTTAAGACAAAAATGACATGCGATGTCATAATGCCTTTGGCCAAAGCGAATAAGGTGAAGGAGCTCGCAATTCCCCCCAAAAACCATCCTGAAATTGATCAAGAAGATTGAGTAAAATTTGTTGCGAGTCGTCTAACACCTGAACATATGGTACATATATGTATATTCACAACATTTATATAATTAGCTTTGATATATGAGCCTTACTAGTATATAACTTACACATTTTTATTGTAGGCTTTGAGAAAGGCACAATCTGACCGAGCTTGCCAGAATACATCAAGGCACCACTCAGCTCGTAGAGGCATGGTGACTCTCCGAGAGGATGTGGTAATGAATTACATGTTTTTAGATATTCTAATACAGAACCTGAACCACCTGTTTGCCTTTTGACTGCTGCTTTGTTGCCTATTTCTGGCTAATAAAAATCAAACATAAACAGTAATAAACTAAATTTGTTTACATAAGCTGTAACTTGTGATTGTGGCGCCTCCAAATTTAAGTTTGGCTAAAAAAAGTTGCACAACTTTGAGTAATTTGGTTTGTAAATAAGCATTTATGTTTAAATATGAAAAATTGAACACAATGTAATTAGTTGATAACATTTTGTTTTGTTAAATAGAGCTTTGACTTTTCCATGGTAGCATGCTTAGGTTTTTAAAAATTTATAATAATATGAATTTACTATACCATGGGAAAAGTTGGTGTCCTTTTCTTGAAAATCATAGAAAAAGAAAGGAAGAGGAGTTCACAAGTTTGTGCATTTATGCTTTCCTATTGCTGTTTTATTTAATAAGGCCATGAGACTTAAGTGGGCATGATTGTTGGCTGGAATTAAGATCATTTTCAGTCAATTTATTATTTTTTTTTAACAATTATATTCCCTTATTAATTACATGTTTGTTGCAGAAAAAAGAAATCAAAATTCAAGATCCAGCCCGCCATCATGTTTGGTTAAAATCCCGCAAGAAAAATAATGTCCTAGTTACGGACTTGGATAGGGAGATTGCCGCAAGAATAGTAAGTGATATCTAACACAATTCAATAACATGAATATATGATTTGTTATTATAAAGTATTAACTATTATCAATCATAATGCATAGGCTGAACTCGAGGAAAAAGTAAACTCAGGTGAAGTTTTGGCCAGTGGTCGGAATGACATATTGACTCAAGCATTAGGGACACCTGAGCACCCTAGCCGGGTCAGAGCTGCTGGGTATGCCACTTTCTTGATTTAATGTTAGATTATTTTTTATTTATTTTACTTAATTTTTTATTAAATGAGTGTTCCAACTGTTATTTGTAGGTTCACTGCAAAGGCCAGTAAGATATTTGGTCGAAAGAAAAGGGCTAAATGTAGTGAATCATCCTCCCAAAAACAAGAAATTCTTCAACTCAAAAAAGAAATTGAAGAATTGAAGAAAAAACTGTATGCTGCACAAGAACAAGATGATGGTAATGACAACTCCTCAGAAGAAAATGATGATCACTTAGATGATCATCAGGAGTTTGGAGGGTACGAAGATGATAATCAGACACCTCCTGTCATGTACAACTTCTCATCCACTAATAACAACGAAGTACTTTTGTGTTCAGACAACATCCATAATATAGTGGCCAAAGGTGTGCTTCTGGAATCTGTTAGTCCAGTAACAATTCATACCGTGCAGTATAAAGAAGGGATTGCACGAGTTTTAATTACCGAACAACTTCAAGAGGAGGCTGAAATTGCTCATCCTATCGAAAATATCCGATATGTCTATGAGACAAAGGACACATTTCTTCCTTGGCCAAAACATTTAATTTTAAATTTGGATAAGGTAAAATTATTTTTTTATTGTCATATATGATTAATGCATATTTATTGTATATTGATGCTATAATTCATATTTTACAGGTTCCCATATTCCCGGATGTCGCATCCACCCATAAATCATCGTCAAAGGGGAAGCAGATAGCAACCCCTCACAGATCACCAAATCAAGGGAAACAGATATCAACTCTTCCTGTTATGTCTTCGGCTGGATCACAATCAAATGTCAGGATAGATCAAGTGGACAAGAATGCAACATTCAAGTCGGAGGTCTGGGCTCAAATACCTGTATGTCTCCACTTTTTAGTTGAAGAATTTATAAGGAGGAAAGGGAAGTGGAGCGTTTTTGAAGTTCCAACTCGATCCGTACTTCATGCCACCTCGCACACATATTATCTTGTCATCAGAGGATGTAGAGCAGGTTGGAACCTTAAATTTTATTGGATGTCAAGGCATGATCTTTGGAATTAGGTATGTTTTACGTAATTATTTTTGGAATTAAGTATGTTTTACATAATATTTTTCCCATTTATTAAAATGTAACACTTAACCATGATAAATTTATGTAGATGCATTTGGGAGGATTTAACGAATATGCGGGAGTATTTCAAGTTCTTTGACCCAGAGCTACTCAATGCCACGGACAAAGATGGAATTGTCCACCAAGAAGTTGTTATCAAATTGGCTGAATGGTTGAATACAATGAATAACAAATCTCAGATGTTCTTCATACCGTGGAACTACGAGTATGTACAAGTACTATTTAAGGACTAGTTAAGTATAATTTAATTCTTCTTTTTAAATTAACACTTAATATTTTCTTATTAATTTCTTATTAGACGTCATTGGATGCTTGAGATTGTTTGTGCTGGGAAGATCATTCACTTGGACCCTTGGCTTAGACATAAACGCCCTAAGATGACTATTGACCTCACACTTCAAAGGTACTTTTCAATTTTCATTTTAAGATTATAATTTTAATTTTCTATAAATTTATACCAACTATTGCTAATTAAATCAATATAAATCATTGAATTTAATTAGGGCATATGAACTGCTTGGAGGTTCCAACGAGTTACTTGGAACATTTCCAGGAGTAACCGTTGCAGCGTGTCCAAAACAAACATTGGGAATTGAATGTGGTTTTTATGTACTTAGGTACATTAATGACATTGTGAAAGCTCTAAATTCATTCGTTCTTATAAGAGAAAAGGTAATTAAGCTATAATTAGTTCATTTATGTATACCCGTAAATAGGATACTATGCTTATAAATAAGTGATACATATAACTAATTTACACTTTAATTTTACAGTTTGGAAAGATGGACACATACGATGTGGAGACAATGTTGCTACCACTGCAACATCAATGGTTATCGAAATTGACACGATACCTGTACTAGTTAACTGTAGACTTTTAATTTTAGGCAATACTTATTTTGTGTATTTTTTTTATTAGTAAGGACTTAACATATTTCGTAATGTATACTTTAACTTTGTTATAATATAATTACAATGTCTTTTGTACTTAATTTTGTTATATAATTGAAATAATATTTATTTTATAATTATTTCAAAAAAAAAAATTAATATATAATTAATTATTTAATAAAAATTAATATATATTTAAAATATTTAAATATTAACCGAAAATATATTTAACAATAACCGAAGATATAGGTCTATTTTCTCTTCTGATATTTGAAACATATGTCTTCGGTTATTACATAAAAATTGAAGATAAAAGTAACCTACGTCTTCGGTTATTATATAAAAACCGAAGACATAGATTACCTTTCTCTTCGGTTTTTATATAATAACCGAAGACAAAGGTTACTTTTATCTTCGGTTTTTATATAATAACCGAAGACGTAGCCTCACCTTCGACTTCGGTATTTTAAAACATATGTCATCGCCTCAAACGACTTCGGATGCGATTTTTAATAAAATCCGAAGATAAACTGGCCTAAAAACCGAAAATAAAGGCCCTTTCTCTAGTAGTGATTGAAATGAATTTTATTTAGGGTAAAAAGGCCAACATAAACTCGCACAGCAAGTAGGGTTTTCAAAAAAAGAACCATAAACTCAAACCCTAATCTCTCTTTTTTATGAACCCTAATTTTGAATTTTGAATTTCAAATTACAATTCTATGTATGACTCTGATACCATGTAGAGAATGGTGAATCGAATTGCCTATTGTATTTCATAGAATAGTATATATTTATATACAAAGCTAGGAGACTAAATGGGAAACTACTAAATACAAATAGGAAACTATACTAAATATAATTTACCCTAATTTTTACAACCAATATTCTAACAATTCAAAAAAATGAAAAATGGTGTCAGTAGATCTATGTGGTTGTTGTTTGTATTTTCTTAGTTTTTATATAGTTTTTGCTGAAATAATGAGATCTAGTTTTCTGGGTATTTTATGTGTTCGTATTATTCTCGACGCTTTTTTCGATATGTTCTCGATGGGTTCTCGACGCAAATGTCCCAAAGTCAGAGAAAACCTTTATCGAATATTTTTTGATAGGTTCTTGTTAGGTTATCAATAGTTTAAGTAACATATATTTATAATTTATTATCAATTGATTATCAAGAGGTTGTCGATTGGTTCTTGATAAGAGTGAGAATTTTATTTTGCTGTTGTTATATTGGTTATTATTGCTTAGTTGTCGACATGTTCTTGTAGGATTAAAAATTAGTTTTTTAATTGTCATGTTTGTTGATTATCTACTTATTATTGATGGATTCTCAATAGATTCTCGATAGGGTTTAGTATTGTATTTTTTGTTGTTAAGTTTGCATTTTATTTCTGTTATTATTTTATTGTTTAAATTTTGTTGATATCATTGACAAATTGTGTTTCTTTCCTCTATTGTATTCTATCGATTTCCTAATAGGTTTTCGATTGGTTGTTGATGTATTTTCGATAGGATTCTAACATTTGTTCAATTTTCTTTCTTTAATAGAAATTGATTGTTATGAGAGGGTTATTTTCTCTCCCAGAGGAAGAAGTGTATGCAAGAACAGTCACTTACAATGATGTTGAGATAGTGATTGAGATGGATGTTGATCAGACACATCCTTCATATGACGCTCAGGACCCTGCTGTTTTCGAAAGCCATGTTAAAAAGATAGCAGAACAAATTAAAATAATAACATCCTTGTATTAGAAAGTATTTTGTATATTTTTATACATTTAGAAACAATTAGTGTAATTTTTCCTTGCTATCAAAGTTAAATTTTAAAAATTGTAATAACAACATCTAGAACCTCCATGTGAAATATTATCGAAAAACTATTGAGAAATCATCATAGAACACATTTACTAAATTTTCACTACAACAATTAGAAGAATTAGGGGCGGAAGGATCCGCCAGTAATTAGAGTGAAATCCGCCAGTATTAGTGATTACCGGCGGGGTCCCGTCTGTACTGCTCCGCCGGTAATACCTGGTCGGTATTAATCAGTAATAGCGGCGGACTGATACATCCGCCGCTATTATTAATTAATATCGGCGGACCTATAGCGGCGGAACCCGCCGGTATTTAATGCGTCAGATTAATAATCTCACACATTAATAGCGGCGGGTACCCGTCGATAATGTGTTTAAATAAAAAAAATTATTATATAAATATATAATTCATAATAATATTAATATTATATATAGAAATATTTAAAATTATAATATTTTATATTAAATTAACAATAAACTAATTATTACACACATAATGAATTAAAAATTATCTAACATACCAATTAAATAATTATCATCCACACATAATTAAAAACTTAAATAAATCCACACATAATTAAAAATTTAAATAAATTCACACATAATTAAAAAATTTACAAATAATATTGTCCACACATAATTAAAATTAACTTAAACAAATTATTATTGTCTTCATCAAGCACATAATCTAAAAATTCTGAATCGTTGGTGTTCAAGTTTAAATGGATTGCTTGTGCATGCATTGTCCCGAGCTTGTGATAGTGGCGGTGAAGGGTAATATGGATGCTGCGAAGATAAAATCTCAGTGTATTGTCGAGTCTGTAGTGTTGTGATAAATTCAGAGATTGTTGTTGTTGCGAAAATTTTAGAGATTGTTGCTGTTGCGAAAAATTTGATAATTGTTGCTGAAACTGACCAAGAAAATTAAATAAATAAAACTAATCTTACTAAACTATGAAATACTTACATAACGAATCTTATTTTTTTTTTTAATTTTAAATATATAAAATATTCATTTTTAATTTATTTAAAAATAACAAATTGTTAATACATCAAAAATACTAAAATCCATTACAATCATAGTTAATAAATTTTATGAGCATAATATTACATCTTTTAACATATCAAAAAAAAAAAAAAAAACTGAAATCTATTACAATCAAAAAATATATCATTAATACATCAAAAATAAAACAACAAATACACATAAATAAAATCATATACATTTCACTAATATACTTAAATAAAACAACAAATACATCTATAAAAAAACTTGCTCTATACATAACACAATATATATATAAATAAATTCAAATATAACTATATATACACAAAAATTAATATATATATCTATATAAAATAAAAATATATTATATATAAACGAAATAAAAATTTAAATAAAATAATATATATGTAAACTGATAAATTTATATATTATATGTATATAAATAAAAATATATATATATTATATTTAAGTAAACCTGAAAACCCTAAAAATAATATATATTTCAGACTAAAATTACAACTACACTATATTTAAAATATTTACAATGATTTATAAAAAAATAAAAACATACCTTATACAGACAAAAATTTGTGATCTTATTCAATCCGAAATTTAAACTCCCACTTTTTAAATATGAAAATAAATTAAAAAAACTTTATAATTATATATTAGCACAAACATATATATATAAATATAAAAAAAAATCAAATATTAAATTAATTTATTTAAAACAGAGAATATTATACAAAAAAAACTAACCGATTTGAAGAGAAACGGTGGAACAATAGCTTCATCTAGAAGAGAAATGGTGGTGAAATAGAAGAGAAATGGTGGTGAAATGGAAGAGAAATGGTGGTAAAATGAAAGAGAAGAAAAAATTTGAATCTGAAAAAAAATTGGAAAATGAAAAAATTGGGGAAACCGGTTCGTGGGGCCGGGGTATATATATAGAATTCTATTACCGGCGGGATCCGCCGGTAATAAAAACCCCCGTCGGTATTAATATTATTAGTGGCGGAAACTCGCCGGTATTAGTCCACTGCTAATATGTTTTAAACGCAGTACGCGGGAATTTTCCCGCACTTAATTTCACCCCAATAATAGCGGCGGGCTGTCCGCCGGTATTAACGTAAGCCCGCTGCTATTGCAATTGATTTTTAATTTTTTATCTTGAAATTTAATACACACTAATATTGGCGGGCCCTAAAATCCGCCGGTAATAATCCCATTAATAGGGGCGAATTTGGCCCACCGGTATTGTTTCCGTCAGTAATAGCTGCAATTGTTGTAGTGTTTGTAAAGGACTGGACAAACCATCGAAAAAACATCGAGAACATATTGATGTACCATAATCGTTAAATTTTAAAATTGCAATGACATCATTTGGAGCCTTCACATGAAATATTATCAAAAAATCATCGAGAATTTCACAATAACAATTTAATTAGCATTTAATATAATAGAATCAGTTTTAAGGACCCCAAGTAACATTGAACTATGCCTCAAATACGGGCTTTGAATATTGTTGCTCTGTGGTGGCCCGGGCCGCCATAGCTACCACAATTTCGAAACTGTTTTACTACTTTATCACTAATTTCAAATCATACTTTAATGAATCAACCTCCAACTCTTCATATAAAATGTTGTATATTTTCGGTAAGGTTGTGTGAGTTTCAACCATTAATTATTTTACTTAAAAAAAAATATATGCAAAAAAATCTCACAAAATGTAAAATAAAATTAAAAATACACAAAATTAAAAATCTCAATGTATTAAACTATAAATAAAAACACATATCATATAATTTTAAGATTGAATATTAATATAAAAAGGGAATATGAAAATACAAAAAAAAAAAAAAAAAACAATAATATTACACACATAGAATGAAAAGTGAATTAAGGACGATGATTATGAGAGAGATCTGCATAGCCAATCCCTCTACGGGTGGTGGGAAAAATAGTGAACAAGAAGCTTGCCAAAGCCCCAGCTCCAATCGGCAAATTCATTATTAAAACATTCCAATCACTCCCAGCTTCAGAAAAGTAACAATTTTTCACATTCGAATCACTAACCGCAAACACCAAGAACAAAATTAGGGACACAAAACCATGAACAAAATCAATCAAATGTAGCTTATATTTTTCCAATTGATCATTATTATTATTACTATTGATTATCTCGTAATTACTATCATGTTCTTCATCATCATCACAGTTGAAGACGTAGAATCCTTTGAATGTGGCCATACCATAACGTAGTTTCCCACCCTCGTCGACAAAGCTATCCGTAAACGACGAAAGAAAGCAAAAGAAGGCACAAACGACAACTAAACACGCTGTGAGGTACCTATTGGAGAGATTACAGAGACCATTGTTGGAGAAACATGGTGAGAAGATTTGAAAGGCTAGGACTGTTCCGGTTGGGAGAAGGTTAGCCAAGTTGGCTGCATTGGCTAGTGCACGCTGAACCGGCCGCCCCACCGACAACCCTTGTTGGTTCAGTGGTACCAAAGCTGCTGCTGCTGCTGCCATATTTTGAATCTCTTTGATTATGAAAAAATTATTTTTTATTTCAGTGTGTAGTATAGGAAACTAAATGGACTAGCTTTATAAGAGATTATATGATAAGGTGGAGTTTGGTTAACAATAGGAGCACGGTACTGTCATGTGGGATTATTTGGATGTATTTAGCGTTAGGGATACCTTATTTAACAATGGCCTAATTTGTTGTGTTTTCAATAGGAAAGAAACATAACATATGGTTTTGCTAATTGTATGTATGTTGTGTCATACTAAACAAAATTGTTGAGCGGTTTACGGAAAGCAACCGATTTGCTTTTCTAAGTTTGTATGGACATTTATACATGACGTAAATAAATGCATGTGATCACTCCTAATTGAACTTAAATTTATGTGTAATGCTTTAGTTGTGTATGGGGGTGTTTATTAGACCACATTTAATATTTTTAGGTATATTCAGATCGGATCTAATTATGTATCGGATGTTAGATTTTACCATCTGATCTGATTTAATTAATTTCAATCATCTAATCGATCTAACATCCATTAGATGTTAGATTGGATCAGCTCTATCTGTGACATGTATTTCATATATATTTATTGATTTAATTTAAGTTTATTCAATATTTTAGACTTACTAGTTTTTGAATTGGATTAGATCCATCTAATTTTTTAGGTCCAATATGTATTGTATTTGATTGGATCCATCAAATCAAAGAAAATAAGAGTAAAAATTTAATGTTAATTTTCATATATATTGTGGAAATTGATCCTCTAAACCAACTTATTATCCAACTCATTTAAACCAACTAACTTAACTAACTTTCGGTTATGTTAGTTAGTTAGTTGGTGCTATCCTTGTTTGAGTTGGGGCCTATACATAAGTCTAGTCTTTTTTTTTATTATTTTAAGGTGGGAGAACACAAGGTAGAAGAGAGAGAATAAGAGAGAGGATTAGAGAGAGTTGCTTAGGGTTCTAAGCTGAGATTTCTGTTCTTGAAAAGGGTCAAGAACAAGGGGTGTACTCGGGTTGATAGAGAGAAAACTGTGACTGTTTTCTCTGGTGTGTGTTGAGTACCATCTGAGCTGTGATTGCTCTGGTTATTGTAATTGTATTGATGCTCTGTTATTCACATATTAATGAAGATTTGGTGATGTTTCTCAGCTGGAGTATGGCCAGGGATCATATTGATCTCTAGGACCGGAACCAGGATAAATTCTTGTGTTGTTCTTTGTTTGATTTCGGGTTTGATTCATTGTGTTGATTAATTGGTTTATGTTCATTATTACTGTCAAAGTTGTGAGTTTATTGCAGATTTTATGATTGAATCCTCAATGTTATTTCTGTTGGAATTACAACAAAATCAGAGCTTAGGTTCAAGATCCATTTGAGGAATTCAAGAATCAAGATTCAATCAAGACTCATCTGCAACCAGTTATGACAGGATTAGCAAGATTTGAACTTGAGAAGTTCAATGGGACAGGGGACTTTGGCCTATGGAGGGAAAGTTTGAAGGGAATTCTTGTTCATCAAAAAGTTGCCAAGGCATTGAAACCCAAGGAAGAACTCACTGACAAGTTGCAGAAGGAAGAACTTGAAGATATGGAGGAATTGGCATATTACACTATCATAATGTACTTGTCCAATACAGTGAGAAGGAAGGTTCAGAATATGAAGACAGCTCGAGAACTATGGAGCAAGCTTGAAGAGATTTACATGAAACCCTCTCTAACTAACAAGATTAATTTGTTAGAATCTTTATATGGTTTTAAAATGTCTTCTCATTTGTCTTTAGATGATAACCTTGATGTATTTAACCAAATCATTATAGGGTTGGCTAACTTGAAGCACACTGTTGATGAAGAAAGCCAAGTTGTCATTCTTCTCAGATCTTTGCCACCTGCATACCAAGAATTAAAGGTTGTGATCAAGTATGGAAGAGATACTCTTACCCTTGATGATGTTCTTGGAGCCTTGAAGTCCAAAGAACAAGAAATGTCCAAGGAGAAAGACAATGTCAAGGATGAAGCTTACTTGGCCAGAGGAAGAGACAACAATAGGGGCAGAGATCACTACAGAAAGGATCATTTCAAAAGCCAACATAGATCCCAATCAAGATCGAAATCAAGAGGAAAATACCATAAGGACAGAAAATGTTATTTCTGTGGGAAAGTAGGTCACATCAAGAGGTTTTGCATTGAGTTCAAGAACAAACTCAAAGAAGACAGAGAAAAGAAGCATGATTCTGCTTCTAATGTTGAAGAATCAGATTGTTGCTCATCTGATGGTGACTTGTACATGGTTTCAGATCAAAGAATCACAAATGAATGGATTCTTGATTCTTGATGCACATACCATATATGTCCTATTCTTGAAAATTTTATCGACTATAGGAAAGTAAATTCTGGTACTGTACTAATGGGAAATGACAATTCTTGCAGGGTAATTGGCATTGGATAGGTTGCTATTAGGCACTTTGATGGTACTGTTCGAATGTTACATGAAGTAAGACATATACCAGAACTTAGAAGGAACTTGATATCACTTGGTACTCTTGAGGATGAAGGCTACAGATACAAGTCTAACAATGGTCAGATGAGAATTGCAAAAGGGTCTCTTACTATCATGAAAGGTGAAAAGAAGAATGGTTTGTACATTCTGCAAGGAGAAACAGTAATGGCTTGTGAAGCTAGTGTTGTGCAACACCAAGAAACTGAGATGGAACTGTGGCATAAAAGGATGGGTCACATGAGTGAGCAAGGGATTAAAGAACTGACCAAGCAAGGGCTCTTAGGCAATTTCAAACCGAACTCATTACCTTTCTGTGAAGCATGTGTGTTGGGAAAGCATCACGGATTGAAATTCATGGCTGGCCACCATTGTTCTAAAAGACCATTAGAATATGTTCATGCTGCTTTATGGGGTTCTCACAAGGTTGGAACTCACTCAGGTAAACACTATTTCTTGTCCATTGTAGATGATTTCAGTAGGCATGTATGAGTTTATTTACTTAAAACCAAAAAGGAATGTCTTGAGAAATTCAGAGAATGGAAAATTGAAGTGGAAAATCAGTATGAAAGGAAATTGAAAGTGCTTAGGACAGATAATGGTTTAGAGTTCATTAATACTGAATTTGGCTTGTTATGTTCTGAATTTGGAATTGTTAGGCATAGAACTGTTAAGCACACCCCTCAGCAAAATGGTGTTGATGAGAGGATGAATAGAAACTTGTTGAACAAGGTTAGGTGCTTGTTGATTAGTTCTGGTTTAGGTAAAATCTACTGGGGAGAGGCTTTGATCACTGCATGTTATTTGATTAATAGGAGTCCCAGTAGAGTGATTGATTTAAAAACTCCCTATGAAAAATTGCATGGCACTACAGCTAAACTGAATCACTTGAAAATATTTGGTTGCACTGCATATGCACACCAGAAACTTGACAAATTGGAACCTAGGGCAATTAAATGTTTCTTTCTTGGATATCCTAAGGGAGTTAAAGGATATAGACTATGTCATGTTGAAAATGGAAAACCTAAGATTATCATATCTAGGGATGTAGTCTTTAATGAGCATGATTTCATGCACTTGACAGCTAAGGAAGGCAAGGGTTCTGATGTTGCAGGTACTAACAGGGATGACCTTGCTGAGTTGGAGATCAACACTGACAAGATTGAAGTCTCCATTGATTTACCCCACACACCAGAAGCAAGGACATCTCTTGAGGTGGAAACACAAGGTGCAGACACAACTGAGGCTGGTACAGATACAGCTGAGGTGGAAACCAGTCAAGATGATCAACCAGATTTGACCAACTATCAATTGGCTAGAGACAGGTCAAGGAGAGAAATTAGACCTCCCAGTAGGTATGCTGAAGCTGATTTGATAGCCTATGCCCTGGCTGTGATACAATCTGAGAGTGAACCTGAACCAACTACCTATGAAGAAGCAATTGCATGCAAATCAAAGAAGAAATGGCTTGCTGCAATGGGAGAAGAGATGCATTCCTTGAAGAAGAATAGAACTTGGATTCTGGTGCCAAGACCAAAAGACAAGAAAGTTGTCTCCTGCAGATGGTTGTTCAAAGAGAAAGAAGGAATGTCAGAGGGTGAACCACCTAGATATAAAGCTAGATTGGTAGCTAAGGGATTCACACAGGTTGAGGGAGTTGATTACACAGATATCTTCTCACCAGTTGTGAAGTACAAGACCATTAGAATGATGTTAGCCATTGCTGCACACAATGACTTGGAAGTTGAACAGTTGGATGTCAAAACTGCCTTCTTAAATGGTTTTCTGGATGAAGAGATATTCATGGAACAACCACCTGGTTTTCAGGTGGAAAATGGCAAAACTGATCTGGTTTGCCTGCTTAAAAGGTCATTGTATGGGTTGAAACAGTCACCTTGACAATGGAATCAAAGGTTTAACCAATTTGTTCAGAGTATTGGTTTTTCAAGGTCAAAATTTGACTCTTGTCTTTACTACAAGGAACTAGGAACACCTAAGGTTGTGTACCTATTACTATATGTTGATGATATGATGATCATCAGCAAAGACAAGGCTGAAATACAAGTCATTAAGAACAAACTCAACTCTGAATTTGAAATGAAGGACTTGGGAGCAGTCAAGAAAATTTTGGGGATTGAGGTCATAAGGAACAAGCAAGAAGGAAAGATGGTGCTAACTCAAAGAAGCTACATTGAGAAGGTGATCAAGAAGTTTAACTTAGATTCATCTAAGGCCACTGCAGTTCCACTTGCAGGGCACTTCAAGTTGTCCAATGAGTACTGCCCTAAAACTGAAACTGAAAGGGAAAATATGAGAGGTGTACCATATGCTATGGTTGTTGGATGTCTAATGTATATCATGGTCAGTACTAGACTTGATATAGCACATTGGAATGCTGAGAGGTGTACTGTAAAGACCGCTTAGTTTAATTTGGAAATTAGCAGTTAACCACGTTTAATTATGAAATTATTTATAGCTATTTAAATAATTTATTATGCTGTTATTATGGAATTCAGCGATGCATTTTTATGTCATGTAGTAGTTTGCATAATTTTGCATTCCGGTGCTCGGTATTTTGGAACTCGGTGTTTGGCTTAGTAGAAATCACAACTTAGTATGTTAGTAGTTTGGGACGGTTTATTAGACATTGGGAATGTCAGGAATGGCCGGGAATTTAGAATTTCCCAAAAATACCCCTTTAGTGTGATTTATGTGATTTTGGTGTGGATGGGCAAAATGGTCTTTTTGCCCCAATGATATTTTGTCTTTTTGTGATTTTATTAAATGGAAAATAAATGTTTATTTAGTTATGTGTTGGGTGAAATAGAGTTGATTTATGTTAGATAGCTTTTTATTCATTTTATCAAAAAATTACAACTTAGAAAAAAGATAGAAAATTTTCAAAGAAACACTCTCTTTTTCCTCTCTCTTTTTCGGCTGGTTGCATGGAATTCTAGGGCTGGTTTTCATCAATTTGAAAGCTAGATTCAACCTAAACTTTAGTGATCTCTTGTTGTGGTATGTGCTCCCTATCTTTCTTTCTTTGTTTCTTGGAAAAAAATGATGAAAATAGTTGATGCATGCATGATTGTTAGATGTTGTTGCTGCTGTGAATTTGTTCTTAATTTCAGAGGTTTAAAGCTTGTTAGATTAAGGTTATTTAAGTTGTTTTGAAGCATGATAGTTACGTTGAGTAAAGTTATGATTTTTCTATGTTAAAACTTTGGTTTTCAAAGTGAGTTAGTTATGTTGTGTTGCTGTGATGTTGTGGATGCTTGTAGTTGTTTGCAGAGGCTTAATTATGCTTGATTTCGTAGATTTAAGCTGGTTTGATTGCATGTTAGTTAGGTTTACTCAAGTTTGAGTTTAGAACTCAAAGCTTGAGCTTTAATGGTGATTTTTGATTATGTGCAATCTGGGTGGTTTTGTTGCTTTAGAAATGTTCTAGGGGATATATAGAACAGGTCTGGAAGGTTTCATTTGAATTGGAGTTGATTTGAGCAAGATATGGATTTTTATGTTTGCTGCCTGCGAGGAACCGGAATTCCGGCTGTGCATCCGGAATTCCGGATAGGGTTCTGAATTTTCCCAAAACCGGAATTCCGGTTGGGCAGCTGGTCTACCGGTTGGGGAAAATTCTGAAACCCTAGATTTCCTCGATTTTATGTTTTAGGGGGTATTGCCATGCTTTTTATCGATACAGAAACTTTTAGTTCCTAGTTTAAGTCCCCGGGAAGTGATTTAGCGTGTCACTTATAGTGTTGTGATTTTTATAGTTTAGGAGCCTGTAATCCGTCGCGCAGTTAAGTTCCAGTCAGGTTGACCGGCACACCTGAATTCGGAATCCAGGTAAGATTAGTATAACAGTATGCATATGTAGATTACATGTTTAGCGTGCATGTAGGAAGCCTGTTAGATTACATTAGTTATGTATGTTGGCTTCGAACCATCCAACCCTGTCACGTCTAAGATGTGCTAGAGTATGACCACTGGCGGAGTATGACCGGCTCGACCGATCAGCCGACACTTGGTTGGTGGTTCCGTACTATTGACGTATCCCGTCGGTACAGGCTGGAGTATGACCCGCAGCCGGAGTATGACCGGTTCGACCGATCGTGGATATAGTAACACGTCTGCAGTCCGGAGTATGACCAAGTCTGAGTATGACCGGTTCGACCGATCAGGCTGTTACGTGTCAATAGTACCGTCCCTATGAACGTTCAAAACTCAGTACCATGTTGGACACGGCAGTAGTGACCCAGTACCGTGTTGGACACGGCAGTAGTGGGACTCAGTATCGTGTTGGACACAGTAGTTAGGGTTATGATCAGGGGTATGGACGTCTGATCATGACCGGGATTTATGTATGAGTATTATTATGCTTTTCTTACTGAGTCTGTCGACTCACAGTTCTATGTTTATGTGTAGGTAAAGGCAAGGCTAGAGCTGATGGACCGTGAGCGAGCTTATGAAGGTTGTACATGTCGGGGCGGTTAGGCCTGGAGAGTACGATCCTCGGGACAGCGAGGCTGATTTTGTAACTAGTCGCTAGGCGACATTTATTTTGTATAAACAGTTAAATTTGTAAATGACTTTGTAATCGGGATCCTGAGTCTTTTTGTAATTATATTTTACAAGTTTAATTAAAAAGCAAAAATTTTAATTAATCACGTTTTCCATAAACCTCGTTGATTAGCAACGAGCTGCACATCATGTTTAGAAATCACGTAATACGCCTATGTTAGTTAGGGTGTTACAATTTGGTATCAGAGCCGCCAGGTTGTCTTCCGAAGATCGTCACGACATGTACAATCATCATCAGCAGTTAGCTCGTTTCACGGTTCAGTAAGCCTTTATTGCTTTAGTAGTTTATTTTATTCAGTTATGAAAAAAAAAAGCCTGATAGGAAGCATGTTAGTAGCCTGATAGTAGAATAGGCGCATGTTTCGTTTTTAATTTCCAAATTAAGCGGCATTAGTAAGCTCTTGATGATCGTGACCTGAAGTGCCAACTCGGGGTTTCGAGGCTGTTCAGACTAGATGGACGCCAGACGAAATATTAGGAGTCAGGGCATCTCAGTCGGGTCAGATCAAGGTCAAGGAGCTCAGTTTTCCCCAAGTGTTATGGGCCGAGGTAGAGGTCCCAGGGGCAGGGCTCGTGGTCGGGGTGATGTCAACTCGCCACAGGCTGCCCAGGTCAATCAGGGAGCCCAGAATTGGGAGGTTCGGTTTGCTGAGATGCAAGCCCGGATAGAAGAACAAGACCTCGAGATTCAGAGGTTGAGGCAGCAGGGTGCTCCTGCAGTTCCGGTGCCAGTAGTTCCAGCGGCACCTGCCCCTGCTGCTCAGGTCGAATTAGTGGTGGCGGCCAATAGATTGGAACCTTTGTATGAACGGTTCCGGAAGCAAGCACCTCCGGTTTTCTTGGGAGGTCCGGACGTGATGAAATTCGAACTGTGGCTGACGGTGATTACCAAGATCTTGAATTTCATGGGTGTCACCGGTAATGATAGAGTGGTGTGTGCCACTTTCCAGTTCCAGGAGGACGCTCTGGTCTGGTGGGACATGGTGTCTCAGATTCACGACGTCACCACCATGACCTGGGAAAGGTTCCAGGAACTCTTCAACGCATAGTACTATTATGAGGCGGTCAGAAGCGCCAAGAGGAAAGAGTTCGCTCACCTGACCCAGCGTGAGAATATGAGCGTCACCGAGTATACTACTCAGTTTGACCGGTTGGCGAGGTTAGCCTCGGGAATTGTGCCGACCGACTTCAGCAAGAAAGAGAAGTATCTTGATAGTTTTAATGTGAAGATCGAGTAAGACCTTATGATCACTACCGACGATAAGATCATCTATGCTGAGATGGTGGAGAAAGCACTGTGAGCTGAGGGCGCAGTTAGATGTATGTGGAATCAGTTAGGACTCCAGTATGTGGCGGGGCTCCTACCCCTCGTGCGTCAGGTTTCAGCAGGGGAGGTAGTGGTTCGGCCATGGACTAGAGGAGGAAATCATCCACTGCATCTAGTGGCTCAGGGCAGAACAAGAGGTTCCGAGGGAACCAGAATTAAGGTAGTCGTCAGGGTAGTGTTGAGACCCGTTATTCCTACTGGAGTGTCTCAATAGTAAGAGGCATCCTCCGGGTGAGTGCTTGGGTCAAGGTTGTTTTGTGTGGCTGCCAGAATCTTTAGTAAATTGGATAGATTGTACGATAGTTATGAATCAGGGTTTGGAACCCTATTACCTGGCAGAGAATTGGTTATCTCCAACAGATGGATTAGGTCTATGCCGATCAGGATAGATGGTAGAGAGTTAAGTGCTGACTTGATAGAGATGAGTTTAGTGGAATTCGATATTATTTTAGGAATGGATTTCCTATCTAAATATTCGGCGAGCATTGATTGTAATATGAAGATGGTGATCTTCCAACCGGAAAGTGAAGAACCATTTGTGTTTGTTGGGTCAGTTCAGGGATCCCGGATCCCGGTGATTTCGGCCATGTCAGCTAGAGATTTATTGCATGGCGGTTGTTTAGGGTTTCTGGCCGTGGTGGTGGACACCACTCGGCCAGATACCATTCGGCCAGAGGACATCAAGGTGGTTCGGGAATTTTTGGATGTTTTTCCCGAAGAACTTCCAGGGTTACCACCTCAGCGGGAGATTGACTTTGTGATAGACTTGGCACCAGGGGTGGAACCGGTTTCCAAAGCTCCGTATAGAATGGCTCCAGCTGAACTTAAGGAATTAAAGATTCAGCTCCAAGGGTTGCTTGACATAGGGTTCATTCGGCCCAGTGTGTCACCCTGGGGAGCCCCGGTTTTATTCGTCAAGAAGAAAGATGGATCTATGAGAATGTGCATCGACTACAGAGAATTGAACAAGCTGACGGTGAAGAATAAATATCCATTACCTAGGATCGATGATTTGTTCGATCAGCTTCAGGGGAAGACGGTCTTTTCTAAGATTGATCTCCGTTCGGGTTATCATCAGTTGAGAATCCGAGAGGAGGACATTCCGAAGACGGCTTTCCGCACTAGGTATGGACATTACGAATTCCTGGTTATGTCGTTCGGACTAACCAATGCTCCTGCAGCATTCATGGACTTGATGAATAGAGTATTCAAGGATTTCCTCGATATCTGTGTGATTGTGTTTATCGACGACATCCTCGTGTACTCTCAATCAGAAGAGGAGCATGAGTTACATCTTCAGATGGTACTGCAACGGCTTCGAGAACATAAGCTTTATGCCAAGTTCAAGAAATGTGAGTTCTGGCTATCTCAGGTGTCCTTCCTAGGGCACATTGTGAGCAAAGATGGGATCGAGGTGGATCCCGGGAAGATTGAATCCGTCAGGGATTGGCCGAGACCGAAGACAGTGACAGAGATCAGAAGCTTCTTGGGTTTAGCTGGGTACTACTGTAGGTTCGTGGAAGGGTTCTCTAAAATTTCAATGCCCCTAACCGAGCTTACAAAGAAGAATCAGCGATTTATTTGGTCAAGATAAGTGCGAAGCTAGTTTTCAGGAGCTAAAACAGAGGTTGATTACCGCTCCAGTGCTAGCTTTGCCTTCAGACAAGGAGAAGTTCGTAGTTTATTGTGACGCATCCAAACAGGGTTTGGGGTGTATTGATGCAAACTGATCGGGTTATCGCTTATGCCTCCCGTCAGTTAAAGGATTATGAACAGCGATACCCGACTCATGACCTAGAGTTGGCCGCGGTGGTTTTCGCATTGAAGATTTGGCGGCATTACCTTTACGGGGAAAAGTGTGAGATCTATACCGACCATAAAAGTCTCAAGTATTTCTTTACTCAAAAGGATTTGAATATGAGACAAAGGCGTTGGTTGGAATTAGTGAAAGATTACGATTGTGAGATCCTATATCACCCCGGAAAGGCCAATGTAGTGGCCGATGCCCTGAGCAGAAAGGGTCCCGGGCAAGTGGCTAGCATGGTTCAGATCTCACCTCAGCTAGCAGAGGATATGGTTAGATCCAGCATTGAGTTTGTGGTAGGTCAGCTTCACAACTGAACGCTGCAATCTGACCTGTTGGAAAGCATAAAATTCGCTGAGATGACGGATCCAGAGTTAGTGAAGATCAGAGATGAGGTGTTGGCTGGTCAAGCCAAGGATTTTTCAGTGTCAGATAACGGGATGCTTTTGTATAAAGCTAGGGTTGTGTTCCGAATAGTGTGGAACTTAGGAATGAGATCTTTGAGGAGGCTCATTCTACCCCGTATTCTCTGCATCCCGGCACCACTAAGATGTACCAAGATCTTAAACCGTACTTCTGGTGGAGCGTTATGAAGAAGAATTTGGTAGAATTCGTATCGAGATGCCTCACTTGTCAGCAGATTAAGGCTGAACATCAGAGACCAGCAAGGTTGTTGCAGCCTCTAACCCTACCAAAATGGAAGTTGGAAGATATCACGATGGATTTTGTGGTCGGGTTACCTAGGACCACGGGTATGTATGATTCCATCTGGGTAGTGGTGGATCGATTTATGAAATCTGCTCATTTTCTGCCGGTGAGAGCAACATTTACAGTGGATCAGTTGGCAGAGTTGTATTTCAGAGAGATAGTAAGACTTCACGGGGTACCGAAGTCTATAGTTTCGGACAGGGATCCGAAGTTCACCTCCAAATTTTGGCAAAGTTTACAACGAGCAATGGGTACAAAGCTGAAATTCAGTACAGCATTCCATCCTCAGACAGATGGTCAGTCCGAAAGGACAATTTAGATATTGGAGGACATGTTGCGAGCCTGTGTTATGGATTTCGAAGGCTCATGGAATAAGTATCTACCGTTGATGGAATTTCTTACAACAACAGTTACCAGAGTACGATAGGGATGGCTCCCTATGAACTGTTATACGGTAGGAAATGTAGATCTCCCATCCACTGGGATGAGACAGGGGAGAGGAAATACTTAGGTCCAAAGTCAGTGCAGCGGACCAATGAGGCAATAGAGAAGATAAAAGCTAGAATGCTTGCCTCACAGAGTAGACAGAAGAGTTACGCAGATCCAAAACGCATAGATGTTGAGTTCCAAGTAGGGGACCATGTGTTTTTACGGGTATCCCCGATGAAGGGGATCAAACGTTTCGGGAAAAGAGGCAAGTTATGCCCTAGATTTACAGGACCTTTCGAGATTCTCGAGAAGATAGGTCAAGTGGCATATCGGTTAGCATTGCCTCCAGCCTTATCAGCAGTTCACAACGTATTCCATGTCTCGATGTTGAGAAAATACGTTTCAGATCCCTCTCATATACTCAGTTATGAGAGCCTTGAGCTGCAGCCAGACATGTCTTATGAGGAACAGCCAGTGCAGATCCTGGATAGAAACGATAAAGTCCTTCGGAATAAGACCATAGCATTGGTCAAAGTTCTCTGGAGAAACAGCAAGGTGGAGGAAGCCACCTGGGAGCTTGAGTCAGATATGAGAGCTCAATATCCGGAGTTATTCAGGTTAGATTTCGGGGACGAAATCCTTTTAAGGGGGGATAGTTGTAAAGACCGCTTAGTTTAATTTGGAAATTAGCAGTTAACCACGTTTAATTATGAAATTATTTATAGCTATTTAAATAATTTATTATGCTGTTATTATGGAATTCAGCGATGCATTTTTATGTCATGTAGTAGTTTGCATAATTTTGCATTCCGGTGCTCGGTATTTTGGAACTCGGTGTTTGGCTCAGGAGAAATCACAACTTAGTATGTTAGTAGTTTGGGGCGGTTTATTAGACATTGGGAATGTCGGGAATGGCCGGGAATTTAGAATTTCCCAAAAATACCCCTTTAGTGTGATTTATGTGATTTTGGTGTGGAGGGGCAAAATGGTCTTTTTGCCCCAATGATATTTTGTCTTTTTGTGATTTTATTAAATGGAAAATAAATATTTATTTAGTTATGTGTTGGCTGAAATGGAGTTGATTTATGTTAGATAGTTTTTTATTCATTTTATCAAAAAATAACAACTTAGAAAAAAGATAGAAAATTTTCAAAGAAACACTCTCTTTTTCCTCTCTCTTTTTCGGCTGGTTGCATGGAATTCTAGGGCTGGTTTTCATCAATTTGAAAGCTAGATTCAACCTAAACTTTAGTGATCTCTTGTTGTGGTATGTGCTCCCTATCTTTCTTTCTTTGTTTCTTGGAAAAAAATGATGAAAATAGTTGATGCATGCATGATTGTTAGATGTTGTTGCTGCTGTGAATTTGTTCTTAATTTCAGAGGTTTAAAGCTTGTTAGATTAAGGTTATTTAAGTTGTTTTGAAGCATGATAGTTAGGTTGAGTAAAGTTATGATTTTTCTATGTTAAAACTTTGGTTTTCAAAGTGAGTTGGTTATGTTCTGTTGCTGTGATGTTGTGGATGCTTGTAGTTGTTTGCAGAGGCTTAATTATGCTTGATTTCGTAGATTTAAGCTGGTTTGATTGCATGTTAGCTAGGTTTACTCAAGTTTGAGTTTAGAACTCAAAGCTTGAGCTTTAATGGTGATTTTTGATTATGTGCAATCTGGGTGGTTTTGTTGCTTTAGAAATGTTCTAGGGGATATATAGAACAGGTCTGGAAGGTTTCATTTGAATTGGAGTTGATTTGAGCAAGATATGGATTTTTATGTTTGCTGCCTGCGAGGAACCGGAATTCCGGTTGTGCATCCGGAATTCCGGATGGGGTTCTGAATTTTCCCAGAACCGGAATTCCGGTTGGGCAACCGGTCTACCGGTTGGGGAAAATTCTGAAACCCTAGATTTCCTCGATTTTATGTTTTAGGGGGTATTGCCATGCTTTTTATCGATAGGGAAACTTTTAGTTCCTAGTTTAAGTCCCCGAGAAGTGATTTAGCGTGTCACTTATAGTGTTGTGATTTTTATGGTTTAGGAGCCTGTAATCCGCCGCGCAGTTAAGTTCCAGTCAGGTTGACCGGCACACCTGAATTCGGAATCCAGGTAAGATTAGTATAACAGTATGCATATGTAGATTACATGTTTAGCGTGCATGTAGGAAGCCTGTTAGATTACATTAGTTATGTATGTTGGCTTCGAACCATCCAACCCTGTCACGTCGGTACAGGCTAGAGTATGACCAGCAGCCGGAGTATGACCGGTTGGACCGATCAGGCTGACACTTGGTTGGTGGTTCCGTACTATTGACGTATCCCGTTGGTACAGGCTGGAGTATGACCAGTAGCCGGAGTATGACCGGTTCGACCGATCAGGTGGATATAGTAACACGTCGGTACAGGCTGGAGTATGACCAGCAGCCGGAGTATGACCGGTTCGACCGATCAGGCTGTTACGTGTCAATAGTACCGTCCCTATGAACGTTCAGAACTCAGTACCGTGTTGGACACGGCAGTAGTGACTCAGTACCGTGTTGGACACGGCAGTAGTGGGACTCAGTATCGTGTTGGACACGGCAGTTAGGGTTATGATCAGGGGTATGGGCGTCTGATCATGACCGGGATTTATGTATGAGTATTATTATGCTTTTCTTACTGAGTCTGTCGACTCACAGTTCTATGTTTATGTGTAGGTAAAGGCAAGGCTAGAGCTGATGGACCGTGAGCGAGCTTATGAAGATTGTACATGTCGGGGCAGTTAGGCCTGGAGAGTACGATCCTCGGGACAGCGAGGCTGATTTTGTAACTAGTCGCTAGGCGACATTTATTTTGTATAAACAGTTAAATTTGTAAATTATTTTGTAATCGGGATCCCGAGTCTTTTTGTAATTATATTTTACAAGTTTAATTAAAAAGCAAAAATTTTAATTAATCACGTTTTCCATAAACCTCGTTGATTAGCAACGAGTTGCACAGCATGTTTAGAAATCACGTAATACGCCTATGTTAGTTAGGGTGTTACATGTACCATATGAGAGGTGTACCATATGCTATGGCAAACCCTGGGTTAGAGCATTGGAATGCTGTAAAGTGGCTGATTAGATACTTGAAAGGGACAATCAAGTATGGTCTGATCTATCAGAAAGACACATCTGATGTGAGGTTAGAAGGCTATGTTGATGCAGATTATGCATCAAATAGGGACAATAGAAGGAGCACCACTGCCTATGTATTCATGGTTAACAAAAGCTGCATATGTTGGAAATCACAACAACAACCAGTGGTGGCTCTGTCAACTACTGAATCAGAATTCATGGCCACCACTGAAGCATTCAAGGAAGCTATATGGTTACAAGGAATACTGCAAGAGCTGCTACTGCTCAAAAACAAAGGGACGGTCTATTCGGATAGTCTGACATCTATTCACTTGTGCAAGAATCCTGTATACCATGAGAAAAGCAAGCATATTGACATTAGATTGTATTGGTTTCGAGAGAAGATTGAGGACAGGGTTCTGGAATTGGAAAAGGTGCACACAAGTGACAACCCTGCTGACATGGGAACAAAGGTTCTCACATTCAGAAAACTGATACATTGTCTCAGTTTGCTGAACATTGGTTCTTGCTGAACTTTTTGAGATATCACATCATCAGGACTTCAGTGAAAAGACTCTGATAAATTGCTTTAGAGAATCAAGGTGGAAATTTGTGGAAATTGATCCTCTAAACCAACTTATTATCCAACTCATTTAAACCAACTAACTTAACTAACTTTTGGTTATGTTAGTTAGTTAGTTGGTGCTATCCTTGTTTGAGTTGGGGCCTATATATAAGTCTAGTCTTTTTTTTTTTATTTTAAGGTGGGAGAACACAAGGTAGAAGAGAGATAATAAGAGAGAGGATTAGAGAGAGTTGCTTAGGGTTCTAAGTTGAGATTTCTGTTCTTGAAGAGGGTCAAGAACAAGGGGTGTACTCGGGTTGATAGAGAGAAAACTGTGACTGTTTTCTCTGGTGTGTGTTGAGTACCATCTGAGCTGTGATTGCTCTGGTTATTGTAATTGTATTGATGCTCTCTTATTCACATATTAATGAAGATTTGGTGATGTTTCTCAGCTGGAGTATGGCCAGGGATCATATTGATCTCTAGGACCGGAACCAGGATAAATTCTTGTGTTGTTCTTTGTTTGATTTTGGGTTTGATTCATTGTGTTGATTAATTGGTTTATGTTCATTATTACTGTCAAAGTTGTGAGTTTATTGCAGATTTTATGATTGAATCCTCAATGTTATTTCCGCTGGAATTACAACATATATATATATATATATGGAGAATGTTTTAATGGTTACATCAAATATGTAACTATCATGATAGTTACATTTATTTTTAGTCATTGAATCACTATTAAATGATTGTGATATTAATTTAAAAATTAAATTAAAATAAATAATAATTTGTAACTTGAAAGTAACCTTATATATTTATGTAAAGACCGCTTAACTTTAATTTAGAAATTAGTAGATAAATAGGGTTTAATAATGAAACTTGCATATTAGTTATGAATTATCAGTTTACATAGATTTATTTGAATTTAGAATATGTCATATGTGGAATTTCATATTTTTGCATATTTTGTGCCTGAAAATATTGAAACACGGTGTTTGGCTATTAGAATCACATCTTAGTATTTTTGATATAGCAGGGCAATATAGTTAGACATTGGGAATGTTGAGAATAGTCGAGATTTTGGAAATGACCAGATTACCCTTAGGTGATTTTATGACTTTTTGGTGTGGGCAAGGGCATTATGGTCTTTTTGCCTTTTGGATTTTTGTCCTTTAGTGGGGATTTAATTTAATTACTAATCTAATTTTTATTAGGCTGATATTGTTTTAATAAAACCTATTTTATTCATTATTTTACAAAATAAGAAATTAGACAAAAAGACACCTTTCTCTCTCCAAAACCCTCTCTCTCTTGAGCTCCCTAGAACAGCTAGGGTTTGAGATTGTTCTTCAACAATTCAAGGAGATTTTAGCAAGCTTTAAGTGTATCCAAAGTCAAGGTAAGGTTCCTAGCATCTCTTTTTTTGGTTTTAAAAGCTTTAAGTTGAGATTTATGCATGAAATTGTAAGTTTGGGTAATGTAGTTGCTGTTGATGTTTGTTGTAGTTTTCTGGAGTTAGATTATGGTATAATATGTTGATTTGAGCTGGTTTTGGTGGCTGCTGTAAGGTTTGACCAAGCTTTGAGTTTTAGAACTCAAGCTTGGCTCTTTAATGGTGAAATTTGATTTTGAGCATGTTATATTGTTCTATTGTTTGGGTTATGTTTGTTGGGGTATATTAAGCAAGTCTGGAAGGTTTGGTAAGGTTTGGATTCGAATTGGTTGAGGTTTCAAAATTTTTAGGTTACCTGGTGTAAAACCGGTTAACCGGTATAGAAACTGGTTTTCTGAACTTTTCGTGTTGTCGATTCGTGTTAGTTTCCGAGCTTTAGTTGGTTAATTCCGTGTTAGTTTAGGGTATTGCCATGTTAACTTTCAGTAGAAAAACTTTTGGTTTAAAACCTAAGTCCCCGGATGTGATTTAGCGTGTCGCTTACCCGTGTTATGAACGATGTGATTTAGAGGCCTATAATTCGGCGAGCAGTTGTTCCACTCAAGTTGGCCGACACACCTGAATTCGAAAATAAGGTAAGATTAGTGTAATGTTATACATATGTCTTTACGTGTTTGGCGTACATGTTGTTTATGTCTATTAGAGTACAATGATAGCAGTATCAGTATACATAGAGTTGTACTGGATACTGATGAATGTATGTTTGACTTAAATACTGATCGATGCTATCACATCAATATGGGTAGAGTATGACTAGCATATTGAGTATAGGCTGATATTATGGTCGATAGTATTGTCGTATGAATGTTCTAGACTCAGTATCGTGTGGGACACGGGGATAAGGTTATGGTTGGGTGTATGAGTGCCTGATTATAATCCGGGTTATTATTATGTTATTACTTATGCTTTTCTTACTGAGTCTGTTGACTGAAATTTGCTATGTCCATGTGTAGGTAAGGGCAAGGCTAAGGTTGAGCAGCTGCCAGAGAGAGCAGATGGAGATTGTATATGTCGGGACAGTTAGGCCTGGAGCGTACGATCTTTCGGACATCAGGGCTTATTTTGTATAGTCACTAGGCGACAAACTTTTGTATATGCATAGTGAAACTTTTGTAAATAATTTTGTAAACGGGATCTCGGTTTATTATAAATATGGTATTTTAGTGTTTATAATTAATTAAGTAAAATCTTAATTAATCACGATTTTCAATAAAATCGTCAATTAGCAACGAGCTGCACAGTTAAGTTTAAAATCATGTTAACATGCCTAAAATAGTTAGGGTGTTACAATTTATTTCCTTGTAAAGCTTCAATTAAGTTTAATTTCATTTAAAATTAAATTAATTATAAGTATTAATTAATTTTTTTTTTGTAATTTATTACTAAACAAAGGAGTTTTTTCATATATAGCTTTATTTGGGTCAAAATTTATTTTTTTTTTATTACCATATGACAAAATAAACAAAATTAGGAAAACTAAAGTTTTTTTTTTCAAAAATACGACACAAAGACTTCTTCTCCAAAAGAACTTCTCCTTCTTGCAGAGCAAAACAGTGAGTTTCTCTCCATCGTCGACAACACTTATTAAGAGATGGAGATCTGAAATCATCAACCACCAATGATGTAGAAGCTTTTTGCAATCTCCATATACGCCGGCGAAGAACTTTGGGCTGATCTCCATTAACGCCAGCAAGAAGTTTTGCTTAGATGTTCTGCCATGGCAACGAGATCACCGTGGGGAGATATCCATGAAACCAACGAGAAAGGATCAACAATCTAGGGGGAGATCTAGTGGAATCAATAAATATCATGCGACTGAGAGGTCTTCTTGAATTTTCATACCCACACGTTTTGGGTTTTCTTTCAAAAAGAAAATCTAAATTTTGTGTAGTTTTTGAAATAAAAAAATAAATATGATGTTGTTTAGTGTGTTTTTTTCAATTATTTTGTTAATTATTTGTTGTTGTTTGGTTGATTTATATATATTTTCAGTATTTTTTTTTTATAATTTTCAAAAATCTTAAAGGAAACTACTGCATTGAATTTCTGGGAAATATAATAAGAGCAATGAGTATGTGTTAAAATTTCAATACAAAAATATGTTGCTTTCATGTTGTTTTTAAGTTTCATTTATGTTGTTTTTTCACCCTTCTAAAAATAAAAGTAAAATGTACAAGCGACAGAATAACAACACAAATATAACAATGAATGTGACAGGAAGATATTGCAAATATGAAAAAAAAAATTTACAGATACTCATGCAATAACAACATCAATAGTTGATTTTGAGTTGTTTTGTGTGTTTGCTATAATTACTTGTTCATCAATTGATATTTTTTTGGTTGAAAACAACAAAAATAAAAAATACACAATATCTACAAAAGAATAATTAAGTTATTTTCATGTTATTGTGAAGTTTCTTTTATGTTGTTTTTGCAACATCTTATTATTTCAACTTGAAAATATTATATAATATCAAGTTGTTATTTCATGTTGCTATAAAATTTGTTATGAATTGTTCATACACTACACTAGTTGTTTAACAATTAAAGGAATATAGCTTTACATGTTAAAATAAAAACTTAACTTTATCTCTTACATCTAAACATGAAAAATGATAAGAGAACACATTATGTTGATTTTAAATCAAGTAAGTGTATTGATAGAAAGAGACTGTAAATATGAAGAAAAAATTACTTATAATTAGTAGTAACATTATTTGTTGTTTTACAGTTGTTTTAAAGTTGTAAACACGTTGTTTAGTTTCATAATTTCTTGAACATGTTGCTTTCACGTTGTTTGTACACGTTGAGTTTCAGTTGTTAAAATTTATAGATTCCTTAAATTATCAATTTTTTATGGTTTTTTATATCGTTATTAAATATTTGTTAATAGTTTAAAAAAAACTACTAACAACTATTTTTTTTTAAATAAAAAAAATATAATTATACAAATACTCGATGTATAAATTGAAAATATAATAATAGTTGTTTCTTAATATACTAAAAGATATAAACAATTAAAAAATAAAATTATAATATTCAATATCTCGTACAAGATATATATGAAGTTAACTAGAGAAAAGTTTAGAAAAATATACAAAAGCAAAGTTTCTTAAAAAAATATTGCTCTTCAGCACATACAACCTAAACGAAACACACTTCTCAATCATTAATTCATGCACAGTAACTCCATCCTTCTTGAAAGACTTTGGAATATTTTCTTGTACACTTTTGATGTATGCAACTAACTTCATGCTGATCAATTTTGAAGTTCATCATCACAAGAAATCAAGTCCTGTAGCAATTAAAACAACATCAAAACAACATTAAACAAACTATAAAACAACTTTTTAATATCTTAATCTGAACATGAGGGCTCCTCCCCCATTTGGGACCGAAATATGAAGAGTGCCTAGAATAAAATTGGCATTTGAGTGACGAAACCGCATGCAGCCTGTTAAATGTCAACCTGGGCATTGACTAGGTGTTCTGGCCTCTAGATGGCCTCGTTCGCTTCCTAAAACCACTTATATCTTCATTGTCAATGAAAATAGTAAAAATGTCGAAAATAAATATCTGGAAAAGTCGCTAGAAGCGTCCCAGGTTGACCATATGTCATCTTGGGCGCTGGACACTAGGCCCAAGTCAATCTGGACGCTGAGTAGGCCTTTTGGCCACTAGATTGATTCGTTTGTTACCCAAAATCACTTAAATCTCCATTATGGTTAAAGACATATAAAATGCTCAGGAAATATCTTCAGGAAAGCCTTTGGAGGCGCCCCAAATTAATAATGGACTGGACATTGGGCAGGTTGACCAGATGTCGGATTGGCGAATTTCGGGTTCATGTGTTTCAAGTAAAAGAAGTGAACTCGTACCCGCACGTTCACGTGTTGCGGTTTGGCAAGTTCGCAGGTTGGCCCGGTCAACTTTTTTTTTTAAAACCCAATTTTATGTAATTATTTTATTTTGCTTTATTTATTTATGAAATTATACATAACACCTTAATCTATATCCTTAAGAGAAAAATATATTAAAAATAAGTATTAATTTAAAATCTAAAGTACAAAAGTCAATCCAAAACCAAACAATTACCAAAAGTCATTCATCAAATTACATGTTCATGATAATAAAAACTAAAAAGTCTCAAAATAAATTTAAATAAAAATCCAAAGTCTATACTCTATAGTTCATAGTCCATACATACTCCATCATAAGGTTATATAATATATAAATAAATAAAAGTGATCGAGTCAACCCGCAAACCCGATCATTATCAAAACCAAAACCCGAAACTCACCTGTTTGTGGCACAAGATTGGACCCAACCTACCTGTATCGAGCGGGGTTTTTCAAATGTTCGGGTTGACCGGGTCAAGTCCGGGCGGGTTGACCAGGTCCAGGTCGAACCTAATGGAAATGTGCACCCCTAGTTCAGTCAACCTGGGCGTGGTGTGCCCGAGTGCTCCAAACTTTCCAACGTTGAATCTGGGGCCTCTGGCATGCTTGTGGCTAGGGATGCACACAGGGCAGAGAATTTGCGGGGAGTGCTTCCCCCGTTCACATCCCCGTTAAGGATTTTAATTCTCATTCCCGCTTATTCCCCATTGAGGACGAGGCGGAAAATCTCCTAATGGGGCAGGGAATCCCCTAATGTAAAAATAAAGTTTATTTTAAATATTTAAATGTATTAAATTATTAAATTACATAAAAATTAAAATATTACAAATTACCTATTATTCGATATACAAATTATTATACAAAAATACAACTTAAAAAAATTATAAAAATGATATTAACATACTAAAAAAATATACAAACACATATTATAAAATATAAAATATTGATAAAAAGATAATTAATAAATTAAACGGGTCCCCGTCAAGGCGGGAAGTGTCATCCCCATCCCCGTCATGTTCAACATTTAGTGACAAAAAATGATCCATGTCCACGCCTCGTCTCCATTTAGACAAGGAATCTCCGCCCCATTAGGGGCAGGTCCCCACAAGGTCCCATTTCCATGGGGAAAATGTGCACCCCTACTTGTAGCAAATCTTTCATGTGTCTGAGTGCGAAGGCTGAGCAATTTGCATGGATATAACAGCTTTGGGGATTGAAACTGATGCATTTTGGGCACGGATTTTTCAACCTAGGAGCGGGGTGAAACCCCAAACGCGTAGGTTGGCCTCCGAGATGTCAAGTTAACATCCTCAACTTCTTGAAGCATAATTTAGAGTCTTCTTGACTATTTGGCTTAGACTAATGAAGGATGATAATTTGGAAACAACTTGGCGAGATCCAAATACCGACCTGAGAGCCCCCCCCCCCCGGCGCCTATGTCAACCTAGTCATTGGAATAGGGACCTAGCTTTAGGTTGATTGCTATGATTAGGAATACGAAATCTCGAGAATATTTTTTTTTATCACTTGTCAAAAATAATATCCACATCATCAAGACTAATTTTGAATAAACAATTATAATAAGATATCTAATTTTGAAACATTGAATTGAAAGTGTTTGCTAATGCTTTGAGCATTCTATGGATTTGAATTTAATTTTGTCTAGTTCTAAATCATTAATTGGAAAAAGTAAGGGTTGCAACGCAATCGAACCAAACCCAAATCATAATAAAGGGGTTGGTATTATGGGTTAGGTTATACTTTAAAAATATTTTGAGTGGGTTAGAATTTTGAGAGATTTATAAAAATACTAAAATTTGAGTTAATTTTTACAAAAGTATTGTCACATAGAATTTTTTTAAAAAATATTATGTTTCTATAAAACAACATTGGAACACAAAACAAAACAACTAAAAAGAACAGTGAAACAACTAAAAAACAACCGTAAAATAATAATAAAAACTTAACACAGTACACAATATAATACTTACAGTATTTTTGAAGAAAAAAAACACCATATTTTTTTTAAAAAAATTCCGCAACACACCCAACCCAATCTATGAGCAACCTTACATAAAATTAAAAAAATAATAATAATAAAATATCGATCCAAATTTTACAATCTATATTATAATATACCACTCCTTCAAGTTCTTTTAACAGTTGGGATCTTTGTTATAGATTGATGTTTTGTTGGACATGATTAATAAATTAAAAAGTGTGATAGTGAATAGTGAATCATGTGTTTTTCGAAATGGGATTCAAGGATGCTTGTATTTCTTCTAGCGTTCTTCCCTTTGTCTCCGGTACCAACATGGCGACAAACCAAACGGTTAACCCACATATGCATGAGAATCCAAAAAATGTCCCTGACCATAATACCAATATTATCCTCCTAAATTAGTCTCTGTTTGTTTTTTTTCATCAATTAAATTATTTTGTATAAAAATATTACCTGATGAGCTCCAATTCATTAAGAAGTTGAAAAAATATGATATAATCCACGAGCCTAACCAGCTCACCAATGTCACCAGACTTCCCGCTGACCCTTTCATGTTTATTGGAAATATCTGACAAAATACAATATCACAACTTACTCAGAGCTTTTTTAACATTGTTAAAAGCTCAATATGTTAAAAATTTGTAACTATAATGATATAAAATAATTTTTAAAAAAAACTTTTTTTGTTCTCAAAATTTTCTATCTTCTGTAACTTTGTTTTAAAAAATCATTTTCTAATAACAATCCTAGACACCTCTACTTGTGTTAAAAAAAAACAACTTTTAATTTTTCCTTTAAAAATAAAAACACATTTTTTAAGAGGAAATGCAAAAGTATAGATTTTTTTCAAAAAAATTATTTTACAGGAAAAATTACAAAATATGGTAAAAACAAGTAAGAGTAATCAATTACAGGATAACCAGAGAGAGGTAGGTACCCCTTACAGTAACCAGATACTTATACGATTTTTCTCATCTTTTTTAAGAAAATTTTTCTCATAAAATAATTTTTCTTTTTTTTAAAAAAAAAATAAAAAATTAGGTCATATTTTTGCAAACTTGTACCTTAAAAACCATAAAAATAAAAACACAATTTTAGTCTTGTGCCTAAATCATTAAGTTTAATAGACTACGTACCTCATTTAAGAAAATAAAAAGCAAAGAAAAAAGGAATAATTACATAAGGCACCATTTTTTTGTAAAATATTTACATTTTTACGGTCAAAGAATATTTTTTTACATTTTTACGGTTTTCCAAAAAATAACACGAAAACAACATAAAATCAACAAGAAAACAACATAAAAGTAACACGAAAATAACATCGAAATAACAACAAAAAAACAACAAAAAATAACATACATATAACAAAAAATTAACAACAAATGAACAAAATTTTAACATAAAAAGACCGTATTTTATGTAAATAAAATCAAAAAAATTGTAAAAATGTTTAAAATTCCATGAAACCGTATTTTTGTTGTTTTTTTGTTGTTTTTGTGCATTTGTGAAATTAACCCAAGCTAAAACTAGGTACCTCTGACATTATAACCCAAGGAATTCCTCCCATACCTAATGAGAATGATCCTGTATAAACCTGCATGTTGTTGTATAGCAAGTGAACGACAGGTCGTTTAAGCATATTAACCACAACAAAGTCTTTTTCTATAATCAAAATAATCAGCTATCAAAATTGCTTGTAAATCAGTTGGGACAATCCACTTCACTTTAATTGTTGTGATCCTGTTACCAAGATGAGAACCCGAAAAGCGAGCTAACCAATCAGCCCCTTGATTCCCATATTGTATAACAAAAGAAAATGAAACATCATTGAGGCTTTTAGGAAGAAGCCTCTTACAGTCATCAATTATAAGGAGAAGAAATGAAAACATTACTTGAAATAGCTTGTACCACAACAGCTGGACTCAACAATATAAAAATTAAGTCCGAATCAAATCTGTATCTAAACAAGTTGCATCTTATAAATCCTACAATTCTGATATTTAAACGATGTGTTGTTTTTCATAAACATTATCATAAACTTAGTACTTTGTCTTTTCTTAGTTTCCCTAAAATGCACAACAGCAACCTCAGGCCAAGTAAGGTTGAAATTTAAAACCAATATACATGAATGATTAGCAATTAATTGAATGAAAAATTACAAATAATATCCTAACATGATTTCTTTTTCGACAATGAGAGAGGTCTATCCTATAAATAATTAGAGAAATGATATATTCACTAATAAACTACACTCAAACATTACATTACACAAGTGACGTGACAATTTAAACCAATAACATTTATCCAAGTATAATTTATGAATGCACATATTATTACTAAGCTATTACGCTTATAGTACTACAAATAACATGACGTTTTCTAATAAACGACAAACCTTTTCTTAATATGTGAAAACTTTTCTACTTGAAATGTCGTGGAGTATAACGTATTTACCTTTTAGGCTAATTAACACCATATAAAGGAAAGGATCCTTTCTACACAAAGTAAAAAAAAAAGAATTTTAAGGATTTGAGTGCATTTGCATTACCAGTACTCCAGCAAGTGCTAAAAAGGGTGTAGCCTCATTCCATTTTTGAATGTCCTGAACATAGTTTTGGCACAATCTTTGTCACTCCCAATCAAAGAATGAGATTATTAACAATAAAAATTAAGAAAAAAGTTTAAGATAAAAACCTGAAAGATGAAGGACAATCCCACAAGAAGACAACCTAAGCATGTGCCAGCAGAAGAAACCTGAGAACATTAGCAGACTTCAACACTAGGATTTCATTCGATCCCGTCAAATTAATTTTAATCTTACTTCCTTAATCTTACCAAAAGAAGTGGCCTTCTTCCAGATTTGTCCATCAAAACCACTCCCAATGCCGTCATTGGAACCTGTATATAGTGGTTTCTTTTCAACGAAGTAGGAGGAAACATTTGTAGCAGATAGAATCATACACTTGAATCTTATGAAAGTAATCAAAGAACCTGAACAACCACCATTGCTATCGTACCAACACTTCCAGAAAACCCTGAAATAAACCAAAGATTAGATACCCTATTCCTTTCATTGTTCAAAATATAATGATATTAATTGACTAGAGTTTTCACATTCATATACCAGCTGAAATGAAAATTGCACTTGCATAAAACGCAATGCCGTTTACACCTCCGAATTGTTGCAAGACCATCAAGCCAACTCCAACCTAAGATCACTCTAAAGCTATTATTAAAGGGTCAAACAAAACAAGAATATAAAACCAGAATCAAAAGATCTTTATAGAAGTGATAAAAGCTTACTAGAAGTGAATGGGCATATCTCCATTGGAACAGGTCAGTAATGCTAGCTTCAGAAAGCCTTCCAAGAGTTTCTGTGTAATCCTTGAAGAAAATTGAAACACATGTTAACAACTCTAACTTGAGAACATAGTTATCTGTTGAGTTGCAGACATACTTTGATTTCAGCAACTTCTTTAGAAATATTGGCATTTTCCCCCCTAAGGCGCTGTAAAGCAGCTTCACACTCATTTTCTCGGCCTATCTTTGCCTGTAATATACTCTCGAATTTGTAAAATCATGCA
Source organism: Cannabis sativa (assembly GCF_029168945.1). Taxonomy (NCBI): domain Eukaryota; kingdom Viridiplantae; phylum Streptophyta; class Magnoliopsida; order Rosales; family Cannabaceae; genus Cannabis; species Cannabis sativa. The sequence continues at coordinate 74,689,033 of NC_083602.1, forward strand.
TGATTATACCTTAGCATATAATATTTTATGTCCAAAACAGATTTGGATATCACTTACGAGCCATCTGGGAGATTCTGGAATAAAGAATAGGCCAAGAAGCTGTACCAGACATGGAATTGTTCCTGAACAAAGAAGAAAAATAAGCAGTCATAATCTGTGTATAAAACATATATTCTGTTTAAAGCTAAGTAATAAAACAAGAAGACAAAAGGTAAGTTACCAAGAAGAGCCAAGATCCTCCAATTTACAAAAGCCCCAATAAGATATGTCAATGACACCCCACAACATATCATCAACTGTTAAGAGAGGGAAATGCAGTAATTAATATGCTTCATGACAATCATTCAAAAAGTAACCTAACTTTTATTGATGCTAATTTTTTTTACCTGATGAACAGTGGTAAATCCACCTCTAAGATTCTTAGGGGTTATTTCTGCTATATAGACAGGTACCTAAATGAAAAGATTATCTTATTTTATTTTTTTTGGCACAGAACAAAATATTTCAAACTAAAATTACAATCTCTACACATTTTTTTTACCACATAAGACAGAAGTCCCATTCCACATCCTACTAGAAGTCTTCCAAGGTCAAGCCACCAAGCAACCTTTCAATACAAGAACTGAACTCAGTTGAAGACAATAGAGACTTTACATAATAGTCTAACATTTCAATTTGAGTAACTTATTTTCTAAATTCCAAAATCTCACTTCTGCAGACTTTTGAATTGGAAATAACAAGAGATAAGACCTTGGCAAAAACTATAAAAAGCCATCCTACAATGCAGAACACCTCTGAAAATCCCATTGTCTGTTCATAAAAACAAATAAAGAATAAGCAAATTTGAGGATAATGATATCTAAAAGAGTTAGTGAGGAATGAAAGTGGAAAATACTTACACCTCTTCTACCAATGTAATCAGCTATTTTACCACTAACTATAGCACCAATCATGGCCCCAATTGTCAAAATGGAACCGAAAAGTGAGTACTGCCAATAGGAATAACTTGGAATTAAAATACAAAAACAGATAAACTATGCAAAAAAGATAGTTCCAAAACACAATAAAGAAATGAAATTTCTAACCTCTGCCACAGTAAGACCCAGGTCATCTACAATTCCAGACTGAGCTGGTGAAGAATATCCCACCTGAAAATGAATCGCGAGTTCAAAAAGTCAGTCAATCGGACGGCTAGTGATATCTCAAGAAACCCATCAAGCACGCACAAAGACTTACAGCAGAGCCGAAAACATAGGACCCACAAACAGCAACCAACGTGGTAAGAACTAGCATAGTGGTAACAGAGGAAGACTCATCATCTGATTCAGGATCATGGCTAGTACCGCCTTGTCTAGAAATGAAAATCTTAGAACCCTCATCTCCACTATGACCACCTCCACCTCTATCTTTAACATTCAACAGAGGATTTGACAGTTGCCCTTCTTCCATGCTTTCTTTACCCATGTCGTGAAAGTCTACGAAAACACCAATTGATGAATAAAAAGCAGAAAGACTGAAACGTGACCTGAAAACTTTTCTGTACGAGCAGAGCTCGAACAAAAAGCAAAATAGTTATTTGTCGTTTCATGTTTATATTTGTTTTGAGTTTTTTTTTTTTTTTCCGAGTTCATTGATTACGAAAGATAGTTAGAACTTACGTGGAGAATTCCCTTGAAACGAACTAACTCTAGCACTTTTAGCTAATTCATCGGTAAAAGAATTAAAACAACACTTAATAACAAAAAAACTTACAAATTCTAAATTAGCTAAGGGCCAGTTTAGCACGGCTGTGCTGTAGAGAAAAGCAGCTGTAGCTGTGCTGTGAGAAAAAATAGCTGTAGCAGAACTGTGGAAAAAAACTGAGCTGAGTGTTTAGTAAATTATATTTTTAAAGTGCTGTGAGTTGTTAAGATTCCATTATAATAATGATAATATTTTAATCTAGTTCATTATAATCACAAATATATATAAAAATATATATATATGTTATATAAAATTTTTATTTTTTTTATATATTTTTAATTATTTTTTTATAGTATAAATTTATGTGCATTTGATAAAAATAATTTTTAATATTTTTAAATTATATTTTAATCACTTGCAAAAGATAAAATTGTAGTTTATAAGAAACATAAATTGATATTGTTTGTTAATAATAAAAATATAAATATAAATTATTTTTTAAAATAAAATAAAAAATTAGAAATTTAAATATTATTTATTTTTAAATATTTTTTCATTTTAAAAAATATTTTTATTTTTTATAATATATAATAAATAATTAAATAAATTTTTAGTAAAAATAATTTATTATAGTCTTTTAATCAAAACAGTTTTTTTAAAAGTTGGGTTGTACCAGCTTTAGCTTTTAGCTGTAGCTTTTCCATAAATTCTTCAATAAGCTATTTTTTAACGACTTACCAAACACCATTTTGTCACAGCTTTTTTGAAAAGCAGCTTTTAGCTTTTCCAAAAGTTGTGCCAAACGGGCCATTGAGTCTAAGATAGAAATAGAAATGCCAAGGGTCTTCCAATCTGGAGGGCACTGAAGTTTAGATAAAGAATGAAATCACTTGCCAACAATCTAAGAGGATATGAATTTCCTTCTAGTTGTTCTCAATGGCCTAAGAGAGAGCCAAACATATCGCACATAATTCGGCTTCCACTGCGAAATCAGCAATTGAAAGTTGAGAGTTGAAAGCCCATGTCCCATTTGTTCAATTAATCATGACAACAGTCAAACCAACTGTGTCTTTGTGCCGGGAAGCATCTATACATAGAACATGATCAATAACCATGGCCTCAAGATCCACTTTCATCTTTGAAAATCTGTTAAATGTCCCAGGATTGAAGGCACTTGTATCCACACAGTTATTACTGAAAATAGAATACTCGAAGTAAGCCTACCTTACTTTAGTTCGAGCCATGGCGAGATTAATAAGGATAACTTTCAAACAGAGGTCAATTTTGTTTTGACCAAATTTGATCTAAAATACATCCCACATAGGTAAAAATCTCCTTCCTAATAAGATTAGAGAACACCGAGATAACATTTTCCATAAGATGAATCACATTGTCCCAGAGGATGTTCTCAATCTTTACAGGGAAAGGACTTGAGAACCATAAAGCTAGAGCAAAACTACAATCTCGAAAGAGATGTAGGCTGCTTTCAACTGTAGAATCACAAAGTGAGCAATCCTTATTTTCCAGAAAGTGCAGCTCTTTCTTTGTTGGGAAGGCATCGATGAGGAATCTCCACACTAGGATCTAAAGTTTGGGGTGTAAATCTGATTGCTACAACCAATTTCAAACTTCTTTTTGTGATTCAAATTTGAAACTTTGATCAAGTAGGCACTTTTTACAAAAAAAAGAAAAAAAAATTATGTCATGTTTATGCTTCCAAACAAGCATGTCTTTATGAGGAGCAAGTAATCTTGGGATCTCTATAATGTGATTACCCAAAACTTCTCTAAAGATATGTAACACCACTTCTTTGTTCCAAGAGTTACTAAGAGATAAATCTGCTAGGGTTCTGGCAGTATATCTCCTGCTTCTGAGGTTGTCCATGAGATTCTTGGATTCATCAAATTTCATCCATAGAATCCAAGGTTGATTCCATATATTAATGGAGCTACCTTTAACAGTTAAATAAATAGAGCCCTTAGCTAGGACGTTTCGAACCTCCAAAATATACTTCCACAGGTATGAATCATTGCTCTTCTTCCTGACTTCCCAAAAAATTTCACGCTTACAGTATTTGGTGAGTAGACATTAAGCCCATGGCTTGTCTTCGGATCTTGCAACGCTCCAAGCAAGTTTTGCAAGAGGGATCGATTCATGTCTTTAAATCTTTTGATCCCCAATCAACCAGAGAGCAAAGGTTGACAGATTTTATCCCAAGATTTTAGAGCTAAGTGTCTCTCCTTGTCTAACTTTCCTTGCCACCAATACTTTCTAAGCAAAGAATCTAGTTCTCGACAAGTAGAAGTTGGAACTTTGTTAGTAGACATCATGTAGACTAGCATTGACGATGCCACTGACTTAATGCGAGTAAGTCTTCCAGAATATGACAGTAACTTCATCTTCCACCCTTCAAGCCTTTTCATCAAAATTTCCTTAGATTCTTGTAATTTTCATTTTTACGTCTTTTGAAAACAAAAGGGTTACCTAGGTAGCTTTCATCACCTTGGGATTACTTGTGTAATAAGGAATCGAATTAGCAAACTCTAACTAGTTAAATGTGTATTAATGTGAAATTATATTATTATATAATTTGATATATATGAATTATACTGATAAATGACATATTAAGACATTGTTTGTGAGCTAAGGGTATTTTTAAAATTTTCACCCGAGAAGGGTAAAACTGTAATTTTAATGTTATATCGTGCTTATGGACTATATTATTCTATAGTATATTTGTTCTGTCTTTCTGTAGGTGTTTTTTGACAAGTTGGCCTGGTATAGTCACAACTGAGTATTTTGGATCGAACCGGGTTCGGGGCCCGAAATATATTTTTGGAATTTTATTTTCGCATTATATAAATAGTTGAGAAATCTGAAATTTATTTAAGTTATGTGTGTGGTGAAATGACAAGTTTGCCCTAGTTGTATGCTTATGTGATTTATTGGCCCTAGGGGCATTTCGATCATTTGACCAAAATTACTATTATTAGCAATATTGAATATGTGTAAAATGAAAAACACAATTCTTGATTTTTCTAGCCCATAACCGAACCCCTCTCTCTCACTCTCCATTTCTCACTTTCTTGATCTTCCTCAAGTTGGATTTTGGTGGTTTAAGCTTGGATTTTGGGTTTGTTGATGCTAGTTATGTTGGTGAGCTTGAGGTAGTTATTCCACTTTCTTAATTCTATTTTCAAAAATATTGAATACATTAATATTGACCGAGGTTTTCAGCAACCAATATAATAATAATAATTAAGAGAGCTATAAGGAATTAAGAGAGAGATTTTTACGTGGTTGGGGCATTAATGAGCTTTAGTCCACGAGTCTGTGTATTTATCATAGTATTTATTACAGAGAATGTTCTTGGTGGATTTTTCCTCTTCTAGTTCTTATGAAATCCAGAATTCTCGACCCCTGCTTTAATGAGTTCGGGGGGTATTTATAGTGATTTTTGTGGGGTGATCCCTAGAATTGAGGTATGTAGAAAATAGTGATTCGAATTGTGTATCGATTTCATAGAATAATACATATTTATATACAAAGCTAGGAGACTAAATATCTACTAAATATCTAATTCTTTTACAGCTAATATACATCTAATATCTAACACTCCCCCTCAAGCTGGAGCATAGATGTTAATCATGCCCAGCTTGTTACAAAGATAATCAACCCGCACCCCATTCAAAGCCTTTGTAAAAATATCTCCTAGTTGTTCTCCGGTCTTCACATATCCTGTGGAGATCAAACCTTGTTGAATTTTCTCACGAACAAAATGACAATCAATCTCAATGTGCTTAGTTCGCTCGTGGAATATGGGATTTGAGGCAATATGAAGAGCAGCTTGATTATCACACCATAATTTTGCTGGAATAGAAGTCTTAAACCTGAATTCAGTCAAAAGCTGATAAATCCATATTACCTCACACACAGACTGGGCCATAGCTCTATATTCTGATTCAGCACTGGATCTAGATACAACATTTTGTTTCTTACTCTTCCAAGAGACCAGATTGCCCCCAACAAATACACAATATCCTAAAGTGGATCGTCTATCTACCTTGGAGCCTGCCCAATCTGCATCAGAAAAACACTCAATCTGGGTATGTCCATGATCCTTGTAAACTATACCTCGTCCTGGTGCTCCTTTCAAGTAACATAAAATTTGCTCTAATGCTGCCCAATGATGAAGTGTTGGAGAAGACATGAACTGACTGATAACACTAACCGGGAATGCAATATCTGGACGAGTCACAGTTAAATAATTCAACTTTCCAACTAACTTGCAATATTTCTCAGGATCTTCAAATGGTTTCCCATCACGTGTAAGATGCACAACTGGATTCATTGGAGCATTACAAGGTTTTGCTCCCATTTTTCCTGTCTCAGTTAGCAAATCAAGTACATACTTTCTTTGAGACAGAAAAATACCTTGTTTACTCCGAGTAACTTCAATCCCCAAGAAATACTTGAGCTCCCCTAAATCTTTCGTGTTAAACTGGGTGTAAATGAAAGACTTAAGGGATGAGATGCCTTCAGTATCATTTCCAGTAATAACAATGTCATCAACATACACCACTAACAAAATGATACCAACAGTTGATCTTTTATAAAACACAGAATGATCTGACTTACTTTTCAACAAACTAAACTTCTCAACAGCCTGACTAAATTTACCAAACCAAGCACGAGGGCTTTGTTTCAATCCATATAAAGATTTGCGAAGATGACAAACTCGCCCTAACTCCCCCTGAGCAACAAACCCAGGAGGTTGCTCCATATATACTTCTTCCTCAAGATCTCCATGAAGAAAAACATTTTTAATATCAAGCTGATGCAATGGCCAATGATGAGTAGCTGCCATGGAAATGAACAGTCGAACAGATGTGAGTTTAGCAACAGGAGAAAAAGTATCACAATAGTCCACTCCATAGGTTTGAGCATAACCCTTGGCAACAAGACGGGCCTTTAAGCGAGCAATTGTGCCGTCTGGATTGAATTTAACCGTGAACACCCATTTACACCCGATGGCCTGTTTTCCGGAAGGTAAATCAACCAAGACCCAAGTACCATTCACAACCAAAGCATTCATCTCTTCTATCATTGCAACAAGCCAACCAGGATGAGACATCGCTTCTCGAACAGTTTTAGGAATAGTGATAGAATCAAGAGAAGCAATAAAAGAGCAAGAAGAAGAGGAGAGATGATTATAAGACACAAAAGAAGTAATAGGAAAAGTACATTGGCGTTTACCTTTACGTAGTGCAATGGGAAGATCATCTGAGATTTCCGGATCTGATGACGAAGATGCAGGTGCAGGACATGAAACAGGAGGTGGAGGACGGGGGCGCCTGGTGTACACTATAGGAGGTCGAGGGAGTGGTGGAGGTGGTAGAGGTGGTGGAGGTGTAGACATTGTGGGGGTGACGACCGAGGCAGGTGAAGGAACAAGAGACCCGCCAGAACATGTATCAGGCGCATAGGATGTGACAGAATAAACCAACAAATCATCATCCTCCCCCTGACTAGTAGAAGTAGTGGAAGATGAAATATAAGGTGTATTTTCTACAAAGGTAACATTAATAGAAACAAGATATTTGTTGAGATCAGGACAATAACACCTATACCCTTTCTGAAGACGGGAATAACCAAGAAAGACACACTTTAGTGCCTTAGGGTCTAATTTGGTGACAGATGGACGGACATCGCGAGCAAAACAAACACTGCCAAATACTCGCGGAGCAACTGGAAACAATGACTTATTAGGAAAAAGAATTTTAAATGGAATTTCACCATTAAGAACAGAGGATGGCATGCGATTAATAAGAAAGCATGCCGTGGAAACTACATCGGCCCAAAAAGGTTTAGGAACTTTCATTTGAAACAAGAGAGCACGTGCAGTTTCAAGAAAATGTCTGTTTTTACGTTCTGCAACACCATTTTGAGGTGCCGTATCAACACAAGAAGTTTCATGAAGCATGCCATTAGAGGTCATATAAGATTGAAATTGAGCAGACGTGTACTCTTTGGCATTATCACTTCTCAAAGTACGAATATATACATTAAATTGAGTTTGAATCTCAGCACAAAAAGCAGAGAATATAGAAAACAACTCAGAACGATTTTTCATTAAATATAACAAAGTTACACGAGAATAATCATCCACAAAAGTAACAAAATACCTGAATCCAGGTTGAGACAAAATAGGAGAAGGACCCCAAACATCAGAATGAACTAACTCAAAAGGAACACCAGCACGTTTATTGACACGAGGACTCAAACTGACACGATGATGTTTGGCAAACTGACATGACTCACAATCTAACGAAGATAAACTACTATATTGGGGACACAGTTTCTTGAGCAAAGGAAGGGATGGATGACCTACACGACAATGAGCCTCAAAAGTGGAAGCAACACTCGAACAAGCAATAGAGGTTGGCGGAAGTGGGTCAAGAACATACAAGCCACCAGATTCATGTCCTTTACCAATAATCTTCTTCGTCATAAGATCCTGAAACAAACAATGATCAGGAAAGAATGAGATGCAACAATTTAAATTACGAGTGAGTTGACTAACAGAAAGCAAATTAAAGGACAAATCAGATAAATGTAAGACTGATGACAAAGATAGCATAGGTGTAGGAACAATAGTGCCAGATCCAAGAACAGAAGCTGTTGACCCATCAGCTAAGGTGACAACAGAAGTGGAACTGTGAGACTGAAAAGTGGAAAAGAGACGAGAATTACCTGTCATATGATCTCTGGCACCAGAATCAATGACCCATTTTGAGGATTTGGAAAGAAGGCATGCATTAGAGTTACCTGAATCAGCAATCGCAGTGACAGAAGAAGATGAAGACTTAAGTGTTTCCTGATACCTTGAGAACTTGGCGAATTCATCAGCAGAAATAAGGACCGATTTGCTAGATGCATCACTAGTGCTTGCAATATTAGCACAGTGTTGTTGTCGATTCTTAAACTGTAACTTCCTACACTCAAACTTGGTGTGGCCTGGTTTCTTACAATAATTGCACATGATGCTCCCAGAATTTGGTGTGCGGTTATCAGGTCCTTGTGAATTACCTCTTTTAAATCCACTTGGAGTAGAGTTTCTTTCCGGTGCAAAATATTACGACTCACCAAGGCGCTATTAAGAGGAGTTGAAGAGGTAGTCTCTGTGCGAAGAACACGAGTAAACACATCTTGTAAAGAGGAGACATCAGAACCAGAGAGAACTTGTGACTTTACAGAGTCAAATTCAGATGAGAGTCCTGCAAGAAAACTCATAATAGCCATCTGTTCTCGTTGGCGCTGTTGAACTTTTACATCAGGACTAAAGGGTAATAGCACATTAAGTTCTTCATACGTTTTCTTGAAAGCCATAAAATAATTCATAAGAGACTTATCTTGTTTCTCCGCGCGATAAAAAGCTTTGCAAACATCATATATGCGAGATATGTTGTCTTTGCCAGAATACAAAAACTCCAAGTAACCCATTAGTTATTTAACCAATTCACAATGATTAATCAAACTAATTACCTCATTATCGATAGAATTTCGAATTTGAAGGAACAAGCGAGCATCCTCACGGAGCCATATTTTCCTTGAATCGTTTGTTTCTTTAGGAGGATCATCAGCCAAGTGATCATCTTTGTCAATACTCCTCAAATACAGTCGAATCGTCTTACTCCATTCCAAATAATTCGAACCAATCAACTTATGGTCCGTGATTTTAGACATCACGGGAACAACATCAGAAACAACAACTGATTTTGAATCTGATCTTATCTCTGCCATAATATCAAAAGTAAACACAAAGGACAGAGAAAAAGAACAAAAGAACACCAAAGAATGAACACCCAAACACGAAGAAGACAAACAAATACCGAATTACAACCTAGAACATGCGAGTGGGCTTAGAAGAACCCAGTAAAGAATCGGCAAAAGAACGCCGTCGAAGGCGCCATCACACGCGCCTCCACGCGCCGGCGCGTGGAAAGACGTGCAGAAACTTCAGGCGGCGCGTGAGCCCCACGCGCGAGGAATCCGGCGACCGGACTTCGGGGTTTCGTAGATCGGCGGCTGGCAACACGGCTGAGTGGGCGGTGAGAATAAATTCGCACTCCAAATCGGGTTTCCGAAAAACAACCCTAAACTCAAACCCTAATTTTTGCTTCTTTTTTTTTTTTTAAGAACCCTAATTTCGAATTTTGAATCACAATGCTCTGATACCATGTAGAAAATAGTGATTCGAATTGTGTATCGATTTCATAAAATAATACATATTTATATACAAAGCTAGGAGACTAAATATCTACTAAATATCTAATTCTTTTACAGCTAATATACATCTAATATCTAACAAGGTACATGTCTTTCTGTAACTATCAGTAAAGCCACACATTCCCAATGAATATATCATAGGGAATGCATGGTCTAATCCCTAGGCTTTGTAGGGGTTTTATGGGTGTAGTCCTTTATCCTTTTTGATTGATGTGAGTCCTCATAAAGTAGCCGTCATTAGGTTCATTAATCATAGCATAGTAGCTGCAGAGAAGGGGTTACGCCGTCAGACTTTAAGACATATGGCAGTTCCAATACGCCTTCTCCCATGCGGCATTAAATGCGAGGTGATTGTTCAGATAGGATCTGACACCTCGCGGAGATGCTTTGTTGTAGCTTTGCTCTCCGGGAGCATGTGAGACTTACATGCCTTCTCCGGGAGGCATGTCTAAGACTGATTCCTGTGGTTAAAGAGACTTAGCTGATTTATTTAAACGCTAAACCCTTTCCATCTACGTGTCATCATCTGGTTGGTCCACGTATTTTGGGCAAAGTCAGGGGCAACAATAAACAAAACTGTTTTTAAAAATACCACAAATATTAGTTTTGTCTATTTTATTAAATATGTCAATAAAAGATTTTACAGAATAGTAGAATGGTAAATTTGTCCCTACTCGAAGTAAATCATCTATAGAGGAACTTTGATTATTTGGATTGAAATAATAGATAATTCATGTTGTATCTATATTTAGAACAATTAGAGCATTCTATGTAATCATGAGTACAATTCCGAATCTATAGTGGAGTTAGGAGAAATTAATAAGTTAAAAAATTTACTTGGTAAATTTCAGATCTACTTATTAGGAGCTTGGTTACATAGGCCCATAGTCTCCACATTGTCTGGAATAATATTGTCTTGTAGACTCAATTATTGGTTTTAATTAATCAAATAGAATTCTAAATAAGACTATGTATTGTTTATGGATTTTCACTAAGCAATGGCTTATTTGAGAAGAAAGAGGATTTAGAGTTTATTTGTTAATTAAGAGACTTTGTAAGGTCAAATAAGTTAAATAACAATTTTATTTGATAATTATTAAATAGATAGATTTGATATTTATAGAGTTAAAATTAAAATATGACATTTGTGAAAGAAAAGATAAGTTCTTAAATAAAATGGCAAAATTGAAACCTGTAGGACCCACAATAGGGTTTAGCCACTTAATGTTTAATTAAGCCATTATATTATCTTTTTTAATTCCATATGATTCTAATCCTAACCCTAGATAAAATCCTATAAATAGAATAAGATGCTCTTATTTTCTACATCCTTTTATCAAACTACTTTGTTATACGACTTAAAAAATAAAGACAGAGCCTCTTAGAATTCGAAACCCCTCTTCCTTTTCTCATGAAATTTTTGACTCTTAAGTGAAATGAGGAATTGCCACATAATTCAAGCCAATACTCATGCCTTTGTGGAAGATTGTGAAGATTCCAACGACAAAAAAAGATTCTGGTTTAGATCTTGATCATACTCTGTGTCAGGAAGGATCAATGGTTAGAGATTTAAATGAAAGGAGACATTATATTCTCTTGCCACCAATGTAAGGTTATTTATAACTTTATATGTGTTTATTTCATTGTTTTAAGAAATTCATATTTAGGATGTTAAATTATTGTTCTATAATCAACATACATGTAATAAATTTAAATCCTAGTAAAATAAGTTCCAACAAGAGCACACAATACACAAATTAAGAGAGATGCCTCTCTTTTCATGTTAGAGCACCACATACACAAGCATAAAGCAATGGTGAGATCTCTTTCCTCCATAGCATGCAAAACTCATATATTTATTTTTAATGTTTATTACATGTTACACATTCAAGTACTTTAAAATGATGTGAAAGTCATTTCATTTGAATGAATTTTAATACTTTAAAATAAACAAAACAAAAAGTATTCTTAGAATTTAGACATAAAACACAACATAGAAGACAAAGAAACACATATGATAATTAACACGCAAAAAAATTAGTTTAGTAATTTAAGGCTTTTTTAGATTAAAAAATATAATTCACTTAGGAGAATGTCAATCCAATGCTTTAATATTAAGCAATATTGATCAAACCTATTTTGGTAGTTTTTCTACCAAAGTTGAAAAAGAAAGATTTTTCAAGCTACAAAAATTAAGAGAAAGTTCTACATATGACAAGAGTATATTAATTTATTGTCACTTATTATTAATGGTTTCTTACATAATTTTGGTTATGAATGACTAATGTACCTAATTTTTATTGAGAAGCAACTAGGATACTCTTAAAGATCGAGGGACCGTGAGGAATTTCACAAAAAAAAATTGAATCACTTTTAATGTGTTCAAAAGTTTATTAATAGTGTTTTGACTTACTAATTTTGATATAGGTTTTTTCTTAATATATGCAATTTTTGAAGACAAGTGTACTTAATTTGAATTCTATATATGTTTAAGTGTTCTTGTGTAATTACTGTTGTGGAAAAATTACTACAGCATAAATGTACCCAATATTTTCAGTCAGTTTTTCCTATAGTTGGAAAAATAAATACATAAATTGGGAAAAATAAGTAAACATACACAGATTAAGAAAGACATGTCTCAATCTTAAGTCTTATGCATACATGAAACTATCATCGCCAAATTCCATGGATGAGAGAAGAATTTACAATAGACAAACTCCACATGCAACTAAACTGAAATTTATCGAGGTTGTTGAGTTTTATCTTTCTTAAGAATTTAAACTAAAATATTTTTATTAATCAGAGACAAATCAGATTAATTATTTAAAGCAGCCAGCACAACATTACAAAAGTCATTATCAATAATAACAAAATTCTTTTGATAGAATTAGGGGTTCAAACCATCAAAACAACATATTATTAAATTGGTGACTTTAGGATCCCAATAAGGAAAATATGTATACTATTTACAGTAGTACAATATATTTAATACATGGGTATTAACTTAGTATTATTAGTTTTCTTATTTATAATGAATGCTTGAACTAGCCCCAATGGTTATGTCTTCCAACAGCTAAATAAAATGTGAAATTGATGCTTGTATCTCTTCTAAAGTTCTCCCTTTAGTTTCTGGCACTAGCTTTGCAATGAAAATTACAGTTATGCCGCCAATGGCCGCGAAGATGAAAAATGTTCCTGTGAAAGGTGGCAGATTAGTTGGTAAGATATTGAACAAAAGAAAAGAAACTAAACAACTATAGTAGTTTAGTAGTTAAACCTGAGGAGCTCCACTCCATCATGGAATTGAAGTTGTATGTAACTATCCAAGAACATGACCAACATGCCAAAGTCACAAGGCTTCCAGCTGAACCCTTGACATTTATAGGAAATATCTGAAATAGAAAAACTCATTGAGTTTACTATCAAATTTTTCTCATAAAGAAAAGAAAAAAGAGAAATAAGTACTTTACCTCTGACATTATAACCCAAGGTAGTCCTGCCAACCCCATTACAAATGATACAGTAAAACCCTGAGCAGAAGAACAATTCTAATTTGGTCATAAAACATTTCAAAAAAATAAAAATAAAGGATTACTCTGACTGTTTCATGTGTATGTATTGCAACTGAATGTACCATTATAGCAACGTACACCAATGTAGGAGTGAGATGCTGCAACTGTTGGACTCCCTACACATATAATAAAACTGGATCACATAATATTTTATTAAGGCATATAAGTATGTAGGTTTGGTTTGTGGATATTGACCAGAAATAAGAATGACAAGCCAAGAAGAAAGCTGCTAAAACATGTTCCTGCTGCTGAAATCTGCATACATTTGTAAATTTGACTATCAACACATTGTATATAATATTAGGTAGCATATATAGTAAAAGTTTAAAAGAAAATTTAGTGTTATTTTCACCATTAGAAGTGGTCTTCTACCCAATTTATCTGTCAGTAGCACACTCAATGCAACAGCAGGTATCTACAATTCAAAAATATTTATATTAAGAATATATGTAAACACACACACACACATACCACCAGTCAGATGAAAGAATTGGAAAGTAACGTACTTGTATAATGGCCACTGATACAGTTCCAACTCTGCTTGAAAATCCTGCATAAGATAGAGATTTAACTTCTGTGATGTTTTGTGTGTTTTATGCTTAAATTATTTCAGAAACATTGAAAGCATTTTATTTACCTGCATCTCTAAAAATAGAGCTAGAGTAGAAAAGAATTGCTGTGTTCCCCCCAAATTGTGTCAGTACCATTAACCCAACTCCGGCCTAAACAAATTATGTGCAGAAAATACTTCATAAAAAGGCACCAACATATCTCTTTTCTTTCATATTTATTTGGGTTAAGGCAGCTTACAATAAGTGCATGTGCATATCGCCATTGGAACAAGTCCAGAATTCTTTCCGAGTGCTGCTGAAAGGCTTCTGTGTAATCCTGCCACAACAAGAGGCAGCATGTTCCTTAGTTAGCTTCTGTATCAATGAATTGTTTATGCTTGGTAATCGACACGAACGAGTATGTGTGCGAAACTGCTCTCCTAAGAATATTAAGTTGAAGGATTTACTCTAATATCAGCTACTTCCTCAGAGACATCAGCATTTCTCCCCCTCAGACTCTGCAGAGCAGTTTCAAGCTCTTTGTATTTACCAATTTTCGCCTACAAATCATTCTTCAACCGAGTCATTTAAAGATTCATATCTGAACTTCCCTTTTCCATTGCACATGCATGGTTTCTATGGGAATTCAGAGTACTTAAAAATAAGTCAAAATGCAGGAGAGATGGAGGAAAAGAAAATGCTTCTTCCATTTTATTTGCTGTGTTATTGAACTCACCAGATATCTAGGTGACTCAGGAATAAAGAACAATCCTAAAATATGTAAGAGAGATGGAATGGCACCTGAAAATAAATCAATTTATATAAAACTTAATTCTTATTATCTTTTCTTCTGAAGCTTAGAAGAAGAGCTAAAACATAGTTTACCAATTAGAGCCAGGGTGCGCCAGCTAACAGTATTTCCAATGAAGTACATTAATGAAATCCCGCAACACAGCAACAACTATTCACTTGAACAAAAATCAGGTTTATTTCACATACACACAAATAAAGGGAAGAATAATGAGTTGGGTTCTTGCTCTCATGTTCACCAGATCTAATTGGTACCTGATATGCAGAAGTAAATCTTCCACGAATACTCTTGGGAGATATTTCAGCAATGTATACGGGTACCTGTCTATCATACAAGAGTCAATAACTGTATATGTGAATGTGATTTAAAGATTGGTCAAAAGATTATCAAAATTCAGGGAAATTACCGTGTAACAAATAAGCCCGTCTGCAAATCCAAGTAACAGTCTTCCAAAGTCCAGCCACCTAACATTCTACAAGCAAGAAAATTAACCAAAACAGGAGAAAAAGAAAGAACAAACCTGATTAAGGAACTCAAGCCCGAGTACCACCAAACCAACAATGTTTACTACAATGGTCAATCTAAAATTTGCTGCTTGTCAACAGTAAGTTTGTAATTTAGAACTAATAAGGTTCAATCACAACTCATTGTTTTAAAAACCCAATTGGAATTTGTATTATTTAATCTTGTTTCCCATTTAAGTTAGCCAACATGCATAAAATCTAACATCTTCACATTTAAACAAATGAACTACAATCATTACTTGGGAGATGAAAGTGATACCTTTCCAAATGCTATAGCCAGCCAACCTGTAGTGCTTAGTGCTTCAGATAACCACATTGTCTGACACAAGAATTACAAACAGTACAAAATAGATAATCAAATTCTAGACAAGACCAACTAAAATTGAAAGGATCGTAGGTAGGTACTACAAACACTTACAGCTCTACGACCTGTAAGATCAGCCAGCTTCCCATTCAATACTCCACCTATCATTCCTCCAATTGTCACCATCGAACCGAAAACTGAGAACTGCCCATTAGGAAAGAAGAGGGTTGTCAACCAATCATCAAATCAGTCCAAGTTTTTTTGAAGAAAATGAATTACTACATACATCCAAGCTAGGAAGCTAGGAAGACTAAGGTGGCCAGACTCCTTAATCTTTATATATTTATAAGGCCGTCTTCTAAAATTAAAAAAATAATAAAGTTGTATACTCATATTGTAGTTCTTTGGACCTCTATATAGTAATCATGACTCGATCTCTTACATCTTTAACAGAGATGTCCAAGTCTTCCATGATTCCAGATTGAGCAGGTGAAGAGTATCCAACCTGGAAAAGGAACAGTTACTTTTGACTTGTGAGTGAACATGAAAATTGTTACTTCATAGAATACAAGATCAATATACCCAATTGAACAAAGCTTAAACAATGAAGAACACATTCAAATATCCAAATTACATTTTAGATGTTGATCATGATTATTGAGTGTTGTTACTTACAATGCAACCAGCACAGAGAGCGCCACATAGAGCAACCAAAGTGCTGAAAACAACGACGGGTGTTGCTGATGAGCTTTCATCCTCATAATTGGGTTTCGACCCATCATCCTCATCAAGCAAAGGCCTTCTCTCTCCTCCTCCTCCCTCCATGGTTTGCTTCTTTCTCTAGGTAGACGACTTTCTTATGGATTTTTTAATTTATTTTTTTTTTTCTAAGAAAACAAATATGATAATGTTTGATTTTTTTTTTTTTTTAAATAAACATTTTTATTTTAAAAAGTGATAATGTCAATGATTGTGTTTGGTGCTTTTAATATACTCCATAGTATGGCTGTATTTCTATAATATTTTATACAAAAAGATATATTAATTTACTATTTATGGTATCACGTTCTTGCTTGTTCCTCGCTCGTTTCAAAACATGCTTTCTTTCGGTGTTATTATATTACAAATTGATTGATCGCCATGTGTACCCTAAAAAAAAAAAAAAATTAAATACTAAATATGTGAAAAAACACATGCTCAAAATAAATAAAATACAATTTTTTTTTTTTAAGATTTTCTGTTTTTTTTTTAAAATGTATCTTTCGTACAGCAGGGAATTTATTAATGATATATATTTTGAAAGTGTATGCTCTTCTCTACTTTTATGACTAATTGTAATTTTTTTGGTATTTCTAGAAACTGTAACTACGCGGCCCATAATATTGCCCAATAGGCGTTTGCCAATAATATTACGGGCATGGTAGAAGGGACGGACCCATTAAGATTGATGTGGGGGCTATAGCCCCACGAACAAAAATAATGTTTTTTTAAAAAAATTAAATGTAAATTTTTTAATTTAATAATTATAGGCCAAAATAGTAGAAAAGCCCCCACAAATTAGATAAATTTAGTAAGAGTGATTATAATGTAGCTATAAATTTTTTTTTATGATAAATAAGCCCCCACAAAGTTAAAATCCTGGGTCCGTCACTGATGTTAGAGATATTTACTATACCTGTTAATATCTTTTGTAATGACCATGATGTCTAACTTTAGTTTTTATTTATAAACACATTTTTCAAAAAAAAAATATTTTGAAAGGGTATGAGATATTTGACAAGGACAAAGACCTTGCAACAAGTCATTTCTCTTTTATTTTATTCTATGGGATTAACATGATGGGTACTAATTTATTAAAAAAATACAAAAGTACATAGTGTTGGGTTTTATGCCCTAAATAAAACTATTTACAATCTGATTAGTTATCAATATAAGAAATTTGAAGTGATTGATGTTTGCATGAATTCTACATGCTAATGGTTTAATATGTTTAATATGTTTATTACATTCATACACACAAAATCAGTTAAATCCAGATCATATGTTTATTCACAATTACAGTATCGTCAACACAGTGGAATGTGATTGTGATCATATGAATCAAAAGTTTTGGTCCCTGTTTCATCAGTGTTATTGGATTTACACTAATGTGATAATCAGCGATGATGTGTACTTACACTTGGAGTAAGTGTTATGTTCTTTCCAGGACATTAGTAAAGTATACTAGTTTCGAATGTATGGAGTATACATTGGACTGGACCGATATTGCAACTAAGTTAAGATATTACAAACTTACCGTTATACATATCTTTCCAAGTCAATATCAGTAGTTGATCTTAAGATTAAAAGAATCTAAATCCTGATATGCTTGGGCTCAACTCAGGAGTGCTATTCATGTTCTTTGATTTATTAGTTAAGCCTACTTTTGGGTCAGGATGATATGTATATTTTGGGAACATGATAGTATGATTGAGTGGGAGTGCTGAACATAAATATGGAATCTATAGCTTCTACTGGTGTATAGAAGTTAACTGATGATTCCCTTCGAGCTTAGCAAATAGAAGTAAATGGATGAGCTCTTGTTTAACTGACTAATTATTAGATCACTAAACACCATTTACAGGTAGCTAAGTGTTTTAAGGGGCAAAATACATTGAGGGGTGAGAACGGTAAAGAAATCCCATCTCGATGTAAATCATCTATATAGAGGATCTTTAAATCACAATAAGATTATAACAATGGTTAAATGAGATAGTATATTGGTATCGTGAAACATACAATATGCTCTATATAAGTCTGAGAGTGCAATTCTAAGTTCTAAGAGTGGATTCAACGAAGAATTAATAAGTAGGAATTTACTTGGTAAATTTGGTTCACTTATTGGAAGCTCAGCATATAGATCCATGGTCCCCATTCTAGTTGAGAACATTCTGCTTGTAAGACTCATTAATTGATTCGTGATTGATCAATTATAATTCTAAACTTAGACTATGTCTAATTTTATGAATTTTCACTAAGCAGGGGTGAAATTGTAAAGAAAAGAGTTTCTAGGTTTATTTATTTATTAATGGACTTTATATGTCTAATTAATAATTAAATTAAATGACAATATTATTTAATAATCTATTTTAGTTATTAAATAATTAGTTTTGGCATTTAAAAGGTTAGAATTGGAAAATTGGCGTTTTTGAGAAAATAGAGATAAAATTTGATAAAATTGCAAAATTAAGTGAGGCCCAATAACACCATATGGCCGGCCACTTAAATAGATTTTTCAAATTAATATTTTCATTATTTTAATGCCAAATAAATCCTAACCTAAACCTAGTAGTTGCCTATAAATAGAAAGTGATGGCTCAGTCACAACACATGCTTTCATTAGCTTTCTGACAGAAATTTCTCTCTTCAGAAAAACTGAACCTTCCTCACTTTCTACCTTGGCCGAAATACCTCTCTCTCTTTTCCCTTCATCTTTTTCGTGACCCTAGTGAAAGAGTAAGTGCCCACACACAGCAAGCAGTAACTCAATCATAGATTGGAAGACTGTGAAGGATCAAAGCTTGAAAAAGAAGGAGATTCGGGCTCAGATCTTGATTATACTCTGCTACAGAAAGGAATCAAGGGTTAGAGATCTGAGTGGAAGGAGACATTTATTCCGCTGCATCAATGTAAGGTTTTCTTAACTTTATATGTGTTTATTTATCGTTTTAGAAAGTTCTTATTTAGGATGTTAATAAACATACTTGTGAGTAGATCTAAGATCCTGGTAAAATAATTCCCAACAACTGGCCTCAGAGCCATGGTAATTGATTTACTTACATGTAATTTGGACTTTAAAACGATTGTTTGTATGTTCTTAGGATGGTATCATGTTGTATTGAGTGTTATTTGATGATTGATTGATGTTTGTGAAATTTTCGTGGAAAATAATTGTGATTTCGTTTCTGAAATTATTTTTATTGGATAGTATGGAAAAATTAAGCAAGTTAGCCTTTTACAGAACTCAATTTGGATTTTATTTGAATTAGTTATGATTTTTTGAAGATTTGAGAAAATCGGGGCTGTGCTGATTTTTTTTCCTGCGATCGCAGAACTGTCCGTACAGTTTCGAATTTTTTCTTTTTTCTTCAATTTTTCATACTTTTTCATGGAATTAACTTCCAATTTTTTGTATGGTTTTGTATATATACTATTACTATTCCTAATTCAATTCTAATTATCATTTTGAATTAATTTAATTTTTTTTAATTTAATTCAAGATATTAGTGTAATTTGAATTTGAATAGAATTAGTATTTATCTTTTTGCTTAAAAATCTATCTTATTTTTAAATTTGATTATATTTTTTTAAAATTTAAGGTCAGATTTTATAAGATATTTATAATATCTTTTAAGATATTTTAAAATAACTTATCTTTTAAGATATTTTTTAATAATATCTTATCTTTTAAGATTTTTTTTTTAAAATCAAATCTTTTTAGATATTTTGACCTTATTTAAATTTAAATAAGATATTTATAATCATGTAATTTTAAATAGATATAAGATATTTTGCTAACTTTTAAATTTTGTTATTTTATTTATTTGAATTAAATTTAAAAATCTGAAAAGATATTTTATTTATCTTTTCTAATTTTTATTTAATTTTTATTTTTAAAATAACATTTAATTTTTAAAAGTAGTTAGCAAATTTTGAAATGATATTTAGGTTGGTTGAAACCTAATTTTTTCAAAAAGTAGGTTTAATTTTAAATATTTTTTTAAATTTCGAAATTTAATATTTTTTTTATTATTATTTCCGAAATTAAATTTTTTTTAATTTTATTTTATTTTTCGAAAAATTAAATTTTTTTTAATTATTTATTTTTCGAAATTATTTATTTAAAATTAAATAAATCCTACTTCCAACTATCCAGCTAACCTTGTTGCAGGAGTGTGTGTTTTTAGCTTGTGTGTAAGTTTTAAAAACCTATTATTACTTGATCGTTAGTCATTATAGCCATGGTTACTTTTTGCCAGATCTAATGATCTGATGGCTCCCTTGGTCAAGTTAATAATTTGTAACAGGTAAATTTTACAATCTTCTTTCATCTGTGTATGACCTAGCAACATGATAGGATCCATCCAAAGTGTGCCTGTGTGAGCCTATATGTTTATTTTATTATATAGATACATATATGTTGTTGCTAAATAAAATGTCACACCATGATAGATTTTATTTAGGTCAATTTAGTTATTGGACCTATTCAATTAATAACAGTTATTCATTTTAAGGTTAAATTCCTCTCTTTTGGGCCTTGTGTGAGAGTTGGGAGCCATAGAAGTGGGTACGACATACTGAACCCAGCACCCCCTCACATGAACTACCCCAATTGTGAAGGCCCATTTGCCTGATTTAAATAACTGTACTAGGTTAATTATATTAGTTTGACCTAATAAAAATTGAATTAGCAACATAATTAACTTTTAAAATATATGAAAATTTATTTTCATTTTAATATTTTAAAGTTAATTTTAAGAAAAACACTTTTAGTTTTAGATATTATTTCTAGACAAACTATTTGTATTTTTCTTGTATTTAATTAAATATAGAATTTTAACTAACTAAGATTCTTTCTAGAGCTTATTTAATTAAATATTCCTATTTAAGTTATAAATTAGTTGTATCAACTGATTTTTCTTAACTAACTTAAATTTGAATATTTGATTTAAATTTTAAATCAAGTTGAGGAATCTTAGGCATTAGTTATTAAAGATTCTTAAGATATTTTTTAAGTTAATATCTTTTCAAATATTAACTTGAAATGGAATATCTTAGATATTTTTTTTGGTTAATATATTTTCAAATATTAACTTTAAAAAGATATCTTCAAATTAAGTGGTTACAACTTAATTTGTGATATTTAATTAAATCTAGATTTGAAATTATTTAAGTTTTAGATTTTTTCTATATAACTTAAATTAGATATTTTTTCAAATTTTTGAAAAGATACTTAGTAAAATAAGATATTTTCTAGATAGTAATTTCTAGACTACTTATTATTTCTAATATTTAAATAGGAAAATCATACTTTGTGAAATTAATTATTTAAATAATTAATTTTGGTACAATTTTATTAAGTATATTTTTCCTAGTATTAAATAGAAATTAATAATTAAGCCTTCTCTATACTTAATTATTATTTCTTGAATTTAATACATTTAATTAACTTGAAAAATCTAAATATCTAAGTTGATTTTCATCATGATACTTAAATATTTATTGATTTTTCATGACACTTAATTAAATAGAAAATTATTTTTAGGTTGAAATTTAATTTTTCAACTTAAATTTAAATAATTTTCAATATATATATTTTTTATTTTATTAATCAATTTCGAAATTTGCATTTTATTTATGCAAAATTTTCGAATTTTTTATCTTGAAAAATAGATTGAGTTGTAAATTAATTATTTATTTTAATTAATTCTTGGACCAACTACAATCAATGATTTTTTCATTTAATTGATTAATTTAAAATAAATGAATTTAAAATATATATATAAATATTATTAGAAATTGAATTAACTAGTCAAAAGAATATCTAGATAGGTGATATTTTTGCTTGAAGTATTTCTTTTCTATTTTTATTATTTTCGAAAATTGTATTTTATATACTTTAAATTTTCGAACCCAATAAATATATTCTCAAAGGAAATTTTTAAGTTGCTAATTATTTATTTAATTCAACTTAAATTAATTTCCTTAATATTTATATTTAAGATTATTACTAAGATGGAAATAATTAATTTTATTTCAATCACCATCTAAGTATAATTTTATAAATATTATATTAAATTCTTATTTTTGAATTTTAATTCTTAAATAGAATTTAATGAGATTTATTTATTAGAATAATAAAGAAAATACATTTTAAACAATGAGCTTTATTATTATTTAGATATTCGATCTCCATTGTGGATTTTACACCGCGTTTGTTTTAGTGAGTAATCCTCCCTAATGGAGGAACGTTCATTAGCAATTTCGCACCGTTTAATCTCGCATGATAAGTGGTTTGTAAGTGTTTTATATGGTATAGATCACCCTAATGGTGGCGACCATATTTGACTTGCAAATTGCGAAACAATGGTAGAAGCTCATAAGATAGAATAGCCTTGACTCTCGCCTAAACGGGACAACGCTGGATTCTGATCTTGATCGAATAAAAGGTTGCTAGAATGTTTAACATTTTAGATGAGCTGACAACTCTATTCAATGGATGGTAGCTTTGACTCTCGCCTAAACGGGACACTGATATCAGTTTGTTGAAAACCTTGGAAGTTATTTAGGATTGAATTTTTAAGTATTTTCTCATATCATTCCTACTTGCTATGTGCTTATAATTTCTGAATTGTTTTTGTGTGTTAAACCATTATTTAATTTCTATTTGTTGATTTCTATTATTTTGTAGTATCCTGTTTTGTCAAAATGAATCCCATGTTATCACTATTGACTGAAAACAAGCTGAATGGATCTAACTTTAATAAATGGAATGAGAACATTAATATTGCTCTCATAGGATAAAGTTCCTTGTTTGTTTTAACTGAGCCGTCACCTGAAGTGCCTGGGGATAATGCATCCAAAGTTGTGAAAGAAAAGTATGAGCGTTGGCAGAAGGCAAATGATAAAGCTCTATACTTTATGCTTTCTAGCATGGTTGACACCCTCAAAACTCGGTTTTCTAAAACTGAGAAGGCTGCTGAAGTAATGACGAAGTTAAATGAGCTATTCGGTAAGGCATCACTTCAGTCACGCTTTGACGCGACTAAGAAGTACATTAACGCACGGATGGAACCTCATCAAAACGTACGTGATCATGTTCTCCTAATGTCCAGTTATTTCCAAGAAGCCCAGGATCATGGTGCTGAAATGGACAGTGCTACTCAAGTTAGTCTTATCTTGAATAGCCTGACTCCAGCATTTCTACCATACACATCAAATTATGTCATGAATAAGAAGGAAATTGACTTTCATGAATTAGTCAATGACCTTCAAACTTATGAAAATTTGATTGGAGGACCCAAGAAGAAAGGGAGTAAACCTCACAATCCTGGTAATGGTAATGGGACGATGAAATCTGAAGCAAATGTTGCCTCTGCTTCAAAGCCCAAATCGAAGAAGAAGTGGAAGAACACCAAGAAGCGAGCAAAAGCCATGAAAAAGGCTGCTCCTTCTGGTGATGCTACACTTAAAGGAAAGTGTTTCCACTGCAATGAAAAGGTCATTGGAAACCCCAGTGTCCTAAACTTCTTGCAAAGAAACAAGGTATTTCCATTTATAAACTTTAAGAGTTTTAGTGAATTATTATCCAATTGGATTTATGATTCTAGACTAACTTTGTTTATTTGTTTTCTTCTTCTTATAGGCCAAGCTACTTGAACTCAATTGAGTTGGATCAGAAAGCTGGACCAAGGGTGAAATCGTCCAGATGAAGATGAAGCTCTTCAATTTTTGAATTAATTGTTTTAGTTTAAAGTCAATTTGGATTTCAAATTTTAGTTAGGGATATTTATCCCTGTTTCTCTCATATTGTTGCAATACATTTTTTTTTATTAATAAAGTTTTATTTTTTTTCGAAATTCACTATTGCAATTTATGAGATTGAGCTTCATTTAATTAATCTTCATCAATTATTACCACATTATATTAATATGTTTGTATGTGTAAGTGTTTTTATTATTGATGCAAATTCTATAATATTTACAACTCTTCATAGAGTTATATTATATAAACACTAGAAATTATTTATTTGTTTATCAATAATTGTTAATTCACAAACAATTATTAAGAATTTGTTTAATAAAAGGATCTTATGATCTGATAGGGGTGGAGAAAAGTTAAGAAAACTATGCAGTTCAACGATCTTTTATATCTAATGAACTCTGGATAGTATTCAACTCCACATAAACTCTATCACACTTAGAGAATCATGATCTTTATAACCTTTAGGGGTGGATCATAATCTCTATATACTTAGGGGTGGAGGTTATCCATAGTACCCTATATGTATATTCTTAGGGGTGGAATCTATTCCACAATTCCCTATGAAACACATATCTTGTTTAAACATAGAAGTAATATAATGAGTCAGCTATTGTCAATATAAATTCTTGATCTTGATTGTATGTTCCATTTCATTTTTACTGTTGTAAGTAAAAGTATGATACCTTTGAAAGTTCTTTGTTAAAGTTTCACACTACCTTAATTGAGTGGGAGAATTTTAAAATTCTATACCCATCTTCATTAGGTTGATAATTGTGATAGGTACTTAAGAACACTACTGGAAAGCAAATCTAACCATTCACATGGATAGGTATAGCTTATCAGAATTATGAGAATAAGATAAAGAACTCTAGTTCAGTCCATTCGAATGACTTGAACCAAGAATTCTTAATCCTCATAAAATTTTGATGGTGTCTTAATTTTGATTACTTTATCTCTGGCATGTATTTTTCACTTCAAATACTAGTCTGCTATGTTGATGACTTAGTCTTGACTTAAAGTTTCAGACTAATACAAAAGTCACAACTAGGTAACTCTCTAAACAATCAGAGGTTAAAAGTATTATTTAACCAGATATCTGCTATTGAGTGGGAGCTATCTGAGATGTAATCAAATAGGGAACATTAGAAGATATTCAAGAAGGATTTATGTAAGTGATCTATATGTCAGATATTAAGGACCTGTGTATCAATTATCTTTGTATCTCACCATCTAATTTCGATTTATATGATATGGTGCTTACTTTGGGGGTGGAGGAATTATTGTATAATAATTCAAGCTCTACCAGAGAAGAACTATAACTTGGTCTATTCGAAAATACCAGAAAGTTATATCACTGAAGAAAAGTCTACACTGTATTATCTCAATTACATATTTTAAAATATGAGAGATATGTCTTCTGTTAATTCAGATGTACTTTTAAAACAGTAAAGATTTTAGTATCCCTTGATGAGTAAAGCATATAGTAAAGGATGTTTCATAAGAGTATTTATGAACTAGTTTCCAGAAGTTTGGGTGGATTCAAATATACTACACTTGATCTGAAGATCAAGATATCAGATTGACCTATTTGCACAGTTTGTTTTAGATTAGTGCAAGTGGGAGTTTGTTGGGTTTTATGCCCTAAATAAAACTCTTTACAATCTGATTAGTTATCAATATAAGAAATTTGAAGTGATTGATGTTTGCATGAATTCTACATGCTAATGGTTTAATATGTTTAATATGTTTATTACATTCATACACACAAAATCGCTAAATCCGTATCATATGTTTATTCACAATTACAGTATCGTCAACACAGTGGAATGTGATTGTGATCATATGAATCAAAAGTTTTGGTCCATGTTTCATCAGTGTTATTGGATTTACACTAATGTGATAATCAGCGATGATGTGTACTTACACTTGGAGTAAGTGTTATGTTCTTTCCAGGACATTAGTAAAGTATACTAGTTTCGAATGTATGGAGTATACATTGGACTGGACCGATATTGCAACTAAGTTAAGATATTACAAACTTACCGTTATACATATCTTTCCAAGTCAATATCAGTAGTTGATCTTAAGATTAAAAGAATCTAAATCCTGATATGCTTGGGCTCAACTATTCATGTTCTTTGATTTATTAGTTAAGCCTACTTTTGGGTCAGGGTGATACGTATATTTTGGGAACATGATAGTATGATTGAGTGGGAGTGCTGAACATAAATATGGAATCTATAGCTTCTACTGGTGTATAGAAGTTAACTGATGATTCTCTTCGAGCTTAGCAAATAGAAGTAAATGGATGAGCTCTTGTTTAACTGACTAATTATTAGATCACTAAACACCATTTACAGGTAGCTAAGTGTTTTAAGGGGCAAAATACATTGAGGGGTGAGAACGGTAAAGAAATCCCATCTCGATGTAAATCATCTATATAGAGGATCTTTAAATCACAATAAGATTATAACAATGGTTAAATGAGATAGTATATTGGTATCGTGAAACATACAATATGCTCTATATAAGTCTGAGAGTGCAATTCTAAGTTCTAAGAGTGGATTCAACGAAGAATTAATAAGTAGGAATTTACTTGGTAAATTTGGTTCACTTATTGGAAGCTCAGCATATAGATCCATGGTCCCCATTCTAGTTGAGAACATTCTGCTTGTAAGACTCATTAATTGATTCGTGATTGATCAATTATAATTCTAAACTTAGACTATGTCTAATTTTATGAATTTTCACTAAGCAGGGGTGAAATTGTAAAGAAAAGAGTTTCTAGGTTTATTTATTTATTAATGGACTTTATATGTCTAATTAATAATTAAATTAAATGACAATATTATTTAATAATCTATTTTAGTTATTAAATAATTAGTTTTGGCATTTAAAAGGTTAGAATTGGAAAATTGGCGTTTTTGAGAAAATAGAGATAAAATTTGATAAAATTGCAAAATTAAGTGAGGCCCAATAACACCATATGGCCGGCCACTTAAATAGATTTTTCAAATTAATATTTTCATTATTTTAATGCCAAATAAATCCTAACCTAAACCTAGTAGTTGCCTATAAATAGAAAGTGATGGCTCAGTCACAACACATGCTTTCATTAGCTTTCTGACAGAAATTTCTCTCTTCAGAAAAACTGAACCTTCCTCACTTTCTACCTTGGCCGAAATACCTCTCTCTCTTTTCCCTTCATCTTTTTCGTGACCCTAGTGAAAGAGTAAGTGCCCACACACAGCAAGCAGTAACTCAATCATAGATTGGAAGACTGTGAAGGATCAAAGCTTGAAGAAGAAGGAGATTCGGGCTCAGATCTTGATTATACTCGCTACGTAAAGGAATCAAGGGTTAGAGATCTGAGTGGAAGGAGACATTTATTCCGCTGCATCAATGTAAGGTTTTCTTAACTTTATATGTGTTTATTTATCGTTTTAGAAAGTTCTTATTTAGGATGTTAATAAACATACTTGTGAGTAGATCTAAGATCCTGGTAAAATAATTCCCAACACATAGCATGTAGGGTATTATTTTATTTAAAATAATAATAATTTATATATATATAAAGTAGGAAAATAATACTCTAGACACTTCGACTGTCCCTGTTCTCTCTCTCTCTCTTGAGAATCATGCAGATGAACAGAAGCCCAGCAATTTTTTCCTTTTCACACTTAAATCCTGATAGTTTCCACATTGTGAAACCCATCCCAAGCTCCAGATCTAATGATCTCGGTGGCTCTGTTCCCACGTTCTCCGTCGAACTGCTCAGTTCAGTGAGTTCCAACCGTCCTTGTCGCGTCAAGAGATCGAAGCCCAACCATCCCAGTCGTGTCAACATTAACTCCAAATCTCCTCTTCATTCAGATGCAAGCTCAAGGACACCATTCCCTCTTCTCATTAATGAAACTCATTCAGGTAATCGAGTATTTTTCCCCAATTTTCTTCATTCTGTCAAATCGCCACTGTCAGAGGAAATTGCTGTTTGTAATTTCGTTTTTAATTATAAGCTTTACCATAAATTCCCTCCTGACCGGTCTTGTAAATGTGTTTTACAAGTTAATGTGAATCCTCTTTATGCCCAGGATTTTCAGAAGTGGTATTATTTATGTAGTATTGCATATTTGCTTAAATTTAATGTGTTTTGGTCTTCTTGCTGTCTGCCTATTGCCTGTAGAAGACATGATGTATATCTACTTTCCCTATTAAATGCTATGCCTTAGCCATGGATTCTATACCCCTCTTCGAATATACAGATAGGAAAGGCTTTCAAAATCTTGAAAACCTTATTTATTACCATTTCTATCTATTTTACTATAAAAGGTATCTTGCTTTACTTTCTCTGCATGTACGAAACACACCAATTAGGCAAACATTCTTTGTGTCTCATCTGCTTTCCCCTGTGCACACACAAACACACACTCATGGATGACTTAACCACCTCTCTCTCCATTGCTCTTAACCTCACAGATAAAGAGAGCACAGTCCAAACACTCTATGAATCCACACCTGCTGAAGGAAATGTGGCTGACCCCCTCCCTGCTGCCCCATATTTTCTTGTAGCCAAACTCTACACTATCAAAACTTTCAACAAGAAAGTTTTCATGGAAAAAATGATAGAGAACTGGAACAATATCTCCCGTTTTCCTGTCACCATTACAGACCGCTCTAAGGGTCTCTTCCTCGTTGAGTTTGGGTGTAAAGGTGATCGGCGTCGGGTGCTCCTACAGCAACCTCGGACATATCTCAATCAACCCATTCTAATGGACATTCCGAGTTCTGTGGACGTTCTCAATGGGGACAGCCTACTCAAAATTCCCCTTTGGGTTCAAGTTTTCAACACCCCTTTTCTTAAACGTTCCGACCAACTGGCGGAACTTGTTTCTTCATCGCTCGGCCATTTCCTAGAAGTCTATTGTCCTTCTTTTCGGGAAACTTGGGGTCCTTATTTCCGCATCCAAATTATGTTCGATGTGGTGCAACCACTTCCAAGGGGCGTTCCCGTTAACTTTATGGGGATAAACGAAGTCGTTTGGCTTGAACTCAAGTACAAAAATCTACCGGACATTTGTTTCTTTTGCGGCCGCATGGGTCACAGCTACAACAAAGGTTGTATTGAATATATGAAGGCCTGCGACGAAGCCCCACTGCCACCTGAACTCAAGTATGATATCAAAATAATTACGGGCAAAGTTAAGGTTTCCACTAATCCCATGCTTTATTGTCCTGAACAACTCACTTTTGCCACATCGGTTGCTACTTTTATGATCACGAACCCGGCAAGCAATGTTTGTGTTTCTATACCCGACTCCATGCCACCTTTCCCTACTTACACTCCCCAAGATCAAAACACCACTCTTGGTCAATCTCAGCTAGTAGGTCTCTATAAATCTGGCCCATCCGCCCCCTCCAATGAAATTGTGCCCGAAACTTAACCCCCAATCACTCTCCCTTCCCAACCACAAACCAACACACCAACTTTTACGACGCTTTTAAACGCCACCATGAGTACCACTTGCACCCAAACAGCCCCATAAGCCTCGGCTCCTAGCCTCTCCACTACCTCGCAAACCTCTAGCAGCTCCAAATCCACTAGCACCAAGCATTGCAATGTTCCCCTCCCGATCAATATCCCACTTCTTGACACCTATAAAATACTGGAGGCTATGAATCTGCACTACCACCCTGGGATGGCTACCCAATCCAGCTCCACGGGCAAGCAAAAGAAGAGCAAAGCCAAAGCGAAAGAAAGATTCAAACGACAAGCTGAAATGGTCAACAGAGAGCTTCACCAAACGGTTAAGCGCTCTTGCTCCGAGAGCTACACAGAGACTGAAAACTCCTCTGATAGCGCAGGCCTGGCCTTCGAGCAGGCCTGCCCGTAGCCATGGAGCTACTCAGCTGGAATGCACGCGGTATTAGGAGTGATCGTGCATTCCGAAACCTCTCCCGCTTAGTTTCCTCTTGT
This sequence comes from Cannabis sativa, assembly GCF_029168945.1. Lineage (NCBI taxonomy): Eukaryota > Viridiplantae > Streptophyta > Magnoliopsida > Rosales > Cannabaceae > Cannabis > Cannabis sativa. Next base: position 74,719,264 of record NC_083602.1, read on the forward strand.
AAACCTGACATTTTGTTTATCATGGAGTCAAGACTTATTAAAAATGCTATTGACAATCTTAGAACTAAATTAAAATTTGACTCCGGTTTGGAAGTCCCTAGAATAGGTAGAGGCGGTGGCCTCCTTTTGTTATGGAACAATGATGTAACTTAACTTTGTTGTCTCAATCTATTAGTCATTTTGATTGTTATGTTTCGATTCTCGCTGATAACAAGGCTTTTCATCTTACTTGCTTTTAAGGTTCCCCTTTTGTGGCCCAAAGACCTCACACTTGGAGAATTTTAAACCGGATTGGGGACAATAATCCCACTAATCCTTGGCTTATAATTGGGGACTTTAATGCTTTCCTCAGTTTGGATGACAAACAAGGTGGAAACCCTGACAGAGGTCCTTCAACTGACTTCCGACGCCTCCTTGACTCTTTCAATTTAGCCCCTATCGATCCCAAAGGTCCCCTTCTCACCTGGAACAATCATGTAGCCGCCCCCAAAACATCCAACAACGTATCGATTGGTGCATTGTCAACCCGGTTTGGTCTAACCTTTTCCCTGATGCACTCTTTTCCCACTTAGGTTTCTTTGGTTCTGACCATCGGGCTCTTGAGCTTATCACTGAAGGCACAACCAAGCCTACCCATGACCATGGTCAAAAGCGGTTCTTTTTTGAAAATGTTCGGCTCTCAGAACCCAAGTGGGATGATACCCTGATCTCGGCATGGAAGTGCCCTACCCATAACCTTGAGATCATCCCTCGTTTGGTAGCCACTCAATCTAATTGTGCTGCTCATTTAAATGACTAGAATCACAAGAAAAAATTTCAGTTCAAAAAACGCATTTCTCGCCTTGAGAAAGACCTCGAACAAGCTAAGAGTAGCAAGTTGGGATTCTGATACGGTGAGCAAAATCAAAAATCTCCAGTCTAATTTGGACGCTCTCCTTTACAAGGAAGAAACCTATTGGAAACAAAGAGCAAGAACTCAATGGCTTGCCCAGGGGGATAAGAATACAAAATTCTTCCACCCTCATGCGTCCCACAGAAGGTGAATAAATAAGATTCGCAAGCTCTATAGCTCCAATGGAGCTCTCCTCACTAAGGACGAGGATATCAATCATGAAATAGAATCCTATTTCCAATCGCTCTTCACATCCACGAATCCATCCAACCCCGACATGCAATCAGCTTTTGATGGTATTGACTCTCGCTTGACTGAGAGCGATAAATCTGTGTTAGATGATATCTTCACGGTGGACGAAATTGAAAAAGCTTTCTTCCAGCTTCCGGTCGACAAAGCTCCTGGTATTGATGGCTTTAATTCCAATTTCTACAAAGCTAACTGGCCCCTTGTCAAAAATGATGTCCTCTCTGCTGCTCTCAGTTTCCTTAATGATAATGGTAACATTATCCCTCTCAACACCACCCTCATTATCCTTATTCCAAAAGTGAAGCACCCTGTTTCGGTGAAGGATTTCAGACCCATAAGCCTTTGTACTATCATTTACAAAATCATCTCCAAAACCATTGCGAATAGGCTTAAGCTGGTCTTAAACAATTTGATCTCCCCTAATCAGAGTGCTTTCCTTCTTGGTAGGCTCATCTCAGACAATATCATTATTGCCCAGGAAGTAGCTCGTTCAATCAAGCTCAAATCCAAAGGGAGAAAAGGATGGATGGCTCTTAAACTTGATATGGCTAAAGAGTTTGACAGGGTTGAATGGGATTTTATTAGTGCCATCTTAAAGAAAATGGACTTTCGCCCGCGTTTCTCTCGGTTAATCTCTGATTGCATCACGACGACCACTTTCAAAATGAATGTTAATGGTAAAGTCTCTGGCCATATCACTCCCACTCGAGTTATTCGACAAGGGGACCCTCTCTCTCCCTATCTCTTCTTGCTCTGTGCTGAGGGATTATCTTCTATTCTTCAACAATTTGAAAGAACAGGGGCTTTATCTGGTTTTAAAGTCGCCCGTCGAGCTCCATCAATCTCACATCTCCTATTTGCTGATGACAGTTTTCTCTTTTGTCAAGCCTCTATAACATCTTGCAACGCGATCAAGGAGGTCCTAAGCTTGTACGATCGGGCCACGGGATAGAAAGTGAATTTTGATAAATCATCCCTGTACTTCTCCCCTAATGTTTCCCTCACGGACCAAACACTGATTTCGGACTACATGCAAATTCCGGTAAAATCATCTTTTGAGAAATACTTGGGACTCCCTCAACACATTGGCCGAACGAAAAAAAAACAAGTCTTCCATTACCTCCATGACAAAGTCTAGGCCCATCTCAACAACTGGAAACATAAAGTTTTCTCAAAAGGCGGCAAAGAAATCCTTCTCAATTCGGTTATTCAGGCAATTCCCACCTACACCATGGCCTGTTTTCGTCTTCCTGTATCCACATGCCATTCCCTTGAATCTATCATGGCTAACTTTTGGTGGGGTTTCAATGAGAACAATCACCTCAAAACTCACTGGCAAAGCTGGCATAAACTCTGCAAATCTAAGAAGCATGGGGGGCTTGGTTTCCGCTCCCTCGTTCATTTCAATCAGGCTTTGCTAGCCAAACAAGCCTGGCGCATCCTCAAACACCCAAACTCAACTGTGGCCCAAATTTTAGCAGCCAGATACCATCCGAACTCCACATTTATGACCTATTCCCTCGGACATTCCCCCTCTTTTGTTTGGCGTAGCATTTTTTGGGGAAAAGAGTTACTACACAAGGGTCTTATTTCGAAAATAGGCAATGGGCAGAACACCTCCACTACTCTTGACAGCTGGATTCCTGGGCATAATAGAGTCACTCTCATAGGACTGGTCCCTGATAGAGGATCCTCTTTTATCTCAACCAATATGACTTGGGATCTTCCTAGTCTCCAAAACTGTTACCCACCTTATATTGTTCAAGAAATCCTTTCTATTCCTTTACTGATACACCCTACGGACAATAACCTAATTTGGAAACTCACTAAATCCGGAACTTATTCTGTCAAATCAGGATATCATCTAAGTTTTTCTTCGACCTCACCCCCTGATATCCCCTCATCCTCCTCCCCATCTCCCTGGTGGAAAAACTTATGGCATCTTCATATTCCACCCAAGGTCAAACATTTTGTGTATCGTGCATCCACAAATACCCTCCCAACCAAAAAGAATCTAGCCTTTAGGAAAATCCTCCCTAGCCCCCTGTGTGATCGTTGTGGTCACCAGGAAGAACCTGTTTCCCATGCTCTGTTTTTCTGCAGGAACGTTCGAAGTGTCAGGAAAGGTACAGTCTTTTATAATTATATTTTCTCTTTACCTTTTGCTGTTTCTTTTCATGACATCGCACATTTGATGTACACTAACTTAACCAAAGAGGAGGTAGACTCTTTCCTCTGTGTTACTTGGCTTATTTGGCATAACATGAACAAAGCTCTCAGGAACCAAATATAGGATCAAAATAATGCCATTCCCAGTCTGGCTAACAGTTTTCTGGCAGATTACAAATTTTCCTCCGAACTTCTCAGCTTCAGCCTCCGGTGACCAGGCCTCCTCAAGTTTCCGTTTGGGTGCCTCCGCCTCAGGGTTGCCTCAAGCTGAACACTAATGCTGCAATCCCGAAGAATAGTACAAAAGCGGGTTTCGGAGGAGTAATCCGCAACAGCAAAGGTTAAGTCGTGGCAGCTGTCGCCTCTTCTCACCTCGGAGGAGGCGATGTGGCCACGCTTGAAGCAAAAGCACTTCTCACATTGCTTCACTGGTGTATTGAAGAATGCTTTCCTATTCATCAGGTGGAAACAGATTGCAAAACAATTATTGACCCTTTGAGAAACTCAAAAGAAGATCTTTCACTTTTTGGTGACATAATTCGTGAGATTAAGGAAGCTTTATCTCTTCTCCCCAACGCTCGTATCACTCACATTGGCCGTTGAGCCAATACTTTGTCTGTGGGGCTAGATGAAGCAACAATTTGGATTGGTGATGACACCTGTAATTTAGTCTCCTTTCTTTCTCTTTAAGGGCATCCGTCTTTTCAAAAAAAAAAAAAGTATGAGTCGGTGGTGACATAACACTTTAATACTATGTTTATAAAGGGAAATGGGAATCAATTGTATGGATTGATTCTCATTCATTTCCTTACTAAATTTTGGAATGGGAGAAACTAGTGGGCCCACACAAATTAAGGAGAAAACAAGGGGAAATGTTCTCCCCCAATTTTCATAAAGAATACCTTTCTCGTTCCTTAACGTAATTTATATTAATTATATTTTTATTAATTAAAAATAAAAAAGACAATATTATACTTGAAATTTGGTTGCCATCTTAATGGAGGACACGTGTCAAGATAAAGGAAATGTGAATCGATGCAATCGCTATTTATGGAATAACTCATTAATTACGTATGTAACGCCCTGACTCTCAGGAACGCCACGTGTGTGCTTTTACAATCTTATTATCAATAACCTACTAACTTAGGAAAAGTGTGGTTTAAATAAAGTTTAATAATTTAAAATATACATATAATTTTTTTTTCTTTAAAAATACTACTAAAGTATGGGGATCCCTTGTTTATAAAATTTCCTTAGAACAATTTTCAAAGCCATTATTACCAAAATAAAGTTACATTTCCAAACACAAAGAAAATAAGTCGATCCTGCTTCCCGGAAGCCAAGACACCACGGCTGATATGTACATTGCTAGGAGACCTCTGACTCATGGCCGAATTCAGCTTCAAACTTCCTTACCTGCACCACGAAGCATCCGTGAGTCACAATGACTCAGCAAGAAAAGCTACTATTTAGACATTATGAAAGGTGCATGCAGATTTCATAAATAATATTATATACATACCGGTAGGTCTTACATATGTCAATCTACATATACAAAAATAACATAACGCTTATGTAAGCACACTTAGTACATAATAAAGATTATTTATAGCTATTCATAATCAACCATCTCAGTGGTTCATAAAGTACCCTAATCACACATCATTATAAACACTCATTTTCAGTACCTCATAAATCACTCTAATTCATATATTACAGTAACCACATAATCTCAGTGCTTCATAAAGCACTCAAACACATCATCTTAGTGCTTCATAAAGTACTCAATTCTTACATCCCTACAACATGTATTTTACCCCCGTCAGTTACAGAGACTAATTTCATAAGTAATATAACGTTCATTCAATCATACCATAACACAGTATATTTAATTACAATTCATCACATAATAACACGCTTGTTCGTTCCACAACTTTATAACCACATAATTTAGGTACTTCATAAAGTACCCCTACCACTCGTTAACCACGAGCTGTATATGTCACTATCGTTGTCCGATACAACAAACGATAAGTAAGAAACCTATCTGCGGTTTCAAGAGTAATTACTCATAACGGTAATAACCGTTTCTTTTACTCGATCATAATCGAGCCACAACGATAATAATCGTTTCATAATACTTCCCTCGATCATAATCGAGTCAAACGATAATAATCGTTTCTTAATATTTTTCCCTCGATCATAATCGAGTCACATCCGATACACATCGTTAACAACGCATAACAAGATTTCGATCTTAATCGAAACTGTAACAATCATAACATTAACCTTATACAGTATTTAATACTTTTCTTACCTCAGTCCAGAAGTTTAGTATGCATCCCTTCTAAATGGAATTAAAGCTTGGCGATCCCGGGTCCTATGTCACGACAACAACTCTTGATAAATACTTTAATCAAAATCTCTAAGAAAATCCAAATTCTTACAACCCGACAACACCTAATCTTCAACACCCCATAACAAGTCGTACTACACATAATTAACCTACAATAGATACTGGATACAACCTCGAGCCAAAACCAAGTCCTGAAGAAAACCCAAAAAATTTCCCCTGCAGTACAACCGGTCGACCGGTTCTGCTACACCAGAACCAACCGGTCGACCGGTTCTGGCAGACCGAATTTCATGAGTTTTCTTCCCCAAATTCGAACCAAACTCCTTCCAAACCTGCCCAGCAGCTCCAGATCAACATAATACCATAAACTCAATATATTCAAAGCATCAAACCACAATAATTCAATCACTAATTCATTTCACCATGTTAAAACCACAACTAAGCTCCAAAAATCAAGCTTTCAATCTCCAAACCACACAGCCACCATTGAAGCTAATTGGAACTCAAACATACCATAGAATTAAGACCAAAACCAACCCTAAACATGAAGCAAATACCCAGCCCAAAATTCTTAGAAACCTAACCCAAAACTCAACCTAAACTTCAATAAAACAAGTGGAAAAAGATAGAAAACTTACCACACAACTTAAGGGACTTTTATCCATAGTCAAAATTGCTAGAAATTGGTTGAATTTGAGAATCCTTGCTGCTGCTCCTAGGGCTTCGAATGGTAGAAGAAAGAAAATAGAACTTGTTATATTTTTCTAGGTTTCCTTCCTTTTATTTATTTATATATATTTTTTTTTAAATAACCCTCCATTATAACACATAAAGCCTAAGTATAATCAGCCCACACTCACAAGAAAACCAAAAATAACAAAAGACAAATTAGGGTAATTGACCATTTTACCCCTCCTTCCAAAACTTAAGCCATGGGATAACCTAGGGCATTTTAGTCATTTCTAACTTTCCCGATATAACCCACTGTTCAACATTTTAACCTCATCCAGTATAAACCCAGTTCAATATAACTTAATTGTCGTGACATTTTGACCACTCCGTCAAGTTCCACAGTTGTCAGGCCCGAAAATATTTTATTCAAATTATGGTATCTATGATACCCACACATTCCAATAAAATCTCCGTAATTAATAAATTACGCTTTATTTATTCATTTACTAAAATTTCACTAATTAACTCGTAATTAGCTTAAGTAAGATTATAAACTTACTCTAATATCCATATAACTACATATTTAATAAAATATGGCCAAATAAATATCAATAAAATTTTTGGGATATTACAACTATCCCCTCCTTATAGAAATTTCGTCCTCGAAATTTACTCAAACAACTCGGGATATAGCTCTTGCCATTGCGACTTCAACTCTACATCGCTTTTCACTATTATTGTTCTTTCACAACATTATAACTAGTAATAAAGTCTTGGTTCCGCAACGCTTTCTCTTTTCAATTCAGAAAATCTATACCATTTGTTCCTTGTATGACAAATCTGTTTGAAATTCAATATTTTCACAGCTCTGTATATGGATCACTAAGGTAACATCGAAGTATATGTTGTAAACATTAGATAAAACAAGGAGTATGGCTAGCTCATAAGCTACCCGACCTACCCTTTCTAGAAATTCAAAGGAACCGATTAACTTGGGACTTACTTCCCTTTCTTCTCAGTTTTGCATTTCCCTTCATTGGGACCACCTAAAGAAGAACAAAATTCCCTACTTGAAATTTAATGTCTCTACATTTTGTATAGCTTCTACATTTTTTTTCCATTAGATAAAGCAACATACGAATCTGAATCTTTAAACTGCATCAGTGTGACATTAACAGTACTCTAATAATTGTTATTATATGAAGACTCATTCAGCAGATGGTGTTTAATCCAAGAATTTTCAAAGTCTATCACACATACTTATCACAGACTTCCTCAGAATTTAGATGTAAACTTTAAATCTCAATCTGAGATATTTACCATTGAAGCATCATAAGGTTAACATATTTCCTCAACAAATAACTTAGCACATGAATTCATTTTAATCATATCCCGCTCAAACAAAGAAAACTGTACTGACTTTGTACATTTGTTCCGCGTACCAAGATAGAATCATAGAAACTTACTGTTCTTGACTTGCTAACAAATTGGTCATCTAATTCATATTTCATAATATCATCTTTCATACTTAGCAAAAAGGGTTTTAACATCGTAATATATATCTTAGTTACTCCCATATGTAAAAAGTATTACATGATATAAGGCTCATTCAAAACCTTCTATTCAATGTCCTTATCTCACTGGTACACAAATTCTATCTTTAAATCGTAAAATTTCCTTTAGACAAAATCAAAATGTCCTCTATCGAACCAGTTTCCAAATCTTTCCTTATACCCACGGTAATTCAAAGTCACCCTGCTAGGCTTTTATTAATTATTCCTAATAAAATCAAACCACAATGTGATATTAACAAGTTCTCCTGTCACGAACTCAATCTGTGCTCTGTTTATACTTCCAGCAAACTTTGATGAAATCCCTTTCTAGTTATATCTAAACCTCTTCGACTTAAAGCATCCACTATTAATTACTTTCCAAGGGTGCTAGAAAATCCTACAGTTATCATCTTCAACTAACCCTAACCATTATTGCGGCTTCATGCTTAAATCCTTCCAAGTGAAGATATGTTTGTGGCCCTTGTGATTTAAATAAACTTCACATTTTTCACCAAATAGATAATGACGCCAAACTTCCAGTGCATGAATAATCGCTAACAATTTAATACGATGATTAGACAACCACTATTCACCCTCCTTCAATTGTCCGGGTGTGCAAGCAACAACCCTTTTGAACCGTATCAAAACATACTCTAATCCTTGTTTAGAGGTGTCGCAATAATTCATAATCTTCACCTCACGGACTGGCAACGTTAGCCCTGGTACAATATGTAACTTTTATTTCAATTCTTTTCACTTAATTCCATTAAGGACATAGACATCCCTCAACAATTATCCCACAACATCCTGTTTATTCCAGAAAACCTTTAACTTCACTGTATATTTGAGATTAGGAAAACTCGTGCTTCTGATATTTAGCATAAAGCTTATGCTTCCACAATGTTGCAACACCATCAAGAGAGGCACCTCATATACCTCCTTTCAGTCGAACGAAATCACAATATCATTAATAAAGACAGCTACGAAGTCATTGAATATAAAAAGCTAATTGAGGAGTATCCTTCCTCCGAACCTTCAACTGGTAATAACCAGATCGAAGACCGATCTTAGAGAAGATGGTCCTTTAAAATTAACCAACATAACATCTATCCTTGACAAAGGATACTCGTTCTTCACCGTTATTTGGTTTAATCTCCCAGCAGTCAATACTCACTCATATGATTTCATCCCTCTTCCTCATAAATAAAACCCACTCAAACTTGATATTTTTCAAACCTAATATTTCCTATAATGAAATATTCACCCCTTTCAATCTTACAGTTACAATTCAATTTAGAACTTTGGATTCAGGTTTTACTCCCATTACCACTTCAATTCAGAATCAATTTCTCATTTAACCAATAACCCTAGTGGCTCCTCTAAAAGCATCTAGAACCTTGAGCCACAAAATTGTGTCCCAATCTCGCTAATGTTCTCTTTATAATATTGGCCACACTAACTGAAAAGTTGTTACATCCACCCCATAATAAATCTTCAACCTTAAGCGTCATGATCAATGGATTTCGAGACCTTTGATCCTTGCTCAAGAACACGGAGGTCCTCACTTTCTGATTCAAAAGTTACCATCTTCCCTTTCTAATAAATATTTGTAATACACTTTACAAATTAATCTAACACTAGGCATTTACTTTCATGAATCTCTTTCTCTTCATGTTATTTCCTTTGTGATCTAATCCATGTACCCTCAACAGTAAGGGTTAGCTCAACCATCTGAGCATAAAACTAGAAAACTCCCAGTTATTTAACCATAATATCTACATTCTGAACGATATACTCTTTCCACCTTCAATTAGATTTAACCCTTCTAGCAGCCTTAGCAACTATTCCATAAAAAAAAAACTTTGCCAATCGGTCCAGCTTAGTGTCAGTTTCCATCACCGCGCTGCCCGAAACCAACTATGTAAATTCTACTACCTGGCCACTCAGGTAATCTCTTGCCTCATAGCATTCATTTGCTCTCAGCCCTGTGGTAGTGGAAGATTAATACCCACACCACCTATCCCGAGCCTAACAGGCTCTCAATTTTACTTACTAGATCACCCCAGGTACACCTCCTAGTACATTCGTGATCATTCCTTTCTCATAGTTAAAATCTTTCTAACTAGAATTAATGCTAATAAGCATTACCACACGTGCATAGACATAATTAGCAACTTTATATCAAAAACTTATGACGCTTCTCTAATAACTTTACACATATCAAATATGAAGACAATTCGAATAATTAGTAAATAAACCACTAATCAACTAACAATTAGCACTTACTAGACCATGAGTCGAACGAGTCTTCGCAGCCAATGTACATATCAAACCAGTCTTCAGGATCTTTAAACCTTGGTCGCTCTGATACCATGTTGTAACGCCCTGACTCTCAGGAACGCCACGTGTGTGCTTTTACAATCCCTACTAGCTTAGGAAAAGTGTGGTTTAAATAAAGTTTGATAATTTAAAATATACATATAATTTTTTTTTCTTTAAAAATACTACTAAAGTATGGGGATCCCTTGTTTATAAAATTTCCTTAGAACAATTTTCAAAGCCATTATTACCAAAATAAAGTTACATTTCCAAACACAAAGAAAAGAAGTCGATCCTGCTTCCCGGAAGCCAAGACACCACGGCTGATATGTACATTGCTAGGAGACCTCTGACTCATGGCCGAATACAGCTTCAAACTTCCTTACCTGCACCACGAAGCACCCGTGAGTCACAATGACTCAGCAAGAAAAGCTACTAATTAGACATTATGGAAGGTGCATGCAGATTTCATAAATAATATTATATACATACCGGTAGGTCTTACATATGTCAATCTACATATACAAAAATAACATAACGCTTATGTAAGCACACTTAATACATGATAAAGAATATTTGTAGCTATTCATAATCAACCATCTCAGTGGTTCATAAAGTACCCTAATCACACATCATTATAAACACTCACTTTCAGTACCTCATAAATCACTCTAATTCATATATTACAGTAACCACATAATCTCAGTGCTTCATAAAGCACTCAAACACATCATCTTAGTGCTTCATAAAGTACTCAATTCTTACATCCCTACAACATGTATTTTACCCCCGTCAGTTACAGAGACTAATTTCATAAGTAATATAACGTTCATTCAATCATACCATAACACAGTATATTTAATTACAATTCATCACATAATAACACGCTTGATCGTTCCACAACTTCATAACCACATAATTTAGGTACTTCATAAAGTACCCCTACCACTCGTTAACCACGAGCTGTATATGTCACTATCGTTGTCCGATACAACAAACGATAAGTAAGAAACCTATCCGCGGTTTCAAGAGTAATTACTCATAACGGTAATAACCGTTTCTTTTACTCGATCATAATCGAGCCACAACGATAATAATCGTTTCATAATACTTCCCTCGATCATAATCGAGTCAAACGATAATAATCGTTTCCTATTATTTCCCTCGATCATAATCAAGTCACATCCGATACACATCGTTAACAACACATAACAAGATTTCGATCTTAATCGAAACTGTAACAATTATAACATTAACCTTATACAGTATTTAATACTTTTCTTACCTCAGTCCAGAAGTTTAGTATGCATCCCTTTTAAATGGAATTGAAGCTTGGCAATCCCGGGTCCTATGTCACGACAACAACTCTCGATAAATACTTTAATCAAAATCTCTAAGAAAATCAAAATTCTTACAACCCGACAACACCTAATCTTCAACACCCCATAACAAGTCGTACTACACATAATTAACCTACAATAGATACTGGATACAACCCCGAGCCAAAACCAAGTCCTGAAGAAAACCCAAAAATTTCCCCTGCAGTACAACCGGTCGACCGGTTCTGCTACATCAGAACCAACCGGTCGACCGGTTCTGGCAGACCAAATTCATAAGTTTTCTTCCCCAAATTCGAACCCAACTCCTTCCAAACCTGCCCAGCAGCTCCAGATCAACATAATACCATAAACTCAATATATTAAAAGCATCAAACCACAATAATTCAATCACTAATTCATTTCACCATGTTAAAACCACAACTAAGCTTCAAAAAATCAAGCTTTCAATCTCCAAACCACACAGCCACCATTGAAGCTAATTGGAACTCAAACATACCATAGAATTAAGACCAAAACCAACCCTGAACATGAAGCAAATACCCAGCCCGAAATTCTTAGAAACCTAACCCAAAACTCAACCTAAACTTCAATAAAACAAGTGGAAAAAAAATAGAAAACTTACCACACAACTTAAGGGACTTTTATCCATAGTCAAAACTGCTAGAAATTGGTTGAAGTTGAGAAGAAAAAGCTTCCTTGCTGCTGCTCCTAGGGCTTCGAATGGTAGAAGAAAGAAAATAGAACTTGTTATAGTTTTCTAGGTTTCCTTCCTTTTATTTATTTATATATATTTTTTTTTAAATAACCCTCCATTATAACACATAAAGCCTAAGTATAATCAGCCCACACTCACAAGAAAAACCAAAAATAACAAAAGACAAATTAGGGTAATTGACCATTTTACCCCTCCTTCCAAAACTTAAGACATGGGATAACTTAGGGCATTTTAGTCATTTCTAACTTTCCCGATATAACCCACTGTTCAACATTTTAACCTCATCCAGTATAAACCCAGTTCAATATAACTTAATTGTCGTGACATTTTGACCACTCCGTCAAGTTCCACAGTTGTCAGGCCCAAAAATATTTTATTCAAATTATGGTATCTATGATACCCACACATTCCAATAAAATCTCCGTAATTAATAAATTACGCTTTATTTATTCATTTACTAAAATTTCACTAATTAACTCGTAATTAGCTTAAGTAAGATTATAATCTTACTCTAATATCCATATAACTACATATTTAATAAAATATGGCCAAATAAATATCAATAAAATTTTCAGGATATTACTTGCTAATGGCCCAATGGAGGCTTGAAGCGGGGACGTTACAAAATGATATCAGAGCCTTGACCCAGCCGGAAGTGTGGTCGACGAGGACGTCGGACCCCGTAAAGGGGGGGTGATTATGACAGTCAGTAGTCCCGTGATCCGTAAGGGGAAATATCGGGTAAGCTGTGCAATCCCACACCGCCTGGGGAAGGTCAAGCGGGATGATTCTGAGACTGTGTAGGTATGGGACTACACAGTTGAAGAGAGCATAAATGGATTGATTGGTACTTCCTATATCAACAAGGTGCATCTTGTTTTTCGGTAGCGCATCTCGAAAGAACTCCATAGTTAAGCGTGCTTGGCCTGGAGCAATTTCAAGGATGGGTGACCTCCTGGGAAGTTTTCCCAGGATGCGTGTGAGTGAGGACAAAGCACGCTAGAAACACTTGTGTTGGTCTGTAGGGTCAGTCATCAATCCAGGAAGCAGCCAGAGTGGCGTACTCGTGTATAAGAGCCATTAGTCCGTGGGTGTAAGGGCCCAATGGAGGCTTGAAGCGGGGACGTTACAACGTAAGTATCAGAGTATATTTGTAACCCGCTGACTGTAAGGTCTTAGGCGAGGAATCAATGTACAAACTGACACTTAGTATATTAGCGAGAAACCATATGTCGTTGAATGCGAATTGCAAGGCATCAAGGACAGTACACATTGGATGACGAAAGCGACATATATCAATTGCGAAAGTCCTTAGTGTACAAACTAAGTGTTACAGACGGATCGACTCAAGACCAAGTAAGCGAGGTTCCCGTCTCATTATGGGAAGACCTCATATAACTTCATCCCGTTAGCGTCAGCGAGGCTCACAACCCTGGCAAGTTCGAAGCTAACATTCAAATGAGTTTCGAAGAATTCTTATTAAATAAGAATCGCGATCGACACCAGACATGCATCGTCGACCTCAGAAAGAAGAATGACTCCAGCTCGCTATTGAGATCACTGGAACCAAGCTTCTGTAGAGACAACTCCAAAAATAATAATTAAAGACATGATTTAAAACACGATCATTTTGACCCAGTAAAAGCGGGAAAATCACAACTATATGATTTTTAAATCATAAACCGTATTTACACTACGTGATATGTAATCAAATCCCATGATTTTAGGGATGACTGTTGTAGACATATTACAGTCAAATTTGTAATTAACTGTCCACTATGTAATTATAAATAGTGATAAAGAAGTTCAAAAAGGGGGACGAAAAAACTCATACCGGAGAGGTCTTGAAAAACAATCAGAAATCTGAATAAGATTGACTCGTAGACTATGCTAAATTTTAACTGCAAAACCACGTAAAAAACTTTGTGTTCATATTTTTACTTCTACGACTTTTATTATTTCTGTGTTAAATTACCTTTGTGAGGCTCAAATTTGGTTAACGAAAATCTGCGTTAACAATTTGGTGCTTTCATTGAGAGCCTCTACGAAAAATCTGAGAAAAACCCTCCCTTCTTTTTTTTTTAAAAAAACCACCTCTTTCATGGCTGAAAATCCAAAAAATGTTAACACCCCACATGAGGAAACTAATCATCATTCTGGGAAATAGCCCATATGCTTCAGAAGGTCTACCAACCCGCAGTCCAAACGGACCACCCGTTCTAGGAGGACTTAACTTGAGGGTGGCCCTAGTACACGGACCACACGTTCCCGGAGAGCCCAACCCTAGTACGCGGATAACATGCTTGAGAAGAACTCAACATGGGGGTGGCCAAAACCCTAAGGCGAGGGATGAAGAGCTCAATCATGCTGGTGCCTGGAAGAAAAACAGAAAGTCTATGGCAGAAGGAACTTGTGAAACAGAAATTCGTCACCTGAGACGCTGTCTGGAAGAGGCACAACATCGAAACACTGAGTTAGAGCATGATGCAGCGTCGGCCAGGGCGGCATAGGGGACGAAAGCTCAAAATCAACTTGAACTTGGAGTGAGAAGACCACGAGGCAGACCTCGTGGCTCACGAACCAGGAGACAAGAAAATGCCCGAGAAGAACAACCCAGGGAAAACGAGATACCCCCTGAAAATCAAGACAAACAACCAGATGGGAGACAATCGGAAACTGATGAACAAGAAATCCCTCATGACAATGAGGAGGATCTTGGGACTCAATCGGGAGAACGGAGGTCACCTACTAGAAATCACTAGCGTTCTTCCCAAACCCATTGAGTGAGGACTCGTACAGACCCTAATGGGGGAAATATGACAAACCGCTCTCAGGGGGAAAGAACAGTTCGTGAAGAAGCAAGTGTGACCTCGAGGCGGTCAAGAACCCATATTTGATCAACTTGAAGAGGAGAAAGTACTCAACGAGCTAATGATCAAAAAAGTATGGGAACTAGTAAATCCACAAGTCACTCAAAGACAAAGTCTATGAGTAGAACGCGATCTGTGAGTAAGATGAGGTCTGCCAACAATTACTCCCAACCGGATCTGTGAGAGCAGTTGAATCAGAAGAAACTTGATCTTCGCCAACAGCTTGGTCCAAAGCAAAAGGATCCCACCCAATTGCAGATAAACGAGCTGGAGGACAAGTTCAGGAGATATCAAGTGGGGGAATTAGAGAGGCAATTTGGATACGACTCTGACGAGGAGCTTGAGCCGTATCATCCAGATATAATGAATACCCCTTTTCCTTCGTGATTCAAAAACCCACATGTCTCGTCATATGATGGAACCACTGATCTAGTCTCGCATTTGAATAACTTTAACATAATAATGCGAGCGAGTAATGTGATGAATAATTTACGCTATATTTTGTTCCCCACCTCGCTTGTTAGAGCTGCGAGTAGCTGGGTTAACAAGTTTACTCATCATTCAATAACCTCCTGGGAGCAACTGTCGAGGGATTTCAGGAAATAGTTCCAGGCTGCTAGGGATAGACGGCCCGAAGTGGCCTCGCTAACCAATATAAAGCAATAGCCCGGTGAGACACTTAAGGCATACTTAAGTCATTTTAGCACGGTTGTGGCTAGGGTTAGTAATTTGAATGACAACACATACCTTACAGCCCTTCAGGCGGGGATCTCTACTGATCCATTGACCGCAGGGGCGAGTTGTGGGATGACTTACAAGGTCGTCCAGTAAGAAGCATCACTGAGTTCAACGAAAGGGCTTAGGTATTTGTTTCCACGAGAAAGGAAGAAGCCCGAAAGGAAATGAACTTGTTGAAAACAAGCTCAGGAAGCAAACCCAGCAATGTTTCAGCAAGTACTGTTTCCACGAGAATTGATAACTCGGGGCTTCTGGTTCGGAAAGAAAGGACGGTACTAAGCAACCATCAAAGGATAAAAAGAAACAAAAGAAGCATGACAAGTACATGCCAGTGTATGCTATTTTTTATCGAGCTTAATGAAACTCGGGAGAATATATACCTTGCACATGAGCAGAAGGTTCCCTTCGGCAAGCCCGAGCCCATGAGGAATTCGAGGAGCAAAAAAGATCCTAACAAGTATTGTAAAATCCATAAGGATAGTGGGCATACGACCGACGAATGTTGCCAATTGAAAGATGAGATAGAAAGTCTCATTACTCGAAGCCATTTTAAAAAATATGTGAAAAGACAAGGCCATGGATACAACCAACTCAGTCTGCCCAATAACCTAAACAACCAAGGGTTACAACCTCTTCTTGTTGAAGGAGAGGACATCTGGTTATTTCGGGAGGGCCACATATCGCAGGGGAAAGCAGTAACGGCCAGAAAAGATATGTGAAAGAGATAAAGAACGAGCAGTCGGTATTTTCCCCAGAACCTTCCAAGAAGGTGAAAACCGAATAACCTCCCATTATTTTGACGGAAGAAGACGAGAAAAACGTGAGGTATCGCCACGTCGGTCCATTGGTGATTACCGTTCAATTCGCCAATAAAAGGATCAAGAGGGTGTTAATAGACAATGGGAGCTCGATAAATATCCTTTATAAGGAGACTACGGAAATTGGGGCTCGAAAAGGCCAAATTAAGGTCTTGTATGGTGAATCTTTGAGGATTCACTGGAGACAGCATTACCAGTCTTGGCATAATTGAGCTCGCATTAACCTTAGGCGAGGCATCCCTATCTGCTACAATTATGTAAGACTTCTTAGTTGTGGACCTGCCATCGACTTATAACATATGGTTGGGTCGTCCAACACTGATCGGGCTAGGGGCAGTCAGTTCGATCAAACACTTGTCCGTGAAATTCTAAACACCAAAAGGTGTGGGAGTGGTGCGTGGTGACTAGATGTTGGCTTGCGATTGTTATCGCATAGAGTTGCATCATTGGAAAGTCGGTCATCAGTTGATGGCAATCTTGGCAGAAGAAACTGAAAAGAAAAACAAAGATCTCGACCCCTGAGTTCATGATGAGAAAAACCTATTGAAACCAATTAAGAATTGGAAGAGGTTATTCTTGACCCAGGAAGTCCCACAGAGTGTGTATACATTGGGAAGAACCTGGACGAGCATCGTAAATAGCAACTAATAAGTTTTCTGAAGGCAAACCAGGGTCAGTTGGCCTGGAGTCATGGAGATATGATAGGGATTGACCCTAATGTTTTCTGTCATCATCTAAATGTTAATCCAAACTACCTAGCAAAGAGACAGAAAAGGAGGCCCTTGGATTCCGACAAGCAAGGGGCACTAAAATAAGAAGTTGACAAGTTGTTAGTCAATGATTTTATAGCGAGGTGTTTTATCCCTCGTGGATAGCCCATCGTGTTCTCGTCCCGAAGCCTAACGGAACTTGGAGAACTTGTGTTGATTTCTCTGATCTGAATAAGGCGTGCCCAAAAGACTATTCTCTACTTCTCAAGATCGATCAGTTAGTGGATGCAACTGCTGGGCACGAGCTTATGTCATTTATGGACGCATATTCTAGATATACCCAGATAAAAATGTATGTCCCAGATCAAGAACACACAAACTTCGTAACCAACATGGGACTCTATTGTTATAAAGTCATGCCGTTCAAACTGAAGAACGCTGGGGCAACGTATCACCGATTGGTAAACGAGATGTTCGCAAACCAAATAGGGTGAAACATGGAGATTTACATCAATGATATGTTGGTAAAATCAATAAAAAGTAAGGATCATACCGCAGACCTCGCGAAATTCTTGAAGATATTAAAGAAGTATAACATGAAGCTAAACCCAAAAAAATGTTCCTTTGGAGTTTCCTCAGGAAAGTTCTTGGGAATTATAGTTAATGCAAGCGGTATTGAAGCAAATCCTGAAAAAATCAAGGCATTAGTAGACATGCCATCACCAACAAAGCCTAAGGAAGTACAAGCCCTGACAGGAAGAATGGCTGCACTTAACAGATTCATTTCGAAGTCAACTGATAAGTGTGTGTCGTTCTTCAATATATTACGAGGCAATAAAAAGTTTGAGTGGACAAAAGACTACGAAGAAGCCTTTCAAAACATAAAAAGGCATCTAGCAACGCCTCCAGTTTTAGCGAAACCAATAACTGAAGAGACGTTGTTTCTCTATTTACCATCTTGGAAGATGAAATTAGTGCCGCTATAGTGCGAGAAGAGGGCAAGCACTAGCAACCTATTTACTATGTAAGTAAAAGGTTACTATGGGTAGAATCCAGATATCCCCCTCCAAAAAAACTCGCGTTGTGCCTAGTCCATGCGTCTCGTAAACTACAGTCATACTTCCAGGCTCACCCGATAAAGGTGTTAACCGATCAGCCCTTGAGACAAGGTTTTTCAAAACAACATGTTTCTGGAAGATTGATAAAATGGTCGATTGAATTGGGGCAGTTCGACATAACATACAATCCTCGAAAATCCATCAAGGGTCAAGCTTTGGCTAACTTCTTCATAGAAGTGATAACTGTTGGGTTTTGTGCCCTAAATAAAACTCATTCCAATATAATCAGATTTACTTATTAAAGAAGATCAGAAATAACATTTTATGTTGCATGGTTCACATGATTTATTTCATGATTATATATATAATGTATGAATTCCATTTAAGTCCAGAACATATGAATTTGTTAATGATTATAGTGTTGTCAGCACAGTGGAATATAATCTTAATAATATGTTCGAAAATTTATTCCCTGATTTGTCAGAACACTGGATTTAGACTGACATGGTATAATCAGCGATAGGTATTCTTACACCGTGGAAAAGTGTTATGTCCTTTCCAGGACATTGGAAAAGTTTACCAGTATCGGATGTATGGAGTATACATCGGAAGGGACCGATATTGAACTTTGATTAGATATATTAGAATTTACCGTAATGTCTATTCAATTCAATATCACATGTTGATCCTAGATCTAATGATCTTAATCCAGATATGATTAGGTTCAATCTTAAGAGTGTTATTCGTATTCTTTGATTTGTTAGTTAAGCCTACTTTTGGGTCAGGGTGATACGTAAATTTTGGGAACACGGTAGTGCAATTGAGTGGGAGAGCTAACATAAATATGGAATCTATAGCTTCTATCTGGCGAATAGAAAGTAAAGGAGGATTTCCTTCGAGCTTAACCAAACGAAAATAAATGGTGGCGTACTCATTTCACTTAGCTGAAATATCATTTATATAGGGTTAAGTGTTTTAAAGATAAAATAGATTGTAGGGTGTTACGGTAATTTAATCCCTTTACAGTGTAAATCATCTATATAGAGGATCATTGATCAAATTAAAATTATAACAATGGATAACTAATGACGTGTCTATATCGTGGAACATATAGAGCGTTCTATATGACTGAGAGTGCAATTCCAAGTTCTAAGAGTGGATTCAATAAGGAATTAATAAGTTAGGGAATTTACTTGGTAAATTCGGTTCGACTTATTGGAAGCTCGGTTATATAGACCCATGGTCCCCATACTAGTTGAGGCCATACTGCTTGTAAGACTCAGTTAATTGATTTTAATTAATCAATTATAATTCTAAAAGTTAGACTATGTCTATTTTATGAATTTTCACTAAGTAAGGGTAAAACAGTAAATAGAGAGTTTATAGGGTATATTTATTAATTGGGAAACTTTGATTAGTTTTTATCAATAAATAAAATAAATGACAATATATTATTTAATAATAAATTATAGTTATTAAATAATTAGATTTGACATTTATGTGGTTGAATGAGAAAATTGGCAATTTTGGAGAATGGGAAACTAGGAATGATAAAATAGGAAAGTTGCAAAAGTGAGAGGCTTGTTTCCATGGCCGGCCACTTTGCTTCCCTTTTCTTATTTTATTTTTCATTTTTAAATGCCAAGTAATTCAACCTTAACCCTATGTGGTATTCTATAAATGTAAGGTAAAGGCTTCAAGTTTCACACACATTACTACATTATTTTCTTTCACAAAAACACTGTGAAGCCGCCACACCCTCTCTCTCTTTCTTCTCTGTTTTCGAAATTCCCTTGAGTGATAGAGTAGTGCCCACACACATCAAGTGGTACCTCAATCATAGTATGTAAGACTATGGAAAATCAACATCAAAGAAGGAGAGAAAGAGATCCAGATTCAGATCTTGATAATGCTCTGCTACAGAAAGGAATCAAGGGCTAGAGATCTGAATGGAAGGATTCATTATATTCCGCTGCACTCAATGTAAGGTTTTTTTAAACTCTTATGTGTTTATTTTCATTGTTTTAGAATTCATATTAGGATGTTAATAAAACATACTTGGTAGTAAATCTAGATCCTGGTAAAATATTTCCAACAACTGGCACCAGAGCCATGGTAATGATTTACTTTCATGTAATATGAATTAAAACGATGTTTTATATGTTTTGTGTTGATTTGGATGGTTTCATGTTGGTTTATGTGTTTATGTGATGAAAGTTTGTGTTGTACGAATTTTTTCCATGAAAAATATTTTTTCTATTTTTGAAAATATTTTATTTGGATTCCTTGTGAAAAATTAAGCAATTTTGTTTTTTACGAAACTCGATTCCGATAAAAATTGAAAAAGTTATGATTTTTGGAAAATCGGGATTCATGGCTGTCGAAGCTAGGTGCACACATGCACCAGGTGCTTCGGACAACCCCCCATCCGCGCGCGTACCTCGGTAGTTCACCCTGCAGCATGCCCGTGTGTCTGGCCTGGGAACCCTGCAGCCCGCCGAGTTTTCTCGGCAGATGGGGTTGCAATCCCTCTGCTCCGCGCGCGTATGGGCTTAGTTTGGAGCCTATTTTGGCTGCACTTGCAGCCTACTGGCAGCAAACCCCAAAATTGCGATTTTTGGGGTTTTTCCCAAAAAATTCAATTTTTTTTATGGGATTTTTTCCCAAAATTCATTTATCCAATTTTCAATATTTCCAATTTGAAATATTTCCAATTTTAAAATATTTTCAATTTGAAATTTTTTCAATTTTAAATATTTCCTATTTGGAATACTTCCAATTTTAAATATTTCCTATTATGGTCAGATTTAAAAATTTGTTAACTTCTTTAATATTTATACATTATTTAATTATAAGATTAGATATTTTGATGTTTAACATATTTTAAATTAAAAGATAACTTTGTCTTTTTATTTAAAATATTATATAAAAATTATCTTATATAACAAATTAAATAATTAATAAATTTGAAATTAACATAGATATTTTTATAGATATACTTACCATAATATTTTCAAATTCAAAATTTGTTATTTTGTTAAATATTTAATTATTTATAATTTATAAGTTTAAAAATGATATTTTTCTATATATATATCATTTTTTTCCTTATTAGAAATTTATAAATCATATCTTAAATATTTAAATAACTTAGATATCTTGTAGAAATTTGAATATTGCTTAATTTGAGATATTTTGACATATAATTATGGTAATTATTATTTATTTATTATTTTATTCCTAAAATAATATTTATTTAACCAAATCTATTTTGATAATTGGTTTATTTTAATTAAATTATAAGATTTGAAAGTGATATTGAAGATTTTTTCTTTCAAATCATTGATCTTATTTGATATTTAATTTGATTCAAATAAACCTATATATTTTAAAATTAGTTTCTAATTTTAAGATTTTTGAGGTTTGTTTTTAACAACCCTAAATTTTCAAAATTTATTTGGTTAGTTTAAGAATAATAATTTAATTATGTTAATATCTTATTTCACATCTGTTACATGGATAATGTTTGTTTATTTAATTTTATATTGTTTATTCAAATTTTTTTAAACAAACCTATTATTTATTTGATCTAAATTTCTATGATTAGCTTGTTGACAGATCCAATGATCTGATTTTAATCATAGTCCAAGATCTTATAAATAATTTGTAACAGGTAAATTTTGTACTTCTTTCATCTGTGTAAACCTAGTAACATGATAGGGCCCATCCAAATCATTTGACCTGTGTGAGCCAATACGTTTGCTATTCGACTTAGATGCATATAGGAAGCCCATTTAAGTTTTACTAAGTAAATGGACTAGGTTGCTAATAAAAATTTGACATAAGTAATTTTATTTAGGCCCAATTAGATTTGGACTTATTCAATGAATAACAATTATTTATTTAAAGGTTAAATTCCTCTCTTTTGGGCCTTGTGTGAGAGTTGGGGGCCAATAGAAGTGGGTACGACATACTGAACCCAGCTTCTCCTCACATGAACTACCCCAATTGTGAAGGCCCATTTGCCTTATTTAAATAATTGTATTAGGTTAATTATATTAGTCTAACCTAATTAAAATTGAATTAGCAACATAATTAACTTTTAAAATATATGAAATTTATTTTTCATTGTAATATTTTAAAGTTAATTTTAGAAAAACACTTAGTTAATGATATATATTCTAGATAGTTATTTCTATACTAATTATTATTTCTAATATTAAATAGGAAAATATCATTGATTGTGAAATTAATTGTTTAATAATTAATTTTGGTACAATCTAAGTTTAGTATATTTTCCTAGTATTAAACTAGAATTAATAATTAAGTTTCCTCTATACTTAATTCTTTATTTCTTGAATTTAATACATTTAATTAAATTGAAAATTTCAATATCTAAGTTGATTTTCATCATGATACTTAAATATTGTTATTTTCAAGTTATTTAATTAAAATTGGAAATTTTTTAAGTTTGGAATCTTAATTCAGAATAACTTAAGTTTGAATAATTTTCAAATATATTTTATTTTAATTTATTAATCTTTTACCCACAATTTCAAAATTGCATTTCTTTAATGCAGAAATTTCGAATTTTATTTGGAAAATAGATTAAAGTTGAAAATTATTTATTTTAGTTTTGGACCAACTTAAATGAATGATTTTTTCATTTAATGATTAATTAAAATAAATGAACTAAAATATATTATTATTAAAAATTGAATTAATTAGTCAATGAAAGTCTAGATAGTGATTATCTATTTTGCTTGAAGTATTTTTCTAGTGTATTTAATTAAATAGAAAATTAATATTTAAGTTGATAGTAATCATGATACTTAAATATTTAATTAAATAAGAAAATTATATTTTTTGTTGTAAATTAATTTTATTAATTAATTTTGGGCCAACATAAAATTAAGATAATTTTTCCAAGATTTATTTTATTTTATTTTAAAGTATTTTCGGAAGTAGTATTCTTATACACTTCATTTTTTGAAATGCAATATATATTTATAGAAAATTAAATTTGAGTTGTAAATTTATTTAAATTAATTTTGAAACAACTTAAATTGAATAATTTTGTAAATATTTATTGGAAATTATTACTAAGATGGAAATAATTCACGCTATTTTCATATCCATCTAAGTATAATTTATAAATATTAAATTAAAATTTATATTTAGAATTTTTATTCTAAATTGGAAATTTTAATTAAATAAATATATATATTTAAAATAAATAAATTAAAATAAGTTTAAGAAGAAAATACAACTTTCATTATATAATGAGCTTTATTATTAGGATATTCGATCTCCATTGTTGGTTTTACATAGCTATTGTTTTAGTGAGTAATCCTCCCTAATGGAGGAACGTTCATTAGCAAGTTAGCACCGTTTAATCTCAAAAGATAAGTAATCTTGTAAGTTTTTTATATAGTATTGATCACCCTAATGGTGGCGACTGTATAAGACTTGCAAGAATATGAAACAATAGTGGAAGCTCATAAGATAGAATAGCCTTGACTCTCGCCTAAATGGGACAACGCGGATTCCAATCTTGATCAAATAAAAGGTTGCTAGAATGTTTATCATTTTAGATGAGCGGACAACTCTATTCAATAGATGCTATCACTCACTCTCGCCTAAACGGGACACTGATATCAGTTTGTTGAAGACCTTGGAAATTATTTAGGATTGGATGTTTTAGTATTTTCACTTGTCATTCCTACTTGCTATTTGTTTAATAATTTCTTAATTGTGTATGAATTTATATTGAACCATATTATTTTCTGTTATTAAATTGTAGTTTAATTTAGAATCTTCATAATTGGTCTAACTTGGTTTGTTTTTCTAATGAGATAAATCCCTAATGGATCTTCACCATTAGACAAATATAATAGTGTTAGATCTCGAAAGATAAATATTGTATATGCAACATCTAGCTGTTCATCAATTGATGACATCTTAGACTAGTATTTTACAATATGAAACAAGAAGATTGTATAAATAAGGTTACTTTGACTCTCACTAATCGGAGCATCGTTGGATTCTTATTTAAAATGAAATTATCCTAAATCCTCTTAGCTTATTCATTTCGAATTAGCTCAATGACATATCATTGGATGAATGGTCTATAAATCATATAAAGTCATTCTATATTTTCTCTTAAAAAATTAAATGACGAATATGATTATATTCCTGAAATTCTATCCCGAAATGATATTAATCCTCAATCTTAGAAATCTCCTACTTGTATGGGCAAATAAACTTAGAGTTAGATTAGTAGTGGTGGTCCAAGAAAGAATTACTCATCACACAGTTACACTTTCACAAGTGTTTAATAACCATTTTCTATCAATGGATTCAACCTGTATGAGTTGAGTATTCTCTGACCAAAATCCACTTGCACTATTCTAAGAACTCTTTGATGTAACTAAACTTAAGTCATCAAAAGACTACAACCATTTTTTTTAATCTCATTTGTATCTTGTTCATAGTGGTTTTGACAAGATCAAAATATGCCTATATCCACTGAAAGTAAGTTCATCTCATTCGCAGATGGAAGTACATTCAGGTGTGGATATGAGTTTTCGTTGTATTCTTAAAACGATCACTCTAGATTTTACCTTATGCAAAAGAAATTTGAAATGTTTGAAAAATTTTATGAATTTCTAGCAATGGTGAAAAACCATCAAGGTAAGTGGTTCAAGATCTTGCGAACTGATAGGGGTGGAGAAATAGTTAGTTGATATGCAGTTCAAAGATCATTAATTTGATTTTTGAATTATATCCAAACTTACCTCCCCAGAAATTCGATTTGCATATTGATAATTAGTTACTAGTCGTTGCCTAAATCCTTCTATGGTAATATAATTTCAGAATGATGCAATGGTTGTATACTTAATGTAAATCATTACTAGATTCATGGATGACCTAATCAAAATCTTAAGAAAAGCTAGAACTGGTAACCTTGGTTTGCATGTTTGTTAGCTATACTGAGTGATTAGGGGTGGACCATCCCATAGTCATTAGATAAGAAAGTGTTTGTTTAAACAAATACTACTTTTCTAGGAAAATGACTAAGTCTGAAAATAAAGTAGCAAATAAAGGAGATATTTTTTCTTGATTCTAAAAGTGTTATATCATCTTATTTGACATATGATTATTTCACTGCCTCTGTTGTCTTGACACAACCGAAGAGGTCAATACCATTTAGTTTTCTTAGACATAATTCACGGTACCTTGTTGTAGTGGGAGAGTTTCAAGGAACTTCACTTCTTATGACTTGGAAGACACTAGTGATTAAAATCCATTGTAAGTTTAAACAAGTAATGGATTGTCAAGATAAGAAACTAAGAAGAAAAGCCACGAGAACTATAGTTTGATCCATTCACATGGAGTAACCTAAAGTTTTCTATTACAAGGACATAAAAGGAAATTTTCGTTAATAAGTCTATTCAATGGACTTAACAAAACTTCATGTTCCTAGTATTATAGGTTTGAGTTTATCTAAACCTATGCCTTGTGGTATACCTGGTAATTACTGTTGGGTTTTATGCCCTAAATAAAACTCATTTCATATAATCAGATTTACTTATTAATAAAGATCAGAAATAACATTTTATGTTGCATGGTTCACATGATTTATTTCATGATTATAGGTATATAATGTATGAATTCTTTTTAAGTCCAGAACATATGAGTTGGTTAAAGATTATAGTGTTGTCAGCACAGTGGAATATAATCTTTATTATATGTTCAAAAGTTTATTCCCTGATTTGTCAGAACACTGGATTTAGACTGACATGGTATAATCAGCGATAGGTATTCTTACACCTTAGAAAAGTGTTATGTCCTTTCCAGGACATTGGCAAAGTTTACCAGTATCGGATGTATGGAGTATACATCGGAAGGGACCGATATTGAACTTTGATTAGATATGTTGAAATTTACCGTAATATCTATTCAATTTAATATCACCTGTTGATCCTAGATCACATGATCGAAATCCTGATATGGTTAGGCTCAATTTCAAGAGTGTTACTCGTGTTCTTTGATTTGTTAGTTAAGCCTAGTTTTGTATCAGGGTGATACGTACATTTTGGGAACACGGTAATGCAATTGAGTGGGAGCGCTAACATAAATATGGAATCTATAGCTTCTATTTGGCAAATAGAAGTAAAGGATGATTTCCTTCGAGCTTAACCAAACGAAGATAAATGGTGGAGATCTCATTTCACTTAGGTGAAATATCATTTATACAGGGTTAAGTGTTTTAATGATAAAATACATTGTAGGGTGTTACGGTAATTTAATCCTGTACAGTGTAAATCATCTATATAGAGGATCATTGATCACATTAGGGTTATAACAATGGATAACTAATGACGTGTCTATATCGTGGAACATATAGAGCGTTTCTATATGACTGAGAGTGCAATTCCAAGTTCTAAGTGTGGATTCAATGAGGAATTAATAAGTTAGGGAATTTACTTGGTAGATTCGGTTCGACTTATTGGAAGCTCGGTTATATAGAACCATGGTCCCCATACTAGTTGAGGCCATACTGCTTGTAAGACTCAGTTAATTGATTTTAATTAATCAATTAAAATTCTAAAAGTTAGACTATGTCTACTTTATGAATATTCACTAAGCAAGGGCGAAATTGCAAAGAAAAGAGATTTTAGGTTTATTTATTGATTAAGAGACTTTATATGTCTAAATTAATAAATATATTAAATGGCAATATGATTTGATAATTATTTCCAAGTTATTAAATAATTAGAATTGGCATTTAAAAGGTTAAATTGGAAAATTGGCATTTTTGAGAAAATGGGAATGGAAAATAACAAAATGGGAAAGTTGCAAAGTGAGGCCCAATACCCTTTGTATGGCCGGCCCTTGCATAGGAAATTCCATTTGTAGTTTCCATTATTTTAATGCCATGCAATTCTAACCTAAACCTAGAGGGTTTTCTATAAATAGAAAGTGTTGGCTTGAGGAAACTATGACACACATCCTTGATCACTTTGTTTCTCTCAGAAAAAGCCTCACACGCCTCTCTCTCTCTCTTTTCTTCTCTCTAAATTTCGAAACTTCTTGTGAATGAGTAGTGCCCACACACATCAAGTGGTATCTCAATCATAGTATGGAAGACTATGGAATTTCTGCATCAAAGAAGGAGAAAATAAGATCCAGGTCCAGATCTTGGTGATGCTCTGCTACAGAAAGGAATCAAAGGCTAGAGATCTGAACGGAAGGAGTCATATTATTCCGCTGCACCCACTGTAAGGTTTTCTAACTTTATATGTGTTAATTTTTATTGTTTTAGAATTCATATTAGGTTGTTAATCCAACATACTTGTTAGTAAATCTAGATCCTGGTAAAATAATTTCCAAAAACTGGCACCAGAGCCATGGTAATGATTTACTTTCATGTAATATGAATTAAAACGATGATTTGCATGTTTTTGTGGTTATTTGGATGGTTTCATGTTGGTTTATGTGCTTATGTGATGAATGTTAATGTTGTACGAAATTTTTCCATGAAATATATTTTTTCATTTTTTGAAAATATTTTATTTGGATTCCTTGTGAAAAATTGAGCAATTTTCGTTTTTACGGAACTCGATTCCGATAAAAATTGAGAAAGATATGAATTTTGGAAAATCGGGATTTCGGGTATGCATGGTGCTCAATCGCGCGCGCGTGACACGTCCGAGTGCACCCTGCATCCGCCCGTGAGCCTCGCCCGTGTGCACCCTGCCAGCGCCCACGTTTTCCGCCCATGCACTCTGCTGGGTGCCCTTGTCCGCGCGCGTATGGGCTGCTAGCAGCTCTCCTGGGCTGCAGTTGCAGCCTACTGGGCAGCCCTTGTGGCAGTTTCCCAAAAGTTGCGATTTTTGGGGTTTTTTCCCCAAAAATCCAATTTTTTTTCATGGGATTGTTTCCCAAAATTTATTTTTCCAATTTTAAATATTTCTAAATTGAAATGTTTTCAATTTTAAATATTTTCAATTTGGAATTTTTCCAATTTTTAAATATTTCTATTTTGGAATGTTTCCAATTTTAAATATTTCCTGTTATGGTCAGATTTAAAAATTTGTTAACTTCTTTAATATTTATTTATTATTTAATTATAAGATTAGATATTTTGATATTTAAGATATTTTAAATTAAAAGATAACTTTGTCTTTTTATTTAAAATATTATATTAAAATTATCTTATATGACAAATTAAATAATTAATAAATTTGAAATTAACATAGATATTTTTATAGACATACTTACCATAATGTTTTCAAATTCAAAAATTTGTTATTTTGTTAAATATTTAATTATTTATAAATTATAAGTATAAAAATGATATTTTTTCTATATATATATATCATTTTTTCCTTATTAGAAATTTATAAATCATATCTTAAATATTTAAATAACATAGATATTTTTGTAGAGATTTGAATATTGCTTAATTTGAGATATTTTGACATATAATTATGGTAATTATTATTTATTTATTATTTTATTCCTAAAATAATAATTATCTAACCAAATCTATTTTAAAATTGGTTTATTTTATTACTTCAATGTTATTAAATTATAAGATCTGAAAGTGATATTGAAGATTCTTTCCTTTCAAATCATTGATCATATTAGATATTTAATTTAATTTGATTCAAATAAACCTAAATATTTTAAAATTAGTTTCCTTTATTTGGTTAGTTCAAGAATAATAATTTAATTATATTAATATCTTGATTCACATCTGTTACATGGACAATGTTTGTTTATTTATATTGTTTATTCAAAACTTTTTAACAAACCTATTGTTTATCTGATCTAAATTGTTATGATTAACTTGTTGACAGATCATGATTAAATGATCTGATTTTAATCATAGTCCAATTGACGATAGATCTTATAAATAATTTGTAACAGGTAAATTTTGTACTTCTTTCATCTGTGTAAACCTAGTAACATGATAGGGCCCATCCAAATCATTTGACCTGTGTGAGCCTATATGTTTGTTTTTGGGCTTAGATGCATATAGGAAGCCCATTTAAGTTTTTACTAAGTAAATGGACTAGGTTGCTAAAATAAATTTTGACATAAGGAAATTTATTTAGGTCCAATTAGATTTGGGCTTATTCAATGAATAACAATTGTTTATTTTAAGGTTAAATTCCTCTCTTTTGGGCCTTGTGTGAGAGTTTGGGGCCATAGAAGTGGGTACGACATACTGAACCCAGCTCCCCCTCACATGAACTACCCCAATTGTGAAGGCCCATTTGCCTTATTTAAATAATTGTATTAGGTTAATTATATTAGTCTAACCTAATTAAAATTGAATTAGCAACATAATTAACTTTTAAAATATATGAAATTTATTTTTCATTGTAATATTTTAAAGTTAATTTTAGAAAAACACTTAGTCAATGATATATTCTAGATAGTTATTTCTAGTACTAGTTATTATTTCTAATATTAAATAGGAAAATATCATTGACTGTGAAATTAATTGTCTCATAATTAATTTTGGTACAATCTAAGTTTAGAATATTTTCCGAGTATTAAACTAGAATTAATAATTAAGTTTCCTCTTTACTTAATTCTTGAATTTAATACATTTAATTAAATTGAAAATTTCAATATCTAAGTTGATTTTCATCATGATACTTTAATATTGTTATTTTCATGTTATTTAATTAAAGTTGAAAATTATTTTAAGTTTGGAATCTTATTTCAGAATAACTTAAGTTTGAATAATTTTCAGAATATATTTTATTTTATTTTATTAATCATTTCCCAAAATTTCGAAATTACATTTCTTTAATGTAGAAATTTCGAATTTTATTTGAAAAATAGATTAAAGTTGAAAATTATTTATTTAATTTTGGACCAACTTAAATCAATGACTTTTTCATTTGATGGTTAATTAAAATAAATGAACTAAAATATATAATAATTAGAAATTGAATTAATTAGTCTATGAAAAGTCTAGATAGTTATTATCTGTTTTGCTTGAAGTATTTTTCTAGTGTATTTAATTAAATAGAAAATTAATATTTAAGTTGATTTTTTAATCATGATACTTAAATATTTGAAATTTTTCTTAGATATTTAATTAAATAAGAAAATTATATTTTTGTTGAAAATTAATTTTTATTAATTAATTTTGGGCCAACATAAAATTAGAGTAATTTTCCAGGATTTATTTTATTTTATTTTAAAGCATTTTCGAAATGCAATATATATTTATAGAAAATTAAATTTGAGTTGTAAATTAATTTAAATTAATTTTGAAACAACTTAAATTGAATAATTTTCTAAATATTTATGGAAATTATTACTAAGATGGAAATAATTCACGTTATTTTCATATCCATCTAAGTATAATTTATAAATATTAAATTAAAATTTATATTTGGAATTTTTCATTCTAAATTGGAAATTTTAATTGAATAAATATATATTTAAAATAAATGGATTAAAATAAATATTAGAAGAAAATACAACCCTTCATTAAATAATGAGCTTTATTATTATAAGGATATTCGATCTCCATTGTTGGTTTTACATAGCTACTGTTTTAGTGAGTAATCCTCCCTAATGGAGGAAAGTTCATTAGCAAGTTAGCACCGTTTAATCTCGAAAGATAAGTAATCTTGTAAGTTTTTTTTTATATAGTTTATGACCACCCTAATGGTGGCGACTATATAAGACTTGCAAGAATATGAAACAATGGTGGAAGCTCATAAGATAGAATAGCCTTGACTCTCGCCTAAACAGGACAACGCGGATTCACATCTTGATCGAATAAAAGGTTGCTAGAATGTTTGACATTTTAGATGAGCTGACAACTCTATTCAATGGATGATAGCTTTGACTCTCGCCTAAACGGGACACTGATATCAGTTTGTTGAAAATCTTGGAAATTATTTAGGATTGTATGTTTTAGTATTTTCACTTGTCATTCCTACTTGCTATGTGCTTCATAATTTCTGAATTGTGTATGAATTTGTATTGAACCATGTTATTTTCTGTTATTAAATTGTAGTTTAATTTCGAATCTTCATTGTTGGTCTAACTTGGCTTGTTTTTCTAATGAGATAAATCCCTAATGGATTTTCACCATTAGACTAACATAATAGTGTTAGATCTCGAAAGATAAATATTGTATATGCAACATCTAACTGTTCATCAATTGATGACACCTTAGACTAGTATTTTACAATATGAAACAAGAAGATTGTATAAATAAGATTACTTTGACTCTCGCTAATCGGAGCATCGTTGGATTCTTATTTAAAACGAAATTATCCTAATTCCTCTTAGCTTATTCATTTCGAATTAGCTTAATGACATATCATTAGATGAATGGTCTATAAATCATATAAAGTCATATTTTCTCTTAAGAAAATTAGATGACGCATATGATTATATTCCCGAAATTCTATCCCTAAATGATATAAATCCTCAATCTTAGATATCTCCTACTTGTATAGGAAAATCATAGAGTTAGATTAGTAGTGGTGGTCCAAGAAAGAATTATTAATTATACAGTTACACTTTCACAAGTGTTTCATAACCATTTTCTTTCAATGGATTTAAACTGTATGAGTTTAGTATTCTGTGACCAGAATCCACTTGCACTATTCTAAGAACTCTTTGTTGTAACTAAATTGAAGTCATCAAAAGATACAACCACATTTTATAAATCTATGGCATTTGTATCTTGTTCATAGTGGTTTTGACAAGATCATTCTTTGCAAAGAGTTAATATGCCTATATCCACTGAAATTAATTTCATCTCATTCGTAGATGGATGTACGTTCAGGGGTGGATATGAGTTTTCGTTGTATTCTTAAAACGATCACTCTAGATTTTACCTTACGCAAAAGAAATTTGAAATGTTTGAAAAATTTCATGAATTTCTAGCAATGGTAAGTGGTTAAAGATCTTGCGAACTGATAGGGGTGGAGAAAAAGTTAGTAGATATGCAGTTCAAAGATCATTAATTTGACTTTGAATAATATCCAAACTTACCTCCCCAGAAATTCGAGTTGCATATTGATGATTAGTTACTAGTCGTTGCCGAAATCCTTCTATAATAATAAAATTTCAGAATGATGCAATGGTTGTATACTTAATGTAAATCATTACTAGATTCATGGATGACTTAATCGATATCTTAAGAAAAGCTAGAACTGCTAACCCTGGTTTGCATGTTTGTTAGCTATTCTAAGTGATTAGGGGTGGAACATCCCATAGTCATTAGATAAGAAAGTGTTTGTTTAAACAAATACTACTTTTCTAAGAAAATGACTAAGTCTGAAAATAAAGTAGCAAATAAAGGAGATATTTTTTCTTGATTCCAAAAGTGTTCTATCATCTTATTTTACAAGATGATCCCACTGCCTCTGTTGTCTTAACACAACTTAAGAGGTCTATACCATTTAGTTTTCTATGACATAGTTCACGGTACCTTGTTGTAGTGGGAGAGTTTCTAGAAACTCGCCTTCTTATAACTTGGAAGACACTAGTGATTAAAATCCATTGTGAGTTTAAACAAGTAATGGATTGTCAAGATAAGAAACTAAGAAGAAAGCCAATAGAACTATGGTTTGATCCATTCACATGGAGTAACCTAAAGTATTCTGTTACAAGGACATGAAAGGAAATTTTCGTTCATAAGTCTATTCAATGGACTTAACAAAACATCCTGTTCCTAGTATTATAGGTTTGAGTTTATATTAACCTATGGCTTGTGGTATACCTGGAAATTACTTACTCTAATGCAAGCAACTTACTTTAGTAAGATGCTGGAGCATTTTTCTTTCCAATGGAAATCTATAGAAGCTTCACAACTTCTTAGACATAAATTTTATTTATCTAAGGAAAAGTATCAACTATTCCAGAGAAGATAAAGCCATGGAAGAATTTCTTAAATCAACAGTGAGAGGTCTCAGATATGCTTTTGTATGCCTTAGACCAGACACCTGCTGTTGAGTGGGAGTAATGAGTAGGTATCAGATTAATCCAGGAGAGGAACATTGGAAGACAATCAAGTAAATCTTAAGATTAAGAAGAGGAACTATATGTTAGTCAATAAGGGTGTTTGTTTAAAACTCTTAGACTACACCACATCAGATTTCAAGACTTGCCTTTGTGCTAGAAAGTCTGCTGATGAGATGGTGATTACTTTGGGGGTGGAGTAGCGATTTTGGAGAAGTGTAAAAACCTATCGGAAATCTCTTGGTCTACCAGAGAGAGACTGAATGTTAAAAGTTGCAGGAAAGATACTTATTCAGTCTAAGGAAAGTTCTATACATTTGTGGCAGTGCTCCAACTTGCCTTAACTACTAGGGTTACTTCCTGAATAACGAAAGAGTAGTTGCCGAAAAGTATAGAATCCAGTGTCCCAAAAGAGTAGACATATAGAGAGGAATTTCACATTATCAAGGATTTTGTGATTAAGGAAGAGTAATGGTGCAGAAGAGGTTGTGTTTAATTCAACCTGTCAGATCCTATTACGAGGAGTATACTACTATTACAGTTGATTGGTATATGAAGGTGTTAATGATTATTTGAAGTGCACTTTTTGTTTTATATTAGTGCAAGTGGGAGTTTGTTGGGTTTTATGCCCTAAATAAAACTCATTTCATATAATCAGATTTACTTATTAATAAATATCAGAAATAACATTTTATGTTGCATGGTTCACATGATTTATGTAACGCCCTAATGCTAAGGCACGCTACAGTGCTTTTTCAATTACTGTGCAATCTTTGCTAATCAAAGATATTTCTCGAAAAACGTGTTAAATTAAAACTTTTGCTTTAATTATTAAACTTTGTAATATAATATAATATTTACAAATCCCGGGATCCCGATTTCAAACTTTTTAAAAAATTACTGTTTAAACTTTACATTTCAAAATACATAACTTCCAGGTCACACAGCGACTTTCAAAATATAAATCCCAGATGTCCCGAGACCGAACACTCCAGGTCGCGCCGCTTGACATGTACAATCCCATCTGAGCTCGGGTTCACTCCTGTTCAGTCATAGCCTTTCCTTTACCTACACATGAAAGTAGAAACTGTGAGTCAACAGACTCAGTAAGAAATGCATATAACACATCATATAATTTTCGACCTGTAAATAGGCGCCCATACACCTATTTACAGAGCTTAACAGATGAGTATGAACGTTCTAACTAGGATACGACCATGTACCATGTACCTCATGCACTCAGTATACCATCGTACTAGTGTAGGTAGGGTATGGACCGCACCTTGAGTACCGTTAAGTGTTGTACCACGGACACCTCGTACCTTTCCGTACAAGTGCTGGTAACACCATGATGTACTTCCAAACATCATACACCTTACCAATGCACTCTGTACCACAACCGTACAAGTGTTGGTAGTGTATGAATCACAACAAATAAGCATGTATATATATTAACACATACATACATTCGAATATTCATATCACACATTATACACAGTTCTTACCTGTTTTCCGAATTCAAGTGTCTTTGGCCAGGCACGAACGGAATTCACGTGCTAGATGGATGCCCTAATCACAATAATAGTAATACAGATGAGTGACTCGCTAAATCACTTTCCGGGACTTAAAACTTGAAACTAAAAGTTTCCCTATGACTAAACCTCATGGCAATACCCTAAATATCTCAAAATTGGCCAAAACTAGGGTTCTGGAAAATCCCCCAACAGGCAGACCGGTTCCCAACCGGCATCCCGGTTCTGGGTCACCAACCGGTCGACCGGGTGGTACAGACCACCCAGAACCGGAATTTCGGTTCTACTGCTGGGAACCAAAAATCATCCCCCTTGATTCAATTCAATCCCAAACTTTACCAAACTCTCCAGAATACCTATGCAATGTATAAACATCCATTTCCAATCAACAAATCACAGAACAAACCAATAATTCAAATTATGCCATTAAAGCTCAAAGCTTGAGTTTCAAAACTCAAGCTTGCTTAAAACCAACCTCAAGCAATAAAATCAGCTACAAGGGACTTCAATCAACTTAAACCAACCCTAGAATTCGAACCCTAGGTACTTCAAACCTTAACAGCCCTTAATTCACAAAATCACACACCCAAACCAATAAAACTTAAAGAAAATAAGGAAGAAAACTACAAGGGCTTACCTTAGTCCTAAGAACCTTGAATCTCTAGTTGATATCCAGCAAAAATAATGGAGCTGAACCTGGTTCCTTCTGGTCTAGGTTGGCCGAGCAAAGAGAGAGGGGAAAAAGATTGAATTTCCTCAATTTGACTTTTCTTTCTTTTTTTTTTTAATTTCCCTCAAATGAATTCAAGTAAATCCTTTGCTGAGATTTAATTGCTAGGTGTCACCCTACAAGGCAGCCACCAACTCCTTTTTTGGTAATTACTAAAATGCCCTCAAAATTATAACTTGGGTATTTCTAAAGCTAGGGGTAAAATGGTCAAACTCCATAACCCCGCTCAATCCCGATAATTTATTTTCTCTAAAATATTCCCCACTATGAAATAGGGTTCTAAACTTACTCATGTGATTATCTAGCCATCCATCGCATTTCCCGTTGTCGCCGAGCAAAAATTACAAAATTAACATATTTCACATATAAGCTAAATAATACCCCTAGAGTTTAATAAAATCTCCGAAATTGAGAAATTACAACTCTAATATTTATTTCTAAATATTGGGGTCTAAAATAATTAAATTCATAAATAATAATATAATAATAAAAAATTAGTGCTAATTGCCTTTTCTAATCCCATTTATTAAGGCGGTCGTTACAATTATCCCCCCGTTAAAAGGATTTCGTCCTCGAAATCTAACTTGAGTAGCTTTGGACATGCTGAGTCCTCATATCAGACTTCAATTCCCAGGTGACTTCCTCCACCTTACTGTTCCTCCAGAGCACTTAATCAGAACAATAGTCTTGTTCCGAATCTAAATAGGTTGTTCTTCATAGGATAAGTTTGATTGCAGTTCAAGGGCTTCATAACTCAAGACATGAGTCGGGTCCGACACGTATTTCCTTAACATGGAAATGTGAAATACGTCATGAACAGCTGATAATGCTGGTGGTAAGGCTAGCCGATACGCTACCTGCCCGACCTTCTCGAGTATCTGAAATGGCCCAATGAACCTAGGGCTTAACTTACCCTTCTTCCCGAAGCGCCTAATACCCTTCATTGGTGAAACCCGCAGGAAAACATGTTCCCCTGCCTGAAATGTAACAACTCTGCGCTTCGGATCAGCGTAACTTTTCTGCCTGCTTTGAGAAGCAAGTATCCGAGCCTTGATCTTATCAATAACTTCATTGGTCCTCTGCACTAATTCTGGACCAGGTACTTCCTTTCTCCCGTCTCGTCCCAATGAATAGGAGAAAGACATTTTCTACCATATAACATCTCATAGGGAGCCATCCCTATTGTACTTTGGTAGCTGTTGTTGTAGGAGAATTCAATTAAAGGCAAGTACTTACTCCATGAACCCTCAAAGTCCATGACACAGGCTTGCAGTAAATCTTCTAAAATCTAGATAGTTCTTTCTGACTGATCATCAGTCTGAGGGTGAAAGGCTGTACTAAACTTTAACTTGGTACCCATAGCCTTCTGAAGACTCACCCAAAACTTCGATGTGACCTTTGGATCCCTATCTGACACAATAGGTTTAGGGGTTCTATGGAGACGAACGATCCCCTTTACATACAACTCAGCATACTGATCCACTGAATATGTAGCTTTCACTAGTAGAAAGTGAGCTGATTTTTGTGAATCCGCCCACTATGTTCCTTACTGAATCATACATTCTCATAGTTCTAAATATTCCAATTACAAAATCCATTGCAATGTCCTCCCACTTCCATTCAAGAAGGACTAAAATTTATAGTAACCACTTAGGCCTCTGGTATTCACCTTAACTTACTTGGCAAGTCAAACACTTGGACACATAATCCACCTCCTTTCTTTTCATCTCATACCTCCAAGAATAGGGTTTTAAATCCTGATACATTTTGGGGGTTCCTAGATGCAATGAATAAGATATGGTATGAGCTTCATTAAGTATCTCTTTCTTAAGCTCATCAACATTAGGAACACAAACTCGAGCTTTAAATAACAACATTCCACTATTCGAGACTAAAAATTCTTTAGGCCGACCAGCCATTACATCGTCTCGAACCTTAACTGGCTCGGGATCTTCCAATTGTGCCTTTCTGATTCTCTCCAACAGATCAAATAGGAGTGCTAGATTATGTAACTTCCCGACCACGAACTCAATTCCTGCACTAACCATTTCCGAGGCTAGGTGAGGGGCTATCATAACCGTAGTACACACTTGACCGGGACCTTTTCTGCTTAGAGCATCGGCCACAACATTGGCTTTCCCGGGGTGATACAGTATTTCACAATCGTAGTCTTTAACCAAAACCAGCCATCTTCTCCACCTCATGTTTAAATTCTTCTGGATGACAAAGTATTTGAAACCCTTATGATCAATATAAATCTCACACTTTTACCATAAAGATGATGTCATCATATCTCAAAAACAAAACCACCGCAGCATGACCTAACTCATGAGTTGAATAGCGCTGCCCATAATCTTTCAGTTGACGAACAGCTTAAGCTATAACTCTGTTGACTTGCATCAAAACACATCCCAGACCCTGTCTGGATGCATCACAATAAACAACGAGTTTCTCTTGATCTGATGGCAAAGCTGACACCGGAGCTGTTATCAAACGTTGCTTCAACTACTGAAAACTTGACTCACACTTATTTGACCACACAAATCTCTGATTTTTTTTTTTGGTCAATTCGGTTAGGGGCATAGAAAATTTAGAAAATCCTTCGACGAAACGTCGATAATACCCTGCTAACCCGAAAAAACTTCGAACTTCTGTCACAGACTTGGACCTCGGCCAATTCTTCACTGATTCTATCTTATTTGGATCGACCATAATTCCATTCTTCCCAACAATATGACCCAGAAAGGACACCTCGGACAACCAGAATTCACACTTTTGAACTTGGCATACAGCTTGTGATCCCTAAGTCGCTGTAACACCATTCGAAGATGATGCTCGTGCTCCTCTTCTGACTGAGAGTATACAAGAATGTCATCGATAAATACTATAACGCAGTTATCAAGGAAATCCTTGAATACCCTATTCATGAGATCCATAAAGGCCGCAGGAGCATTAGTCAATCCGAATGACATTACCAGAAACTCATAGAGCCCATATCTGGTTCTAAAAGCAGTCTTTGGTATGTCCTTCTCCCGAATTCTAAGTTGATAATAACCAGACCGTAAATCAATCTTCGAAAACACTGCCTTTCCCTGAAGCTGATCGAACAAATCATCGATCCTGGGCAACGGGTACTTGTTCTTAATCGTCAGCTTATTTAGCTCCCGATAATCAATACACATTCTGAGGGAACCATCTTTCTTTTTCACAAAAAGAACCGGAGCTCCCCAGGGCGATACACTGGGTCGAATAAACCCAATGTCAAGCATCCCCTGAAGTTGTAACTTAAGCTCCTTGAGTTCTGCCGGAGCCATTCTATATGGAGCTTTAGAAACAGGTTCGACTCCAGGTACCAAATCAATTACAAAGTCAATCTCTTGCTGTGGCGGCAATCCCGGCAACTCCTCGGGAAACACATCAAGAAAATTTTTCACCACCCGGACTACCTCAGGCCCAAATGTTTCAGGTCTGCTGGAGTCAAATACCACCGCTAGAAATCCTACACAACCATTGCATAGTAAATCCCTAGCCCTCAACACAGAAATAACCGGGATTCGAGACCCTGAACTGATCCAACATAAACAAATGGATCTTCACCTTCCGGCTGAAAAGTCACCATTTTACGCCTACAATCTATACTGGCCGAATACTTGGATAAGAAATCCATTCCCAGTATAATATCAAACTCCGTTAATTTCAATTCTATAAGGTCAATACTCAATTCCCTATCTTCGATCCCAATCGACGTAGACCTAAAGCGCCTATTAGAGATAACCAATTTCCCGCTAGGCATTAGGGTTCCAAACCCTCTTACAAGAAAATCATAAAGTCTATCCAAAAGATGAAATACTCTCGATACTACATACGAGTATATAGTCCCAAAGTCAAATAATACATTAAAATGGGAGTTGCTGATAAGAAGCTAACCTTTCACCATAGAAGGACTGGATGCAACATCAGCCTCAGTGATAACAAATGTCTGAACAAGTACAGGATTTACTTCCAGCTCCTGCTTATCTTTCTTTGCCTGAGGGCAATTTCTCTTAAAGTGCCCAACCATGCCACACAGGAAGCATGCTTTTCGGTTGCACTTTCCGGGATGATGTTTCTTGCATCGCGGGCACTCAGGGTAAGAATAATCCTTGCGTACACCCTTGCCTTGATTTCCTCGGAACCACTTGTTCCGTTTTAAACCCACCACTGATGATGTAGGTTTACTCTTCTGCTCAACCATGGAGCCCCTACCACCTCTGCCATAACTAGAAATATGGCAAGCGGTATCCCAATTTCGTGGCATAATCTCTTGAGGTCCTAAAATACATTCTCTAGGGCTCCCAGTCCAGAGAGCACTCTTCATATTTGAATCTCCCTGAAGGACTGTAGGTTTATTTATCCAAATTTTCTCATGCAATGATCCCACTTGGTTATCAGCCATACTATGCTCTGCTGGTAATACCGAATTGAGAATGCCTGGCATATGAGGTAAAGATAGTACAGGAAAGCTTTGTTGTTTCAACCTCTGAATCTCCTCATCGTGTCGTTGAATCATAGCTTCCATTTTCGCGAATCTTTGCTCCAATTCCCACGGAGCCTGTGACGAACGACCATCACTCCCATCAGAAGCCATCCAAAGGCTTTCACCTTGGTTGCGGGAAGAACTCAAACTCCATTCTCTCCAACCGTTACTAGCCTTGACCACTCTATCCTGACTCCCCATATTGCACCAGGTGTCCATACTATAGGACAAACCTGACAATTAGTAAGTCAGTCTGGTCAGGCAACGATCCCATTACAACCTTTCTACCGCACTTATGGATTCCAAGGCAACGCACTTTAAAATAATTAATTAAAATCTAATATGCTTCCTAACATGCTATCACATTCACAATTATTTAAAATACTAAACAAGTACGAGCTTACTGAACCGTGAACCGAGCTTTCTCTGATGAAGATTGTACATGTCATACCAAGCTTCGGTAGACAAACCTGGCGGCTCTGATACCAAAATTGTAATGCCCTAATGCTAAGGCACGCTACAGTGCTTTTTCAATTACTGTGCAATCTTTGCTAATCAAAGATATTTCTCGAAAAACGTGTTAAATTAAAACTTTTGCTTTAATTATTAAACTTTGTAATATAATATAATATTTACCAATCCCGGGATCCCGATTTCAAACTTTTAAAAAATTACTGTTTAAACTTTACATTTTAAAATACATAACTTCCAGGTCACACATCGACTTTCAAAATATAAATCCCAGATGTCCCGAGACCGAACACTCCAGGTCGCGCCGCTTGACATGTACAATCCCATCTGAGCTCGGGTTCACTCCTGTTCAGTCATAGCCTTTCCTTTACCTACACATGAAAGTAGAAACTGTGAGTCAACAGACTCAGTAAGAAATGCATATAACACATCATATAATTTTCGACCTGTAAATAGGCGCCCATACACCTATTTACAGAGCTTAACAGATGAGTATGAACGTTCTAACTAGGATACGACCATGTACCATGTACCTCATGCACTCAGTATACCATCGTACTAGTGTAGGTAGGGTATGGACCGCACCTTGAGTACCGTTAAGTGTTGTACCACGGACACCTCGTACCTTTCCGTACAAGTGCTGGTAACACCATGATGTACTTCCAAACATCATACACCTTACCAATGCACTCTGTACCACAACCGTACAAGTGTTGGTAGTGTATGAATCACAACAAATAAGCATGTATATATATTAACACATACATACATTCGAATATTCATATCACACATTATACACAGTTCTTACCTGTTTTCCGAATTCAAGTGTGCTGGCCGACCTGAACGGAATTCACGTGCTAGATGGATGCCCTAATCACAATAATAGTAATACAGATGAGTGACTCGCTAAATCACTTTCCGGGACTTAAAACTTGAAACTAAAAGTTTCCCTATCACTAAACCTCATGGCAATACCCTAAATATCTCAAAATTGGCCAAAACTAGGGTTCTGGAAAATCCCCCAACAGGCAGACCGGTTCCCAACCGGCATCCCGGTTCTGGGTCACCAACCGGTCGACCGGTTGGTACAGACCACCCAGAACCGGAATTCCGGTTCTACTGCTGGGAACCAAAAATCATCCCCCTTGATTCAATTCAATCCCAAACTTTACCAAACTCTCCAGAATACCTATGCAATGTATAAACATCCATTTCCAATCAACAAATCACAGAACAAACCAATAATTCAAATTATGCCATTAAAGCTCAAAGCTTGAGTTTCAAAACTCAAGCTTGCTTAAAACCAACCTCAAGCAATAAAATCAGCTACAAGGGACTTCAATCAACTTAAACCAACCCTAGAATTCGAACCCTAGGTACTTCAAACCTTAACAGCCCTTAATTCACAAAATCACACACCCAAACCAATAAAACTTAAAGAAAATAAGGAAGAAAACTACAAGGGCTTACCTTAGTCCTAAGAACCTTGAATCTCTAGTTGATATCCAGCAAAAATAATGGAGCTGAACCTGGTTCCTTCTGGTCTAGGTTGGCCGAGCAAAGAGAGAGGGGAAAAAGATTGAATTTCCTCAATTTGACTTTTCTTTCTTTTTTTTTTTAATTTCCCTCAAATGAATTCAAGTAAATCCTTTGCTGAGATTTAATTGCTAGGTGTCA
This sequence comes from Cannabis sativa, assembly GCF_029168945.1. NCBI lineage: Eukaryota > Viridiplantae > Streptophyta > Magnoliopsida > Rosales > Cannabaceae > Cannabis > Cannabis sativa. The sequence goes on from NC_083602.1 coordinate 74,761,664, forward strand.
CCCTACAAGGCAGCCACCAACTCCTTTTTTGGTAATTACTAAAATGCCCTCAAAATTATAACTTGGGTATTTCTAAAGCTAGGGGTAAAATGGTCAAACTCCATAACCCCGCTCAATCCCGATAATTTATTTTCTCTAAAATATTCCCCACTATGAAATAGGGTTCTAAACTTACTCATGTGATTATCTAGCCATCCATCGCATTTCCCGTTGTCGCCGAGCAAAAATTACAAAATTAACATATTTCACATATAAGCTAAATAATACCCCTAGAGTTTAATAAAATCTCCGAAATTGAGAAATTACAACTCTAATATTTATTTCTAAATATTGGGGTCTAAAATAATTAAATTCATAAATAATAATATAATAATAAAAAATTAGTGCTAATTGCCTTTTCTAATCCCATTTATTAAGGCGGTCGTTACAATTATCCCCCCGTTAAAAGGATTTCGTCCTCGAAATCTAACTTGAGTAGCTTTGGACATGCTGAGTCCTCATATCAGACTTCAATTCCCAGGTGACTTCCTCCACCTTACTGTTCCTCCAGAGCACTTAATCAGAACAATAGTCTTGTTCCGAATCTAAATAGGTTGTTCTTCATAGGATAAGTTTGATTGCAGTTCAAGGGCTTCATAACTCAAGACATGAGTCGGGTCCGACACGTATTTCCTTAACATGGAAATGTGAAATACGTCATGAACAGCTGATAATGCTGGTGGTAAGGCTAGCCGATACGCTACCTGCCCGACCTTCTCGAGTATCTGAAATGGCCCAATGAACCTAGGGCTTAACTTACCCTTCTTCCCGAAGCGCCTAATACCCTTCATTGGTGAAACCCGCAGGAAAACATGTTCCCCTGCCTGAAATGTAACAACTCTGCGCTTCGGATCAGCGTAACTTTTCTGCCTGCTTTGAGAAGCAAGTATCCGAGCCTTGATCTTATCAATAACTTCATTGGTCCTCTGCACTAATTCTGGACCAGGTACTTCCTTTCTCCCGTCTCGTCCCAATGAATAGGAGAAAGACATTTTCTGCCATATAACATCTCATAGGGAGCCATCCCTATTGTACTTTGGTAGCTGTTGTTGTAGGAGAATTCAATTAAAGGCAAGTACTTACTCCATGAACCCTCAAAGTCCATGACACAGGCTTGCAGTAAATCTTCTAAAATCTAGATAGTTCTTTCTGACTGATCATCAGTCTGAGGTTGAAAGGCTGTACTAAACTTTAACTTAATACCCATAGCCTTCTGAAGACTCACCCAAAACTTCGATGTGACCTTTGGATCCCTATCTGACACAATAGGTTTAGGGGTTCTATGGAGACGAACGATCCCCTTTACATACAACTCAGCATACTGATCCACTGAATATGTAGCTTTCACTAGTAGAAAGTGAGCTGATTTTTGTGAATCCGCCCACTATGTTCCTTACTGAATCATACATTCTCATAGTTCTAAATATTCCAATTACAAAATCCATTGCAATGTCCTCCCACTTCCATTCAAGAAGGACTAAAATTTATAGTAACCCTGCCAGCCTCTGGTATTCACCTTAACTTACTTGGCAAGTCAAACACTTGGACACATAATCCACCTCCTTTCTTTTCATCTCATACCTCCAAGAATAGGGTTTTAAATCCTGATACATTTTGGGGGTTCCTAGATGCAATGAATAAGATATGGTATGAGCTTCATTAAGTATCTCTTTCTTAAGCTCATCAACATTAGGAACACAAACTCGAGCTTTAAATAACAACATTCCACTATTCGAGACTAAAAAGTCTTTAGGCCGACCAGCCATTACATCGTCTCGAACCTTAACTGGCTCGGGATCTTCCAATTGTGCCTTTCTGATTCTCTCCAACAGATCAAATAGGAGTGCTAGATTATGTAACTTCCCGACCACGAACTCAATTCCTGCACTAACCATTTCCGAGGCTAGGTGAGGGGCTATCATAACCGTAGTACACACTTGACCGGGACCTTTTCTGCTTAGAGCATCGGCCACAACATTGGCTTTCCCGGGGTGATACAGTATTTCACAATCGTAGTCTTTCACATATAAGCTAAATAATACCCCTAGAGTTTAATAAAATCTCCGAAATTGAGAAATTACAACTCTAATATTTATTTCTAAATATTGGGGTCTAAAATAATTAAATTCATAAATAATAATATAATAATAAAAAATTAGTGCTAATTGCCTTTTCTAATCCCATTTATTAAGGCGGTCGTTACAATTTATTTCATGATTATAGGTATATAATGTATGAATTCTTTTTAAGTCCAGAACATATGAGTTGGTTAAAGATAATAGTGTTGTCAGCACAGTGGAGTATAATCTTTATTATATGTTCAAAAGTTTATTCCCTGATTTGTCAGAACACTGGATTTAGACTGACATGGTATAATCAGCGATAGGTATTCTTACACCTTAGAAAAGTGTTATGTCCTTTCCAGGACATTGGCAAAGTTTACCAGTATCGGATGTATGGAGTATACATCGCAAGGGACCGATATTGAACTTTGATTAGATATGTTGAAATTTACCGTAATATCTCTTCAATTCAATATCACCTGTTGATCCTAGATCACATGATCGAAATCCTGATATGGTTAGGCTCAATTTCAAGAGTGTTACTCGTGTTCTTTGATTTTTTAGTTAAGCCTACTTTTGGGTCAGGGTGATACGTACATTTTGGGAACACGGTAATGCAATTGAGTGGGAGCGCTAACATAAATATGGAATCTATAGCTTCTATTTTGCAAATAGAAGTAAAGGATGATTTCCTTCGAGCTTAACCAAACGAAGATAAATGGTGGAGATCTCATTTCACTTAGGTGAAATATCATTTATACAGGGTTAAGTGTTTTAAGGATAAAATACATTGTATGGTGTTACGGTAATTTAATCCTGTACAGTGTAAATCATCTATATAGAGGATCATTGATCACATTAGGGTTATAACAATGGATAACTAATGACGTGTCTATATCGTGGAACATATAGAGCGTTTCGATATGACTGAGAGTGCAATTCCAAGTTCTAAGTGTGGATTCAATGAGGAATTAATAAGTTACGGAATTTACTTGGTAAATTCGGTTCGACTTATTGGAAGCTCGGTTATATAGACCCATGGTCCCCATACTAGTTGAGGCCATACTGCTTGTAAGACTCAGTTAATTGATTTTAATTAATCAATTAAAATTCTAAAAGTTAGACTATGTCTACTTTATGAATTTTCACTAAGCAAGGGCGAAATTGCAAAGAAAAGAGATTTTAGGTTTATTTATTGATTAAGAGACTTTATATGTCTAAATTAATAAATATATTAAATGGCAATATTATTTGATAATTATTTCCAAGTTATTAAATAATTAGAATTGGCATTTAAAAGGTTAAATTAGAAAATTGGCATTTTTGAGAAAATGGGAATGGAAAATAACAAAATGGGAAAGTTGCAAAGTGAGGCCCAATACCCTTTGTATGGCTGGCCCTTGCATAGGAAATTCCATTTGTAGTTTCCATTATTTTAATGCCATGCAATTCTAACCTAAACCTAGAGGGTTTTCTATAAATAGAAAGTGTTGGCTTGAGGAAACTATGACACACATCCTTGATCACTTTGTTTCTCTCAGAAAAAGCCTCACACGCCTCTCTCTCTCTCTTTTCTTCTCTCTAAATTTCGAAACTTCTTGTGAATGAGTAGTGCCCACACACATCAAGTGGTATCTCAATCATAGTATGGAAGACTATGGAATTTCTGGATCAAAGAAGGAGAAAAGAAGATCCAGGTTCAGATCTTGGTGATGCTCTGCTACAGAAAGGAATCAAGGGCTAGAGATCTGAACGGAAGGAGTCATATTATTCCGCTGCACCCACTGTAAGGTTTTCTAACTTTATATGTGTTTATTTTCATTGTTTTAGAATTCATATTAGGTTGTTAATCCAACATACTTGTTAGTAAATCTAGATCCTGGTAAAATAATTTCCAACAATTACTTACTCTAATGCAAGCAACTTACTTTAATAAGATGCTGAAGCATTTTCTTTCCAATGGCAATCTATAGAAGCTTCACAACTTCTAAGCATAGATTTTATTTATCTAAGGAAAAGTATATTCCAGAAAAGATAAAGCCATGAAAGAATTTCTTAAATCAACAGTGAGAGGTCTCAGATATGCTTTTGTATGCCTTAGACCAGACACCTGCTGTTGAGTGGGAGTAATGAGTAGGTATCAGATTAATCCTGGAGAGGAACATTGGAAGACAATCAAGTAAATCTTAAGATTAAGAAGAGGAACTATATGTTAGTCAATAAGGGTGTGTTTAAAACTCTTAGACTACACGACATCAGATTTCAAGACTTGCCTTTGTGCTAGAAAGTCTGCTGATAAAATGATGATTACTGTGGGGGTGGAGTAGGGATTTTGGAGAAGTGTAAAAACCTATCTGAAGTCTCTTAGTCTACCAGAAAGAGACTGAATGTTAAAGTTTCAAGAAAGGTACTTATTCAGTCTAAGGAAAGTTCTATACATTTGTGGCACTGTTCCAACTTGCCTTAACTACTAGTGTTACTTCCTGAATAACCAAGAAGTAGTTGCCAAAAGTATAGAATCCAGTATCCCAAGAGAGTAGACATATAGAGAGAAATTTCACAATATCAAGGATTTTGTGATTAAGGAAGAGTAATGGTGGAGAAGAGGTTGTGTTTAATTCAACCTGTCAGATCCTATTACAAGGAGTTTACTACTATTACACTTGATTTGTATATCAAGGTGTTGAGATTATTTGAAATGCACATTTTGTTTTATATTAGTGCAAGTGGGAGTTTGTTGGGTTTTGTGCCCTAAATAAAACTCATTCCAATATAATGAGATTTACTTATTAACAAAGATGAGATATAGCATTTTATGTTGCATGGTTCACATGATTTATTTCATGATTATATATATAATGTATGAATTCTATTTAAGTCCAAAACATATGAATTTGTTAATGATTATAGTGTTGTTAGCACAGTGGAATATAATCTTAATAATATGTTCGAAAGTTTATTCCCTGATTTGTCAGAACACTGGATTTAGACTGACATGGTATAATCAGCGATAGGTATTCTTACACCTTGGAAAAGTGTTATGTCCTTTCCGGGACATTGGCAAAGTTTACCAGTATCGGATGTATGGAGTATACATCGGAAGGGACCGATATTGAACTTTGATTAGATATATTAGAATTTACCGTAATATCTCTTCAATTCAATATCACCTGTTGATCCTAGATCAAATGATCTTAATCCTGATATGATTAGGTTCAATCTCAAGAGTGTTATTCGTGTTCTTTGATTTGTTAGTTAAGCCTACTTTTGGGTCAGGGTGATACGTACATTTTGGGAACACGGTAGTGCAATTGAGTGGGAGCGCTAACATAAATATGGAATCTATAGCTTCTATCTGGCGAATAGAAAGTAAAGGATGATTTTCTTCGAGCTTAACCAAACGAAAATAAATGGTGGAGTACTCATTTCACTTAGCTGAAATATCATTTATACAGGGTTAAGTGTTTTAAGGATAAAATACATTGTAGGGTGTTACGGTAATTTAATCCCTTTACTGTGTAAATCATCTATATAGAGGATCATTGATCAAATTAAAATTATAACAATGGATAACTAATGACGTGTCTATATCATGGAACATATAGAGCGTTCTATATGACTGAGAGTGCAATTCCAAGTTCTAAGAGTGGATTCAATAAGGAATTAATAAGTTAGGGAATTTACTTGGTAAATTCGGTTCGACTTATTGGAAGCTCGGTTATATAGACCCATAGTCCCCATACTGCTTGTAAGACTCAGTTAATTGATTTTAATTAATCAATTATAATTCTAAAAGTTAGACTATGTCTATTTTATGAATTTTCACTAAGGTAAAACAGTAAATAGAGAGTTTATAGGGTATATTTATTAATTGAGAAACTTTGATTAGTTTTTATTAATAAATAAAATAAATGACAATATATTATTTAATAATAAAATATAGTTATTAAATAATTAGATTTGATATTTATGTGGTTGAATGAGAAAATTGGCAATTTTGGAGAATGGGAAACTAGGAATGATAAAATAGGAAAGTTGCAAAAGTGAGAGGCTTGTTTCCATGGCCGGCCACTTTGCTTCCCTTTTCTCATTTTATTTTTCATTTTTAAATGCCAAGTAATTCAACCTTAACCCTATGTGGTATTCTATAAATAGAAGGTAAAGGCTTTAGGTTTCACACACATTACTACATTATTTTCTTTAACAAAAACACTCTGAAGCCGCCACACCCTCTCTCTCTTTCTTCTCTCTTTTCGAAATTCCCTTTAGTGATAGAGTAGTGCCCACACACATCAAGTGGTACCTCAATCATAGTATGTAAGACTATGGAAAATCAGCATCAAAGAAGGAGAGAAAGAGATCCAGATTCAGATCTTCATAATGCTCTGCTACAGAAAGGAATCAAGGGCTAGAGATCTGAATGGAAGGAGTCATTATATTCCGCTGCACCCAATGTAAGGTTTTCTTACACTCTTATGTGTTTATTTTCATTGTTTTAGAATTCATATTAGGATGTTAATAAAACATACTTGGTAGTAAATCTAGATCCTGGTAAAATATTTCCAACAATAACTCCAAAGGAAATTCCACCTATTCAGCAAGACATGGAAACCTAGAAGTTATACGTGGATGGTGCATCCAACGAACAGGGTTCGTGTGTAGGGGTAATATTAATATCGCCAGAAGGCTTCAAGTTTCACTATGCTCTGAGGTTCCAATTTGACGCATCAAATAACGAGACTGAGTATGAAGCCTTGATCGTCGGCTTAAAGAGAACTGAGGCATTGAAAGTCAAAAACCTCATCTGTCGTAGTGATTCCCAGTTGATTGTGAACCAGGTCCTCAGGGAATACCAGACTAAAGGCTTAAAAATAGCGAGGTATTTAGAGAAAGTTCGAAAGAACTTAGAAAGATTCAATTATTTTAAAATTGAACAAATTCCAAGAGAACAAAACTCCAACGCCGACGCCGACGCCTTAGCAAAACTGGCCTCCCAAAATGACTTGGATGAATTTAACTTAGTTTTGGTAGAGATGCTGAGCGAGCCAAGTGTATGTGTAACTGAAGACGTCGAGATGATAGACAGCTCTCCTACATGGATGACCCCTATTATCAATTATTTACTTGACGTACAACTTCCAAATGACAAAAATGAGGCGCAAAAACTATTGTATTCAGTGCCTCGCTACACAATGATTGAAGGCAAACTGTATAGAAGAGGGTACTCAATGCCCCTACTTCGGTGTGTTCTCCCTGCAGAAGCAAATGAAATCATTAGAGAGATTCATGAAGGTTTCTGTGGGGATCATGCGAGTTCGCAATGTCTGTCTAAAAAGATCATTAGACAAGGATATTATTGGCCAACGATCAATAAGGACACATACGAGTTTGTTAAGAAATGTGATAAGTGTCAAAGGTTTTCACATATACCTCGCGTACCACCAACAGAACTTAGAATGATGACCTCGCCCTACCCATTTGCTATATGGAGAATTGACCTAATTGGAGCATTACCCACTGGGCAAGGAGGAGCTAAGTATGCGGTAGTAGCGATCGACTTCTTCACTAAATGGACGGAGGTCGAGCCCCTCATTTCTATAACCTGCAAGATAGTTCTTAACTTTGTCGTCAGAAACATTATCTGTAGGTTTGGAATTCCCATGAAGATAGTATCCGATAATGGAACCCAATTTGATGGCGACTTGTTCACTAATTTCTGCGAGAGGAACAAAATTATCAAAAGCTTCCCGTCAGTATCTAGGCCTCAAGCAATTGGACAAGTAAAAGTTGTTAATAAAACCTTAAAGGATATTATCAGAAGTTAGACGCTGCCAAAGGCAAATGGGTTGACAAGCTACCTCAGGTACTCTAGGCCCACAGAACTACTGAGAAGACAGCGACGGGACACACTCCTTTCTCGTTAGCATTTGGCTCGGAAGTAATGCTGCCTGTTGAAGTGAACATATCGACTCACAAAAGAGAGTTTTATAATCAAGAAGAAAACCAAGAACTTTCGAAATTATCCTAGGATCTACTTGAGGAAAAACAAACTGAGTCGCGAATCACCAACGCAGCATACCAACACCGAGTTACAAGATACTTCAAAAAAAAAAAGTCAAGAAAAGACTATTCAATGTTGGAGACTTGGTGTTAAGATGAGTATTTGCAAATGCGAGAGATGCATCTGCAGGAGTGATCAACATGAATTGGGAGGGTCCATATGTCATTGAAGTAGTAGTTGGAGTTGGAGTTTATAAATTGGCTCGACTCAACGACTCGCTAATAAAGAACTACTGGAACGTGGAACATTTGCGACCCTACTACCAATAAATAAATAATGTAACTCGCATTACTGATGTAAAATTCAACTTCAGTTATGAATTAAGAGAATCATTTATATTAAGTAATTACAAAGTGTTATTCTTTAAAAATTACTTAAGGGGCATTTATGTATGATTAACCGAAATTCATCTGGAAATACATTGTATAATGCAAACCTGCCATTTATTTTTTTTTAAAAAAAAATTCAAAGGTTTCGACTAAACCTCTTTGACGAAAGTGGAGTCGAACTGTTAAAACTCCATGACCAAACCTTTTTGACGAGAGAGGGGTCGAATCGTTATAACATCTTGGTCAAACCTTTTTGACGAAGAAGGGATCAAACAACTATAACTTTTTATTTAAAATCTATCTGACGGGATCAAAAGTTATAACTCGCGTATAAAACTAAATAATAACGGTTCTCATGAGCTAGGAAAGTACTAAACGAGGCATCACTACGCCTTGATAAAAGTACTTAAACCTAAAAGATGGATAGATAATATAACTATTCAAACGAGCAAATTAAAAATACAAAGTGATAGAATCATTAAAGTATATTTATGCTTGCTTAAGGCAGATTATAACTGCTATAGCGAGGCAGAATTGACAACTACTCAAAAATCAAAAAGTTTGGTAGATTACTAACTACTTAAACAGGAAGATTACGAGCAATGGAAAAACCCAAAAGTACTGTACATTTGATCAAAATATAGTTATTTACATCGTGAATAAAAATGCAAGCAAACACAATTGTATTAAGCTCGAATGAAAATAGTACAAAGCATTTAAGATAAGGAAAAAACCCAAGTTGGGTTACAAACTTGTCTTTACAAAAATGCCACTAGGGGTAAAGTATTAAGTCATATTCCTAAACAAAGGATGAGAGGAGAAGTCGATAAACTCGAGAAAGACCGTCTTCATATAGCTCGAGAAAGACCAACTACACATAGCTTGGAGAAAAACTGGCTACATGTAGCTCGAGAAAGACCTAGGGTTTAAGGCTTCCTATATAAAGGCTTTAACCTCTGACTGAAAGCCTAAGTTGCCTCTAAACTAGAAACCTGATCTCAAGTGTCAGATAAACTCTCTCTCTCTCTCTCTCTCTCTCTCTCTCTCTCTCTCTCTCTCTCTCTCTCTCTCTCTCTCTCTCTCTCTCTCTCTCTCTCTTCCTTCATTCTCTCCCACACATCACCTTAAGGCTGTCAAACACCCTAGGCCGTCTAATACCCTAATCTATCCACACTTGTGATTTGCCAGGCTTTGATAGTAATCCTAAGGGTACTATAGTAGATCCCACCTATAGAAATCTGGATAGTAATTCCCTTGGTATAATACAACTAAAAGGGGAGTAGGTTGATTATGGCTCAAATTTGTACATTTTAAGCCCTTAACTATGCATATAAAATTAATATAAATTAAATATTCCGTAATTTTAATGGTAAATTTATTTTTATTTGAAATATTTAATTTTCTTTAATTTTATGTTATTTTTCAAAAAAAAAATAGTAAAAGGAAAATACAAAAATCCAATTTCAAAAGGCCCATAAAGACAATACAAATTCATCTTTTAATCATCAACATCACCAACATGGCCTAAGGCCCATAATTTGCTTCACGTGGCCCAAGTCTCCAAAGTCCAAACCAGAATGGACCATATATCTATACATTTTACTAAGAGCGGATATGCCCTTCTAAGAAAATCGTATAACCTTTTATTAAAATTCCAATTATATCCTGTTGCCCTTGATTTTGTCCAAAATACGTGGACCAATGCGACTTCGACACGTGGATTTGAGGAGTAAGGTTTCGAGATAATTCGACTAAGTCTTTTAAATCAAGAGGATCAGCAAGAAACATACCTCCCGCAGAAGGTATGAGGGATCCACGTACTCCCGGAGGGCAAGGCTATAGCAAAGCACCTCTAGGAGGTATCAAACCCCATCTGAACAGTCACCTCGCATTTAATGCCGCATGGGAGAAGGCGTATTGGAACTGCCATAAATATTAAGTCTGACGGCGTAACCCCCCTTCTGCAGCTATTACGCTACGATTAATAAGCATATTGACGACTACTTTATGAGGAATCACATCAGTCAAGAGGGGATAATGGATTACATCCACCTAACGCCTAAAACACCTAGAGTATAGACCATGCATTTCCTATGTTACATTTGTTGGGAATGTGTGCCCCTATTGAAAATACAGAAAGACATGTAGCTCAGTTCTAGGGATCACCCCACAAAAAAACATTATAAATACCCCCCAAACACATTAAGGCAGGGGTCGAGAATTATGGGTTTTATAAGAACCAAAGAGAGAAAAGCTACCAAGAACATTCTCTGTAATAAATACTCTCATAAATACTAAAGACTCGTGGACTAAGGCTCATTAATGCCCCAACCACGTAAAAATCTCGTGCATTAATCTTCCTACAGCTTTCTTACATATTATTAAATTAGTTGCCGAAAACCTCGGTCAACATTTTGGTACTTTCATTGAGAGCTGAAGGAAGTGTCTGCAAATAGACAACAACCTTATAAACTAAAACAACAATGGTGGAAACTCGTAACACGCATCAACCTCGTCCTATTCAAGACGCCCAAGATCCCGAAGATGAGGAGGTAGCCTCAAGGGTTAACATTGGCTCTGAGGTAGGAGAAGAAACCCACAATGACGAATACGAAGGAAACTTCGACGAGTACAACGCCTATGACGAAGGTAGTTACACAGAACTAGTGCTCTTAAGGCAAAAGGCTGCTGATCATGAGGCTGAAATCACAGCCCAAAAAGAGCAAAACAAAAAGATGCAAGAGGTAATGCTCTCCATGCAGAAAGCCATGGAGGCAGCAGGGATCCATGTGCATCCCAAAGCCATCCCTTCAGGACCTGGAGAAACACCAGAAGAGTCCTCACCAAGCACCCAAAAGCCTAAGTCTAGGGAGCCTAGCCCTATAAGGTATCCCTCCGAAGGGAACCAGCAGAAAAATCCTACTTCTAATCCCGGGAAAAAGAAAAAGGTGCAGGATCCACGAAAGGTCTGCTCAGATTTCTCGAAAGGGAAAGGTCCGCACAGGGGCAAACTCCAAAAAGGGAGTCTTGGCCCTCAGGATCAAGAGGACCGAAAAAGTGTTTCTGTGCACCAGGAACCCGGAGGAAGAGGAAGAAGGAGTCAAATATACCCTCCCGTCGATCTGAGACATCAGATTAATGGAAAACACGGTGACCTTCGGGATCACCAAGACCAAAAGAAACATGCGCCAACAGTCTCTACGAGAACGCTAAATGAAGGAATCATGGCTAAGCTTGCCATACTTCGTAAAGATATTGCTCGGGTCTCCCGAAGAAAAAAAGGTGATGACTCCGACTCTGACTATGAAGACCATGAGCCATGTGCCAGGCACATCCTGGAGGCAGAGCTCCCCAAAAATTTTAAGATGCCCGCAATGACAGCTTATACCGGGAACTCGGACCCTAGCGATCACCTGTCACGGTTCAATTGAGTAATGATGGTCATGAGAGTTAGCAATGACGCCAAATGTTTATGCTTCCCACTAACATTGAGCGGGTTCATGGAGGAATGGTTCAAGAAACTGGAGCCAGGATCCGTGGACTGCTGGAACAAGCTATAAGTCAGCTTTTGAAGACAGTTTGTCGCCGCAAGAAAGGTTAATCTGGAGGTAAGCGCCTTGACTAACATCAAGCAGTTGCCCACGGAGACACTGAAAAATTTCATAAAGAGGTTTAAAGAAGAAGCCTCGAAGACTGAGAAAGCTGATGACGGACAACAGCTTGCACTTCTTCAAGCAGGGATCCGTACAGGGACTCCGTTCTGGAACGAGTTACAGCAAGAAGGAGCCTCCACCCTTCAAGACTTCCAGAAAAGAGTCCAAAAATATATCAACTTAGAAGAGGCCCAAATAGTGGCTTACGAGGGATACTATCCGACTGGAATAGCAGGGTATGTACCTAGAGCTCAGCTCCCAGGAACCCTATCAGCAGCTACTCCGCCAATGAGCGGTATAGAATTTTTTGCTACCCCAGGATATAATCAGAATCAGGCATTGGCCCCTGCATCTTCTCATGACGGGAATCCTGCTGGGATCAGTGGACAAGTCCCGTCTCACTCCGCTCCTACTGCAAGCCTAGCAGGTCCCTCTCAAGGCTCTCGAAGTAAGAGGTCCTCAAAAGGTAGCAACCGGACAAAGGACAAGCGGCAGAAAAGGGTGTACAGTCCTCAATACACCCAGTATACGGAACTGAAGGACTCCCAGGAGCGTGTGTATTTCGCTACCAGGCAAAATACGCACTACCGAAGACCGCCTCCTCTGTACAGAGATAGCTCCCAAAGGGATCCCAACAAAAGGTGCGAGTATCATAATGACATTGGACACAACACCAACGAATGCAAAAACCTTAAAGATGAGATCGAAAACTTGATTCGATTGGGCCATCTTTATGAGTGGATAAAGAACCGGTTACCTCATCTCAACCCGGTCCAAACACCAGGATCGTTGCCCCAAGGAGCACCAGGGGGTGCGCCCAGAGCATTGGCACCAGTCGCTCACCCCAGGGAACCTCAACAAGTTCCTGGTCTGCCACCAAGACCCAATGGAAGAGTAGCTATGATCTCCGGAGGACTCCATATCAGAGGAACTACTCGAAAGGAATTGAAACGATACGCGGGGGCTGTAAAACACAATGAGGTTTGGGAAGTTACTCAGCTCCCAGCTCAAAGGCCTCGACTCATGGATCAACCTATTACGTTCACAGAAGAAGACGCTAAGACAATGTGTTTCCCTCATCATGACCCTCTTGTCATAGAGACTCCTATCGCCAACACGATTGTGGCTAGAGTCCTTATCGACAATGGGAGTTCTGTGAATTTTCTATTCAAGGAAGCCTTCACGGCCATAGGCCTCACGGACCGAGATCTCTCGCCGAGTGGTTCCCAGCTCACGGGGTTCAATGGGACAACTCTTATCCCTATGGGAAAAGTGAGGCTCCCAGTCACCTTGTGCCCAGACACACCCCAAAGCACTTTCAAATACTGCACATTTGTGGTGGTGGACTGCCCAACAACTTACAATGTAATCCTCGGCCGACCGGCCCTGGTAGATTTTGGCGCGGTCACGTCAATCAGGCCCTTGTGTATAAAGTTCCCTACTCAGGAGGCTGGGATAGGAACCGTGAGGGGAAACCAGGGAGAGGCCAGGCAGTGTTACAATGTTGCTGCCCACCTACCCATACTGATGGTCCGTGAAATTATTGAGCCAGGAATGGCGGAAGAAGAAGATTTGGATCCTCGTGTGGGATCCGAAAAAGTTGTAGAACCTATGGAGGATGTCGGGGAAGTATTGGTGTGCGACCTCGATCCCACCAAGGTCCTCCGGCTAAGAAAAAGTCTAGAGCCGGAGGAAAAAGAAAAAATACTTAAAATGCTCAAGGCAGCCACAGATGTTTTCGCGTGGTGCCAAGGGGACATGACCGTCATAAGTCCCCATGTCATAACCTATGTCCTTAATGTTAACCCAGACATGCCACCAGTCCAGCAGAAGCGACGCCCCCTCGACTCAGTAAAGGCAGAAGCCTTGGAAAGAGAGGTGGACAAATTACTGACCAGTGGCATGATCAGAGATGTGTATTATCCAGAGTGGCTAGCCAATCTGGTACTGGTGCCGAAACCGAACGGGACATGGCGGGTATGTATAGATTTTACCATTCTAAACAAAGCCTGCCCAAAAGACTGTTTCCCTCTACCACGAATAGACCAAATGGTGGACGCCACCTCCGGGTTCAAGCTATTATCCTTCATGGATGCATACGTCGCCTATAACCAGATCAAGATGCACATCCTAGATCAAGAGTGTACTAGCTTCAGGACCGATAAGGGGGTATACTGCTACCTGGTCATGCCTTTCGGGTTAAAGAACACTGGGGCAACTTATCAAGGAATAGTGAACCGGATGTTTAAAGGCCTTCTAGGACGGAACATGGAAGTATACGCGGATGACATGTTGGTCAAATCAAAGGCATACGCAAGCCATGCGGATGACCTTGAAGAATGCTTTGAAGTGGTTCGGAGATACGGAATGAAACTTAACCCAAAGAAGTGCACTTTTGGGGTCAAATTAGAAAAGTTTTTGGGCTTCATTGTCAGCCAACGAGGGATAGAGGCAAACTTGGAGAAAATTCAAGCTCTCCTAAACATGCCTTCCCCCAAAAAGCACAAAAATGTATAGAGCTTAACCGGAAAGGTTGCTGCCTTGAGCCAGTTTATCTCTCGATCCACAGACAAGTGCATTCCCTTCTTCAACATTTTGAAGAAATGCCAAAAATTTGAATGGTCTGACGAGTGCAAGGAGGCATTCAAAAAACTAAAAGAACACATGGCTAAACCCCCGATCCTATCAAAACCTGTTCTAGGAGAAGACTTGTTTCTATACTTGGCCGTCTCCGAGAACGCGGTTAGCGCAACCTTAGTACGGGAGGAGGAAAAAACTCAACATCCCGTGTACTATGTTAGCAAGCGCATGATAGGGGCGGAGATACGATACCCGGTTATCGAGAAACTAGTTTTTTGCCTCCTAATGGCCTCGAGAAAGCTAAGACCCTATTTCCAGGCTCACCCAATTAAAGTATTAACCAACCACTCGCTCCGACAAGTCTTGCAAAAACCAGAGGCGTCTGGGAGACTTTTCAAATGGGCTATGGAGTTAAGCCAATTTGATCTACATTACATACCACGCACCTCCATAAAAGGATAAGCGCTAGCGGACTTCATCACGGAGTGCCACGAAGCAGAGGCTAACGCCAGCATGCCCACGACGCAAGTCCCGGCATGGAAAGTATTTGTGGATGGCGCCTCATACGAAAATGGATTCGGAGTGGGGGTAGCAATGATATTTCCTAACGGACTTCGACTCCAAGCAGCCCTACGGTTCGAATTCATAGCTTCTAAGAATGAGGGTGAATACGAAGCCCTGATAGCAGGGCTGAAATTAGCAAAAGTTGTGGGGGCCAAAAGAGTAGAAGTCTACAGCAATTCATAACTGGTAGTGAACCAGGTATCGGGGAAATATCAAATGCGCGGAGAAAAGATGGTTGCATATATGGCAATAGTCTGGGAACTGCTCCACGAGTTCACGGACTACAAAGTAGAAAGAATCCCTAGAGAAAAGAACACTCACGCAAACTGTTTGGCTAAGTTAGCTTCAGACAGTGAAATTGAGAAACTAGGGATAGTACCTGTGGAACGCCTTGCGGAGCCAAGCATTAAAGTCAAGAGTACCATAGCAACAGTCGAGCAAGAGCTCAACTTGATGGTCCCCATCATCGAATATATAACGAAAGGCGAGCTGCCCCAAGAAAAGGCACTATCCAGAAGGATACAATATCAAGCGCATCGTTATGTGATGATGGACAACATTCTCTATCGAAGAGGACTCAGCATGTCGTACCTAAGGTGTGTATCGCACCCTGAAGCTAAGAAAATTATGCTAGAGGTCCACGAGGGGTTTTGTAGAGACCATACAGGGGGCCCGAGTCTCTCAAAGAAAATATTGAGACAAGGGTACTTCTGGCCAACTATGAAAAAAGATTGCATAGACTACGTCCAGAAATGTGATTCGTGCCAAGGGTTCGCGAACATACCTAGAGCTCATTCCAATGAAATTACCCTGATGACTAGTCCCTGGCCCTTTGCGATGTGGAGAATAGATCTTATTGGGTCCCTGTCAACAGGAAAGGGAGGGGTAAAGTATGCGATAGTAGCAGTAGACTACTTCACAAAATGGACAGAGGTTGAGCCCATGAAGACCATAACTACTAAAAAAGCACTAGACTTTGTTATCAAAAATATAGTGTGTCGATATGGCTTGCCTCACAATATAGTCTCAGACAATGGAAAGCAGTTTGACTGCGAAGAATTCACCGATTTCTGCGATTAACACGGAGTCATCAAAAGCTTCTCCGCAGTGGCAAGGCCACAAACAAACGGACAAGCAGTAGCGGTAAATAAAATCCTAAAAGTCACCCTAAAGAAAAAGCTGCTGGCCTGCAAAAACAATTGGCCCGAAGAATTGCCAAGAGTGTTATGGGCCTATCGGACAACCGCAAGAACCACAACCGGTCACTCGCCATTTTTAATGGCATATGGTTGTGAGGCAATGGTCCCAGTGGAAACGTTATTCCCATCCCACTAGAGAACAACTTATGATCCAACAAAAAATAAGGCTATATTACAAGAAGCGCTGGATCAGATTGAGAAACTTCGGGATGAGTCTCAAATACGAATGGCGGCTTACCAAAAGAAGGTGACTAAGTACTTTAACTCCAAGGTTAAAAGTAGAAAATTCACTATTGGTGATATGGTCCTAAGAAGAGTCTTCCCAGCCACTCAAGAACCCAGAGTGGGGGTACTTGGGCCAAATTGGGAAGGACCATATGAAATCGAGGATGAGATCGGCTCCGGGACCTACAAGCTAAAGAGAATGGACGGAACCATGGTGCCTAGGGCGTGGAACGCTGATCACCTCCGAAAGTATTACCAATAGTCAGAAAATGTAAACTTAGGCTTTGTTAAGAAAATTTGTACCAAAAAGTATATGCAGCCTCCAAATTCATGTATAAAGTTAACACCTTAAAAACAATTTTTTCATGCCACTCAAGGTGGTAGTAAGGCATACCACACGAACAAATGTAAAACAAGCTAAAAGTTTAGCAAAGTTAAGCAAAATATGTATTTAAGCAAAATATGTGTTTAGACATAAATGTAAAGATGTCCTGACCCAATAACAGGTCCTAAAAAAACATTAAGGGCCTGGGGACAGGCCTTAAAATTGTCTCCCCTTAAAGATAATAATTAAAATTGTCTGAAAAAAAGGGAAAAAAGGCTGTAAATAAAAAGAAAAAAAAAAGAAGATAGTGATAGTGATAAACTGGTTGGCTTAGTCAATGCGGGGTGGAAGACGAGGCCCCCTACGCTCCTCGAGCAAGGCGTCAAGTCTCTTCTTCTTCTCCCAGAAGCGAACAAGGACCTCCTCAGGCTTGGGATAAAAATCAAGCTTGATGTTCTGGGCGTTTGTTTGCCAGGCCATGAAGACGCCATCATCAAAGCGCTTTGTGCAGTGCTTGCAGACAACAGGGGCGAGGAGTTCATCTCTTTTATCCTTTTTCAAGGCTTGATCTTTGAAGTCCCTCAGCTCCTTCACCTCCACGGTCAAATTGGCCATTGACTGCAAGTCTGCTTGGTGCAGCTCCTCCATTGATTTCAGCCTTGTGGTTAGCTCCTCCACAGCCTCCTTGGCTTCCCTCAGCTCGCGCTTGGCCTTGGCCATTGCCTCGCCTTGAACCTTTAGCTCCTCCTGGTGCCTCTCCTCCGCTATAGCTTCCCTCTGTTGGGCCTCCTCCCGGAATTCTCTCCTCTCAGCCGCCAAAACTCGCAGACTCTTTATGGCCTCGTCCATGCCCCCAAATTCAGACTTGATGTACGCGTAGTCTATCAGGGTCTTTGAGAGGCGGCCGGTCTCTGCGGTAATCTGAAAAAGAAATCAAGAATGAGGTCGAATGACTTAAGACAAAATACAAGCAAAAAGAGAGGAATGAATCACAAAAAGTTACCGCAGCCATGGCAGCGCTGATATCCTGAACCTAGTAAATAGAGTTTGTGGAGGCACAGGTTGCATATCTTTTGGCTGGGAGTTGGGTCAAATGGGAGACAAACTGGCTAGTTAGCTCGGAGGCAAAGGGAGCGAGAGCCGGACCGACGAAGCGATTGAACCAATCCGTCAGGGGGTCCATGTTCAGATCCCAAGCGCTTTTGAAGGCCTCCTCGCGTAGAGAATTTTGTTGGGCTTCCTGCAAGACTTTCTTCAGGGCTTCCACCTCAACATTTCCTCCGCTATACTCATCCATGGCATAGTTATGTTTGGCAATTCAGAGTTGTTGCCTCTCCTCGTTTGCGAGGACTGGAGTAAGAGTAATGCCAAGAGGCACGGTGTACTCCTCTGCCTCGGGAGGAATCCCTGAGTCTACGCTAATGGCTGGGGTGTCCTTCCTCCTGGGCCTCTTGGAAGACTCAGCCTCGACCATTTTACCCTTGCGCTTGCGGTCAAGGGAAGCCACAGTCTCGCCCTCCTCCTCCTCTTCATCCTCCCCTTCCTCGTCGATCAAGACGATTGTGCCTAAGGGGGCATTGGAAGACGACCTCCCCGGGGTCATCATTTGGGCAGGAGCTAGAGGTAGAGAAGAGTCCGGGCTGTAAGTCTCAGCGAGAGTCGCTAGAAGGTCTTCCATTGGTCTGGCTGCTGCAAAAAGGAACAAACAAAAATGTTAGAACGACTATAAGAAGGCATGCGCCTAACAGCAAAACAATAAAGCTAGTCCTACCCTGACTCTCTAACTCAGCCCTAGCAAAGTCTTGAACTACAACGCTAGCTTCTGTTGGGTTTTATGCGGTAAATAAAACTCATTTCAATATAATCAGATTTACTTATTAATATAGATCAGAAATAACATTTAATGTTGCATGGTTCACATGATTTATTTCATGATTATATATAATGTATAAATTCATCTGAAACCCTTTTCACATACTTGATCCTGTTTATTGTGCCGTCAACACATTGGAAAGTAAACATGACTATGTGAATAAAGTTTCCTAGATTTATCAGACATAGGGTTTTACTGATATGATAATCTACAACAGAGTTTACTTGCATTTGGAGAAGTGCTATGTTCTTTCTAGAGCATTGGTTAAAGTAAAGCTCAGGTTGGATGCATGGAGTATGCATCGGAAGGGACCGATATTGAACTTTGACTTAGATTTAATTAAACTTACCGTAAGATCTATTCAAGTCAATATCGCCAAGTTGATCCTAGATCAAATGTTCTTAATCCTGTTATGATTAGGCTCAATCTTGAAAGGCTATTCGTGTTCTTTGATTTGTTAGTTAAGCCTACTTTTAGGTCAGGGTGATACGTACATTTTGGGAACACGGTAGTACAATTGAGTGGGTGCGCTATCATAAACATGGAATCTATAGCTTCTATCTGGCGAATAGTAAGCAAAGGATGATCTCCTTCGAGCTTGACCAAACGAACATAAATGGTGGAGTACTCATTTCACATAAGCTGAAATATCATTTATACGGGGTCAAGTGTTTTAAGGATAAAATACATTGTAGGGTGTAACGGTAATTTAATCCCTTTACAGTGTAGATCATTCATATAGAGGATCATTGATCACATTAGGATTATAACAATGGATAACTAATGATGTGTCTATATGGTGGAACATATAGAGCATTCTATATACTGAGAGTGCAATTCTAAGTTCTATGCTTGCATTCAACGAAGAATTAATAAGTTAGTGAATTTTAGTGCTAAATTCTTAATCTACTTATTGGAAGCTCGGTTATATAGACCCATAATCCCCCCACTAGTTGAGATAATATTGCTTGTAAGACTCATGTAATTGGTTTTGATTAATCAATTATAATTCTCAAACTAGACTATGTCTATTTGTGAAATTTTCACTAAGTAAGGGCGAAATTGTAAAGAAAGAGTTTTAGGGGCATATTTGTTAATTATGATACTTTGTATGGTTCAATTAATAAATATGATAAATGACAATATTATTTAATAATTATTTATATTTATTAAATAGTTAGAATTGGCATTTAAATGGTTGAATTAGAAAATTGGCGTTTTTGAGAAAATCAGATCCAGAAAAGATAGAACTACAAAATTGCAAAAAGTGAGGCCCAAATCCACTTGTATAGGGCCAGCCACTTTTGTACGAAATTTAAACTGATTTTTACATTATTTTAATGCCAAATAATTCAAACCTAACCCTAGTGGAATGCTATAAATAGATAGTGAAGGATTCAGAAAATTTACACTAAAATTTCTACACTTCTGATTCAGAAAAAACTGAGCCTTCTCTCTCCCTATCTTTGGCTGACCCTTCTCTTTCTCCTTCCCTCTTCAATTTCGAAAATCTTAGTGTGAGAGTAGTGCCCACACACAGCAAGTGATACCTCAATCATAGTGAGGAAGATCGTGAAGAAAGATCATCAGCAAAGGAGTTTCAACATCAAAGATTCAGAGAAAGAGATCCAGGTTCAGATATTGATAATCCTCTGCTACAGAAAGGAATCAAGGGCTAGATATCTGAACGGAAGGAGTCATATTATTCCGCTGCACCCAATGTAAGGTTTCTTAAACTTTATATGTGTTTAATTTATCGTTTTAGAAAGTTCTTATTTAGGATGTTAATAAACATACTTGTGAGTAGATCTAAGATCCTGGTAAAATAAATTCTAACAACTGGCCTCAGAGCCATGGTAATTGATTTACTTGCAAGAAATTTGGACTTTAAAACGATTGTTTGTATGTTTTTTGGATGGTATCATGTTGTATTGAGTGTTATTTGATGATTGATTGATGTTTGTAAATTTCGTGAAAAATAATTGCGATTCTGTTTCTGGCATTATTTTTATTGGATAGTATGGAAAAAATTAAGCAAGTTAGCCTTTTACAGAACTCAATTTCGATTTTATTTGAATTAGTTATGAATTTTTGAAGATTTGAAAAAAATCGGAGCTGTGCTGAAATTTTCCTGCGATCGCGAAAACTGTCCGTACAGCTCACAATTTTTTCGTTTTTCTTCGATTTTACATGCTTTTTCATGGAATTAACTTCCGATTTTTTGTGTAGTTCTATATATATACTATTACTATTCCTAATTCAATTCTAATTATCATTTTGAATTAATTTAATATTTTTTAAATTTAATTCAAGATATTAGTGTAATTTGAATTTGAATAGAATTAGTATCTATCTTCTTGCTTAAAAATCTATCTTATTTTTAAATTTGATTATATCTTATCTTATTTTTAAATTTAAGGTCAGATTTTATATATATTTTTTTAAATTAAATCTTTTTTAGATATTTTGACCTTATTTAAATTTAAAATAAGATAATTATAATCATGTAATTTTAAATAGATGTAAGATATTTTGCTAACTTTTAAATTTTGTTATTTTATTTATTTAAATTAAATTTAAAATCTGAAAAGATATTTAACTTATCTTTTCTAATTTTTATTTAATTTTTTTATTTATAAAATAACATTTAAATTTTAAAAGGAGTTAGCAAATTTTGAAATGATATTTAGGTTGGTTGAAACCTAATTTTTCAAAATTGTAGGTTTAATTTTAAATTTTTTTTAAATTTCGAATTTTCAAATTTTTTTTAAATTTTCAAAAATTATTTTTTATTTAATTAATTATTTCGAAATTAATAATTTAATTTAAAATTAAATAAATCCTACATCCAACTATCCAACTAACCTTGTTGCAGGAGTATGTGTTTTAGCTTGTGTGTAAGTTTTCAAAACCTATTATTACTTGATTGCAAATAGCCATGGTTACCTTTTGCCAGATCTATTGATCTGATGGCTCCCTTGGTCAAGATAATAATTTGTAACAGGTATATTTACAAACTTCTTTCATCTGTGTATGACCTAGCAACATGATAGGACCCATCCAAAGTGTGCCTATGTGAGCCTATGTGTTTAATTTTATTATAGATGCATATAGGTTGTTGTTGCTAAATAAAATAGCATAGTTCTTGATAGATTTTATTTAGGCCCATTTAGTTTTTGGGCCTATTCAATTAATAACAGTTGTTCATTTTAAGGTTAAATTCCTCTCTTTTGGGCCTTGTGTGAGAGTTGGGAGCCATAGAAGTGGGTACGACATACTGAACCCAGCACCCCCTCACATGAACCACCCCAATTGTGAAGGCCCATTTGCGCAATTTGAATAACTGCATGTACTAGGTTAATTAAATTAGTTTAACCTAATAAAATTGATTAGCAACATAATTAATTTCATTTATTTTGAAATTAATTTAAGAAAATTATAGTTTAAAGAATTTTTTATTCTAAGCTAAACTATATGTATTTTCTTGTATTTAATTAAATATAGAATTATAACCATCTAGATTCTTTCTGGAGCTTAATTTAAATTTTTCATTAAATATTCCTATTTAAGTTGATATTTAGTTATCTTCAACTAACCAACTTAAATCTGAATATCTTTTGGATTTAAAATTTCAAAATTAAGTTGAGGAATTTTAGGCATTGGTTATTAAGGTTCTTTAGATATTTTTTAAGTTAATATCTTTTCGAATATTAACTTAAAATGGAATATTTTAGATATTTTTTAAGTTAATATCTTTTCGAATATTAACTTAAAATGGAATATTTTCAAATTAAGTGGTTACAACTTAATTTTTTATATTTAATTAAATTTAAATTTGAAAAATATTTAGGTTCTACATTTTTTCTAATACAACCTAAATTAGATATTTTTTCAAATTTTGTGGAAAAGATACTTAGTCAAATAAGATATTTTCTAGATAGTTATTTCTAGACTACTTATTATTTCTAATATTAAAATAGGAAAATATTATAAATTGTGAAATTAATTATTTAAATAATTAATTTTGGTACAATTTATTTTAACTATATTTTTTCCTAGTATTAAACTAGAGATTAATAATTAAGCCTTCTCTACACTTAATTATTTATTTCTTGAATTTAATACATTTAATTAATTTGAAAAATTAAATATCTAAGTTGATTTTCATCATGATACTTAAATATTTATTTTTCATGACACTTACTTAAATAGAAAATTATTTTTAGTTGAAATTTATTTTTTCAACTAAATTTAAATAATTTTCAAAATATATTTTTTCTTTATTTTATTAATCAAATTTCGAAACTGCATTTCTTAAATGCTGGAATTTCGAATTTTATTTGAAAAATAGATTAAAGTTGTAAATTATTTATTTTAATTTTGGACCAACTTAAATCAATGATTTTTTCATTAATTGATTAATTTAAAAATAAATTGTATTAAAATATATTATTAGAAATTGAATTAATTAGTCAAAGAAAAATCTAGATAGGTGATATTTTTGCTTGAAGTATTTTTCTAGTGTATTTAATTAAATAGAAAATTAATATTTAAGTTGATTTTCATCATCATACTTAAATATTTGAAATTTTTCTTATATATATTTAATTAAATAGGAAAATTATATTTTTTGTTGTAAATTAATTTTATTAATTAATTTTGGGCCAACATTAAATTAGAATAACTTTTCCAGGATTTATTTTTTATTTTAATATGCATTTTTCGAAAATTGTATTCTTAAATACTTTAATTTTTCGAAATGCAATATATATTTATAGAAAATAAAATTTGAGTTGTAAATTAATTTTGTAACAACTTAAATTGAATATTTTTCTAAATATTTATTGGAAATTATTACTAAGATGGAAATAATTCATGTTATTTTCATAACCATCTAAGTAAAAATTTATAAATATTAAATTAAAATTTATATTTAGAATTTTTCATTCTAAATTGAAAATTTTAATTAAATAAATATATATTTAAAATAAATAGAATAAATAAAGAGAATCAAAGAAAATACAACTCTTTTTAAATAATGAGCTTTATTATTAAGATATTCGATCTCCATTGTGGGTTTTACACCGCGTTTGTTTTAGTGAGTAATCCTCCCTAATGGAGGAACGTTCATTAGCAATTTCGCACCGTTTAACCTCGCATGATAAGTAGTTTGTAAGTGTTTTGTATGGTATGGATCACCCTAATGGTGGCGACCATACTTGACTTGCAAATTATGAAACAATGGTGGAAGCTCATAAGATAGAATTGCCTTGACTCTCGCCTAAACGGGACAACGCTGAATTCCAATCTTGATCGAATAAAAGGTTGCTAGAATGTTTAACATTTTAGACGAGTTGACAACTCTATTCAATGAATGGTAGCTTTGACTCTCGCCTAAACGGGACACTGATATCAGTTTGTTGAAAACCTTGGAAATTATTTAGGATTGTAAGTTTTAGTATTTTCACTTGTCATTCCTACTTGCTATATGTTTATAATTTCTGAATTATGTATGAGTTTATATTGAACCATGTTATTTTCTGTTATTAAGTTGTAGTTTAATTTCGAATCTTCATTGTTGGTCTAACTTGGCTTGTTTATCTAATGAGATAAATCCCTAGTGGATTTTCACCATTAGACATACATAATAGTGTTAGATCTCGAAAGATAAATATTGTATATGCGACATCTAGTTGTTCATCAATTGATGACACCTTAGACTAGTATTTTTACGATGTGAAACTAGAAGATTGTATAAATAAGATTACTTTGACTTTCGCTAATCGAAGCATCGTTGGATTCTTATTTTAAACGAAATTATCCTAATTCCTCTTAGCTTATTCATTTCGAATTAGCTCAATAACATATCATTGGATGAATGGTCTATAAATCATTTCATGTCATTCTATATTTTCTCTTAAGAAATTAAATGACGCATATGATTATAATCCTGAAATTCTATTCCCAATTGATATAAATCCTCAATCTTAGAAGTCTCCTACTTGTATGGGCAAATCAGACTTAGAATTAAATAGTAGTGCTGGTCCAAGGAAGAATTACTCATTATATTTGGTTGAATTTAAGTCTTTGACTTTAATTTTAGAATCCAAACAGAAATTTTCTTATATTTCTAATTCCAGATACAATACAGTTACACTTTCTCAAGTGTTTAATATCCATCTTTTATTAATGGATTCAAACTGTATGGAATATGAGTTAGGTATTCTGTGACCAGGATCCACTTGCACTATTCTAAGAATTCTTTTATAAACCTATGTCATCAAAAGACACTACCACATTTTTTTTAATCTATGGCATTTGTATCTTGTTCATAGTGGATTTGACAGATGAATCTCTGCAAAGAGTTAATATGCCTATATCCACTGAAAGTAGTTCATCTCATTCGCAGATGGATGTACATTCAGGGGTGGATATGAGTTTTTCGTTGTATTCTTCAAACGATAACTCTAGATTATACCTTTTAGCAAGAAATTCGAAATGTTTAAAAAATTTCATTAATTTCTAGCAATGGTTAAAACCATTAAGGTAAGTGGTTAAAGATCTTGCGAACTGATAGGGGTGGAGAAATAGTTAGTAGATATGCAGTTCAAAGATCATTAAATTGATTTTTGAATTATATCCAAACTTACCTCCCCAGAAATTTCGAGTTGCATATTGATGATTAGTTACTAGTCGTTGCCCAAATCCTTCTATGGTAATACAATTTCAGAATGATGTAATGGTTGTATACTTAATGTAAATCATTACTAGATCCATGGATGACCTAATCAAAATCTTAAGAAAAGCTAGAAATGTTAACCATGGTTTCTTAGCTATTCTAAGTGATTAGGGGTGGACCATCCCATTGTCAATAGATAAGAAAGTGTTTGTTCAAACAAATACTACTTTTCTAAGATAATGACTAAGTCCGAAAACAAGTAGCAAATAAAGGAGATATTTAATTCTTGATTCCAAAAGTGTTCTATCATCTTACATATGATGATCCCACTGCCTCTGTTGTCTTGTCACAACCGAAGAGATCGATACCATTTAGTTTTCTTCGACATAATTCACGGTACCTTGTCGTAGCTAGAGAGTTTCTAGGAACTCACCTTCTTATGACTTGGGAGACACTAGTGATTAAAATCCATTGTGAGTTTAAACAAGTAATGGATTGTCAAGATAAGAAACTAAGAAGAAAGCCAAAAGAACTATGGTTTAATCCATTCACATGGAATAACCTAAAGTTTTCTATTACAAGGACATAAAAGGAAATTTTCGTTTATAAGTCCATTCAATGGACTTAACAAACTTCCTGTTCCTAGTATTATAGGTTTGAGTTTATCTAAACCTATGGCTTGTGGTATACCTGGTAATTACTTACTCTAATGCAAGCAACTTACTTTAGTAAGATGCTAAAGCATTTTCTTTCTAATGGCAATCTATAGAAGCTTCACAACTTCTTAGGCATAGATTTTATTTATCTAAGGAAAAGTCTCAACTATTCCAGAAAAGATAAAGCCATGAAAGAATTTCTTAAATCAAAAGTGAGAGGTCTTAGATATGCTTTTGTATGCCTTAGACCAGACACCTGCTGTTGAGTGGGAGTAATGAGTAGGTATCAGATTAATCCAGGAGAAGAACATTGGAAGACAATCAAGTAAATCTTAAGATAAAGAAGAGGAACTATATGTTAGTCTATAAGGGTATGTTTAAAACTCTTAGACTACACCACATCAGATTTCGAAATTTGCCTATGTGCTAGAAAATCTTTCTGATAAGATGGTGGTTACTCTGGGGGTGGAATAGTGATTTTGGAGAAGTGTAAAAACCTATCTGAAGTCTCTAGGTCTACCAGAAAGGGACTGAATGTTAAGGTTGCAGGAAAGGTACTTATTCAGTCTAAGGAAAGTTCTATACATCTTTGGCACCATTCCAAATTGCCTAAACTACTAGTGTTAATTTCCTGATTAACTAAAAGTAGTTGCCAAAGGTATAGAATCCAGTATCCCAAGAGAGTAGACATATAGAGAGGAATTTCACATTATCAATGATTTTGTGATTAAGGAAGAGTAATGGTGGAGAAAAGGTTGTGGTTAATTCAACCTTTCAGATCCTATTACGAGGAGTTTACTACTACTACACTTGATTTGTATATCAAGGGGTTGAGATTATTTGAAACGCATTTTTTGTTTTATATTAGTGCAAGTGGGAGTTTGTTGGGTTTTATGCCCTAAATAAAACTCATTTCAATATAATCAGATTTACTTATTAATATAGATCAGAAATAACATTTAATGTTGCATGGTTCACATGATTTATTTCATGATTATATATAATGTATAAATTCATCTGAAACCCTTTTCACATACTTGATCCTGTTTATTGTGACGTCAACACATTGGAAAGTAAACATGACTATGTGAATAAAGTTTCCTAGATTTATCAGACATAGGGTTTTACTGATATGATAATCTACAACAGAGTTTACTTGCATTTGGAGAAGTGCTATGTTCTTTCCAGAGCATTGGTTAAAGTAAAGCTCAGGTTGGATGCATGGAGTATGCATCGGAAGGGACCGATATTGAACTTTGACTTAGATTTAATTAAACTTACCGTAAGATCTATTCAAGTCAATATCGCCAAGTTGATCCTAGATCAAATGTTCTTAATCCTGTTATGATTAGGCTCAATCTTGAAAGGCTATTCGTGTTCTTTGATTTGTTAGTTAAGCCTACTTTTAGGTCAGGGTGATACGTACATTTTGGGAACACGGTAGTACAATTGAGTGGGAGCGCTATCATAAACATGGAATCTATAGCTTCTATCTGGCGAATAGTAAGCAAAGGATGATCTCCTTCGAGCTTGACCAAACGAACATAAATGGTGGAGTACTCATTTCACATAAGCTGAAATATCATTTATACGGGGTCAAGTGTTTTAAGGATAAAATACATTGTAGGGTGTAACGGTAATTTAATCCCTTTACAATGTAGATCATTCATATAGAGGATCATTGATCACATTAGGATTATAACAATGGATAACTAATGATGCGTCTATATGGTGGAACATATAGAGCATTCTATATACTGAGAGTGCAATTCTAAGTTCTATGCGTGGATTCAACGAAGAATTAATAAGTTAGTGAATTTTAGTGCTAAATTCTTGATCTACTTATTGGAAGCTCGGTTATATAGACCCATGGTCCCCCCACTAGTTGAGATAATATTGCTTGTAAGACTCATGTAATTGGTTTTGATTAATCAATTATAATTCTCAAACTAGACTATGTCTATTTGTGAAATTTTCACTAAGTAAGGGCGAAATTGTAAAGAAAGAGTTTTAGGGGCATATTTGTTAATTATGATACTTTGTATGGTTCAATTAATAAATATGATAAATGACAATATTATTTAATAATTATTTATATTTATTAAATAGTTAGAATTGACATTTAAATGGTTGAATTAGAAAATTGGCGTTTTTGAGAAAATCAGATCCAGAAAAGATAGAACTGCAAAATTGCAAAAAGTGAGGCCCAAATCCACTTGTATAGGGCCAGCCACTTTTGTACGAAATTTAAACTGATTTTTTCATTATTTTAATGCCAAATAATTCAAACCTAACCCTAGTGGAATGCTATAAATAGATAGTGAAGGCTTCAGAAAATTTACACTAAAATTTCTACACTTCTGATTCAGAAAAAAACTGAGCCTTCTCTCTCCCTATCTTTGGCTGACCCTTCTCTTTCTCCTTCCCTCTTCAATTTCAAAAATCTTAGTGTGAGAGTAGTGCCCACACACAGCAAGTGATACCTCAATCATAGTGAGGAAGATCGTGAAGAAAGATCATCAGCAAAGGAGTTTCAACATCAAAGATTCAGAGAAAGAGATCCAGGTTCAGATATTGATAATGCTCTGCTACAGAAAGGAATCAAGGGCTAGATATCTGAACGGAAGGAGTCATATTATTCCGCTGCACCCAATGTAAGGTTTCTTAAACTTTATATGTGTTTAATTTATCGTTTTAGAAAGTTCTTATTTAGGATGTTAATAAACATACTTGTGAGTAGATCTAAGATCCTGGTAAAATAAATTCTAACAGCTTCATCATCCCTAAGAAAGTTGTCCGAGGGGAGAAACCAGCTAGAAGACAAGTACGCTGAGTGATCCAAAGGGATGGGTGCAGGAGGTCCGAGACCCATCCGAGACCGGCCTAAGAAATGACCTAAGTGGGAAAATTAAAAAGCCTTGGCGTGATCCCCCCACCGAGTGGGGGGCATCCTAAACTTACAAAGTCGTTTGTCGAATTCTACAGGCCTATACCGGGAATACTCTTGGACTGAAGGAAAATGATAGACCCGTAAAGGAGACTTACCGGACCCGGATGTGCTAGCGTCGGGAGCCCCAGTGTTGGGAACCAGGACCAAGATTTTAGGCCTGGCAGGCACCCGATCCGTGCCCGCTTCCAAGCAAATGGTCCTCCCGGCGGCGACTTGGGCTTTGATGTAGGCCAACTCCTGTTCCCTCCTGAAGAGGTACTTCTGGTACCGGTCCTTTGCCGAGGCTATAATCTCCGCCCGGAGTGCTTTCTCCGCGGCCAGGGAGATCAGTTTAGCCTTCCGGCAGTTCTCTGCCGTGACCAAGTTCCCAACGTTGAGATCGTTCTTAAGCGTAAGTGGAGAAGGTCTTGGCATGTTGGAGAAACAGCCGGGTCAGAGCCGTGCGGAGAAGAGGTGGAATCCTAACCCACTCCGTGAGGAGCTCTGGGCGGTCCATGGCCTGGAAGCCAGAAGAAAAGAAAAAACGATGGCGGTACTCTTTGACATTCTTTTAGTGATTAAAAGGGACTGGGCCCTCATTCAAAGGATGGACCCGGAGGGTGAAAAATCCGTCCTTAAACTTGTCCCCCTTCTTGGGGACAGAAACAAGTTCGTAAAAATATAAAATTTCGGCCGGGCTAGGTGCAGCCCAGCCTCTGGCAACATGAAAAATAAATAAGCCTGAGAGCAGGCGGTAAGCTTGTGGGATGAGTTGATAAGGCGCAAGGCCAACAAAAATAAGAAAATTAATTAAGTAGTCTTGAAGAGGGAGCATGGCCCCGGACATGAGGTGGGTTTGGCTCCAAGCTCTGAATCCCCCGTAGTTGTGGTTGGGCGTCTCCTCGTTGCGAGGCAAGCGATGAACGACCCCAGACGCAGACGGCTTGATGCCTGCCACGGTCACAATCTTTTCGAGCTGGTGAGCACAAACCAGAATAGAATGGAGCTCATCCACTTCCCAGCCATTGGCACGAGAAGTATAATTCTCTTGGGCAACCGGTCCTTTCATGACCTCCTCCAAAGTAGCCAAGGTGTTCGCCCCCTTCTTGGAAGGTTTAGTCCCGGAGACAGGGGCAGACATTTTTCTGTAAAAAGAAGAAATCCAGCAGTTAGGCCCCAAACCAAACCCTAATGTTTAAAAAAGGAATGGGGGTCCCCTAACCACTGGAAAGAGGCCCCCTCCGGATGCTTGTCAAATATGGAAACCCCAAAAGAATTCCCTTAACAAAGCATCGGGTGCAAAAATCCCAAAGGCAGCGATAGTGGAGAAAAAGAAAAATGCCAAGGAAACAAGAATCATCCTATGACCTAAAAGCGCTATTTCAACAGAAGAGACGTTTCCAAAAAGAAAAGGCAATAAAGAGAAACAGCAAGGGCACAAATAAAAGAGATTTTACGCATTACACAGCGAATTCAGGCAAGATTATTTCCCAAAAACTCAACATTCAACCCAGATACTCTAAACATGCAATACGGACAAAAAATGGACGAGTATAAAATATCCTGAATACTTACATGAAGTTTGAAGGCTGGGGGTTGGTACAGTGAAGACTGGAAACGGGGAAGGAAAAGGAGCAAATAATCTATGGTGTCTGAAATTTTTTTTTCTCTCTGTGGAAGCTCTGAGAAAATTTGGCAAAATAGCGAAAGTAACCAAATGAAATGAGAAGGTTGGCTTTTATAGGACAGAACGGGTGTGAAGCAGCTGTGATCAGGCATCATCGTACGGTGAGAATAGCAATCGATTCGTATTCTATAGTTGGGATAAGCGTTCATCAAGGCGGTTGGAAATGCTTGAGTACTCGACTGACACCCATTAAATGCGCCGGATCATTAATGGATAGGAAACGAATCATTGCTTGCAAAAAGTAAAACTGCAATGATGATGGTCATAAATGCACCCCACGCGCCCAAAGCACGTGCCAGGAAGTTAATAAGACAACCGGAGGCACCTAAGCAAACCTCGTTTACTTCCCACCAAACAAGGCTTGGGGGTAAATGTTGCCCTTGATTTTGTCCAAAATACGTGGACCAATGCAACTGCGACACGTGGATTTGAGGAGTAAGGTTTTGAGATAATTTGACTAAGTCTTTTTAATCAAGAGGATCAGCAAGAAACATACCTCCCGGAGAAGGTATGAGGGATCCACGTACT
The DNA here is from genome assembly GCF_029168945.1 of Cannabis sativa. Lineage (NCBI taxonomy): Eukaryota > Viridiplantae > Streptophyta > Magnoliopsida > Rosales > Cannabaceae > Cannabis > Cannabis sativa. The sequence continues at coordinate 74,793,054 of NC_083602.1, forward strand.
CCCGGAGGGCAAGGCTATAGCAAAGCACCTCCGGGAGGTATCAAACCCCATCTGAACAGTCACCTCGCATTTAATGCCGCATGGGAGAAGGCGTATTGGAACTGCCATAAATATTAAGTCTGACGGCGTAACCCCCCTTCTGTAGCTATTACGCTATGATTAATAAGCCTATTGACGGCTACTTTATGAGGAATCACATCAGTCAAGAGGGGATAATGGATTACATCCACCTAACTCCTAAAACACCTAGAGTATAGACCATGCATTTCCTATGTTACATTTGTTGGGAGTGTGTGCCCCTATTGAAAATACAGAAAGACATGTAGCTCGGTTCTAGGGATCACCCCACAAAAAATACTATAAATACCCCCAAAACACATTAAGGCAGGGGTCGAGAATAATGGGTTTTATAAGAACAAAAGAGAGAAAAGCTACCAAGAACATTCTCTGTAATAAATACTCTTATAAATACTAAAGACTCGTGGACTAAGGCTCATTAATGCCCCAACCACGTAAAAATCTCGTGCATTAATCTTCCTAGAGCTTTTTTACATATTATTAAATTAGTTGCCGAAAACTTCGGTCAACATATTCTTTTTAAAATTTCAATTATATCCTTTTCTTTTTACTAAAATCTCATTGTCATGCTTATCCTATCTCATACTCTAATATCTCATAATTTATTTCATGCTCTCTCCTCTCTTTCTTTTTGTCTTGTAGTGTAAACTAACCCATTCATTTCTTCTTCTTCAATTTTTTTCTTTTTGGGTCATATATTAATACTTTTAACAACACCATTCAGCAAAAATATAATACTTTAATATTTTCTTATTTTAAATTTTTTCTATTTTAATTTATTTATTCATATAATAGTTATAGTAGTATATAATAGTTATAGTAGTAGTTATAATAGACCTTTTTAATATTTTTACTTTTTTTTTTAGATAAAATGCATAATTTTTTTATATTCGTAAGCTATATTCTTTTAGAAAAAATAATTATTCAAATGTAAATTAAATAGCACACTATATATGATATACCAACTACAAAATAAAAAAAATTACTAAAAATATTTGATGTTATTATGTATGGACTACTAAACAGTACAAAAGAGTATTTTTTAACTAAATTATTTATTAGTTGACATAAAATGCTCTAATCATTCTACTTATTCACATTGATATTATATTTTGTTGTCTTTTAGAAAATTCATATGATATATTCATGTAATTTCATATCAACTTTTTACTTTTTGGGTTTATTAAAGCTCAAAGTAATTATTTTAGATTTTTATATACAATTTTTAAGTGCACTTTATTTATTTTGAAAATTTATTATAAATATATATAATTATATTTAATAATATTATAATTTACAAATATCTCTTATTGGAGATATTTAATTAAAGAAATATGTAAAATTATAATTTTCTTTTTTATATAAAAAATCATTAACTTATTAAAATGAAACTCATAAATATTATAATTATTTAATTTAAAATTCAATACGCAATATATAAATCTAAAACAAAAAAAGTTTATCAAAATGTAAATTATAATGTGTCATTAAATATTAAGCTAATATAAACAAGTTCAAACAATAATCAAGCAAAAAATTATTATTAAGTAATATTATAGAAATATAGTCATAGACGCTTAATAATTCTACATTTCTCCTCACAAAAAGCAGGTTCTAAATTTGAATCTCCTCTCTCTTAATGTAAAAAAAAAATATATATCATAAAAATATATATAAACCATAAAATTCGTTAACTGGTGCCCTTTGGTAACACATTTGTTTTCTAATTTTTTAATCATAAAATGAAAGTAAAATTTTTGTTTTTAAAAATTTTGTTTATGAAAAACAAAAATGCATTCTGTAACAACTATTGTTTTTTAATTTTTAAAACAGAAAACAAAAGTGTGTTCTGTGAAGTTCATTTTTCATTTTTAATTTTTAATTTTATTTAAGTCGGGTCTAAGTCCGGGGTCGAATTTGGATCCGGGTCAGAGGTCGGGTTCAGCACCAGGGCCGTGGGAGAGGATTTGGGTCTGGGTCTTGTCGGAGTCTAAAATATTTATTAAGAAAAAAAACTGTTTAAAAAAATATTGAAAGTAATTTTTTTTATTTTTAAAATTTTGATTCTCAATTAAAAAATTAAAAAAGTGAAAACAGTTTTATAGAATATGTTTTTGAAAAATATTTTCACTTTTCTAATTTTAAAAACAAAAAACTAATTAAAAAGTGTTACCAAATGGCACCTAAATATATAAAAATTCTTATTTAATTTATATAAAACACATAATTTAATAATAAAACAAAAAATATGCAAATTAAAAAGTACATATGTTTTTTTATTTTAATTTTAAATTATATTTTCATAATATTTATATATTTAATTTTATGTCTAATATTTATATTAATTATTTTATTATTGTAGTTTAAATGTTTTTTTTTTCTCTATCATGCACATCCTACATATACAAAAGTACTTTATAGAATTTTAATTTTTGCTTCTTTTTTTTTGAATTAATTTAGTTAAAGAGATAGTATTAATTTTTTTTTAAAAAAAAAATAATACAATTATATATTATTGAAATATTTATAGTTAGAAACTATATTTATTTAAAAATAAATAAACCAATTATAGTACACATGTAACGCCCTAATGCTACGGCACGCTACAATGCTTTTTCAATTACAGTGCAATCTTTGCTAATCAAAGAATTTTCTCGAAAAACGTGTCAAATTAAAACTTTTATATTAAATATTAAACTTTATAATATAATAAAATATTTACAAGTGTCGGGATCCCGTTTTCAAACTTTGTAAATTTAACATTCCAAAATATACATTTATTACAGGTCGCACAACGACTATCAAAATACAACTCCTAGATGTCCCGAGACCGAACACTCCAGGTCGCGCTGCTTTGACATGTACAATCCCATCTGAGCTCGGGTTCGCTCCTGTTCAGCCTTCGCCTTTCCTTTACCTACACAAGGAAGCAGAACTGTGAGTCGACAGACTCAGTAAGAAATGCATATAACATATCATATAATTTCCGACCTGTAAATAGGCGCCCATACACCTATTTACAGGGCTTAACAGATGAGCATGAACGTTCAATACTAGGGTACAACCGCTATACCACATACACAACATACCTCACTGTACGAGTGTTGGTAGGGTTTATTTCGTACCCTGAGTACCACTGAGTGATATACCACACACCTTAGTACTTTCCCGTACTCGTGTCGGTATCACTGTATCGTACTCACAACAACAACACCCACTATACCAATGCACTCTGTATCATATCCATACAAGTGTTGGTAGTGTTTATAACAATCTAAGCATGCATATACACACACATATACATACATTCAGATAATCACATCACATATTATATTCAGTCCTTACCCGATTTCCAAATTCAAGTGTGCTGGCCGACCTGAACGGAAATCTCGTGCTGGATGGATGCCCTAATCACATTTTGAAACCGGGTAAGTTATATGATTAAAACCCTAATCCCAGGAAACCCAAAACCAAAACCCTAGGTTCTGCTATGCTCTCAATGCGTTATTCTAACTCTGGAAACACCCAACCAAGGCATCGCAAAGACAAAAATTGAGAAAATGAAAGGCCCGGGGAACCCTGCCAAAACCGGCTAGCTGGTTTTTGTGGCCCTGCAAATCGGCTAGCCGGTTTGCACCAGGTTTCCCAAAACCCTTCATTCAATGCTCAATTCTCCACCAAATGCAATGAAACCTTCCAGAGTACCTAATTAGGGCATACACAATATAATCCAGCCAGTATTTCACATAACAAACCACCAAAACCCAAGTTGCCATTAAAGCTCAAAGCTTTGAACTCAAAGTTCAAAGTTGCATAAAACCAACAATAAACCTCAAAACCAGCTGCTATGAACTAAACTCAATCCATACTAACCCTAGAATTCGAACTAAACAAACATCAAACCCTAACAGCTCCTATATCACAATTTCACTACTTCAAACTAATTCAAAACTTGAAAACTAGAGAAGAGTTCATTAGGGCTTACCTTAGGTTGATTTTCCCCCTTGAATTCCTTGCTGAAAACTCAGAAAAATGGAAGAGAAAATTGGTTCTTGCCCTTGTTTTGTCCCAGCCGAAAGAGAGAGAGAGAGAGAGAGAGAGAGAGAGAGAGAGAGAGAGAGAGAGAGAGAGAGAGAGAGAGAGAGAGAGAGAGAGAGAAATGTCTTAATTTTCTTATTTTCTTAGTTTTTCTTCAAATGGAAAAAGGATTTTAATTAATCCTTTGCTGCCCAAATAATGGCTAGGTGTCAACCTCAAAATCAGCCACCTAGTCTCCCCTTTAAAAAGACTAAAATGCCCTTTAAATCAAACTTTGGTATTTTTCAAGATTAGGGGTAAAATGGTCAAATTCCATAACCCCGCTCAACCCCGATATTTTATTTTCTCTAAAATATTTCCCACTAAGAAATAAGGTTCTAAACTTACCCATGTGATAAAACTAGCCATCCATCGCAATTTCCGTTGTCGCCGAGCAAAAATTAAAAAAATTGCATATTTCAAATATAAATTAAATAATACCCCTAGAGTTCAATAAAATCTCCAGAATTGAGAAATTATAACTCTAATATTTATTTCTAAATATTGGGGTCCACAATTAAATAAATTCATAAATAATAATAAAATAATAAAAATTATTGTTAATTGTCCTTGCTAATCCAAATTACTAAAGCGGTCATTACAACACATCCCTTATTTTATAATATATTAATTTATTTTTGTGTTTTATTTAAATATATCATAATTTTTTATATATATACATTTAATGTTATTAAAAAATAATAAAATAAAAATACTAGCAGGGCATACCTTGAATGTGCTTTACACTAGTATTAAATATACCATAATTTTTTTTATATATATATATATATATATATATATCTGTTAGTATTATTAGCTCAACATATGGACGAGTGGACTTCTTCTACAGACACAAGTACCACGTTAAACCCACTTTGTCCCCCCACTCTGCCTGACGCAAATGGGACATTTTGTCTTCCACTTTTCTAAGCTTTTTGTGCCATTTATCTCACTAAATGGTACACAAAAATGTCATATTTGAGGAGCAAATTTGCACTATAAAAAGGAACTAAATACAATGAAAAAGGCATCAGATTTTAGAGAGAGTAAAAAATCACTTTGTCATTTTATTTTTCTCTCTTATTATTATTTTATTTATACTTATTTTAGTAATAAAAATGAGTGTATTAAAATAGTAATATTGGTGAGGTTAGAGTGTAGCTTTGTACTTCTTATTCTTAATATTGATATTGATTCTTTTGTGCTTCATCTCTATATCTCATTTATCAAATTCTTCTTCAACTTCTAATTTTTCTTCCAAATTTAATAGTATCTTTTATATAAGTTCAGTCATGATTTTCTTATGTAAGTTAGGCTATTAATTATTTTGGTGTATTTATTATATTGTATGTCGTTTACTGCATTCTGCCAACAGTGGTATTTTGTCGATTTATGATATATAATATGATATGCTGTTAAGTTAGAGGTGAAATTCAATTTATTCAAGATTATTCAATTTGTACTCATAACATATATATCTTCCGGTTGTAATTAATAGTGTAGAATTGCAACTGCGTTTTGAATTAATATCGGTATTAGAATAGGATTTGCATAACTACATCTCTACCTTACTAAGCTCTTTATCTCATCATCCACTTTCTCATCATTTTATTATTTTTACTTCATTCACATTTCTATCATTTTCTATTTATAATAATTTTTAGTAGTAATTTACCTCCCTGTGGATACGACATATAGCTCATTTATTACCGCAACCACAGTGTAACTAATTGGGCAACATCAATTTTTTGCGTTGTTGCCGGGAAGGTTTCTGCGCTACAAGAGGCTAGTATAGTAATTTATTTTTTTTCTCTATTATTAAAAGAAATAATATTTTGTCCATTGTTGTATTCATATTTTTTAGTTAATGTTTCATATATATATATATATATATATATATATATATACGTAAGTTATTTTTTTTTTATTTTCTTTGCCACGTTATTATTTCTACAGTCTATAAAAAAAAAACTAAAAAAAAAAGCTAGGTTCATGTTTTATTTGTGCATACATATAATAGATTTTGTTATTGTTATTATTATTTTTTTTATCTAAGTTAGGCTTCTTCCATAATTAAGTAGCTTACTTGTTTTATGTATACATATTAATTTAGTGGCTTTTTTTTTTTTCTCATTTCGTCAATTCAAAAAAAAAAAAAATTGTGCATAACTTTTAGTTTATAATTTTCAAAAAAAAAATCACAAATTTTTTTTAGTGTTAAAGAACAATTGTGTAATGGCGAAAGTGGTGAGATTACTCTGTCTAAGAAAGATTGGCTTTAAAGGTTTGTGGTAGAGTACCCTCTACACTTTCTAGCAATCCTGGGGAGTTCTAGTAAAGTGTGGGACGAAGCGGTACCTTGACAACTGATGTCGCCCAATTAGTTACACTGCGGTCGCGGTAGTAAACGGGCTATATGTCGTATCCACAGAGACGTAAATTACCACTAAAGATTAGTATAAATAGAAAATGATAGAAATGTGAATGACCTAAAAATAATAAAATGGTGAGTTAAAAAGTGTGATCAGATAAAGAGTTTGGTAAGGTGGAAATGTAGTTATGCAAATCCTATTTTAATACCGATATTAATTCAAAATACAGTTGTAATTCTACACCATTAATTACAACTGGAAGATATATATATTATGAGCACAAATTAATTAATCTTGCATAAATTGAACATCACTTCTAACTTAAGAGCATATCATATTATATATCATAAATCGACAAAATACTACTATTGGCAGAATGCAGTAAACGACATAAAATATAATAAATATACCAAAATATTAATAGTCTAACTTACATAAGAAAAGCATGACTGAACTTATATAAAAGATACTATTAACTTTGGAAGAAAAATTAGAAGATGAAGAACAATTTAATAAATGAGATATGGAGATGAAGCACAAAAAAAATCAATATCAATAATAGACCCAAATAAGAATTACAAAAACTACACTCTAACCTCACCAATATTACTATTTTAATACACTCATTTTTATCACTAAAATAAGTATAGATAAAATAGTAATAAGAGAGAAAAATAAAATGACAAAATAATTTTTTACTCTCTCTAAAATCTGATATCATTTACAATGCCAAAGGGTACTATTTATAGTCACACTTTGCTCTCCAAAATGGTATTTGCGTGTGCTATTTAGTGGAGAAAATGGCTTTGAAAGTTGATGAAATGGTGTTATGGGCATCAGGTGGAGTGGGGACTGCCGAGGGGGTCCGTGTCTTCAGCTGTTGTTAAGAGTGATTGGCCACGTTTTGTAATTGAAATGAGATATGTTTTCTCGATGACATGTGATGAATGAAGATTAAGATTGTAAGCCCAATTGTCTCAAGCCCATTTAAACTTATCACCATGTTAATGAATCTCCAACGTAAGCCATTTGAAATGAAGAAATGGATATGGCTTGGGCCAATTCATTGGATTCACAATTGTACTTTTTACCTCTTCTTATTAATTCTATCATTTATACACCAAATATGAAAAATAACATAAAATCTTTATAAGTTAAATATTTTCATTTAAAGTAATTTAATAATTCAAAACATGAAAATAATTAATTAAATTAATTTTATATCTACAATTAAAGACTTAAAATGTACAAATTTCAATCTTAATCACAACCCCCAACTAGCTTATTGTTAGTCTCTAGCAATTCAAGCGAAAAGAGATTATGTCAACATAATATTTTCAGGTCAAATTTTTTTTTAAAAATGGCAGAAATATTCATGCAAAATATTAGTAACAAGCCAATAAGAACTATACAAAATTACCTCGAATAAATCTAGAGTTGTGAGTGTGTGCACCAAACCTGAACCTTCTTACCGCAAACCACAACACATAAATGCTTTCGAAAAATATACCAAGTGAAAGTCTCAACTCCATTAGCCTCACAGGTATTTGAAAATATTTATTCATGGCTAAGGATTTCACTCATGGAGTTGGAAAATGAAAAGTGAGCACTCGAACTGGATAGATCAATTTAGGACAAACATTTGAATAAATATTGAAACGAAGATAGGTTATGAATTATTTGGACAACCACCATAAAGAATACCACAAACAAACTTTTCGGGACTTTTAAGCGAAAATAGACAATCTTTTACATTTACTCTAGGAGCCATAAAAAAAAAATAATATACTATATATTTTTTTTTTTTGAACAAGAGGCAACATATTAAACAAATGAATAGAAATGTTGCTCTTGCAAATTTTTTTTTTTTTTTTTTTTTTTTTGAACAAGAGGCAATATGTTGGATATGATGATGGAAATGTTGCTCTTGTATTTTCTTTCTTTTCTCATTTTTTTTTTTTTTGTTTTTGCACATAATGAAAATAATTACGAAAAGGCTCCTTAATAAGATTTGTCTATAAAAAACGTATCCCTTAGAGCAACATCCAAGCAAACCCTAGTAACAAGTCCAAAATAATTATAACCACTTCTAAGAATCAATGAAAATTCAAAAGTTGTTTTCTCAAATCTTGCCACTCACAAAAATATGAACACTGCAAATTTTCTAAGCAAATATGTGCTAACAACCATCTTACCACAAAGTTTGGCATGTGCATTTTGTAACTCTAGAAAAATTCTAAGCAATAAAGATAGTAAAAATTGGCTTGAAAATAATATTTTACAAGAATAAATGAGTAATTTTTGAAAAATTTGACCATAAAAATAGTAATATGACAGAAATGAAGAAACATGCTTGAATATGCTTACTACCCCCAACTAAAATCAGACAATGTCCTCATTGTTTAAAAAAATATATACATGAAATGCATGAAATGAGAACACTTAGAAAGTGAGCCAATGCAAAATGACATGATATTGATTCTTAGAAAAATAAAACTAAAGAAAAAATAAAACGAACAAAACAAAAGTTAAATCATACTGAAAATAAAAGAAAGCAAGGAAAGATAGAACCTGATTAGTTTTGGCAAGTCGGAGACAAGTCTCCTCAGGTAGGCTTACCAACTCAATATTCTTGACTATCCAGTATCAAAAATGAATTTTCTTTTATCATGTGTCTCAAAAATAGAAGCATTAGTTACATTTTCAGGAAAAAGAAAATGTTCATTGTCTAAGTCGTAGAGGAAATATGGTAAATGACTAAGTGAAAATAATTTTCTAATTTCCTTAACGACTTTGTCTATCACATCAGTATGATAGCATTTCTTTTCATCCAGAATTAGGGGAAGAATGGTAGAATGAGAAAGAGCTTCATTCTGAATAGTGGTGGTATCATTTTCCTCTATGAATAATGTGGGTACCACATCAGTATGATAACCCTCATTTGTACTTGATAGAGTGGATCCTTCAAAATTTTCACCACTAGTTGTAGAGGTGATACTTACCTCGTCAAAATTTTCACCACTAGTATGGGAGATTAGTGCTTCATTCACCTGTTGTAGAGGAAAATTGTTAGCATGTGAACGCACCAGGTGACCAGATAACTTGCTCAATTCTTGCTTAATTTATTTCAGCTCAGCAAGTAAGTCTTTCATCATCTCGCAATTTGTCACCATAGATGCTTGTAACTCAACAATAGTGTCATTGAGGGGACTGTTGTATAGATGCTGAGAGTTATAAGAAAACCAAGAATCTTCCTCTTCACAATTCCACTCATATAATGGATTATAGTTGTACTCAGGCTTCCAACTATAATCATTAGACCTATTGTGATTATACCATGGATCTTCTACTTCGTAATTCCACTCATATAATGGGTTATAGTCGTACTCAGGCTTCCAACTATAATCATCAAGACTATTCTGATAGAAAGAGTTGTAGGATTGTTCTTCCACATCATCATAAAGATGTGCAAAAGATGGTGTACGTTCCCAAGGACGTGGTCGATGAGACTCGTACCAAGCCTTCCACTTTTTGGAACTATCACTCTTATAAAAAGAATAGTATTGGAAAGCTTCCTCCCCGTCACTAAATTCTGGTTCGATAAAATTACTAGTACCTTCAGTAGCACTAGAATCTTCATTTAATGAAGCAAGATATATTGGATACAAATATTCAAATCGGCGATGATCTTCTTCATTCATATTTTTTTTTTAATTAGTATAAAGTTCAACTATGTAATAATTTAACGGTATATATATGAGATATTCTCAGGCCAACTGGGAAGGTTGCCAAAGTACCGCTTCGTCCCACACTTTACTAGAACTCCCCGAGGTTGCTAGAAAGTGTAGAGGGTACTCTACCACAAACTTTTAAAGCCAATCTTTCTTAGACAGAATAATCTCAGTTTTTACCGCTTTCATCATTACACAATTGTTCTCAACACTAATTTTTTTTAAATATTTTATAAACTAAAATTTATGTATTTTTTTTTTAAAAAAAAAAAAACTAAAAGATAAAAGTTTATAACTAACCTAAAAATAAAATAAGGATCTAATCCTAAAAACAAAAGCGTGAAAAAAAAAAAAAGTAACAGAAACTAACAACCTATACTAAGATAATATATCTAAACAAATAAAATGAAATAAAATAAAGTTAACTAAATAAATAAATTTAAAAAAAATTATTGTTTTTTTTTACTAGAAAAAAAAAAGGAAAAAAAGAAGTTTTTTTTTTGTATATATACTGAAAGGAACGGAAACAAACTTGGAAAGAAAGAGAAAAAAAAACTACACTAAGCTATGTATCTTTAAAAGAGAAAACGAAAAAAAAAATATTGTACAGAATTAATAAAACAAAGTTACTAATTTGCTACTTTTATGATTTTTTTTTACTAATTAAATAAAACTAAACTACTATAATAATAATAATAATAAACTATACTAACCTCTTGTAGCGCAGAAACCTCCCCGGCAACGGCGCCAAAAATTGATGTCGCCCAATTAGTTACACTGCGGTCGCGGTAGTAAACGGGCTATATGTCGTATCCACAGGGAGGTAAATTACCACTAAAGATTAGTATAAATAGAAAATGATAGAAATATGAATGACCTAAAAATAATAAAATGATGAGTTAAAAAGTGTGATGAGATAAAGAGTTTGGTAAGGTGGAAATGTAGTTATGCAAATCCTATTTTAATACCGATATTAATTCAAAATACAGTTGTAATTCTACACCATTAATTACAACTGGAAGATATATATATTATGAGCACAAATTAATTAATCTTGCATAAATTGAACATCACTTCTAACTTAAGAGCATATCATATTATATATCATAAATCGACAAAATACCACTATTGGCAGAATGCAGTAAACGACATAAAATATAATAAATATACCAAAATATTAATAGCCTAACTTACATAAGAAAAGCATGACTGAACTTATATAAAAGATACTATTAACTTTGGAAGAAAAATTAGAAGATGAAGAACAATTTAATAAATGAGATATGGAGATGAAACACAAAAAAAATCAATATCAATAATAGACCCAAATAAGAATTACAAAAGCTACACTCTAACCTCACCAATATTACTATTTTAATACACTCATTTTTATCACTAAAATAAGTATAGATAAAATAGTAATAAGAGAGAAAAATAAAATGACAAAATAATTTTTTACTCTCTCTAAAATCTGATATCATTTACAATGCCAAAGGGTACTATTTATAGTCACACTTTGCTCTCCAAAATGGTATTTGCGTGTGTTATTTAGTGGAGAAAATGGCTTTGAAAGTTGATGAAATGGTGTTATGGGCATCAGGTGGAGTGGGGACTGCCGAGGGGGTTCGTGTCTTCAGCTGTTGTTAAGAGTGATTGGCCACGTTTTGTAATTGAAATGAGATATGTTTTCTCGATGACATGTGATGAATGAAGATTAAGATTGTAAGCCCAATTGTCTCAAGCCCATTTAAACTTATCACCATGTTAATGAATCTCCAACGTAAGCCATTTGAAATGAAGAAATGGATATGGCTTGGGCCAATTCATTGGATTCACAATTGTACTTTTTACCTCTTCTTATTAATTCTATCATTTATACACCAAATATGAAAAATAACATAAAATCTTTATAAATTAAATATTTTCATTTAAAATAATTTAATAATTCAAAACATGAAAATAATTAATTAAATTAATTTTATATCTACAATTAAAGACTTAAAATGTACAAATTTCAATCTTAATCAACAACCTTCCCAATCGGCCTGGGAATATCTCATGTATATACCCTTAAAATATTACATAGTTGAACTTTACACTAATTAAAAAATGAATGAAGAAAATCATCGTCAATTTGAATATTTGTATCCATTATATCTTGCTTCATTAAACAATGAAAATTCTAGTGCTACTTAAGGTACTAGTAATTTCATCGAACTAGAATTTAGTGATGGGGAGGAAGCTTTCCAATACTACTCTTTTCATAAGAGTGAGAGTTTCAAAAAGTGGAAGACTTGGTACGAGTCTCATCGACCACGTCCTTGTGAACATACATCATCTGGTGCACATCCCTATGATGAAGAGAAAGAACAATCCTACAACTCTTACTATCAAAATAGTCTTAATGATTATAGTTGGAAGCCTGAGTACGACTATAATCCATTATATGAGTGGAATTATGAAGATGAAGATCCTTCGAATTCTCATAACTCTCAACATCCATACACTCATTCCCTAAATGAGAATATTGTTGAGTTACAAGAATCTATGGTGATAAATTGTGAGATGATGAAAGACTTACTTGCTGAGCTGAAACAAATTAAACAGGAATTGAGCAAGTTATCTGGTCACCTGGTAAGTTCGCGTGCTAATGGTTTTCCTCTACAACCGCTGAATGAAACCTTTCACAATTTTGACGAGGTAAGTGTCACCTCTACCACTAGTGGTGAAAATTTTGAAGAATCAACTCTACTAAGTACATATGAGGGTTACCATACTGATGTGGTACCCACATTATTCATAAAGGAGGATGATATCACCACTATCTGGAATGAAGCTCTCTTTCATTCTCTCATTCTTCCCCTAATTCTGGATGAAACGAAATGCTATCATACTGATGTGATAGACAAAGTCATTGAGGAAATTAGAAAATTATTTTCACCTAGTCATTTACACTATTTCCTCTATGACTTAGACAATGCCCCTTTTCTTTTTCTTGACTGTAACTAATGCTTCTATTTTTGAGACACGAGATAAAAAGATAATCATTGTTGATACTGAATAGTCAAGAATATTAAGTTGGTAAGCCCACCTGAGGAGACTTGTCTCCGGTTTGCCAAGACTAATCAGGTTCTATCTTTCCTTGCTTTCATTTATTTTCGCTATGATTTAACTTTTGTTTTGTTCGTTTATTTCTTCCTTTAGTTTTATTTTTCTAAGAATCAATATCATGTCATTTTTTTATTGGCTCACTCTCTCAAAGTGTTCTCATTTCATGCATTTCATGTATATATTTTTAAACAATGAGGAGATTGTCTGATTTTAGTTGGGGGTGGTGAGCATATTCAAGCATGCTTATTAATTTTTGTCATATTAATATTTTATGGTCAAATTTTTCAAAAATTACCCATTTATTCTTGTAAAATATTATTTTCAAGCTAATTTTTGCAATCTTTATTGCTTATTTTTCTCGAGTTATAAAATGTACATGCCAAACTTTGTGGTAAGATGGTTGTTAGCACATTTTTTCTTAGAAAATTTTCCAAGTTTAAGTGTTCATATTTTTGTGAGTGGAGAGATTTAAGAAAATAACTTTTGAATTATTATTGATTCTTAGAAATGGTTATAATTATTTTGGACATGGTACTAGGGTTTGATTGGATGTTGCTTTAAGTGATATTTTTTATAGATAAATCTTATAGGGAGCCTTTTTGTAATTATTTTCTTGTTGTAAAAAAAAAAAAGGAAACAAGAGCAACATTTCCATCATTACATGTTGCCTCTTGTTCAAAAAAAAAAACAACAAAAAAAAAAACAAAAGAAAAAATAGAAAAAAAGAAAGAAATAAAAAAGAAAAAGAAAAAAGAAAAGAAAAAAAAGTTTGTAGTATTTCATTTTTTATTTTTTTTTGTTTTGGCTCCTAGAATAAATGTAAGAGATTGTCTATTTTTCGTTTGAAAATCCTGAAAAGTTGGTTTGTGGTACTCTTATGGTGGTTTGTCCAAATAATTCATAATCTATTTTCGTTCCAATATTTATTTAGGGATTATTTCACAAAAACATAAAAACAACAAAAAAATTACAAAAATACGGTTTCACGGAATTTTAAACATTTTTACGATTTTTTAATTTTATTTACATAAAATACGGTCTTTTTTATGTTGTAATCTTGTTAATTTTTTGTTGATTTTTGTTATATGTATGTTATTTTTTGTTGTTATTTTGATGTTACTTTTATGTAACTTTCTTGTTGATTTTATGTTGTTTTCGTGTTATTTTTTGGAAAACCGTAAAAATGTAAAAAAATATTCTTTGAACGTAAAAATGTAAATATTTTACAAAAAATGGTGCATTATGTAATTACTCCATTTATTTAATTGTTTGTCCTAATATGTCATATCCATTCGAGTGCTCACTTTTCAATTTCCAACTCCATCAGCGAAATCTTTAGCCGTGAATAAATATTTTCAATGACTTGTGAGGCTAATGGAGTTGAGACTTTCACTTGGTACATTTTTCGAAAGTATTTATGTGCTATGGTTTGTGATAACAAGGCTCAGGTTTGGTGCATACACTCACAACTAGATTTATTCAAGGTAATTTTGTATGGTTCTTATTGGCTTGTTACTACTATTTTTTTTGAATATTTGTGTATTTTTAAACTTTTTGACCTGAAAATATTATTTTGACATTCTTTTTGTTCACTTGAATTGCTAGGGACTAGCAATAAGCTAGTTGAGGGTTGTGATTATGGCTCAAATTTGTACATTTAAAGCCATTAACTATGCATATAAAATTAATATAAATTAAATATTCCGTAATTTTAATAGTAAATTTATTTTATTTGAAATATTTAATTTACTTTAATTTTATGTTATTTTTTTTTAAAAAAAAAAAGTGGTAAAAGGAAAATACAAAAATTCAATTTCAAAAGGCCCATAAAGACAATGCAATCTCATCTTTTAATCATGGGTTGAGATGCAAAATGACCCTAAATTTGGTAACTAAGTTAGTAAATGTCCACTTTTTAAAAAAATTAAGAAAATGGCCGAATCTAATAAATTAGCTAATAAAAATTATAAAAATAGATTTATCACATATTTTTTTAAAAAAATATATATATAATAACAAAATTAAGTTACATAATTTTTTTTAGTATTGCATATTATTATATTGTAACAAAAATAAATAGATAGTATTAGATATATCGTAGTACAGAAAATTAATATACTGTAGTAATAAAATTATATACCACATAGAAATTATAACAATACTAAATTAATACTCAAAAAATATATATATCATGCTAACAAAATTATATATATCACCATTAAAATATGAATACATACCAAAAAATTTATATACAATAAAATAAAAACTAAATATCATATTAAATATAAATAATATATTATAGACAACAAAAATCATATACCATACAATAAAATATATATACCTACAATAAAAAATAAAACAAAATAATATAATATTATTTAAAAAAATTATATATATCATATTAACAAAATTATATATCACCTTTATGTATACTAAAATAAAAACTAAACATGCATTATCTAAAATAAAATGATATACTATACAATAAAACTTATATACCGTATAACATAAAATATATACCTTACAATAAAAATATATATAATAATAACAACAAATAAAAATAAAAATATATAAGATGCTAATAAAATTATATATCATGTCAACAAAAATACAATAGAAAATAAAACTTAAATATTAATTATTTAAAATAAATTATATACCGTATAACAAAAAATACATATACCATACACCAAAACATATATACAAAAAATAATAATAATAAAAATATAGATTACTAATACATATATATAAATATGTATGTATACTATGCTAACCAAATTATATACCACAATTAAAATATATATACCATGACCATTGTATATAATAAAATAAAAATTAATTAAATATTATTTAAAATAAATAATCATACAATCAAAAAATATAAAAATAATAATTAAATATATGTAACATGGCAATAAAATTATATACATACATTAAAATATTTTTATTATGCTAATAAAATTATATACCACTATTATACATATCATAATAAAAAATAAATATCATCTAAGAATAATAATATACTATACAACAAAATAAAAATATACCGTACAACAAAATCTATATACCAGCAACCCAAAACAACTCATAAAAAATTAAAAGAATTGACATAACTTTAAAATAAAAAAGATTTTAACAAAACTAATATAGATATACCATAATGTTTAAATAATTTGCTTCTAATTCTAAAAAAAAAAAAAAATTGAAATAAGGACATTTACTAATATAGTCTTATGATTTAGGGCCATTTGCTATATTTTTTTTGAAAAGAGGACATAAACTAACATACTCCTATGATTTTGGACCATTTACTATAATTTTCCTTTAATCATCAACATCACCAACATGGCCTAATGCCCATAATTTGCTTCACGTGGCCCAAGTTTCCAAAGTCCAAACCAGAATGGACCATATATATACATATGTTAGTATTACTAGCTCAACATATGTGCGAGTGGACTTCTTCTGCAGACGCAAGTACCACGTCAAACCCACTTTTTCCCCCCACTCCGCCTGACGCAAATGGGACATTTTGTCTTCCACTTTTCTCAGCTTTTTCTGCCATTTATCTTACTAAATGGTACACGAAAATACCATATTTGAGGAGAAAATTTACACTATAAAAAAAAACTAAATACAATGAAAAGGGCATCAAATTTTAGAGAGAGTAAAAAATCACTTTGTCATTTTATTTTTCTCTCTTATTATTATTTATTTATACTTATTTTAGTGATAAAAATGAGTATATTAAAATAGTAATATTGGTGAGGTTTAGAGTGTAACTTTGTACTTCTTATTCTTAATATTGATATTGATTCTTTTGTGATCCATCTCTATATCTCATTTATTAAATTGTTCTTCATCTTCTAATTTTTCTTCCAAATTTAATAGTATCTTTTATATAAGTTCAGTCATGCTTTTCTTATGTAAGTTAGGATATTAATTATTTTGGTGTATTTATTATATTGTATGTCGTTTACTGCATTCTGCCAACAGTAGTATTCTGTAAATTTATGATATATAATATGATATGCTGTTAAGTTAGAGGTGAGATTCAATTTATTCAAGATTATTCAATTTGTGCTCATAACATATATATCTTCTGGTTGTAATTAATGGTGTAGTATTGCAACTGCGTTCTGAATTAATATCGGTATTGTAATAGGATTTGCATAACTACATCTCTACCTTACTAAGCTCTTTATCTGATCATCCTCTTTCTCATCATTTTATTATTTTTAATTCATTCACATTTCTATCATTTTCTATTTATACTAATCTTTAGTGGTAATTTACCTCCCGATGGATACAACATATAGCCCATTTGTTAGAAATATTTTACTAGGATCTAGATTTACTACCAAGTATGTTTGATTAACATCCTAATATGAATTCTAAAACAATGAAATAAACACATAAGAGTTTAAGAAAACCTTACATTGGGTGTAGCGGAATATTATGACTCCTTCCATTCAGATCTCTAGCCCTTGATTCCTTTCTGTAGCAGAGCATTATCAAGATCTGAATCTGGATCTCTTTCTCTCCTTCTTTGATGCTGATTCTCCTTCTTGTTGGTTGATTTTCCACAGTCTTACATACTATGATTGAGGTACCACTTGATGTGTGTGGGCACTACTCATTCACTCAAGGGTTTCGAAATATTGAAGAGAAGAAAAGAAAGAGGAAAGTGGTGGCTCAGGAATTCACTCTGAAAAGAATGAGATGCAATTGTGTGTTGTTTCCTGAAGCCATTACTTTCTATTTATAGAATGCCCTCTAGGTTTAGGTTAGAATTGTGTGGCATTAAAATAATGGAAAAAATAAAATGGTAAACCTCTTGCATAGTGGGCGGCCCATATAAGGAAATTGGGCCTCACTTTGTAACTTTCCCATTTTGTTATTTTTCATTCCCATTTTTCTCAAAAATGCCAATTTTCCAATTTAACCTTTTAAATGCCAATTCTAATTATTTAATAACTTAAAAATAATTATTAAATAATATTTCCATTTAATATATTTATTAATTAGACATATAAAGTCTCTTAATTAATAAATAAATAAACCTAGAATCTCTTTTCTTTACAATTTCGCCCTTGCTTAGTGAAAATTCATAAAGTAGACATAGTCTAACTTTTAGAATTATAATTGATTAATTAAAATCAATTAACTGAGTCTTACAAGCAGTATGGTCTCAACTAGTATGGGGACCATGGGTCTATATAACCGAGCTTCCAATAAGTCGAATCGAATTTACCAAGTAAATTCCCTAACTTATTAATTCCTTATTGAATCCACTCTTAGAACTTGGAATTGCACTCTCAGTCATATAGAACGCTCTATATGTTCCACGATATAGACACGTAGTTATCCATTATTATAATCCTAATTTGATCAATGATCCTCTA
The DNA here is from genome assembly GCF_029168945.1 of Cannabis sativa. Taxonomy (NCBI): domain Eukaryota; kingdom Viridiplantae; phylum Streptophyta; class Magnoliopsida; order Rosales; family Cannabaceae; genus Cannabis; species Cannabis sativa. The sequence goes on from NC_083602.1 coordinate 74,811,828, forward strand.
TATAGATGATTTACACTGTAAAGGGATTAAATTACTGTAACACCCTACAATATATTTTATCCTTAAACCACTTAACCCTGTATAAAAGATATTTCAGCTAAGTGAAATGAGTACTCCACCATTTATTTTCGTTTGGTTAAGCTCGAAGGAAATCATTCTTTACTTTCTATTCGCCAGATAGAAGCTATAGATTCCATATTTATGTTAGCGCTCCCACTCAATTTGTAAAGCCCGCTTAGTTAATTTGGAAATTAGCAGTTGTTTATGTTAATCAGGAAATTATTTATAGCTATTTAAATAATTTATCATGGATATTTATGGAATTCAGATATGCATATTTATGTCATCAGCAGTTTTTATATTTCGCATTTCCGGTGTCCGGTATTTTGGAACGCGGCGTTTGGCTCAGTAGAAATCACAACTTAGTATGTTAGTATTTTGGGGACGGGTTTTAGACATTGGGAATGTCGGGAATGGCCGGGAATTTAGAATGTCCCAAAAATACCCCTTTAGTATGATTTTCATGATTTTATGGTGGAGGGGCAAAATGGTCTTTTTGCCCCATTAATATTTTGTCTTATGTGATTTTTGTAAATGGAAATTAAATATTATTTGGTTATTTTGAGTTGGCTGAAATAAGTTTAGTTATATGACAATTTTCTTTTAATTTCCCTCATTTCTCAACACTTAGAAAAAATAGAAAATTTTCCAACAAAACTCTTTCTTTTCCTCTTCACTTTCGGCTGGGTATTGTGGGGTGCAAAGCTGGGTTTTTTCTTCATTTCTCTAAGCTAAATTCATCCTAATTGTGAGCTCTTGATTGTGGTAGGTGATTCTAACCCTTTCTCCTTTAATTTCTTGAAAAACTATGTGAAAAATTATGATGCATGCATGTTGTTTTAGATGTTGTTGCTGCTGTAATTTTGTGGTTGATTTGTGTAGTTCAAGCATGTTATTTTGATAGGATTTAAGCTATGTTGAAAGCATGATAGTTAGATTGAGCTAAGCTTTGTTGTTTTTATAAAAAAAAAAAAAGTATGAATTTTGGATGGAAAGTGTTGTGTTTATGTTCTGTGTTGTTGCTGTTGTTCTTGTTAGTTTGCAGAGGTTAGATTATGCTTAGTTATGTTGAATTATGTTGGTTTGCATGCTTGTTTAGGTGGTTTGCTCAAGCTTGAGTTTGGAACTCAAAGCTTGAGCTCCAATGGCAAAATTTGTATGTGTGGTTTCTGGGTAGGTTTGTTGCCTTGGATTTGTTATTTGGGACCTATAGAGGAGGTCTGGAAAGTTTGGGATCAATTGGGGTTAAATTGGTCGAGATATGGGAATTTTTGGTTGCTGCCTGCGAGGAACCGGAATTCCGGTTGAGCATCCGGAATTCCGGATGGGGTTCAGAATTTTCCCAGAACCGGAATTCCGGTTGGGCAACCGGACTTCCGGATGGGGGATTTTTCAGAACCCTAGTTTTCCTCGTTTTTGGGTTTTTAGGGGTATTGCCATGCTTTTTATCGATAGGGAAACTTTTAGTTTCAAGTTTTAGTCCCCGGGAAGTGATTTAGCATGTCGCTTATAGCGTTGTGATTTTTATGGTTTAGGAGCCAGTAATCCGCCGTTCAGCTTCAGTTCCAGTCGAGTTGGCCAACACACCTGAAATCGGAATCCAGGTAAGATTAGTATAACAGTATGCATATGTAGTTTACATGTTTAGCGTGCATGTAGGAAGCCTGTTAGTTTACATTAGATATGTATTTAGGCTTCGAACCACCCAACCCTGTCACGTCGGTACGAGTGGAGTATGACCGACGCCGGAGTATGACCGGTTCGACCGATCAGGCTGACACTGGTTGGTGGTTCAGTGCTATTGACCTATCCCGTCGGTACAGGCTGGAGTATGACCAGCAGCCGGAGTATGACCGGTTCGACCGATCAGGAGGATACTTGTCAATAGTGCCGTCCCCTGAACGTTCAAAACTCAGTACCATGTTGGACATGGCAGTAGTGCTCAGTACCATGTTGGACATGGCAGTAGCGGGACTCAGTATCGTGTTGGACACGGCAGTCAGTTTTATGTATGATATTATTATGCTTTTCTTACTGAGTCTGTCGACTCACAGTTTACGTTGCATGTGTAGGTAAAGGCAAGGCAGTTGCTGATGGACCGTGAGCGAGCTTATGGGATTGTACATGTCGGGGCGGTTAGGCCTGGAGCGTACGATCCTCGGGACAGCAGGGCTGAGATTTTTGTAACTGTCGTTAGACGACTTTCATTTTGATGTAAAAGTGAATAGTTAAAAAGTTTGTAAATATTTTTATAAATCGGGATCCCGAGACTTTTTGGTAAAATGGTTTATAAGTTTAATGAAAAAGCAAAATTTTAATTAATCACGTTTTTCCATAAACCTCGTTGATTAGCAACGAGCTGCACAGTATGTTTAAAAATCACGTAATACGCCTAAGTTAGTTAGGGTGTTACAATTTGGTATCAGAGCCGCCAGGTTGTCTTCCGAAGATCGTCACGACATGTACAATCATCATCAGCAGTTAGCTCGGTTCACGGTTCAGTAAGCCTTTATTGCTTTAGTAGTTTATTTTATTCAATTATGAAAAAGAAAAGCCTGTTAGGAAGCATGTTAGTAGCCTGATAGTAGAATAGGCGCATGTTTCATTTCTAGTTTCCAAATTAAGCGGCATTAGTAAGCTCGCCTTGAATACGACCTGATATGCCAACTCTTGGTTTCGCAGGCGGTTCTAACTAGATGGACGCCAGGCGGACTACCAGGAGTCGAGGCAACTCAGTGGGGTCGAATCAGGGAGAGGGAGCTCGGTTTCCCCCACCTGCTAGGGGCCGAGGTAGAGGTCCCCGAGGCAGGGCTCGTGGTCGGGGTGATGAGAACCCGCCACAGGCTGCCCAGGCTCCCCCAGCCGATCAGGGAGCCCCGAACTGGGAGTTGCGGTTTGCGGAGATGCAAGCCAGGATCGAAGAACAAGACCTCGAGATTCAGAGGTTGAGACAGCAGGGTGCTCCTGCAGTTCCAGTGCCGCAGTTCCAGTGGCACCTGCCCCTGCCGCCTGTGCCGAGATGGTAGTGGCGGCCCACGATTGGAACCTTTATATGAGCGGTTCGGAAGCAAGCACCTCCGGTATTCCTGGGAGGTCCAGATGTGTCGAAAGCCGAGCAGTGGCTTACGGTGATCACCAGAATCTTGAACTTTATGGGTGTCACCGGCAACGACAGAGTGGTGTGCGCCACATTCCAGTTCCAGGAGGATGCCCTGGTATGGTGGGACATGGTGTCTCAGATTCATGATGTCACCACCATGACTTGGGAGAGGTTCCAGGAACTTTTCAACACGAAGTACTACAACGAGGCGGTTAGAAGCGCCAAGAGAAAGGAATTCGTTCACCACGACCCGGCGGGAGAACATGAGTGTCACCGAGTATACTACTCGGTTTGGCCAGGTTGGCGAGGTTAGCCTCGGGAATTGTGCCGACCGACTTCAGCAGAAAGGAGAAGTATCTGGACGGGTTGCATCCCAAGATCAGGCATGACCTGATGATTACCACAGACGACAGCACCACCTACGCTCAGATGGTGGAGAAGGCACTGCGAGCTGAGGGCGCAGTGGGGTGCATGTCAGAGTCAGCTAGTACTCCGGTTGGTGGCGGAGCTCCTACCCCTCCTGCATCAGGCTTCAGCAGGGGGAGTAGTGGTTCGGCCATTGATCGGAGGAAGAGGGCACCCACGCTTCCGGCGGCTCGAGTCAGAACAAGAGGTTCCGGGGGAACCAGAACAGAGGGAGTCGTCCTGGTGGTAATGAGACTCGCTTCTCCTACCCCGAGTGCCCTAGCTGTAAGAGGCATCATCGGGGAGAGTGCAAGGGGCAGGGATGCTTCCATTGTGGCATGCCCGGGCACTTCAAGAGGGAATGTCCCCAGCTCCGGCCAGAGGCACCGAGAGCTCCAGCGATGCCCACTCCAGCCAGGGTATTCGCGATCACGCAGCCGATGCGGATGCCGGCCCATCGGTTGTTACGGGTCGATTCTTATTAACGACTCGTTTTATTCGATCTTTGTTTGATTACGGGGCTACACGTTCTTATGTGGCGGCCGAGTCTTTAGTAAGTTGGGTAGACCCTTTGATAGATATGAGTCGGGGTTTGGAACCACTGTTACAGCGGAGAATTGGTTATCTCCAATAGGTGGATTAGGTCTATGCCGATCAGGATAGATGGTAGAGAGTTGAGCGCTGATCTGATAGAGATGAGCTTAGTCGAATTTGATATTATTTTAGGAATGGATTTCCTATCTAAATATTCGGCGAGCATTGATTGCAAGAGGAAGATGGTGGTCTTCCAACCAGAGAGTGAAGAACCGTTCGTATTTGTGGGTTCGGTTCAGGGATCTCGGATCCCGGTGATCTCGGCTATGTCAGCGAGAGAATTATTGCACGGTGGGTGCTTAGGGTTTCTGGCCGTGGTGGTGGACACCACTCGGCCAGACACCATTCGGCCAGAGGACATCAGCGTGGTTCGGGAATTTTTGGACGTTTTTCCCGAAGAACTTCCAGGGCTACCACCTCAGCGGGAGATTGACTTTGTGATTGACTTGGCACCAGGGGTGGATCCGGTTTCTAAAGCCCCGTATAGGATGGCTCCAGCTGAACTTAAGGAGTTAAAGATTCAGCTCCAGGGGTTGCTTGACATAGGGTTTATTCGGCCCAGTGTGTCACCTTGGGGAGCCCCGGTTTTGTTCGTGAAGAAGAAGGATGGATCGATGAGGATGTGCATCGACTACAGAGAGTTGAACAAGCTGACGGTGAAGAATAAATATCCATTACCTAGGATCGATGACTTGTTCGATCAGCTTCAGGGGAAGACGGTCTTTTCTAAGATTGACCTCCGTTCGGGTTATCATCAGTTGAGGATCCGAGAGGAGGACATTCCAAAGACGGCTTTCCGCACTAGGTATGGACACTACGAGTTCCTGGTTATGTCATTCGGACTAACCAATGCTCCTGCAGCATTCATGGACCTGATGAACAGAGTATTCAAGGATTTCCTCGATATCTGTGTGATTGTGTTTATCGACGATATCCTCGTGTACTCTCAGTCAGAAGAGGAGCATGAGTTACATCTTCAGATGGTACTGCAACGACTTCGAGAACATAGACTCTACGCCAAGTTCAAGAAATGTGAGTTCTGGTTGTCTCAGGTGTCCTTCCTAGGGCATATAGTGAGTAAAGATGGGATCAAGGTGGATCCCGGGAAGATCGAATCCGTCAGGGATTGGCCGAGACCGAAGACAGTGACAGAGATCAGAAGCTTCTTGGGGTTGGCTGGGTACTACCGTAGGTTCGTGGAGGGGTTCTCCAAAATTTCAATGCCCCTAACCGAGCTTACAAGGAAGAATCAGCGATTTATCTGGTCAGATAAATGCGAAGCTAGTTTTCAGGAGCTGAAACAGAGGTTGATTACTGCTCCGGTACTAGCTTTGCCTTCGGACGAGGAGAAGTTCGTGGTCTTTTGTGACGCATCCAAACAGGGTTTGGGGTGCGTATTGATGCAAGCCGATCGGGTTATCGCTTACGCCTCCCGTCAGTTAAAGGATTATGAACAGCGATACCCGACTCATGATTTAGAATTGGCCGCAGTGGTATTTGCACTGAAGATTTGGCGGCATTACTTGTATGGTGAGAAGTGCGAGATCTACACCGACCATAAGAGTCTCAAGTATTTCTTTACTCAGAAAGATTTGAACATGAGACAGAGGCGTTGGTTGGAATTAGTGAAGGATTACGATTGTGAGATCCTTTACCATCCCGGGAAAGCCAATGTAGTGGCCGATGCCCTGAGCAGAAAGGGTCCCGGGCAAGTGGCTAGCATGGTTCAGATCTCACCTCAGCTAGCAGAGGATATGGTCAGGTCCAGCATTGAGTTTGTGGTAGGTCAGCTACACAACTTAACGCTGCAATCTGATCTGTTAGAAAGAATAAAAGTTGCTCAGACGACAGATCCGGAGTTAGTGAAGATCCGAGATGAGGTATTGGCTGGTCAAGCCAAGGACTTTTCAGTGTCAGATAGTGGGATGCTTTTGTATAAAGCCAGGGTTTGTGTCCCGAACAGTGTAGACTTGAGGAACGAGATCTTTGAGGAGGCTCATTCTACCCCATATTCTCTGCATCCCGGCACCACCAAGATGTACCAAGACTTGAAACCGTACTTCTGGTGGAACGGTATGAAGAAGAATTTGGTAGAATTCGTATCGAGATGCCTCACATGTCAGCAGATCAAGGCTGAACATCAGAGACCAGCAGGGTTGTTGCAGCCTCTAACCCTACCAGAGTGGAAATGGGAGGACATTACGATGGATTTTGTGGTCGGGTTACCTAGGACCACGGGTATGTATGACTCCATCTGGGTAGTGGTGGATCGATTTACGAAATCTGCTCATTTTCTGCCGGTTAGAACAACATTTTCAGTGGATCAGTTGGCAGAACTGTACGTCAGGGAAATAGTGAGACTTCACGGGGTACCGAAGTCTATAGTTTCGGACAGGGATCCGAAATTCACCTCCAAATTTTGGCAGAGTTTGCAACGGGCAATGGGTACAAAGCTAAAATTCAGTACAGCATTCCATCCTCAGACAGATGGTCAGTCCGAAAGGACAATTCAGATATTGGAGGACATGCTGAGAGCCTGTGTTATGGACTTTGAGGGTTCATGGAATAAATACCTACCGTTAGTAGAGTTCTCATATAACAACAGTTATCAGAGTACGATAGGGATGGCACCCTATGAACTGTTGTACGGTAGGAAATGTAGATCCCCTATCCACTGGGATGAGACAGGGGAGAGGAAATATCTAGGTCCGGAGTCAGTTCAGCGGACCAATGAGGCAATAGAGAAGATTAAAGCTAGAATGCTTGCCTCCCGAGAGCAGACGAAGAGTTACGCGGTCCGAAACGTCGAGATGTTGAGTTCCGAGTAGGGGACCATGTGTTTTTGCGAGTATCTCCGATGAAGGGGATTAAACGTTTCGGGAAAAGAGGCAAGTTATGCCCTAGATTTACAGGACCTTTCGAGATTCTCGAGAAGATAGGTCAAGTGGCATATCGGTTAGCGTTGCCTCCAAATTATCGGCTGAAGGCACAACGTATTTCATGTCTCAATGTTGAGAAAATACGTTTCGTACCCCTCTCATATACTCGATATGAGAGCCTTCGGCTTCAGTCGGATATGTCCTACGAGGAACAAACGGTGCGGATCCCGGATAGAAAGGATAAAGTCCTTCGGAATAAGACCATAGCGTTGGTCAAGGTTCTCTCGGAGAAACAAGAAGGTGGAAGAAGCCACTTGGGAGCTAGAATCGATATGCGAGCTCAATATCCGGAGTTATTCAGTTAGATTTCGGGGACGAAATCCTTTTAAGGGGATAGTTGTAAAGCCCGCTTAGTTAATTTGGAAATTAGCGGTTGTTTATGTTAATCGTGAAATTATTTATAGCTATTTAAATAATTTATCATGGATATTTATGGAATTCGGATATGCATATTTATGTCATCGGCGGCTTTTATATTTCGCATTTCCGTGTCCGTATTTTGGAACGCGACGTTTGGCTCGCAGAAATCACAACTTAGTATGTTAGTATTTTGGGGACGGGTTTTAGACATTGGGAATGTCGGGAATGGCCTAGAATTTAGAATGTCCCAAAAATACCCCTTTAGTATGATTTTCATGATTTTATGGTGGAGGGGCAAAATGGTCTTTTTGCCCCATTAATATTTTGTCTTATGTGATTTTTGTAAATGGAAATTAAATATTATTTGGTTATTTTGAGTTGGCTGAAATAAGTTTAGTTATATGACAATTTTCTTTTAATTTCCCTCATTTCTCAACACTTAGAAAAAATAGAAAATTTTCCAACAAAACTCTTTCTTTTCCTCTTCACTTTCTACTGGTATTGTGGGGTGCAAAGCTGGGTTTTTTCTTCATTTCTCTAAGCTAAATTCATCCTAATTGTGAGCTCTTGATTGTGGTAGGTGATTCTAACCCTTTCTCCTTTATTTTCTTGAAAAACTATGTGAAAAATTATGATGCATGCATGTTGTTTTAGATGTTGTTCTTCTTTGTAATTTTGTGGTTGATTTGTGTAGTTCAAGCATGTTATTTTGATAGGATTTAAGCTATGTTGAAAGCATGATAGTTAGATTGAGCTAAGCTTTGTTGTTTTTATAAAAAAAAAAAAAGTATGAATTTTGGATGGAAAGTGTTGTGTTTATGTTCTGTGTTGTTGCTGTTGTTCTTGTTAGTTTGCAGAGGTTAGATTATGCTTAGTTATGTTGAATTATGTTGGTTTGCATGCTTGTTTAGGTGGTTTGCTCAAGCTTGAGTTTGGAACTCAAAGCTTGAGCTCCAATGGCAAAATTTGTATGTGTGGTTTCTGGGTAGGTTTGTTGCCTTGGATTTGTTATTTGGGACCTATAGAGGAGGTCTGGAAAGTTTGGGATCAATTGGGGTTAAATTGGTCGAGATATGGGAATTTTTTGGTTGCTGCCTGCGAGGAACCGGAATTCCGGTTGAGCATCCGGAATTCCGGATGGGGTTCAGAATTTTCCCAGAACCGGAATTCCGGTTGGGCAACCGGACTTCCGGATGGGGGATTTTTCAGAACCCTAGTTTTCCTCGTTTTTGGGTTTTTAGGGGTATTGCCATGCTTTTTATCGATAGGGAAACTTTTAGTTTCAAGTTTTAGTCCCCGGGAAGTGATTTAGCATGTCGCTTATAGCGTTGTGATTTTTATGGTTTAGGAGCCAGTAATCCGCCGTTCAGCTTCAGTTCCAGTCAGGTTGACCGGCACACCTGAAATCGGAATCCAGGTAAGATTAGTATAACAGTATGCATATGTAGTTTACATGTTTAGCGTGCATGTAGGAAGCCTGTTAGTTTACATTAGATATGTATTTAGGCTTCGAACCACCCAACCCTGTCACGTCGGTACAGGCGGGAGTATGACCAGCAGCCGGAGTATGACCGGTTCGACCGATCAGGCTGACACTGGTTGGTGGTTCAGTGCTATTGACCTATCCCGTCGGTACAGCCGGAGTATGACCAAGATGGAGTATGACCGGTTCGACCGATCAGGAGGATACTTGTCAATAGTGCCGTCCCCTGAACGTTCAAAACTCAGTACCATGTTGGACATGGCAGTAGTGCTCAGTACCATGTAGGACATGGCAGTAGCGGGACTCAGTATCGTGTTGGACACGGCAAATTTCAGCCTTTATGTATGATATTATTATGCTTTTCTTACTGAGTCTGTCGACTCACAGTTTACGTTGCATGTGTAGGTAAAGGCAAGGCAGTTGCTGATGGACCGTGAGCGAGCTTATGGGATTGTACATGTCGGGGCGGTTAGGCCTGGAGCGTACGATCCTCGGGACAGTAGGGCTGAGATTTTTGTAACTGTCGTTAGACGACTTTCATTTTGATGTAAAAGTGAATAGTTAAAAAGTTTGTAAATATTTTTATAAATCGGGATCCCGAGACTTTTTGGTAAAATGGTTTATAAGTTTAATGAAAAAGCAAAATTTTAATTAATCACGTTTTTCCATAAACCTCGTTGATTAGCAACGAGCTGCACAGTATGTTTAAAAATCACGTAATACGCCTAAGTTAGTTAGGGTGTTACACAATTGCACTACCGTGTTCCCGAAATGTACGTATCACCCTGACCCAAAAGTAGGCTTAACTAACAAATCAAAGAACACGAATAACACTCTTGAGATTGAACCTAATCATATCAGGATTAAGATCATTTGATCTAGGATCAACATGTGATATTGAATTGAATAGATATTACGGTAAATTCTAATATATCTAATCAAAGTTCAATATCGGTCCCTTCCGATGTATACTCCATACATGTATAGCTCTTATTTTCAGATGATGATCAAACTCTTTTTGTTAGACAATCAGAAAATAAAGAGAGCTATTATTTTCAAAATTCTTCTTCTTCTCTATTGAATAATTCGAAGCCTGTAGTATTCTGAGAGTATACCCACACATGTCAAAGCAATTCCTAGCATAGTGAGAAAGATTGTGTTGAACTAAATTGAAGGAGAGGAGATCCAAGTTCAGTTCTTGATAATACTCTGAGATAGAAAGAAACAAGGGTTCTGAATGGAAGGAACCATTATATTCCGCTAGCTGCTGCCAATATAAGGTTTTCTATAACTTTATATGTGTTTATTTTATTATTTTAGGAAATTCGTATTTGGGATGTTAGATTACAGATTATAATTAAACATAAATGTTAGTAAATTTTGATCCTGGTAAAATATGTTTTAACATAATCTACCACAATGTAATTAGAAGCATATTTTCTAATTATTAATGAATTTTATTAAATTAATTTAAATATTTTATATTATCTTTATTAATTGTGATTAAATAATTAAATAGTTAGAAATTATTTAAATAGAAATATTTTAAAATATTTCCTAAATAATTGATTATTATATACAATATATAACATATATAGTTAAGTTTTAAAATAATTTTAGTTTACCAACTATAAGATAGTAGGATTATTGTGCATTATTTAGGTTAGTTTAAAATAATATTTTAGTATTAGTTTGAGAATAAATTATAGTAACCTAATAACATACTTTTAGAAAAATAGTTAATTTATAAATAGATAATATGTGTATAAAAAATTATCTTATTTATTTAAAAGTAAATAATTAATTAAAAGGATTATAGGTTAATAACAAAATTTAAAAAAATATATATTATTTTAATATATTTTCAAAATATATTAATAATCACTTTTCAAAAATATTATTATTTTAAATAATATATCTATTTATATGATAAAATATATTTTTTAAAAAATTAATACATCATTTTATTTAAAAATAATTATATATACCCCAAAAATAATAATAATTTTTTTAAAAAAATTAAAATTAAAATGATAATGCACATACCAAAAATATCTCATATCTTTATCTTATTTTATTTTTTCAAATTAAATAATCAAATTATTAAATAAATAAAATATAATGATAATATATATACGTATATATATATATGGTTTAGGGTGGTACCGGCTATTAAGGCTGTGATGGTGGTGGCATGGTGACTGGGTGGTCGTTGACCAGGAGGGACGGAGGAGGAGGTCGCAGGTGCTATGAGCGACGATGGTGGAGATGATACGGAGTCAGGCTCCATTTTTTAAGCAAAGCGGGTCGTAAGACCCGATGTCTCCAGAGATGGAGACCAACAACCCAAGACCACCATGGTCTTCCCCACACAATCATCGTCATCGACCCAAGGCTCAGTAGGGTCGGTCGATCGTGCTTCAGGTAGCCACGAAACCAATGGGTCCCTTTCGTGGTTGATGCTCATAAATCGGACTTAAGTTCGGGTCCTCCTCCTCCCTTCACGACATTGACCAGTGGCCTTGAAAGGCCAGTCGACCACCACGAGATGGTCTCAGGACCAATCGGTCCTCATGGTGCTTGTTGTCCAAACCTGAACCCTCTCGAGTTTCTCCTCCATTGTTTCATGTGTGCATGGCCATGCATGGCTTCATGCACACTTGAAAAACTATGTGTTATGTCCTTTTGAGCTCACGACTTGAAGTTGCAGCCCTTCGAGCTTTGTGGCTCATCATGCGAGATTCAAAATGTCGTCATCTCGATGAGGTTGGAGTTTACTCCTTAAACCCAAACTCACTCATCAATAGAGGAATATGTGAATTTTGATATTACATTATTAAACTAAAATTTACAGAGAAGAGATGGAATCTTTTTTGGATATTAAACTGGAATCTTTTTTGGAAAATAGAAAGTTTTGGCTTGAAAATTCAAAAATGGATAGTTTGAAAGTCTGAGGTGATGACAAAAAAGAAATGAGTTGGGTAAATCCATTTATACCTCAGGTAGGATCCTTGCGATTTGAGATGGACAACCCTGATTTCTTCCTCCAAAAAAGCACACTTCAATCCGATGGATGGGACGTTGAAAAAACAGCCTTTAAATTTCACCGCTTGAATTTATCATTCTTCATTACACGCCTCGAGTAACGTACGCATTAAAAGAGAGGTCATTTAAATTGTCTTGCCATCATTGCAACTTCTCTTAAGGAATGCGCCCCCAGCACGCTTATTTCATCAATAACTACATTAAAGACGCCGCATGCTTGCCACATTAATGGTACATGCAGTTAATGACCCCTTACTCGATGACAGCTCACGGGACACATCCGCGATCTTGCAATCACCACGTGTCAAGAACATATCTCTAAGAAATGGAAGAGTACTACAAGCTCCCAGATCTTAGAGAGTCCCGAAAGCTCAGGGGTAAATATTATTCGTGTCTCTGAGCATGTGACACGTGGAAATTAAAGGAAGGAATTAGCCTCATAATTTCCCTATTTAAAATCCCTCACTACAGTATTTTCGCAGAGAAGCTTCATGGAGCCAAGAATAAGTCAAGACTGGGAAGACACATGGAAGCCCGCTTGGCCCTGTCTTAGATTCCCAGACACAGAAGGCGTGTTGCCTCCCCTAGACCTGGAAGGGTCCAAATATGTAATCCTACCCAGCTAATACCTAGACGGGTACTCGAAGGGCCTAATACGGATGTCGACCGCCCTAGAGTGTCGCGAACATCTACCTTTGATACAAGCCAAGTTACCAAGTGGCAATTATATTTTATTTTACAGGATCAAATCTTGTCCCCTGTGTCTAAGCATGGTAGTGCGCATACCTCCACCACGTTTTTGATAGACGAATATTGCAGACCTCTATTTTAAAGGTGAAAGTTTTGGGCGAGACGTGGCCTTTACTTTTAAAGGTTAAACTTTTAGGTGACACGTGCCCACATGGCACAAATGGTCTCTAATTGTCCAGCTGCAGCACGCACGGGCAAAATTATTTCATAGGGACCCAATAGTCAACTGTCTTTTGCATATAATTTACCTTATTAGTGGGCTTTGAGCAGGAAACCGTAGACAGGTCATGGGCATGACCATACCCGCCACACAACCTATATATACCTTTCTATTTCTATACAAAGGGAGATGACAACCTGCATAGCCAAAACTCTGCCAATATTACATTCGCTTCTTCTTCAATAGAAACTGAGAATATAAAGTTAGGGTTTCTTGCATATATATTGTAAACACATCAAATACATCCTTAAAGGCTAATAGACTGGCTCGTGGACTAAGATTAATGTACACCTGAACCACGTAAAAAATTGCCATCTCTTTAGTTTTGTATTTTATTATTTCTTTAATTCTTAAAAAATTAGTTTTCAAAAATATCAGTAAATAAAATTTAATATAAATGATTTCATAAGGGCTAATTGTTGCTAATAACTTTTGTAAGTGACTCTTTTACAAAGTAACTTATGTATAATCAAGTTACTAATATTATTATCAATAGTATGGGACAATAAAATAGAAAGAAAAAACATGTAAAATTTTATTAAAGAAACCACAAAATAGAAAGTATAGATTACTCAAGTGCTAAGCTACCAAATTATCACCCTAAATACATACTAAACATTAGAATCATATTGGTATACATATATAGATAGATTGATACAGATAGTTAGTAAATAATTCGCACTTTCCAACAGTTGCTTAAAAATAATTATTTACATGAAATAAATTATTTTTTATTTAATTATAACTATGTCTTAAAATTGTATAAGATTTTAACTTATTAATTTTACCTACAATTATTTTTTGAATAATATGAGAAATGAAGTGTACAAATGACTGGACCTGACTTGTATTTACAAAATTTATTTTTTATAACAGAAGCATGACATGATCTGTATAATTAATGTTGGAAATTTATAGGTGCTTCAATAGAAAAACCAATATAATTAATGTTGGAAATTTATAGGTGCTTCAATAGAAAAACCAATGTCAAAATACAACTCAAAATGAAAAATACAAGAATAATAATATTGATAAAATAATGTTACAACTCAACACAAAATATACACATAAGTATAGAAAAGAAGATGAAGAGAAGATTACAAAACAATATAAATAGTAGTATATATATATAGATGTTAGAACAATCTCAACACCACTAACACCAAGTGTCAAGTAGGGGAATCACAAAACTTCAACAAGGTTTTACACCTTTGTCCAAAAGCTTATTTCCCCCTACCACAAGCACTTAGGGAAGAAAGAAATGAAAATAGCTTTCTGGATTTATCAAGCTTATAATTTCTAGCAAGGTTCTCTCTTTGATAGAAATTCACAAAAAATTGTATCTTCACAAGTGAACCAAACACCTCTATTTATAGTGTTTTAAGATCACATATTTTGAAATTCAAATAACCTACACCCAAGGGTGGTTACCATTTCTTAATGGGGTATAAATGGGATTAAATAAGTGATTTGGAGGTTATGAGAGTTGTTAAAAGTCATCCTTATAGCAAAAAACGTTCAACAATTAAAGCTGAAAAAAATAGTAACTAGTTACTAGTTACCAAATTTTTCAGCTTTTGCAAACAACTCTTCAAACCATTCTTACTTTATTTTATATCACTTATACACTTTATAAATGACAAAATTTAATCCCCAACAACTATATTTGAATTATAGTTTTGAATTTCAAAAAATTAAGTTATGTAACCACTCTTTACACACTTAATTAGTGATCATGTGGAAGCTATAAATATGAGTAACTCCACCTCTTATGTTACAATGTATGTAAATATTAGATGTATGCAACTCTCAATCACATTATATACATTAATCTCATATTAATATATAATATGTCTCATTTTAATAGTTTAATCTATCTTATATTATAACAATATAATATAACATTCTCCCACTAGATTAAAACTTGTGACACACCATTGTAATATTATTTAATCAATCAAATATTATATATCCCCCACTTTGATTGAATAAATCAAACACTTTTATAGAGATCTTGCTTAGATGCATAGAGTAAAATGTCTTTCAACTTGAATTTTACCTTAGTGTAGTTACCACAAACTTTATTGAAATTTTGGTTATCGTAGCATTGAACCACTATTCCTTTAATATAAACCGGTGATGACACACACATCTTTGCTAGAATTCACTTGAGACCTCATTTTGTCTCGCTTGTGCACCGTTAATGGCCATGTGCAACATCCATTTCGTGGACTCTCTAGAGAATAACTCTCAATTCTCATAAGAGGCAGCACCACCTCTAATCCATATAGGTGGAATTTAGTATCTCACAACTTCTTTTTAGACACTTCTTTCCATTAAAAAACCTTTCGGTTTTAACCCTCCAAATTTTACCATTAGTACTCTTTCATAGATGGGACAAATTGAGTACTACTTTTTACTCTATTGACCTGTTATTACCTATTGAATTTAAGACTCTATTTTTACTAGTGTTAAGATAGGTTAACATCAATGAGTAAACCTCTAAGGGAGTTTAGGTCCCATCCCTCAAAAATTCATGCTTTAATCTTGTACGGAGATTAAGCGATTTGTTATAAACACACACTTTTCGATTCCAAACGAATCTTGTTAGCCGAAATTAGTGACCATTTTTACATGACCACTTTTCTCCTTAAGTATACTTATGCTTTGAAAATTAAATTACATAAGATTAATTTTCACACTTACTCTATTTCTTACAAATTTTAATACCAAGCATATTAAAATTATGCACTAACTTTAGACACTAAACATGTCTAAGTCTTACTCAAATTTTAGGCACCAAGCATGCCTAAATTCACATGCCATCCATTCTTTTACTAAATTGACTTGATAAATATTGGATGTCACCCCCACACTTTCACACATTTAATAGATATGACTTTATTTTATTTCCTTCTTGAAATAATTTTCTTTACACTATTATTGGCACCAACCATGTCAAAATTTATAACCTTTGTACTCATAATCAATCAAACAAATTTTGATTTACTTTTTGAGTTTTACCCCCATATTTTTACTATTACTATCATATACACTAAATATGATATGTTATACATATATTATTATTATACAACAATAATGTCTATAACTTTTATTCAAAAAATTGTAACTCCCACAACTTTATGCTAATAATGTATGTTACTATCATCTCATATATAACATACATAATATTAATATTTATCACAACTATATATGTTATACATCTCATATACATGTAACATATACACTTTAATATACATATCAATATATCATAATCTATATCATCTCCACATGATATATATTTATTGTATGCATTTTATGATATATATTTTCATAAATAAATATTCTCATCACAAATATGTATCATGTATTACATGCTCAACATATATAATATATACATGCTATATATTATATGTCTCACATATATAACATGTAATACACTCAAACTAATAGAATTATTTGTAAATTTGTTGTACACAAAATTCTCATTCACAAAATGATATACCAAACACATAGAGTAAAGTGAAATGAATTTTATTTATATATAGCTTCACAAGCATTATTTAAATATGTCAATACATAGACAATCATCTCACAACACAATATAAGCATGATTATGCCATAATCACTTTCTCATCATCTATGATATTAATCTCATTTTTCATTGGATCCTTACGATGCCTACAATCTCTTGCGTAGTGCCCAAATTTTCCACACACAAAACAATGGCCTCTCACTTCTTTGAATTGGCTATTTTCTTTTCTTGGACCCAAATTTTTTTCACCACTTTTATTATTGTTGTTGCCTTTGTGATGCTTGTTTGAGACCGCATTGGCCTTAGAAACCTCATGTTTAGGTTCTTTCACATTTCCCTTATCTCTCAATCTCGATTCCTCTTTGATTCAGATATATTTTTGGATCTCTTCCAATGAATAATCCTCATTTTTATGGAGGATTCTTTTCCTATAGCCCTTCCAAGTTGGTGGCAACTTTGCCACAATTGCACCAACTTGAAATGCCTCGGGAAGCTCAATCTTGAGAACCTTTAACTTGTTCACAATGATTTGTAACTCATGGATTTGAGAAAGAAGATCTTTAGCATCACTAAAAGAAAATTCAAAATATTGTGAAATTAAAAATTTTCTTGTACCTTCTTCCTCCGCCTTGTAATTTTCTTCCAAAGCATTCCAAATCTCCTTCGCGGAATTAGTATTAGTGTAGAGATCATATAGCCGATCAGAGAAGGCATTTTGAATATGACCTCTACATAGGAGATTTTCCTCCTCTCTCTTCCTTCTCTTCTCCACCTTCTCGGGAGTGTCTTTCTCGGATTGAGCGGGTAGAGGCTCCAAAGTAGACTCAAGAATATATGCTATCTTGAGTGTGGTCAAGAGAAACCTCACTTTATCTTGCCACCTAGTAAAGTTGGATCCACCAAACCTATCCAACCTCACTAGGTCTTGATTCATCATTTTGATGGTCTCACCTTCCATTGAAGCTAGGTAGGAAGGAAATGCTTTTGATTGTTGGAAATTTATAGGTGCTTCAATAGAAGAACTAATGTCAAAATACACCTCAAAATGAAAAATACAAGAATAATAATATTGATAAAATAATGTTACAACTCTAGACAAAATATACACATAAGTATAGAAAAGAAAATGAAGAGAAGATTACAAAACACAATATAAATAGTAGTATATATATAGATGTGAGAACAATCCCAACACCACTAACACCAAGTGTCAAGTAGGGGAATCACAAAACTTGAACAAGGTTTTACACTTTTGTCCAAAAGCTTATTTCCCCCTAGCACAAGCACTTAGGGAAGAAAGAAATGGAAATAGCTTTCTAGAATTATCAAGCTTATAGTTTCTAGCAAGGTGCTCTCTTTGATAGAAATTCACAAAAAATTGTATCTTTACAAGTGAACCAAAGACCTCTATTTATAGTGTTTTAAGATCACATATTTTGAAATTCAAATAACCTACACCCAAGGGTGGTTACCATTTCTTAATGGGTTATAAATGGGATTAAATAGGTGATTTGGAGGTTATAAGAGTTGTTAAAAGTCATCCTTATAGCAAAAAACGTTCAACAATTAAAGCTGAAAAAAAAAGTAACTAGTTACTAGTTACCAAATTTTTCAGATTTTGCTAACAACTCTCCGAACTATTCCAAGCCATTCTCACTTTATTTTGTATCACTTATACACTTTATAAATGACAAAATTCAATCCCCAACAACTATACTTGAATTATAGTTTTAAAATTCAAAAAATTAAGTTGTGTAACCACTCTTTACACACTTAATTAGTGATCATGTAGAAGTTACAAAATATGAGTAACTCAACCTCTTATGTTACAATTTATGTAAATATTAGATGTATGTAACTCTCAATCGCATTATATACATTAATCTCATATTAATATATAATATGTCTCATTTTAATATTTTAATCTATTTTATATTATAACAATATAATATAACAATTAATTCAGCAAGAATCATCAATTACATATACAAATTATGTAATATTAATTTTACACAAAGGAAAGTAAAAGAAATAGTGATCTATGAATAGTCTCTAAATGCAATACCACATTCATTTTTAAACACTGACATTTTTTTTTTTCAAAATAACTTACTAAATAGTGAAATCACTACAATTTTAAAAAGTAAATAAAATGAAAAAAAAAAATGATAAATTATAATAAAACTCATTGAAAATATCATATCACCACCCTAAGGTTTCTCCTTTACACATATAAGACACGCATTTATATCTATTCTATATAAAGTGGGCTATGTAACAGAATGTTAGGTTTAACACAATTTATTGATTTCTACGTTAATTTTAACAGAATATCCCAATTACTTAACAGTATAAATTTTATAATATTATTATATATATTTAAAAATAAAAATTATCACATATATAAAATATATATATTTAAACCTTAATTTTTTTATTTTAAAAATAAATAATGATATTTTCGCTATATAATATAAAATGTGCTATTGACATTAAGAAAAGAAATTCCTCAATTAAAAGAATACATCGATTGAAATTTTTAACTCAAAAACCCTAATTTCTTTTTTTACCATAGAGAGCATCGATTGATTGAGCAATTACTTAAACCCAAAAATCTCTTCTTCTTTTTTCTACACAATTGAGATCTTAAACCCAATTAAATCCTATTTTGGATTATTTGATCAATTACTGAAACCCAAAAATATCTTCTTTCTTTTTTTTCTACGATTGATATCTTAAACCCAAAATTTTTATTTTGCAATTCTAAATCAAAGTAATATTATATATTGTTTAAATTATTAATTGTAATTTCAATTTCTTTCCTCTGAAAATTCATTCCTTCTTCAATTCCTTAATTGATTTTATCATCTATGTTTTACATATACAAGAAGCACGTAAATATAAACACCATGATACCAAAACAATCAAAATTGAATGTCTTAATGATTCAAGAATATACTAACTGAATCTCCTGCTTAAAAGTTTCAAAAACCTCATTACTTAGTACAAGTATGTGGTGCACCATTGAACCCTTCCACACACGTCGAAAGATTCACTCGCATAAGGTATCCATAATAATATTATATACTGTTTAAATTAATAATTGTAATTCCAATTTCTTTTGTCTAAAAATCCTAATTCCCATCTTCAACATGTGCAATTAGGGTTTTCTTTTAATTTTTATTTTCTGTAATGGGTTTTGTTATAATGGATTTGCTTGCAAAATATTAGTGATATGCGATTGGAGATGACCAAATTTCAAAGATTATTACAAAATATTAACTATGGCAGTTTCTGGTCATTTATTGTACCAAATAATTCATTGCTTTCACAACTTAAATTTCTAGAACCATATTACAATTCCAACAACACAGGTATCTATTGTTCTTATTAGATTTAGTTGCTTACATTTTCATTTTATGTTTATTTATTCATTTGTCTTTGTGGGTTTGAGAAAATATAGTATATTTTTTTTTTCAAAAAAATAGTATATTTTATAAGGACATCTAAAGCATTCCTTTGATATACATCAAAGTATTAGTTTTTGAAAACAGAACAATATTTGAGATTTTTCAGTATATATTTATTTATGTATTATTATTATTATTTTTTAAAACAAAACTACAAAACAGAACAATATTTGAGATTTTTCAGTATCTAATTTATTTGGAGTCAATTTCAAAATATCATTCTTATAAGATTACTAATAGTCATATAAGAATTAAATATAATCTTTAAAATTGATTTTTTTTATGATAAATGTATTTTATTTTTTTGAAATGGTAGTAAATGTAATATTTGAAAATTAAAAATTATTTTGTTTTAGAAAAATATAAATATTATATTTCATTATTTTATAAAAAATTATAAATTATAAAAAAAATTAAGATTAGAATTATATATTATATGTTGCTAATTGTGCCATCAGATTATATATTATCATGATGTATTCAACAGTCAAACGATTTCTTCAAATTAATATTATTAACATATTACAATTATTATATTTATATTTATATTTATAATATTATTTATAAAATAATGAAATATAATATTTATGTTTTCTGAAAAATGGATAATCCAATTCAATTTATCAACCAAGGACAATCTAATTATATACGGATCCAACTAGAATGAAAAGTACAATGTACAAAAATTATATTATTGTCTCAGTCGAAGCGAAGGAAGATTAAACTCCACCCATGAGTATCATTAGTTTTCTTATCTACAAATTTTAGACAAATGTTATCTTCAATTATCAACAATTTAGAGATTGATTTTTAATTTTCTTTTTTATCTTACACATATTTAAGTTATGTTTCCTTAAGTATTGGAACATCAATTTAGTTTATTTTTGGATTAACTTAAGAACATATTTAAATTATCAAGTTGTAAAGCCCGCTTAGTTAATTTGGAAATTATCAGTTAATTGTGATTAATTATGAAATTATTTATAGCCATTTAAATAATTTATTATACTGTTATTTATGTTATTCAGTAGCTTGCATATTTCGCATTTCCGGTGTCCGGTATTTTGGAACTCGGCGTTTGGCTCAGTAGAAATCACAACTTAGTATGTTAGTAATTTGGGGACGGGTTTTAGACATTGGGAATGTCGGGAATGGCCGGGAATTTAGAATTTCCCAAAAATACCCCTTTAGTGCAATTTATGTGATTTTATGGTGGAGGGGCAAAATGGTCTTTTTGCCCCATTAGTGTTTTGTCTTATGTGAGTTTATTATTTGAAAAATAAATATTTATTTAAGTGTTTTTTTTGGCTGAAATGGTTTTATTATAAGCTATGTGATTTATATCTCTTTTCACAAAAAAAAATCAACACTTAGCAAAAATAGAATTTTCAAAAGAAACTCTCTCAACTCTCTCTCTCTTTTCGGCCATTTGAGGCAGCTTCAAGGGTGATTTTTCCTCTTCAATTTCAAGTAAATTTCAGCTAGTTAGAGTGTCTCTAATCAAGGTAATTCTTGTCTAGCTTTTTCTAATTAGTTTTCTTGAGATTTTTATGAAAATTGATGAAATGCATGCATGAGTTTAGTTGCTGTTGCTACTGTGATTTTGTTGTTAATTTATGTGGTTTAAAGCATGTTAATTGATGTTAATTGAGCTGTGTTGAAAGCATGTTGGATAGATTGTTTAAAGTTTGAGTTTTCTATGCAAAAATATGATTTTTGGAGGAAATTATAGTGATTCTGTTTCTGTGTTGTTGCTGTAGTTTCTAATAGTTTTCAGAGGTGATTTTATGCTAGTTTAAGTAGAATTAAGCTAGTGGAATGCATGTTTAGGTGGATTTGCTAAAGCTTGAGTTTGGAACTCAAAGCTTGAGCTTTAATGGTGATTTTTGTTTCTGTGAGTTCTGGGTGTTTTTGTTGCCCTTGAATGGTTATTTGGGGCATATAGAACAAGTCTGGAAGATCTTGCATGATTTGGGTTAGAATTGATCAAGTTAGGAATTTTTAAAAAATTCCTGCGAGGAACCGGAATTCCGGTTGTGCAACTGGAATTCCGGATGGGTGTCCAGTAATTCCCAGAACCGGAATTCTGGTTGGGCAACCGGTCTACCGGTTGGGGAATTTTCAGAAACCCTAGTTTTCCTCGTTTTTATGTTTTTGGGGGTATTGCCATGCTTTTTATCGATAGGGAAACTTTTAGTTCCTAGTTTTAGTCCCCGGGAAGTGATTTAGCGTGTCACTCATAGCGTTGTGATTTTTATGGTTTAGGAGCCAGTACTCCGCCGCTCAGCTTCAGTTCTAGTCTGGTTGACCGGCACACCTGAAATCGGAATCCAGGTAAGATTAGTATAACAGTATGCATATGTAGATTACATGTTTAGCGTGCATGTAGGAAGCCTATTAGATTACATTAGTTGTATGTTGGCTTCGAACCATCCAACCCTGTCACGTCGGTACAGCCGGAATATGACCAAGAATGAGTATGACCTGTTTGACCGATCAGTCGACACTTGGTTGGTGGTTCCGTGCTATTGACGTATCCCGTCGGTACAGATAGCTGGAGTATGACCAGCAGCCGGAGTATGACCGGTTCGACCGATCAGAGGATATAGTAACAACACGTCCAGACAGCCGGAGTATGACCAAATGAGTCGAGTATGACCCTGCTCGGCCGATCAGGTTGTTACGTGTCAATAGTACCGTCCCTATGAACGTTCAGAACTCAGTACCATGTTGGACATGGCAGTAGTGGCTCAGTACCATGTTGGACATGGCAGTAGCGGGACTCAGTATCGTGTTGGACACGGCAGTTAG
The DNA here is from genome assembly GCF_029168945.1 of Cannabis sativa. NCBI lineage: Eukaryota > Viridiplantae > Streptophyta > Magnoliopsida > Rosales > Cannabaceae > Cannabis > Cannabis sativa. The sequence goes on from NC_083602.1 coordinate 74,834,600, forward strand.
AATTATGTATGATATTATTATGCTTTTCTTACTGAGTCTGTCGACTCACAGTTTATGTTCATGTGTAGGTAAAGGCAAGGCTATAGCTGATGGACCGTGAGCGAGCTTATGAGATTGTACATGTCGGGGCGGTTAGGCCTGGAGCGTACGATCCTCGGGACAGCAAGGCTAAATTTTTGTAACTGGTCGTTAGACGACTTTTAATTTTATGTAACAGTTAAACAGTTAAATCTTTTGTAAATGATTTTATAATCGGGATCCCGAGTCTTTTGTAATATTGTTTTATAAGTTTAATTAAAAAGCAAAATTTTAATTAATCACGTTTTTCCATAAACCTCGTTGATTAGCAACGAGCTGCACAGTACGTTTAAAAATCACGTAATACGCCTAAGGTAGTTAGGGTGTTACAATTTGGTATCAGAGCCGCCAGGTTGTCTTCCGAAGATCGTCACGACATGTACAATCATCATCAGCAGTTAGCTCGGTTCACGGTTCAGTAAGCCTTTATTGCTTTAGTAGTTTATTTTATTCAGTTATGAAAAAGAAAATCCTGTTAGGAAGCATGTTAGTAGCCTGATAGTAGAATAGGCGCATGTTTCAATTTTAATTTCCAAATTAAGAGGCATTAGTAAGCTCTCCTTGAATACGACCTGATATGCCACCTCTTGGTTTCGCAGGCGGTTCTAACTAGATGGACGCCATGCAGACTACCAGGAGTCAGGGCAACTCCGTAGGGTCGAATCAAGGTCAGGGAGCTCAGTTTCCCCCACCTGCTAGGGGCCGAGGTAGAGGTCCTTGAGGCAGGGCTCGTGGCCGGGGTGATGAGAACCCGCCACAGGCTGCCCAGGCTCCCCCAGCCGATCAGGGAGCCCCGAACTGGGAGTTGCGGTTTGCGGAGATGCAAGCCCGGATCGAAGAACAAGACCTCGAGATTCAGAGGTTGAGACAGCAGGGTGCTCCTGCAGTTCCTGTGCCCATAGTTCCAGTGGCACCTGCCCCTGCTGCCCAGGCCGAGATAGTGGTGGCGGCCCATAGATTGGAACCATTGTATGAGCGGTTCCGGAAGCAAGCACCTTCGGTATTCCTAGGAGGTCCGGACGTAATGAAAGCCGAGCAATGGCTAACGGTGATCACCAAGATACTGAATTTCATGGGTGTCACCGGTAACGATAGAGTGGTGTGCGCCACATTTCAGTTCCAGGAGGACGCCCTGGTATGGTGGGACATGGTGTCTCAGATCCATGACGTCACCACCATGACCTGGGAAAGGTTTCAGGAACTCTTTAATGCGAAATACTACAATGAGGCGGTCAGAAGCGCCAAGAGGAAAGAGTTCGTTCACCTGACCCAGCGGGATAACATGAGCGTCACTGAGTATACTACTCAGTTTGATCGGTTGGCGAGGTTAGCCTCGGGAATTGTGCCGACCGACTTCAGCAAGAAGGAGAAGTATCTGGACGGGTTGAATCCCAAGATCAGGCATGATCTGATAATTACCACAGACGACAGCACCACCTATGCTCAGATGGTGGAGAAGGCACTGCGAGCTGAGGGCGCAGTGGGGTGTATGTCAGAATCAGCCAGTACTCCGGTTGGTGGCGGGGCTCCTACCCCTCCTGCATCAGGCTATAGCAGGGGGAGTAGTGGTTCGGCTATTGATCAGAGGAAGAGAGCACCCACTGCTTCCGGTGGCTCGAGTCAGAGCAAGAGGTTCCGGGGGAACCAGAACAGAGGGAGTCGTCCTGGTGGTACTGAGACCCGATTCTCCTATCCCGAGTGCCCTAGCTGCAAGAGGCACCATCGGGGTGAGTGCAAAGGTCAGGGATGCTTTCATTGTGGCATGCCCGGACACTTCAAGAGGGAATGTCCCCGGGCTCAGCCGGGAGGCACGCAGGAGCTCCAGCGATACCCACTCCAGCCAGGGTATTCGCTATCACGCAGGCTGATGCAGATGCCAGCCCATCAGTAGTCACAGGTCAGCTTTCTATTAACAACTCACTATATTCAGTGCTGTTTGATTCTGGGGCTACAGATTCTTATGTGGCGGCCAGAGTCTTTAGTAAATTGGGTAGACCCTATGATAGATATGAATCAGGGTTTGGAATCCTGTTACCTGGCGGAGAATTGGTTATCTCCAATAGGTGGATTAGGTCTATGCCGATCAGGATAGATGGTAGAGAGTTAAGTGCTGATCTGATAGAGATGAGTTTAGTCGAATTCGATATTATTTTAGGAATGGATTTCCTATCTAAATATTCGGCGAGCATTGACTGTAAAAGGAAGATGGTGGTCTTCCAACCGGAAAGTGAAGAACCGTTTGTATTTGTGGGTTCGGTTCAAGGATCTCGGATCCCGGTGATCTCGGCTATGTCAGCGAGAGAATTGTTGCACGGCGGGTGCTTAGGGTTTCTGGCCGTGGTGGTGGACACCACTCGGCCAGACACCTTCGGCCAGAGGACATCAGAGTGGTTCGGGAATTTTTGGACGTTTTTCCCGAAGAACTTCCAGGGTTACCACCTCAGTGGGAGATTGATTTCGTGATTGACTTGGCACTAGGGGTGGAACCGGTTTCCAAAGCCCCGTATAGGATGGCTCCAGCTGAACTTAAGGAATTAAAGATTCAGCTCCAAGGGTTGCTTGACATAGGGTTCATTCGGCCCAGTGTGTCACCCTGGGGAGCCCCGGTTTTGTTCGTCAAGAAGAAGGATGGATCTATGAGGATGTGCATCGACTACAGGGAGTTGAACAAGCTGACGGTGAAGAATAAATATCCATTACCTAGGATCGATGACTTGTTCGATCAGCTTCAGGGGAAGACGGTCTTTTCTAAGATTGATCTCCGTTCGGGTTATCATCAGTTGAGGATCCGAGAGGAGGACATTCCAAAGACGGCTTTCCGCACTAGGTATGGACATTACGAGTTTCTGGTTACGTCATTCGGACTAACCAATGCTCCTGCAGCATTCATGGACCTGATGAATAGAGTATTCAAGGATTTCCTCGATATCTGTGTGATTGTGTTTATCGACGACATCCTCGTGTACTCTCAATCAGAAGAGGAGCATGAGTTACATCTTCAGATGGTACTGCAACGACTTCGAGAACATAAGCTTTACGCCAAGTTCAAGAAATGTGAGTTCTGGTTGTCTCAGGTGTCCTTCCTAGGGCACATTGTGAGTAAAGATGGGATCAAGGTGGATCCCGGGAAGATTGAATCCGTCAGGGATTGGCCGAGACCGAAGACAGTGACAGAGATCAGAAGCTTCTTGGGATTAGCTGGGTACTACCGTAGGTTCGTGGAGGGGTTCTCCAAAATTTCAATGCCCCTAACCGAGCTTACAAAGAAGAATCAGCGGTTTATTTGGTCAGATAAGTGCGAAGCTAGCTTTCAGGAGCTGAAGCAGAGGTTGATTACTGCTCCGGTGCTAGCTTTGCCTTCGGACAAGGAGAAGTTCGTAGTCTACTGTGACGCATCCAAACAGGGTTTGGGGTGTGTATTGATGCAAGCCGACCGGGTTATCGCTTATGCCTCTCGTCAGTTAAAGGATTATGAACAGCGATACCCGACTCATGATCTAGAATTGGCCGCAGTGGTTTTTGCACTGAAGATTTGGCGGCATTACCTTTACGGGGAGAAGTGTGAGATCTATACCGACCATAAAAGTCTCAAGTATTTCTTTACTCAGAAAGATTTGAACATGAGACAAAGGCGTTGGTTGGAATTAGTGAAGGATTACGATTGCGAGATCCTCTATCATCCCGGAAAAGCCAATGTAGTGGCCGATGCCCTGAGCAGAAAGGGTCCCGGGCAAGTAGCTAGCATGGTTCAGATCTCACCCCAGCTAGCTGAGGATATGGTTAGATCCAGCATTGAGTTTGTGGTAGGTCAGCTTCACAACTTGACGCTGCAATCTGATCTATTAGAAAGAATAAAAGTCGCTCAGATGACAGATCCGGAGTTAGTGAAAATCCGAGATGAGGTGTTGGCTGGTCAAGCCAAGGACTTTTCAGTGTCAGATAGTGGGATGCTTTTGTATAAAGCCAGGGTTTGTGTTCCGAACAGTGTGGAACTTAGAAATGAGATCTTTGAGGAGGCTCATTCTACTCCGTATTCTCTGCATCCCGGCACCACCAAGATGTACCAAGATTTGAAACCGTACTTCTGGTGGAGCGGTATGAAGAAGAATTTGGTAGAATTCGTGTCGAGATGCCTCACTTGTCAGCAGATTAAGGCTGAACATCAGAGACCAGCAGGGTTGTTACAGCCTCTAACCCTACCAGAATGGAAATGGGAGGATATTACGATGGATTTTGTGGTTGGGTTACCTAGGACCACGGGTTCGTATGATTCCATCTGGGTAGTGGTGGACCGATTTACGAAATCTGCTCACTTTCTGCCGGTTAGAACAACATTTTCAGTGGATCAGTTGGCAGAACTGTACGTCAGAGAGATAGTAAGACTTCACGGGGTACCGAAGTCTATAGTTTCGGACAGGGATCCGAAATTCACCTCCAAATTTTGGCAAAGTTTGCAACGGGCAATGGGTACGAAGCTGAAATTCAGTACAGCATTTCATCCTCAGACAGATGGTCAGTCCGAAAGGACAATTCAGATATTGGAGGATATGTTGAGAGCCTGTGTTATGGACTTTGAAGGCTCATGGAGTAAGTATCTACCGTTGATAGAATTCTCTTACAACAACAGTTATCAGAGTACGATAGGGATGGCTCCCTATGAACTGTTGTACGGTAGGAAATGCAGATCCCCTATCCACTGGGATGAGACAGGGGAGAAGAAATACTTAGGTCCTGAGTCAGTACAGCGGACCAATGAGGCGATAGAGAAGATAAAAGCTAGAATGCTTGCCTCACAGAGCAGACAGAAGAGTTACGCAGATCTGAAACGCAGAGATGTTGAGTTCCGAGTAGGGGACCATGTGTTTTTACGAGTATCTCCGATGAAGGGGATTAAACGTTTCGGGAAAAGAGGCAAGTTATGCCCTAGATTTACAGGACCTTTCGAGCTTCTTGAGAAGATAGGTCCAGTGGCATATCGGTTAGCATTGCCTCCAGCCTAATCAGCAGTTCACAACGTATTCCATGTCTCAATGTTGAGAAAATACGTTTCAGACCCCTCTCATATACTCAGTTATGAGAGTCTTCAGCTTCAGCCAGATATGACTTATGAGGAACAGCCAGTGCAGATCCTGGATGGAAAGGATAAAGTCCTTCGGAATAAGACCATAGCATTGGTCAAAGTTCTATGGAGAAACAGTAAGGTGGAAGAAGCCACCTGGGAGCTAGAGACAGATATGAGAGCTCATTATCCAGAATTATTCAGGTTAGATTTCGGGGACGAAATCCTTTTAAGGGGGGGATAGTTGAAAAGCCCGCTTAGTTAATTTGGAAATTATCAGTTAATTGTGATTAATTATGAAATTATTTATAGCCATTTAAATAATTTATTATACTGTTATTTATGTTATTCAGTAGCTTGCATATTTCGCATTTCCGGTGTCCGGTATTTTGGAACTCGGCGTTTGGCTCAGTAGAAATCACAACTTAGTATGTTAGTAATTTGGGGACGGGTTTTAGACATTGGGAATGTCGGGAATGGCCGGGAATTTAGAATTTCCCAAAAATACCCCTTTAGTGCAATTTATGTGATTTTATGGTGGAGGGGCAAAATGGTCTTTTCGCCCCATTAGTGTTTTGTCTTATGTGAGTTTATTATTTGAAAAATAAATATTTATTTAAGTGTTTTTTTTGGCTGAAATGGTTTTATTATAAGCTATGTGATTTATATCTCTTTTCACAAAAAAATTCAACACTTAGCAAAAATAGAATTTTCAAAAGAAACTCTCTCAACTCTCTCTCTCTTTTCGGCCATTTGAGGCAGCTTCAAGGGTGATTTTTCCTCTTCAATTTCAAGTAAATTTCAGCTAGTTAGAGTGTCTCTAATCAAGGTAATTCTTGTCTAGCTTTTTCTAATTAGTTTTCTTGAGATTTTTATGAAAATTGATGAAATGCATGCATGAGCTTAGTTGCTGTTTCTACTGTGATTTTGTTGTTAATTTATGTGGTTTAAAGCATGTTAATTGATGTTAATTGAGCTGTGTTGAAAGCATGCTGGATAGATTGTTTAAAGTTTGAGTTTTCTATGCAAAAATATGATTTTTGGAGGAAATTATAGTGATTCTGTTTCTGTGTTGTTGCTGTAGTTTCTAATAGTTTTCAGAGGTGATTTTATGCTAGTTTAAGTAGAATTAAGCTAGTGGAATGCATGTTTAGGTGGATTTGCTAAAGCTTGAGTTTGGAACTCAAAGCTTGAGCTTTAATGGTGATTTTTGTTTCTGTGAGTTCTGGGTGTTTTTGTTGCCCTTGAATGGTTATTTGGGGCATATAGAACAGGTCTGGAAGATCTTGCATGATTTGGGTTAGAATTGATCAAGTTAGGAATTTTTAAAAAATTCCTGCGAGGAACCGGAATTCCGGTTGTGCAACCGGAATTCCAAATGGGTGTCCAGTAATTCCCAGAACCGGAATTCTGGTTGGGCAACCGGTCTACCGGTTGGGGAATTTTCAGAAACCCTAGTTTTCCTCGTTTTTATGTTTTTGGGGGTATTGCCATGCTTTTTATCGATAGGGAAACTTTTAGTTCCTAGTTTTAGTCCCCGGGAAGTGATTTAGCGTGTCACTCATAGCGTTGTGATTTTTATGGTTTAGGAGCCAGTAATCCGCCGCTCAGCTTCAGTTCCAGTCTGGTTGACCTAAGCACACTCGAAATCTAATCCGTAAGATTAGTATAACAAGTATGCATATGTAGATTACATGTTTAGCGTGCATGTAGGAAGCCTATTAGATTACATTAGTTGTATGTTGGCTTCGAACCATCCAACCCCTGTCACGCTTCTGGTACAGGCTGGAGTATGACCAGCAGCCGGAGTATGACCGGTTTGACCGATCAGGCTGACACTTGGTTGGTGGTTCCGTGCTATTGACGTATCCCGTCGGTACAGGCTGGAGTATGACCAGCAGCCGGAGTATGACCGGTTCGACCGATCAGGAGGATATAGTAACACGTCGGTACAGGCTGGAGTATGACCAGCAGCCGGAGTATGACCGATTCGACCGATCAGGTTGTTACGTGTCAATAGTACCGTCCCTATGAACGTTCGTAACTCCGCACCATGTTGGACATGGCAGTAGTGGCTCAGTACCATGTTGGACATGGCAGTAGCGGGACTCAGTATCGTGTTGGACACGGCAGTTAGAATTATGTATGATATTATTATGCTTTTCTTACTGAGTCTGTCGACTCACAGTTTTATGTTCATGTGTAGGTAAAGGCAAGGCTATAGCTGATGGACCGTGAGCGAGCTTATGAGATTGTACATGTCGGGGCGGTTAGGCCTGGAGCGTACGATCCTCGGGACAGCAAGGCTAAATTTTTGTAACTGGTCGTTAGACGACTTTTAATTTTATGTAACAGTTAAACAGTTAAATCTTTTGTAAATGATTTTATAATCGGGATCCCGAGTCTTTTGTAATATTGTTTTATAAGTTTAATTAAAAAGCAAAATTTTAATTAATCACGTTTTTCCATAAACCTCGTTGATTAGCAACGAGCTGCACAGTACGTTTAAAAATCACGTAATACGCCTAAGGTAGTTAGGGTGTTACACAAGCTTTCTTAAACACTCATATATTGCATCTGGTATTTATTTTTAATTATAAACTATATTATTTAAATACACATAATAATAATCTCACTTAATAACTAATAATATTTTTTTCTTTAATTTTTAATTATATCATGACTTTTAAATAACGTAAAAAAAATCTAGCATAAAATTTAGTATACGTGCCTCGCACGTAACTTTTTGCTAGTATAAACATAAGGTCTTATAATAATTACATACATTAGTGTCATTTTTAAATTTTCTATTATTAATAAAATTAACACATATTAATGATAAATTTTTTATTAGTTATATGTTTTGTAATTTTTAGTATTATATAGAATATTAAATTTTAATTTAAAAATCTAATTAAAAAATTGCTCATTGTGTTTGCTTTATAGATATTTATGAATTGTTGTGCTTATTTATATTTTGAATTATTTTAAACACTTAACAATTTTAGATATTTTTAAATAAAAAACTAAAATAATTGAAATTTAATAAAAATTTTATATTTGTTTATAAAAAATAATTTAATAATTTTTTAAGCTTTGATAAAAATTAAAAAATGCAAAAATATATACTGCATTTTTCTAAGAAATTATAAGCAATTGGGCATCAATTATACATACAAAAACTATGTAATATTAATTTTGCACAAAAAACAAATGAAAGAAATAATTATCTATGAATAATCTCTAAGTGTAACACTACATTATGTGAGATTTTGTTTTTCTAAATAACTCACTAAATATTGAAATCACTAAAATTTTAAAAAGTAAATAAAAAATGTAAAGAGAAAATGACAAAAAATATATAAATTTAAATAAAATTCATAGAAAGCGTTATGTTATCACCTAAGTTTCTCATTTATAACGAGATATAGATATTAGATAGATAGATGTAGATTGGGCAAGAATCATCAATTACACATACAAAATTATGTAATATTAATTTTGCACAAACCAAAGTAAAAGAAATAATGATCACTAAAACCCTAAACCCTAAACTTTAAATTTAACTCAATAAAAAGTGAAATCACTAAAATTTTAGAAAGTAAAAAAAAAATGTAAGAAAAAAAATGAAAACAAGATAAATTAGAATAAAATTTATAAAAGGCCTTTTATTACTCTTTTAAACATTTTCTTTCTACAGATATATAGATATAGATATTGATAGAATATATTATATTTTGGAAGAGATTTCAATGGTTACATTTTTATTATAACCATCATGGTTACATTTTTTAAGCCATTGGATTACTATTAAATGGTTGTGATTAATTAATAAATAACTTGTAACCTGAAAGTAACCTGATAATTTATTTTCTTATAAAACTTTAATTAAGATTAATTGAATTTTAAAATTAAATTAATTATAATTATTAATTAATTGTTTACAATTTATTACTATATAAGGATCTTTTAGCAATTAATTTTTTTTGTACTTGAATTGTAAAGATCGCTTATGGTTAATGGTTAATACCTTGAATTATTTAAGGTCTATGTATGAGATTAGTTAATAATTATGAAATGTATATTTTGGAAATATATTTAATATCATTTATGCTATTTTATGTTATTTATCTAATTTCAGTGTGGTGTTCGGAAGCTATGGAACGCGGCGTTGGGGCCTTTAGAGAGTCATATTTTATATTTTGATGTATGTTATTTGTTCGGGGTATTTTGCTAAGTATTGAATTTTTGGGTTTAATATTGACCAAATTACCCTTGTGGGTTAATAGCTATTTGGTAAATAGTTGGAGGGGTATAGTGGTCTTTTGGATTTAAGTAGTATTTTGTCTTTTATGCAATTATATGCTGATTATATAGTTTAGTATTGTTTAAAAAAAAAGAGAAAAGATGAACCTTTGTCTTCAATGGAAAATTTGAGAGAAACCTAGATTTTTCCTAGGTCTTCTTTTCCTTCTATTTTAACCTTCAAGCATAGCAAAGGAAGAGGGATTTCATTGCTGTGATACTCTTAGATCTAGCAAGGTTTTGAGCTTCAATCAAGGTATATCCTCATAACTTTTTTATTTGAGTTTTAGTTGAGTTTTGGGTTGAACTAAGTGAATTTAGGTTTGAATTGGGAGCTGTATATGTATGTTCAGTTTGGATTCATTTACTGAAGTTGAGTATTAATTATTCCTGTTGTTTTAAGTTAGGTTTAAGCCTTAGGTTGTGAATTATTCAAGTTGGAGCTTAGAAAACCTTAGTTAGGTCTTTAATGGTGTTTTTGGAATTTGAATGAATTGTTGTGATTTGCTGCTTGGGATTGGTTTAGAATAGTGTATGCAGGTACTCTGGAAGTTTTTAGAAGATTTGGATTTGATTTGAGTAAAGGGGAGGAATTTTTGGGTTCCCAGCTCAGAACCGGAATTCCGGTTCTTGAGGCCCTGTTGCAACCGGTCGACCGGTTGGTGCCAGGAACCGGACTTCCGGTTGGCAACCGGTTTGCCGGTTGGGACTTTTTCCCGAGCCCTAGTTTTTCCCGTTTTCAAGTAATTTAGGGTGTTGGCATCCTTTTTATCGATAGGGTTAAGCTTAGTCTGTATTTTAAATCCCCGTAAAGTATTTAGCGTATCTCTCACCGAATTTTGAATGTTATGGTTAGCGCCTTGTAAATCGTCGAGCTGCGTTTCCACTCAGGCTGACCGGCACACTTGAGCACGGAACGAGGTAAGATAGCGTAAGAGTATATATATGAATGTATATGCTTGTTTTAATTGTTATACTACTAGCACTAATATAAAATGATTATTAGAGTGTTAGTATAGTATTGCATGTTAATGTGGTTACGGTGTTACCAACACGAGTACCCAGGGTACGTCGTGTTCGTGGTACAACACTTAGTGATTTTCGAGAGTACAGTTAGGGCTCTACCAACACAAGTACAGAGTTGGTACTTTAGTGCATTTGGTACAGTAGTCGTACTACCCTTAAGAACGTTCTTAATCATTTGGTGAGCTTGGTCATTGAGCTCAGGGCGGCTTAATCATAAAGCCTGCATGGCATTACTTTTAAATATTTCTTGCATATCTTACTGAGTCTGTTGACTCATCAGTTTGCTATTTGGTGTAGGTAAAGGAAAAGCAAAGCTGGAGGAACAGTGAGGCAGAGCTCGGCAATGATTGTACATATCGCGGCAGTGCAACCCGGAGGGTTTCGGTCTTTTATTATTTTGAGTCTGTATTTTGAAGATGCATGTCCGCAAATCTTAAAAAAAAATATATATGTAATAGTAAGGTACTTTTAACTTGAATTTTGATACTCGGGATCCCGAACCATATAGTTGTTAATATATAAATTATTAAAATTAATTTTCGAGTTTATTATTATAAAATACGGGCGTTACATGAATTATTTAAAATTTTATAGCAAAATTTTTTATAATTTTAAATTATACACATATAATTTCATAATTTAAATTTTATTATACTTGTAATCTTAATTTAAAGTTATTACACTTAATTATTTAATTTTTTATATAAATATTTAAAAAGTAAAAAGTGAAATAAGTTGAAGGATTTTCTAGAAAAAAAAATGGCTGCACTTGTTGAAGAATTAAATATTTAAAGTAGCTTGCAACTTCTCCCCTTTTCTCAGAATCTACAAAAGCGCCTATAGTGTGCATCAGATGATGTGTCGTCATCAGGTACATAACAACTCTATTTTGGAGTTGTTTTGTAACTTATTGCTTATTCTAATTGGTCATATAATCTTTTATTTGTGTTCATAAACATCCAATAAAATATTTTGTGATAGTCATGGAGTTGGTGGATAATTTTCAAATATTCAAAAGAGTATTTGAACTATATAAAAAGTGGTAACTTTCTTTTTAGAGTGTTCTCATAGTCAGGGGCGGAGACAAAAAAAAATACCAGGGGGCCAACTAGGGCTGGCCGTAAACTTTAGTGGGTCATAGAAAAAAAATAGGCCTTTATGTAAAAAAAATTATGATATTTTTGAAATCAATAAAAAAATATGTTTATTTTTTAAGGTTTTTTTTACTCCTGAGCTAGGTGGATGTCAGGAACATACTTAGTCCATCTATGTTCAGGGTCGAGTCTGGGACTGTTGGGTTTTATGCCCTAAATAAAACTCATTTCAATATAATCAGATTTACTTATTAATATAGATCAGAAATAACATTTAATGTTGCATGGTTCACATGATTTATTTCATGATTATATGTACATAATGTATAGATTCATCTGAAACCCTTTTCACATACTTGATCCTGTTTATTGTGTCGTCAACACATTGGAAAGTAAACATGACTATGTGAATAAAGTTTCCTAGATTTATCAGACATAGGGTTTTACTGATATGATAATCTACAACAGAGTTTACTTGCATTTGGAGAAGTGCTATGTTCTTTCTAGAGCATTGGTTAAAGTAAAGCTCAGGTTGGATGCATGGAGTATGCATCGGAAGGGACCGATATTGAACTTTGACTTAGATTTATTAAACTTACCGTAATATCTATTCAAGTCAATATCGCCTAGTTGATCCTAGATCAAATGTTCTTAATCCTGTTATGATTAGGCTCAATCTTGAAAGGCTATTCGTGTTCTTTGATTTGTTAGTTAAGCCTACTTTTAGGTCAGGGTGATACGTAAATTTTGGGAACACGGTAGTGCAATTGAGTGGGAGCGCTAGCATAAACATGGAATCTATAGCTTCTATCTGGCGAATAGTAAGCAAAGGATGATCTCCTTCGAGCTTGACCAAACGAACATAAATGGTGGAGTACTCATTTCACATAAGCTGAAATATCATTTATACGGGGTCAAGTGTTTTAAGGAGTAAATACATTGTAGGGTGTAACGATAATTTAATCCCTTTACAGTGTAGATCATTCATATAGAGGATCATTGATCACATTAGGATTATAACAATGGATAACTAATGATGTGTCTATATGGTGGAACATATAGAGCATTCTATATACTGAGAGTGCAATTCTAAGTTCTATGCGTGGATTCAACGAAGAATTAATAAGTTAGTGAATTTTAGTGCTAAATTCTTGATCTACTTATTGGAAGCTCGGTTATATAGACCCATGGTCCCCCCACTAGTTGAGATAATATTGCTTGTAAGACTCATCAATTATAATTCTCAAATTAGACTATGTCTATTTGTGAATTTTTCACTAAGTAAGGGCGAAATTGTAAAGAAAGAGTTTTTGGGGCATATTTGTTAATTATGATACTTTGTATGGTTCAATTAATAAATATGATAAATGATAATATTATTTAATAATTATTTATAGTTATTAAATAGTTAGAATTGGCATTTAAATGGTTGAATTAGAAAATTGGCGTTTTTGAGAAAATCAGATGCAGAAAAGGTAAAACTGCAAAATTGCAAAAAGTGAGGCCCAAATCCACTAGTATAGGGCCAGCCACTTTTGTAGGCAATTTAAACTGATATTTTCATTATTTTAATGCCAAATAATTCAAACCTAACCCTAGTGGAATGCTATAAATAGATAGTGAAGGCTTCAGGAAAATTACACTTTTCTTGAGACTTTCTGAATCAGAAAAAACTGAGCCTTCTCTCTCCCTATCTTTAGCTGACCACTCTCTCTCTTCTTCCTTAGAATTTCGAAATCCTTAGTGTATGAGTAGTGCCCACACACATCAAGTGATACCTCAATCATACTGAGGAAGATCGTGAAGAAAGATCATCAGCAAAGGAGATTCAGCATCAAAGATTCAGAGAAAGAGATCCAGGTTCAGATATTGATAATGCTCTGCTACAGAAAGGAATCAAGGGCTAGATATCTGAACGGAAGGAGTCATATTATTCCGCTGCACCCAATGTAAGGTTTCCTAAACTTTATATGTGTTTAATTTATCTTTTTAGAAAGTTCTTATTTAGGATGTTAATAAACATACTTGTGAGTAGATCTAAGATCCTGGTAAAATAATTTCCAACAACTGGCCTCAGAGCCATGGAAATTGATTTACTTGCAAGAAATTTGGAGTTTAAAACGATTGTTTGTATGTTCTTTGGATGGTATCATGTTGTATTGAGTGTTATTTGATGATTGATTGATGTTTGTGAAATTTTCGTGAAAAATAATTGCGATTTTATCTCTGGAATTATTTTTATTGGATAGTATGGAAAAAATTAAGCAAGTTAGCCTTTTACAGAACTTAATTTGGATTTTATTTGAATTAGTTATGATTTTTTGAAGATTTGAAAAAATCGGGGCTGTGCTGATATTTTCCTGCGATCGCAAATCTGTCTGTACAGTTTCGAAATTTTTTGTTTTTCTTCAATTTTTCATGCTTTTTCATGGAATTAACTTCCAATTTTTTATATAGTTTTGTATTTATACTATTACTATTCCTAATTCAATTCTAATTATCATTTTGAATTAATTTAATATTTTTTAAATTTAATTCAAGATATTAGTGTAATTTGAATTTGAATAGAATTAGTATCTATCTTCTTGCTTAAAAATCTATCGTATTTTTAAATTTGATTATATCTTATTTTTTTTAAATTTAAGGTCAGATTTTATAAGATATTTATAAAATCTTTTAAGATATTCTTAAGATATCTTATCTTTTAAGATATTTTTAGTTATGTCTTATCTTTTAAGATTTTTTTTTAAATCTTTTTAGATATTTTGACCTTATTTAAATTTAAAATAAGATATTTATAATCATGTAATTTTAAATAGATGTAAGATATTTTGCTAACTTTTAAATTTTGTTATTTTATTTATTTAAATTAAATTTAAAATCTGAAAAGATATTTCATTTATCTTTTCTAATTTTTTTTTATAAAATAACATTTAAAATTTAAAAGTAGTTAGCAATTTTTTTTTGAAATGAAATTTAGGTTGGTTGAAACCTAATTTTTCAAAAATTGTAGGTTTAATTTTAAATTTAAATTTTTTTTAAATTTTCGAATTTTTTTTATTATTTTTTTAAATTTTCGAAAAATAAATATTTTATTTATTTAATTAATTATTTCGAAATTAATTATTTAATTTAATATTAAATAAATCCTACATCCAACTATCCAGCTAACCTTGTTGCAGGAGTATGTGTTTTACCTTATGTGTAAGTTTTCAAAACCTATTATTACTTGATTGCAAATAGCCATGGTTACTTTTTGCCAGATCTAATGATCTGATGGCTCCCTTGGTCAAGTTAATAATTTGTAACAGTTATATTTACAATCTTCTTTCATCTGTGTATGACCTAGCAACATGATAGGACCCATCCAAAGTGTGCCTGTGTGAGCCTATGTGTTTAATTTTATTATAGATACATATAGGTTGTTGTTGCTAAAATAAATTATCATAGTTATTGATAGAATTTATTTAGGCCCATTTAGTTTTTGGGCCTATTCAATTAATAACAGTTGTTCTTATTAAGGTTAAATTCCTCTCTTTTGGGCCTTGTGTGAGAGTTGGGAGCCATAGAAGTGGGTACGACATACTGAACCCAGCACCCCCTCACACAAACCACCCCAATTGTGAAGGCCCATTTGCCTGATTTGAACAACTGTACTAGGTTAATTAAACTAGTTTAACCTAATAAAATTGATTAGCAACATAATTAATTTCATTTATTTTGAAATTAATTTAAGAAAATTATAGTTTAAAGAATTCTTTATTCTAAGCTAAACTATATGTATTTTCTTGTATTTAATTAAATATAGAATTATAACCATCTAGATTCTTTCTGAAGCCTAATTTAAATTTTTCATTAAATATTCCTATTTAAGTTGATATTTAGTTATCTTCAACTAACCAACTTAAATCTGAATATCTTTTGAATTTCAAATTTCAAAATTAAGTTGAGGAATTTTAGGCATTGGTTATTAAGATTCTTTAGATATTTTTTAAGTTAATATCTTTTCGAATATTAACTTAAAATGGAATATTTTCAAATTAAGTGGTTACAACTTAATTTTTGATATTTAATTAAATTTAAATTTGAAAAAAAATATTTAAGTTCTAGATTTTTTCTAATACAACTTAAATTAGATATTTTTTCAAATTTTGTGGAAAAGATACTTAGTCAAATAAGATATTTTCTAGATAGTTATTTCTAGACTACTTATTATTTCTAATATTAAATAGGAAAATATTATAAATTGTGAAATTAATTATTTAATTAATTTTGGTACAATTTATTTTAAGTATATTTTTCCTAGTATTAAACTAGAAATTAATAATTAAGCCTTCTCTACACTTAATTATTTATTTCTTGAATTAAATACATTTAATTAATTTGAAAATTAAATATCTAAGTTGATTTTTATCATCATACTTAAATATTTCTTTTTCATGACATTTAATTAAATAGAAAATTATTTTTAGTTGAAATTTAATTTTTCAACTAAATTTAAATAATTTTCAAAATATATTTTTTTTATTTTATTAATCAATTTTTGAAATTGCATTTCTTAAATGCTAGAATTTCGAATTTTATCTTGAAAAATAGATTAAGTTGTAAATTAATTATTTATTTTAATTAATTCTTGGATCAACTTAAATCAATGATTTTTTCATTTATTGATTAATTTAAAATAAATTGAATTAAAGTATATTATTAGAAATTGAATTAATTAGTCAAAGGAAAAGTCTAGATAGATGATATTTATGCTTGAAGTATTTTTCTAGTGTATTTAATTAAATAGAAAATTAATATTTAAGTTGATTTTCATCATCATACTTAAATATTTGAAATTTTTCTTATATATTTAATTAAATAGGAAAATTATATTTTTTGTTGTAAATTAATTTTATTAATTAATTTTGGGCCAACATTAAATTAGAATAATTTTTCCAGGATTTTTTTTTATTTTAATATGCATTTTTTGAAAATTGTATTCTTATATACTTTAATTTTTCGAAATGCAATATATATTTATAGAAAATTAAATTTGAGTTGTAAATTAATTTAAATTAATTTTTTAACAACTTAAATATTTTTTCTAAATATTTATTGGAAATTATTACTAAGATGGAAATAATTCATGTTATTTTCATATCCATCTAAGTAAAATTTATAAATATTAAATTAAAATTTATATTTAGAATTTTTCATTCTAAATTGGAAATTTTAATTAAATAAATATATATTTAAAATAAATAGAATAAATAAAGAGAATCAAAGAAAATACAAGTCACTTTAAATAATGAGCTTGATTATTATTAAGACATTCGATCTCCATTGTGGGTTTTACACCGCGTTTGTTTTAGTGAGTAATCCTCCCTAATGGAGGAACGTTCATTAGCAATTTCGCACCGTTTAACCTCGCATGATAAGTTGTTCGTAAGTGTTTTGTATGGTATGGATCACCCTAATGGTGGCGACCATACTTGACTTGCAAATTATGAAACAATGGTGGAAGCTCATAAGATAGAATTGCCTTGACTCTCGCCTAAACGGGACAACGCTGAATTCCAATCTTGATCGAATAAAAGGTTGCTAGAATGTTTAACATTTTAGACGAGCTGACAACTCTATTCAATGAATGGTAGCTTTGACTCTCGCCTAAACGGGACACTGATATCAGTTTGTTGAAAACCTTGGAAATTATTTAGGATTGTAAGTTTTAGTATTTTCACTTGTCATTCCTACTTGCTATATGTTTATAATTTCTGAATTATGTATGAATTTATATTGAACCATGTTATTTTCTGTTATTAAGTTGTAGTTTAATTTCGAATCTTCATTGTTGGTCTAACTTGGCTTGTTTATCTAATGAGATAAATCCCTAGTGGATTTTCACCATTAGACATTCATAATAGTGTTAGATCTCGAAAGATAAATATTGTATATGCGACATCTAGCTCTTCATCAATTGATGACACCTTAGACTAGTATTTTTACGATATGAAACAAGAAGATTATATAAATAAGATTACTTTGACTTTCGCTAATAGAAGCATCGTTGGATTCTTATTTTAAACGAAATTATCCTAATTCCTCTTAGCTTATTCATTTCGAATTAGCTTAATAACATATCATTGGATGAATGGTCTATAAATCATTTCATGTCATTCTATATTTTCTCTTAAGAAATTAAATGACGCATATGATTGTAATCCCGAAATTCTATTCCCAATTGATATAAATCCTCAATTTTAGAAATCTCCTACTTGTATGGGCAAATCAAAGAGTTTGTATTAGTAGTAATGGTCCAAGAAAGAATTACTCATTATATTTGGTTGAATTTAAGTCTTTGACTTTAATTTTAGAATCCAAACAAAAATTTTCTTATATTTCTAATTCCAGAATACAATACAGTTACACTCTCTCAAGTGTTTAATATCCATCTTTCATTAATGGATTCAAACTGTATGGAATATGAGTTAGGCATTCTGTGACCAGGATCCACTTGCACTATTCTAAGAACTCTTTGATGTAACTAAACCTATGTCATCAATAGACACTACCACATTTTTTTTAATCTATGGCATTTGTATCTTGTTCATAGTGGATTTGACAAGATCAATCTCTGCAAAGAGTTAATATGCCTATATCCACTGAAAGTAGTTCATCTCATTCGCAGATGGATGTACATTCAGGGGTGGATATGAGTTTTTCGTTGTATTCTTAAAACGATAACTCTAGATTATACCTTTTAGCAAAGAAATTTTAAATGTTTGAAAAATTTCATTAATTTCTATCAATGGTTAAAACCATTAAGGTGAGTGGTTAAAGATCTTGCGAACTGATAGGGGTGGAGAAATAGTTAGTAGGTATGCAGTTCAAAGATCATTAAATTGATTTTTGAATTATATCCAAACTTACCTCCCCAGAAATTTCGAGTTGCATGTTGATGATTAGTTACTAGTCGTTGCCTAATTCCTTCTATGGTAATACAATTTCAGAATGATGTAATGGTTGGCTACTTAATGTAAATCATTACTAGATTCATGGATGACCTAATCGAAATGTTAAGAAAAGCTAGAACTGTTAACCATGGTTTGTTAGCTATTCTAAGTGATTAGGGGTGGACCATCCCATTGTCAATAGATAAGAAAGTGTTTGTTCAAACAAATACTACTTTTCTAAGATAATGACTAAGTCTGAAAACAAGTAGCAAATAAAGGAGATATTTAATTCTTGATTCCA
The DNA here is from genome assembly GCF_029168945.1 of Cannabis sativa. Classification (NCBI taxonomy): domain Eukaryota; kingdom Viridiplantae; phylum Streptophyta; class Magnoliopsida; order Rosales; family Cannabaceae; genus Cannabis; species Cannabis sativa. The sequence goes on from NC_083602.1 coordinate 74,853,401, forward strand.
AAAGTGTTCTATCATCTTATATAACATATGATGATCCCACTACCTCTGTTGTCTTGTCACAACCGAAGAGATCAATACCATTTAGTTTTCTTCGACATAATTCACGGTACCTCGTCGTAGTGGGAGAGTTTCTAGGAACTCACCTTCTTATGACTTGGGAGACACTAGTGATTAAAATTCATTGTGAGTGTAAACAAGTAATGGACTGTCAAGATGAGAAACTAAGAAGAAAGCCAATAGAACTATGGTTTAATCCATTCACATGGAGTAACCTAAAGTTTTCTACTACAAGGACATAAAAGGAAATTTTCGTTTATAAATCCATTCAATGGACTTAACAAAACTTCCTGTTCCTAGTATTATAGGTTTGAGTTTATCTAAACCTATGGCTTGTGGTATACCTGGTAATTACTTACTCTAATGCAAGCAACTTACTTTAGTAAGATGCTGAAGCATTTTCTTTCTAATGGCAATCTATAGAAGCTTCACAACTTCTTAGGTATAGATTTTATTTATCTAAGGAAAAGTCTCAACTATTCCACAAAAGATAAAGCCATGAAAGAATTTCTTATATCAACAGTGAGAGGTCTTAGATATGCTTTTGTATGCCTTAGACCAGACACCTGCTGTTTAGTGGGAGTAATGAGTAGGTATCAGATTAATCCAGGAGAAGAACATTGGAAGACAATCAAGTAAATCTTAAGATTAAGAAGAGGAACTATATGTTAGTCTATAAGGGTGTGTTTAAAACTCTTAGACTACACCATATCAGATTTCGAAATTTGCCTTTGTGCTAGTAAATCTTTCTGATAAGATGATGGTTACTCTGGGGGTGGAATAGTGATTTTGGAGAAGTGTAAAAACATATCTGAAGTCTCTAGGTCTACCATAGAGAGACTGAATGTTAAAGCTGCAGGAAAGGTACTTATTCAGTCTAAGGAAAGTTCTATACATCTTTGGCACCATTCCAAATTGCCTTAAACTACTAGTGTTAATTTCCTGATTAACCAAAAGTAGTTGCCAAAGGTATAGAATCCAGTATCCCAAGAGAGTAGACATATAGAGAGGAATTTCACATTATCAATGATTTTGTGATTAAGGAAGAGTAATAGTGGAGAAAAGGTTGTGGTTAATTCAACCTTTCAGATCCTATTACGAGGAGTTTACTACTACTACACTTGATTTCTATATCAAGGTGTTGAGATTATTTGAAACCCACGTATTGTTTTATATTAGTGCAAGTGGGAGTTTGTTGGGTTTTATGCCCTAAATAAAACTCATTTCAATATAATCAGATTTACTTATTAATATAGATCAGAAATAACATTTAATGTTGCATGGTTCACATGATTTATTTCATGATTATATGTACATAATGTATAGATTCATCTGAAACCCTTTTCACATACTTGATCCTGTTTATTGTGTCGTCAACACATTGGAAAGTAAACATGACTATGTGAATAAAGTTTCCTAGATTTATCAGACATAGGGTTTTACTGATATGATAATCTACAACAGAGTTTACTTGCATTTGGAGAAGTGCTATGTTCTTTCTAGAGCATTGGTTAAAGTAAAGCTCAGGTTGGATGCATGGAGTATGCATCGGAAGGGACCGATATTGAACTTTGACTTAGATTTATTAAACTTACCGTAATATCTATTCAAGTCAATATCGCCTAGTTGATCCTAGATCAAATGTTCTTAATCCTGTTATGATTAGGCTCAATCTTGAAAGGCTATTCGTGTTATTTGATTTGTTAGTTAAGCCTACTTTTAGGTCAGGGTGATACGTACATTTTGGGAACACGGTAGTGCAATTGAGTGGGAGCGCTAGCATAAACATGGAATCTATAGCTTCTATCTGGCGAATAGTAAGCAAAGGATGATCTCCTTCGAGCTTGACCAAACGAACATAAATGGTGGAGTACTCCTTTCACATAAGCTGAAATATCATTTATACGGGGTCAAGTGTTTTAAGGAGTAAATACATTGTAGGGTGTAACGGTAATTTAATCCCTTTACAGTGTAGATCATTCATATAGAGGATCATTGATCACATTAGGATTATAACAATGGATAACTAATGATGTGTCTATATGGTGGAACATATAGAGCATTCTATATACTGAGAGTGCAATTCTAAGTTCTATGCGTGGATTCAACGAAGAATTAATAAGTTAGTGAATTTTAGTGCTAAATTCTTGATCTACTTATTGGAAGCTCGGTTATATAGACCCATGGTCCCCCCACTAGTTGAGATAATATTGCTTGTAAGACTCATCAATTATAATTCTCAAATTAGACTATGTCTATTTGTGAATTTTTCACTAAGTAAGCGCGAAATTGTAAAGAAGGAGTTTTTGGGGCATATTTGTTAATTATGATACTTTGTATGGTTCAATTAATAAATATGATAAATGATAATATTATTTAATAATTATTTATAGTTATTAAATAGTTAGAATTGGCATTTAAATGGTTGAATTAGAAAATTGGCGTTTTTGAGAAAATCAGATGCAGAAAAGGTAAAACTGCAAAATTGCAAAAAGTGAGGCCCAAATCCACTAGTATAGGGCCAGCCACTTTTGTAGGCAATTTAAACTGATATTTTCATTATTTTAATGCCAAATAATTCAAACCTAACCCTAGTGGAATGCTATAAATAGATAGTGAAGGCTTCAGGAAAATTACACTTTTCTTGAGACTTTCTGAATCAGAAAAAACTGAGCCTTCTCTCTCCCTATCTTTAGCTGACCACTCTCTCTCTTCTTCCTTAGAATTTCGAAATCCTTAGTGTATGAGTAGTGCCCACACACATCAAGTGATACCTCAATCATACTGAGGAAGATCGTGAAGAAAGATCATCAGCAAAGGAGATTCAGCATCAAAGATTCAGAGAAAGAGATCCAGGTTCAGATATTGATAATGCTCTGCTACAGAAAGGAATCAAGGGCTAGATATCTGAACGGAAGGAGTCATATTATTCCGCTGCACCCAATGTAAGGTTTCCTAAACTTTATATGTGTTTAATTTATCTTTTTAGAAAGTTCTTATTTAGGATGTTAATAAACATACTTGTGAGTAGATCTAAGATCCTGGTAAAATAATTTCCAACAGGGACTAACTAATTATTTGCAACATAAGTGTGAAAGAGTTATATCTTAGGTACATTTTTCATACAATTATAAAATAAAGTTTTAATACAAAATTATGTTAGATAATTGAAAAAAAGTACTTACAAATTTAATACCATATACACAATGAATGATAATTATATATCGTAATAAAAATATATTTTTTTGAGTACATAATAAAAATATCTTAAAATCTTAATTTTTGAGTATCAAAGCCACAAACTCTAATATACATAATAACATAAAGAAAGATGATAAGTTATTTTCTTTTCTTTTCATATGAAGGAATATATATAATAAAACATTGAAATTAATTTTAGATCAATTATTCTAAAATAAAAGGAAAGTGAACCTCAACACAAAATAATTACTTAATAATAAGTATATAGTTAGAAATTAGAAAAATCCAGTAATACACAAGTATTAAAAAAACTGAGTTAAAAAGTCAAAATATAATAAATATTTATATAGAGGAATGAAAATGAGTATATTATTATTGTGTAAAAAACCATTGTAATAGTAGCATTGTATAAAAAAAAGTTGAGGGGGCCACCCCAGTCAATAACATGGCTCCACTCCTGCTCATAGTGTTGTAGAGGGAATAGTTTGTTGTTGGGCAAAGTCCTTTGAGACTTGTCTGGGCCTTGAGTTGTCCGACAAAATTCTTTGAGAATTGAAGCCTTTACGCATATATTCTACTTGGAAAAAGTCAACCACAGCTTCACAAAAGTTTTACCCCAAAATATGTCAGTAAGTAGTATTTAAAAAAATAACTAACAAACTTTTTGACAAGGTGCAAATCTTAAATCAAATCAAGTACACTATATTGAGAAAATGTCTTTATAGTAAAATTATGTATTTCAATATATATTTGAGTTAATCTTAAAGTTAACATAAAGCATGAAGAAAATAATGTGAGAGTGATGGTTCAACTACATTGTGCTTAGAAGAGATTTTGTCTAGACATATGATGTGAGAAAGAAAAATACTCAACAATCTTTAAATAAATAAATAAATTCAAAGTATTATCTTTTCAAACTTTTGTAAATTATGATCAAGTGAAAACTTGACAAATCTTATAAATTGTAAAAGATTTAGAAAGAATAACATGTAGCTAGGGAGATAATGTTGGGTTTTATGCCCTAAATAAAACTCTTTACAATCTGATTAGTTATCAATATAAGAAATTTGAAGTGATTGATGTTTGCATGAATTTTACATGCTAATGGTTTAATATGTTTAATATGTTTATTACATTCATACACACAAAATCAGTTAAATCCAGATCATATGTTTATTCACAATTACAGTATCGTCAACACAGTGGAATGTGATTGTGATCATATGAATCAAAAGTTTTGGTCCCTGTTTCATCAGTGTTATTGGATTTACACTAATGTGATAATCAACGATGATGTGTACTTACACTTGGAGTAAGTGTTATGTTCTTTCCAGGACATTAGTAAAGTATACTAGTTTCGAATGTATGGAGTATACATTGGACTGGACCGATATTGCAACTAAGTTAAGATATTATAAACTTACCGTTATACATATCTTTCCAAGTCAATATCAGTAGTTGATCTTAAGATTAAAAGAATCTAAATCCTGATATGCTTAGGCTCAACTCAGGAGTGCTATTCATGTTCTTAGATTTATTAGTTAAGCCTACCTTTGGGTCAGGGTGATACGTATATTTTGGGAACATGATAGTATGATTGAGTGGGAGTGCTGAACATAAATATGGAATCTATAGCTTCTACTGGTGTATAGAAGTCAAGTGATGATTCCCTTCGAGCTTAGCAAATAGAAGTAAATGGATGAGCTCTTGTTTAACTGACTAATTATTAGATCACTAAACACCATTTACAGGTAGCTAAGTGTTTTAAGGGGCAAAATACATTGAGGGGTGAGAACGGTAAAGAAATCCCATCTCGATGTAGATCATCTATATAGAGGATCTTTAAATCATAATAAGATTATAACAATGGTTAAATGAGATAGTATATTGATATCGTGAAACATACAATATGCTCTATATAAGTCTGAGAGTGCAATTCTAAGTTCTAAGAGTGGATTCAACGAAGAATTAATAAGTAGGAATTTACTTGGTAAATTTGGTTCACTTATTGGAAGCTCAGCATATAGATCCATGGTCCCCATTCTAGTTGAGAACATTCTGCTTGTAAGACTCATTAATTGATTCGTGATTGATCAATTATAATTCTAAAGTTAGACTATGTCTAATTTTATGAATTTTCACTAAGCAGGGGTGAAATTGTAAAGAAAAGAGTTTTCTAGGTTTATTTATTTATTAATGGACTTTTTATGTCTAATTAATAATTAAATTAAATGACAATATTATTTAATAATCTATTTTAGTTATTAAATAATTAGTTTTGGCATTTAAAAGGTTAGAATTGGAAAATTGGCGTTTTTGAGAAAATAGAGATAAAATTTGATAAAACTGCAAAATCAAGTGAGGCCCATTAAACACCATATGGTCGACCACTTAGATGAAGTTTTTCAAATTAATTTTTTCATTATTTTAATGCCAAATAATTCCTAACCTAAACCTAATAGTTGCCTATAAATAGAAAGTGATGGCTCAGTCAAATTACACAAGTTTTCACAATCTTTTCTGACAAAAATTTCTCTCTTCAGAAAAACTGAGCCTTCCCCACTTTCTATACCTTGGCTGAAACCCTCTCTCTCTTTTCTCCTTCATCTATTTCGACCCTAGTGAAAGAGTAAGTGCCCACACACAGCAAGCAATAACTCAATTATAGATTGGAAGACTGTGAAGGATCAAAACTTGAAGAAGAAGGACATTCGGGCTCAGATCTTGATTATACTCTGCTACAGAAAGGATTCGAGGGTTAGAGATCTGAGTGGAAGGAGACATTAATTTCGCTGCATCAATCTAAGGTTTTCTTAACTTTATATGTGTTTAATTTATCGTTTTAGAAAGTTCATATTTAGGATGTTTAAACAACATACTTGTGAGTAGATCTAAGATCCTGGTAAAATAATTTCCAACAACTGGCCTCAGAGCCATGGTAATTGATTTACTTACATGAAATTTGGACTTTAAAACGATTGTTTGTTTGTTTTTGGATGGTATCATGTTGTATTGAGTGTTATTTGATGATTGATTGATGTTTGTAAATTTTCGTGAAAAATAATTGCGATTCTGTTTCTAGAATTATTTTTATTGGATAGTATGGAAAAAATTAAGCAAGTTAGCCTTTTACAGAACTCAATTTCGATTTTATTTGAATTAGTTATGAATTTTCGAAGATTTGAAAAAATCGGGGCTGTGTTGAAATTTTCCTGCGATCGCAAAACTGTCCGTACAGGTCACAATTTTTTCGTTTTTCTTCGATTTTTCATGCTTTTTCATGGAATTAACTTCCGATTTTTTGTATAGTTTTGTATATATACTATTACTATTCCTAATTCAATTCTAATTATCATTTTGAATTAATTTAATATTTTTTAAATTTAATTCAAGATATTAGTGTAATTTGAATTTGAATAGAATTAGTATCTATCTTCTTGCTTAAAAATCTATCTTATTTTTAAATTTTATTATATCTTATCTTATTTTTAAATTTAAGGTCAGATTTTATATATATTTATTTTTAAATTAAATCTTTTTTAAGATATTTTGACCTTATTTAAATTTAAAATAAGATATTTATAATCATGTAATTTTAAATAGATATAAGATATTTTGCTAACTTTTAAATTTTGTTATTTTATTTATTTAAATTAAATTTTAAAATCTGAAAAGATATTTCAATTATCTTTTCTAATTTTTATTTAATTTTTATTTTTAAAATAACATTTAATTTTTAAAAGTAGTTAGCAAAATTTTGAAATGATATTTAGGTTGGTTGAAACCTAATTTTTCAAAAAGTAGGTTTAATTTTACATTTCAAAATTTAATTTTTTTTTTATTTTCCGAAATTAAAATATTTTTTTAAAATTTTATTTTTATTTTTTCGAAAATTTAAATATTTTTTTATTTAATTATTTATTTTTCGAAATTGTTTATTTAAAATTAAATAAATCCTACTTCCAACTATCCAGCTAACCTTGTTGCAGGAGTATATGGTTTAAACTTGTGTGTAAGTTTTTCAAAACCTATTATTACTTGATTGCAAATAGCCATGGTTACTTTTTGCCAGATCTAATGATCTGATGGCTCCCTTGGTCAAGTTAATAATTTGTAACAGGTAAATTTTACAATCTTCTTTCATCTGTGTATGACCTAGCAACATGATAGGATCCATCCAAAGTGTGCCTGTGTGAGCCTATATGTTTATTTTATTATATAGATGCATATAGGTTGTTGCTAAATAAAATGTCACACCATGATAGATTTTATTTAGGTCAATCTAGTTATTGGACCTATTCAATTAATAACAGTTATTTATTTTAAGGTTAAATTCCTCTCTTTTGGGCCTTGTGTGAGAGTTGGGAGCCATAGAAGTGGGTACGACATACTGAACCCAGCACCCCCTCACATGAACTACCCCAATTGTGAAGGCCCATTTGCCTGATTTGAATAACTGTACTAGGTTAATTATATTAGTTTGACCTAATAAAATTGAATTAGCAACATAATTAACTTTTAAAATATATGAAAATTTATTTTCATTTTAATATTTTAAAGTTAATTTTAAGAAAAACACTTTTAGTTTAGATATTATTTCTAGACAAACTATTTGTATTTTTCTTGTATTTAATTAAATATAGAATTTTAACTAACTACGATTCTTTTTGGAGCTTGTTTAATTAAATATTCATATTTAAGTTATGAATTAGTTGTAACAACTGATTTTTCTTATCTAACTTAAATCTGAATATTTGATTTAAATTTTAAATCAAGTTGAGGAATCCTAGGTATTAGTTATTAAAGATTCTTAAGATATTTTTTAAGTTAATATCTTTTCAAATTTTAACTTAAAATGGAATATTTTAGATATTTTTTAGGTTAATATCTTTTCGAATATTAACTTAAAAAAATATCTTCAAATTAAGTGGTTATAACTTAATTTTGATATTTAATTAAATCTAAATTTGAAATTATTTAAGTTTTAGATTTTTTCTATCTAACTTAAATTAGATATTTTTCAAATTTTTGAAAAGATACTTAGTCAAATAAGATGTTTTCTAGATAGTAATTTCTAGACTACTTATTATTTCTAATATTTAAATAGGAAAATAGTATACTTTGTGTAATTAATTATTTAAATAATTAATTTTGGTACAATTTTATTAAGTATATTTTTCCTAGTATTAAATAGAAATTAATAATTAAGCCTTCTCTACACTTAATTATTTATTTCTTCAATTTAATACATTTAATTAACTTGAAGAATCTAAATATCTAAGTTGATTTTCATCATGATACTTAAATATTTATTGATTTTTCATGACACTTAATTAAATAGAAAATTATTTTTAGGTTGAAATTTAATTTTTTCAACTTAAATTTAAATAATTTTCAAAATATATATATTTCTTTATTTTATTAATCAATTTCAAAATTTGCATTTTATTTATGCAATATTTTCGAATTTTTATTATGAAAAATAGATTGAGTTGTAAATTAATTATTTATTTTAATTAATTCTTGGACCAACTACAATCAATAATTTTTTCATTTAATTGATTAATTTAAAATAAATGAATTTAAAATATATATATATATATTATTAGAAATTGAATTAACTAGTCAAAAGAAAATCTAGATAGGTGATATTTTTGCTTGAAGTATTTCTTTTCTATTTTTATTATTTTCGAAAATTATATTTTTATATACTTTAATTTTTCGAAACCCAATAAATATATTCTCAAAGGAAATTTTTAAGTTGCTAATTATTTATTTAATTCAACTTAAATTAATTTCCTTAATATTTATATTTAAGATTATTACTAAGATGGAAATAATTAATTTTATTTCAATCACCATCTAAGTATAATTTTATAAATATTATATTAAATTCTTATTTTGAATTTCAATTCTTAATTTAGAATTTAATGAGATTTATTTATTAGAATAATAAAGAAAATACATTTTAAATAATGAGCTTTATTATTATTAAGATATTCGATCTCCATTGTGGGTTTTACACCGCGTTTGTTTTAGTGAGTAATCCTCCCTAATGGAGGAACGTTCATTAGCAATTTCGCACCGTTTAATCTCGCATGATAAGTGGTTTGTAAGTGTTTTATATGGTATAGATCACCCTAATGGTGGCAACCATATTTGACTTGCAAATTGCGAAACAATGGTAGAAGCTCATGAGATAGAATAGCCTTGACTCTCGCCTAAACGGGACAACGCTGGATTCCAATCTTGATCGAATAAAAGGTTGCTAGAATGTTTAACATTTTAGATGAGCTGACAACTCTATTCAATGGATGGTAGCTTTGACTCTCGCCTAAACGGGACACTGATATCAGTTCGTTGAAAACCTTGGAAATTATTTAGGATTGAATTTTTTAAGTATTTTCTCATATCATTCCTACTTGCTATGTGCTTATAATTTCTGGATTGATTTTGTGTGTTAAACCATTATTTAATTTCATTTGTTGATTTCTATTATTTTGTAGTATCCTGTTTTGTCTAAATGAATCCCATGTTATCACTGTTGACTGAAAACAAGCTGAATGGATCTAACTTCAATAAATGGAATGAGAACATTAACATTGCTCTCATAGGAGAAAGTGCCTTGTTTGTTATAACTGAGCCGTCACCTGAAGTGCCTGGGGATAATGCATCCAAAGCCGTGAAAGAAAAGTATGAGCGTTGGCAGAAAGCAAATGACAAAGCTCTATACTTTATGCTTTCTAGCATGGTTGACACCCTCAAACTCGGTTTTCTAAAACTGAGAAGGCTGCAGAAGTTATGACGAAGTTAAATGAGCTATTCGGTAAGGCATCACTTCAGTCACGCTTTGACGCGACTAAGAAGTACATTAATGCACGGATGGAACCTCATCAAAACGTGCGTGACCATGTTCTCCTCATGTCCAGTTATTTCTAAGAAGCCCAGGATCATGGTGCTGAAATGGACAGTGCTACTCAAGTTAGTCTTATCTTGAATAGCTTGACTCCAGCATTTCTACCATATACATCAAATTATGTCATGAATAAGAAGGAAATTGACTTTCATGAATTAGTCAATGACCTTCAAACTTATGAAAATTTGATTGGAGGACCCAAGAAGAAAGGGAGTAAACCTCACAATCCTGAGAATGGTAATGGGACGATAAAACCTGAAGCAAATGTTGCCTCTGCTTCAAAGCCCAAATCGAAGAAGAAGTGGAACAACACCAAGAAGCGAACTAAAGCCATGAAGAACAAAAAGGCTGTTCCTTCTGGTGATGCTACACTTAAAGGAAAGTGTTTCTACTGCAATGAGAAAGGTCATTGGAAACCCCAGTGTCCTAAACTTCTTGCAAAGAAACAAGGTATTTCCATTTATAAACTTTAAAAGTTTTAGTGAATTATTATCCAATTGGATTTATGATTCTGGACTAACTTTGTTTATTTGTTTTCTTCTTCTTATAGGCCAAGCTACTTGAACTCAATTGAGTTGGATCAGAAAGCTAGATCAAGGGTGAAATCGTCCAGATGAAGATGAAACTCTTCAATTTTTGAATTAATTGTTTTAGTTTAAAGACAATTTGGATTTCAAATTTTAGTTAGGGATATTTATCCCTGTTTTTCTCATATTGTTGCAATACATTTTTTTTTTATTAATAAAGTTTTATTTTTTCGAAATTCACTATTGCACTTTATGGGATTGAGCTTCATTTAATTTTATCTTCATCAACTATTACCACATTATATTTGTATGTTTGTATGTGTATGTGTTTTTATTATTGATGCAAATTCTATAATATTTTCAACTCTTCATAGAGTTATATTATATAAACACTAGAAATTATTTCTATGTTTATCAATAATTGTTAATTCTCAAACAATTATTAAGAATTTGTTTAATAAAAGGATCTTATGATCTGATAGGGGTGGAGAAAAGTTAAGAAAACTATGCAGTTCAACGATCTTTTATATCTAATGAACTCTGGATAGTATTCAACTCCACATAAACTCTATCACACTAAGAGAATCATGATCTTTACAACCTTTAGGGGTGGATCATAATCTCTATATACTTAGGGGTGGAGGTTATCCATAGTATCCTAAATGTATATTCTTACGGGTGGAGTCCATTCCACAATTCCCTATGAAACACATATCTTGTTTAAACATAGAAGTAATATAATGAGTCAGCTATTGTCAATATAAATTCTTGATCTTGATTGTATGTTCCATTTCGTTTTTACTGTTTAAGTAAAAGTTTGATACCTTTGAAAGTTCTTTGTTAAAGTTTCACACTACCTTAATTGAGTGGGAGAATTTTAAAATTCTATACCCATCTTCATTAGGTTGATAATTGTGATAGGTACTTAAGAACACTACTGAAAAGCAAATCTAACCATTCACATGGATAGGTATAGCTTATCAGAATTATGAGAATAAGATAAAGAACTCTAGTTCAGTCCATTCGAATGACTTGAACCAAGAATTCTTAATCCTCATAAAATTTGATGGTATCTTATTTTTGATTACTTTATCTCTGGCATGTATTTTTCACTTCAAATACTAGTCTGCTATGTTGATGACTTAGTCTTGACTTAAAGTTTCAGACTAATACAAAAGTCACAACTAGGTAACTCTCTAAACAATCAGAGGTTAAAAGTATTATTTAACCAGACATCTGCTATTGAGTGGGAGCTATCTGAGATGTAATCAAATAGGGAACATTAGAAGATATTCAAGAAGGATTTATGAAAGTGATCTATATGTTAGATATTAAGGAACTGTGTATCAGTTGTCCTTGTATCTCACCATCTAATTTCGATTTTTATAAGATGGTGCTTACTTTGGGGGTGGAGGAATTATTGAATAATAATTCAAGCTCTACCAGAGAAGAATTATAACTTGGTCTATTCGAAAATACCAGAAAGTTATATCACTGAAGAAAAGTCTACACTGTATTATCTCAATTACATATTTTAAAATATGAGAGATATGTCTTCTGTTAATTCAGATGTACTTTTAAAACAGTAAATATTTCAGTATCCCTTGATAAGTAAAGCATATAGTAAAGGATGTTTCATAAGAGTATTTATGAACTAGTTTCCAAAAGTTTGGATGGATTCAAATATACTACACTTGATCTGAAGATCAAGACATCAGATTGACCTATTTGCACAGTTTGTTTTATATTAGTGCAAGTGGGAGTTTGTTGGGTTTTATGACCTAAATAAAACTCTTTACAATCTGATTAGTTATCAATATAAGAAATTTGAAGTGATTGATGTTTGCATGAATTTTACATGCTAATGGTTTAATATGTTTATTACATTCATACACACAAAATCAGTTAAATCCAGATCATATGTTTATTCACAATTACAGTATCGTCAACACAGTGGAATGTGATTGTGATCATATGAATCAAAAGTTTTGGTCCCTGTTTCATCAGTGTTATTGGATTTACACTAATGTGATAATCAGCGATGATGTGTACTTACACTTGGAGTAAGTGTTATGTTCTTTCCAGGACATTAGTAAAGTATACTAGTTTCGAATGTATGGAGTATACATTGGACTGGACCGATATTGCAACTAAGTTAAGATATTACAAACTTACCGTTATACATATCTTTCCAAGTCAATATCAGTAGTTGATCTTAAGATTAAAAGAATCTAAATCCTGATATGCTTAGGCTCAACTCAGGAGTGCTATTCATGTTCTTAGATTTATTAGTTAAGCCTACCTTTGGGTCAGGGTGATACGTATATTTTGGGAACATGATAGTATGATTGAGTGGGAGTGCTGAACATAAATATGGAATCTATAGCTTCTACTGGTGTATAGAAGTCAAGTGATGATTCCCTTCGAGCTTAGCAAATAGAAGTAAATGGATGAGCTCTTGTTTAACTGACTAATTATTAGATCACTAAACACCATTTACAGGTAGCTAAGTGTTTTAAGGGGCAAAATACATTGAGGGGTGAGAACGGTAAAGAAATCCCATCTCGATGTAGATCATCTATATAGAGGATCTTTAAATCATAATAAGATTATAACAATGGTTAAATGAGATAGTATATTGATATCGTGAAACATACAATATGCTCTATATAAGTCTGAGAGTGCAATTCTAAGTTCTAAGAGTGGATTCAACGAAGAATTAATAAGTAGGAATTTACTTGGTAAATTTGGTTCACTTATTGGAAGCTCATCATATAGATCCATGGTCCCCATTCTAGTTGAGAACATTCTGCTTGTAAGACTCATTAATTGATTCGTGATTGATCAATTATAATTCTAAAGTTAGACTATGTCTAATTTTATGAATTTTCACTAAGCAGGGGTGAAATTGTAAAGAAAAGAGTTTTCTAGGTTTATTTATTTATTAATGGACTTTTTATGTCTAATTAATAATTAAATTAAATGACAATATTATTTAATAATCTATTTTAGTTATTAAATAATTAGTTTTGGCCTTTAAAAGGTTAGAATTGGAAAATTGGCGTTTTTGAGAAAATAGAGATAAAATTTGATAAAACTGCAAAATCAAGTGAGGCCCATTAAACACCATATGGCCGGCCACTTAGATGAAGTTTTTCAAATTAATATTTTCATTATTTTAATGCCAAATAATTCCTAACCTAAACCTAGTAGTTGCCTATAAATAGAAAGTGATGGCTCAGTCAAATTACACAAGTTTTCACAAGCTTTTCTGACAGATTTTTCTCTCTTCAGAAAAACTGAGCCTTCCCCACTTTCTATACCTTGGCCGAAACCCTCTCTCTCTTTTCTCCTTCATCTATTTCGACCCTAGTGAAAGAGTAAGTGCCCACACACAGCAAGCAGTAACTCAATCATAGATTGGAAGACTGTGAAGGATCAAAACTTGAAGAAGAAGGACATTCGGGCTCAGATCTTGATTATACTCTACTACAGAAAGGATTCGAGGGTTAGAGATCTGAGTGGAAGGAGACATTAATTCCGCTGCATCAATGTAAGGTTTTCTTAACTTTATATGTGTTTAATTTATCGTTTTAGAAAGTTCATATTTATGATGTTTAAACAACATACTTGTGAGTAGATCTAAGATCCTGGTAAAATAATTTCCAACAGATAAGACTAAATTACCGAATAGATTAACCATTAATGATAAATTAGGCAATGAATGTATGTATTAAATTTAAAAGGAGAAAAAAAATAGATGTTAGAAAATTAAAATTATATCGATATATAGATATATAGATAGATATACAAATTTTGTTATCGATTGACTAGCTTGAGGCCTCATACTTAGTTCACTTAATTGTAATAAAATAATTAACTATCATTTAAAAATAATTAATTATTTAATTGTTTATTATAAGAAGAGAATTTTAATTTGTGTAAAAAATAGTTTAATTTTTGTAAAAAAATAAAATTTTATTGTAAATTTTATAATTTTTTTTTATGAATGAGAGAATTATATTGCACAAACTAATTTACAACCTAGGAGCACTCCTAAAATAGAAGCCTCAAGTTTAAATCTATACATACTTTGTATTTATATCATTACAAATCATAAAACCACTCTCTATCTTAACAACTCAATTTCTTGGGAAAAAATATGATGATTTGGCTTTTGAGTCTCCATTTTAGGTTCTCTATCAACCTGCCCCATTCCGGCTGCTCCTCTTGCCAAATAATCTTGTTCAGAGCCTCCCAAATGATGTACACTAAGCCTGCAACAACTGCAGCAAGTGCATTCTTCTGAAACCTGCTCACCTTTGTTCGACCTATCCACCTTATAATATGTGGCAGGTCTGAAGCTGAGGTTCTCCAACCCAGCCAACTCTTGGCTGCTTGTAAGCATTGGACAGCAAAAGAGCACTTGAAAAATAAGTGTTGTGTGTTCTCCTTTTATATGTTACACAACTTACAACATTCCTCCACTTGTATTCTAAATTTCATTAGCCTTTCCTTTGTCTTTAGGCTATTCAACATTGCCAACCATAGAATAACACTATGCTTTGGAATGTTCAATCTTGCCCAAACTTCATGGCTCCAAGACACTCGGTTAGGACTAGGCTTGAACAAAGTATAATCTGCTGAAATGTGATATTTCTGTTCTTGGAATATAGTAGGGTCTTGTATGGTTTTGAGATTGTCTTCAAGAGCTACAAGCTTCTTCCAATACCAGACGGAATGGATAAAAGCCGAGTAGCCCCACCATTCCTCTCTCTTGATGTACACACTATGAACCCATCTCAACCATAGGCTTTCTTGTTTGTTTGCAATAACCCATATGTATTTACACATAGCAGCCTTATTCCATTCCTCTGATCTTTTAATTCCTAACCCTCCATCTTTTTTTTGTTGGCATACATCATCCCATGCCACAGCACCAGCCCAATGAAAAGCAGCCCGCCCCTTCCAAAGGAAGGCTCTACATATAGCCTCTATGCTCTTCAAGATCTTCTTAGGTATAATCATCATTTGACTCCAATAAGCTTAAATAGCTATGAGCACCGAGTTTATAAGAGTTATTCTACCTGCATAGAACAAATTTCTCGAGCTTCAGCTCTTGATTCTAGCAGTCATCTTTTTCAGCCAAAAATTCACAATCCTTTCCTGATATTTTCTTAGAAGAAATTGGATTTTAAAGATAGGTAAAAGGTAGTACCTGTTGTTGGAAACCAGATTTTTCCAGCAGCAATTGAACTTCCCTTTGTGACATGTTGCTAATGGAATTATTTTACCAGGATCTTAGATCTACTCACAAGTATGTTTATTAACACCCTAAATATGCACTTTCTAAAACGATGAAATAAACACGTATAAAGTTTAAGAAACCTTACATTGGGTGCAGCGGAATTAAATGACTCCTTCCGTTCAGATATCTAGCCCTTGATTCGTTTCTGTAGCAGAGCATTATCAATATCTGAACTTGGATCTCTTTCTCTGAATCTTTGATGCTGAAACTCCTTCTTGCTGAAAGTCTTTCTTCACGATCTTCCTCAGTATGGTTGAGGTATCACTTGCTGTGTGTGGGCACTACTCTAATCACTAAGGTAATTTCGAAATATGAAGGAAGAAGAGAGAGAGAGAGTGGCGGCCAAGGTAGAGAGAGAAAGGCTCAGGTTTTCT
The DNA here is from genome assembly GCF_029168945.1 of Cannabis sativa. NCBI lineage: Eukaryota > Viridiplantae > Streptophyta > Magnoliopsida > Rosales > Cannabaceae > Cannabis > Cannabis sativa. The sequence continues at coordinate 74,869,784 of NC_083602.1, forward strand.
GATTCAGAAGTGTAATTTTCCTGAAGCCTTCACTATCTATTTATAGCATTCCACTAGGGTTAGGTTTGAATTATTTGGCATTAAAATAATGAAAATATCAGTTTAAAAAGCCTACAAAAGTGGCCGTCCATGGCTTAATGGATTTGGGCCTTACTTTTTGCAATTTTGTAATTTTAACACTTTTGTATCTGATTTTCTCAAAAATGCCAATTTTCTAATTCAACCATTTAAATGCCTCTAACTATTTAATAACTACAAATAATTATTAAATAATATTGTCATTTATCATATTTATTAATTGAACCATACAAAGTATCATAATTAACAAATATGCCCCTATTATCTCTTTCTTTACAATTTTACCCTTACTTAGTGAAAATTTCACAAATAGACATAGTCTAATTTGTGAATTATAATTGATTAATCAAAACCAATTACATGAGTCTTACAAACAATATTATCTCAACTAGTGCGGGGACCATAGGTCTATATAACCGAGCTTCCAATAAGTAGATCAAGAATTTAGCACTAAAATTCACTAACTTATTAATTCTTCGTTGAATCCACGCATAGAACTTAGAATTGCACTCTCAGTATATAGAATGCTCTATATGTTCCACCATATAGACGCTGTTGGAAATTATTTTACCAGGATCTTAGATCTACTCGCAAGTATGTTGATTAACACCCTAAATATGAACTTTCTAAAACGATGAAATAAACACATATAAAGTTTAGGAAACCTTACATTGGGTGCAGCGGAATATAATGACTCCTTCCATTCAGATATCTAGCCCTTGATTCCTTTCTGTAGCAGAGCATTATCAATATCTGAACCTGGATCTCTTTCTCTGAATCTTTGATGCTGAAACTCCTTCTTGCTGAAAGTCTTTCTTCACGATCTTCCTCACTATGGTTGAGGTATCACTTGCTGTGTGTGGGCACTACTCTTACACTAAGAATTTAGAAATTTAAGAGGGAAGAAAGAGAGAGGAAGTGGACGGCCAGATAGGGAGAGAGAAGGCTCTGGTTTTTCTCTGAAGGAAAAATAGAAAATTTTAGTGTAATTTTCCTGAAGCTTTCACTATCTATTTATAGCATTCCACTAGGGTTAGGTTTGAATTATTTGGCATTAAAATAATGAAAATATCAGAGGTAAATTCCTATAAAAGTGGCCGGTCCTATACTAGTGGATTTGGGCCTCACTTTTTGTAATTTTGCAGTTTTATCTTTTCTGCATCTGATTTTCTCAAAAACGCCAATTTTCTAATTCAACCATTTAAATGCCAATTTTAACTATTTAATAACTATAAATAATTATTAAATAATATTGTCATTTATAATATTTATTAATTGAACCATACAAAGTATCATAATTAACAAATATGGCCCTAAAACTCTTTCTTTACAATTTCGCCCTTACTTAGTGAAAATTTCACAAATAGACATAGTCTAATTTGAGAATTATAATTGATTAATCAAAACCAATTACATGAGTCTTACAAGCAATATTATCTCAACTAGTGCAGGGACCATGGGTCTATATAACCGAGCTTCCAATAAGTAGATCAAGAATTTAGCACTAAAATTCACTAACTTATTAATTCTTCGTTGAATCCACGCATAGAACTTAGAATTGCACTCTCAGTATATAGAATGCTCTATATGTTCCACCATATAGACACATCATTAGTTATCCATTGTTATAATCCTAATTTGATCAATGATCCTCTATATGAATGATCTACACTGTAAAGGGATTAGATTACCGTTACACCCTACAATGGATTTTATCCTTAAAACACTTGACCCCGTATAAATGATATTTCAACTTATATGAAATGAGTACTCCACCATTTATGTTCGTTTGGTCAAGCTCGAAGGAGATCATCCTTTGCTTACTATTCGCCAGATAGAAGCTATAGATTCCATGTTTATGCTAGCGCTCCCACTCAATTGCACTACCGTGTTCCCAAAATGTACGTATCACCCTGACCTAAAAGTAGGCTTAACTAACAAATCAAATAACACGAATAGCCTTTCAAGATTGAGCCTAATCATAACAGGATTAAGAACATTTGATCTAGGATCAACTAGGCGATATTGACTTGAATAGATATTACGGTAAGTTTAATAAATCTAAGTCAAAGTTCAATATCGGTCCCTTCCGATGCATACTCCATGCATCCAACCTGAGCTTTACTTTAACCAATGCTTTGGATGGAACATAGCATTTCTTCAAATGCAAGTAAACTCTGTTGTAGATTATCATATCAGTAAAACCCTATGTCTGATAAATCTAGGAAACTTTATTCACATAGTCATGTTTACTTTCCAATGTGTTGACGGCACAATAAACAGGATCAAGTATGTGAAAAGGGTTTCAGATGAATTTATACATTATGTACATATAATCATGAAATAAATCATGTGAACCATGCAACATTAAATGTTATTTCTGATCTATATTAATAAGTAAATCTGATTATATTGAAATGAGTTTTATTTAGGGCATAAAACCCAACAAACTCCCACTTGCACTAATATAAAACAAAAAGTGCGTTTCAAATAATCTCAACACCTTGATATACAAATCAAGTGTAGTAGTAGTAAACTCCTCGTAATAGGATCTGAAAGGTTGAATTAACCACAAACTTTCCTCCACTATTACTCTTCCTTAATCACAAAATCATTGATAATGTGAAATTCCTCTCTATATGTCTACTCTCTTGGGATACTGGATTCTATACCTTTGGCAACTACTTTTGGTTAATCAGGAAATTAACACTAGTAGTTTAGGCAATTTGGAATGGTGCCAAAAATGTATAGAACTTTCCTTAGACTGAATAAGTACCTTTCCTGCAACTTTAACATTCAGTCCCTTTCTGGTAGACCTAGAGACTTCAGATGGGTTTTTACACTTCTCCAAAATCACTATTCCACCCCCAGAGTAATCACCATCTTATCAGAAAGATTTTCTAGCACAAAGGCAAATTTCAAAATCTGATGTGGTGTAGTCTAAGAGTTTTAAACACACCCTTATAGACTAACATATAGTTCATCTTCTTTATCTTAAGATTTACTTGATTGTCTTCCAATGTTCTTCTCCTGGATTAATCTGATACCTACTCATTACTCCCACTCAACAGCAGGTGTCTGGTCTAAGGCATACAAAAGCATATCTGAGACCTCTCATTGTTGATATAAGAAATTCTTTCATGGCTTTATCTTTTCTGGAATAGTTGAGACTTTTCCTTAGATAAATAAAATCTATGCCTAAGAAGTTGTGAAGCTTCTATAGATTGCCATTAGAAAGAAAATGCTTCAGCATCTTACTAAAGTAAGTTGCTTGCATTAGAGTTAGTAATTATCAGGTATACCACAAGCCATAGGTTTAGATAAACTCAAACCTATAATACTAGGAACAGGAAGTTTTGTTAAGTCCATTGAATAGACTTATTAAATAAAATTTCCTTTTATGTCCTTGTAATAGAAAACTTTAGGTTATTCCATGTGAATGGATTAAACCATAGTTCTATTGGCTTTCTTCTTAGTTTCTTATCTTGAAAATCCATTACTTGTTTAAACTCACAATGGATTTTAATCGCTAATGTCTCCCAAGTCATAAGAAGGTGAGTTCCTAGAAACTCTCCCAATACGACAAGGTACCGTGAATTATGTCTAAGAAAACTAAACGGTATTGGTCTCTTCGGTTGTGACAAGACAACAGAGGCAGTGGGATCATCATATGTCAAATAAGATGATAGAACACTTTTGGAATCAAGAATTAAATATCTCCTTTATTTGCTACTTTATTTTCAGACTTAGTTATTATCTTAGAAAAGTAGTATTTGTTTGAACAAACACTTTCTTATCTATTGACTATGGGATGGTCCACCCCTAATCACTTAGAATAGCTAACAAACCATGGTTAACAGTTCTAGCTTTTCTTAAGAATTCGATTAGGTCATCCATGAATCTAGTAATGATTTACATTAAGTATACAACCATTACATCATTCTGAAATTGTATTACCATAGAAGGAATTAGGCAATGACTAATAACTAATCATTAATATGCAAATTGAACTTTCTGGGGAGGTAAGTTTGGATATAGTTCAAAAATCAATTTAATGATCTTTGAACGGCATATCTACTAACTATTTCTCCACCCCTATCAGTTCGCAAGATCTTTAACCACTTACCTTAATGGTATTAACCATTGCTAGAAATTAATGAAATTTAAACATTTCAAATTTCTTTGCATAAGGTATAATCTAGAGTTATTGTTTTAAGAATACAACGAAAAACTCATATCCACCCCTGAATGTACATCCATCTGCGAATGAGATGAACTACTTTCAGTGGATATAGGCATATTAACTCTTTGCAGAGATTGATCTTGTCAAATCCACTATGAACAAGATACAAATGCCATTGATTAAAAAAATGTGGTAGTGTCTTTTGATGACTTAGGTTTAGTTACATCATAGAGTTCTTAGAATACTGCAAGTGGATCCTGGTCACAGAATACCTAACTCATATTCTATACAGTTTGAATCCATTAGTAGAAGATGGATATTAAACACTTGAGAAAGTGTAACTGTATTGTATTATGGAATTAGAAATATAAGAAAATTTCTATTTGGAATCTAAAATTAAAGTCAAAGACTTAAATTTATACCAAATATAATGAGTAATTCTATCTTGGACCACCACTAATAATACAAACTCTAAGTCAGATTTGCCCATACAAGTAGGAGATTTCTAAGATTGAAGATTTATATCAATTGGGAATAGAATTTCGGGATTATAATCATATGCGTCATTTAATTTCCTAAGAGAAAATATAGAATGACATGAAATGATTTATAGACCATTCATCCAATGATATGTTATTGAGCTAATTCAAAATGAATAAGCTAAGAGGAATTAGGATAATTTCGTTTAAAATAAGAATCCAACGATGCTTCGATTAGCGAAAGTCAAAGTAATCTTATTTATACAATCTTCTTGTTTCATATCGTAAAAATACTACTCTAAGGTGTCATCAATTGATGAACAGCTAGATGTCGCATATACAATATTTATCTTTCGAGATCTAACACTATTATGTATGTCTAATGGTGAAAATCCACTAGGGATTTATCTCATTAGATAAACAAGCCAAGTTAGACCAACAATGAAGATTCACAATTAAACTACAACTTAATAACAGAAAATAACATGGTTCAATATAAATTCATACACAATTCTAAAATTATAAACATATAGCAAGTAGGAATGACAAGTGAAAATACTAAAACTTACAATCCTAAATAATTTCCAAGGTTTTCAACAATCTGATATCAGTGTCCCGTTTAGGCGAGAGTCAAAGCTACCATCCATTGAATAGAGTTGTTAGCTCATCTAAAATGTTAAACATTCTAGCAACCTTTTATTTGATCAAGATTAGAATTCAGCGTTGTCCCGTTTAAGCGAGAGTCAAGGCAATTCTATCTTATGAGCTTCCACCATTGTTTCGCAATTTGCAAGTCAAATATGGTCGCCACCATTAGGGTGATCCATACCATATAAAACACTTACAAACTACTTATCATGCGAGGTTAAACGGTGTGAAATTGCTAATGAACGTTCCTCCATTAGGGAGGATTACTCACTAAAACAAACGCGGTGTAAAACCCACAATGGAGATCGAATGTCTTTTGATTAAAAGCTCATTATTTAAAGAGAGTTGTATTTTCTTTGATTTTCTTTATTTATTCTATTTATTTTAAATATATATATATTTATTTAATTAAAATTTCTAATTTAGAATGAAAAATTCTAAATATAAATTTTAATTTAATATTTATAAATTTTACTTAGATGGATATGAAAATAACATGAATTATTTCCATCTTAGTAATAATTTCCAATAAATATTTAGAAAAATATTCAATTTAAGTTGTTACAAAATTAATTTAAATTAATTTACAACTCAAATTTAATTTTCTATAAATATATATTGCATTTCGAAAAATTAAAGTATTTAAGAATACAATTTTCGAAAATTCATGTTAAAATAAAAAATAAATCCTGGAAAAATTATTCTAATTTAATGTTGGCCCAAAATTAATTAATAAAATTAATTTACAACAAAAAATATAATTTTCCTATTTAATTAAATATATAAGAAAAATTTCAAATATTTAAGTATGATGATGAAAATCAACTTAAATATTAATTTTCTATTTAATTAAATACACTAGAAAAATACTTCAAGCAAAAATATCATCTATCTAGATTTTCTTTTGACTAATTAATTCAATTTCTAATAATATACTTTAATTCAATTTATTTTAAATTAATCAATAAATGAAAAAATCATTGATTTAAGTTGGTCCAAAATTAAAATAAATAATTTACTACTTTAATCTATTTTTCAAATAAAATTCGAAATTCCAGCATTTAAGAAATGCAATTTCGAAATTTGATTAATAAAATAAATAAAAATATATTTTGAAAATTATTTAAATTTAGTTGAAAAAATAAATTTCAACTAAAAATAATTTTCTATTTAATTAAGTGTCATGAAAAAGAAATATTTAAGTATCATGATGAAAATCAACTTAGATATTTAATTTTTCAAATTAATTAAATGTATTAAATTCAAGAAATAAATAATTAAGTGTAGAGAAGGCTTAATTATTAATCTCTAGTTTAATACTAGGAAAAAATATACTTAAAATAAATTGTACCAAAATTAATTATTTAAATAATTAATTTCACAATGTATAATATTTTCCTATTTAATATTAGAAATAATAAGTAGTCTAGAAATAACTATCTAGAAAATATCTTATTTGACTATGTATCTTTTCCACAAAATTTTAAAAAATATCTAATTTAAGTTGTATTAGAAAAAATCTAGAACTTAAATATTTTCAAATTTAAATTTAATTAAATATCAAAAATTAAGTTATAACCACTTAATTTGAAAATATTAATATCTAAAGAATCTTAATAACCAATGCCTAAAATTTCTCAACTTAATTTTGAAATTTGAAATTCAAAAGATATTCAGATTTAAGTTGATTAGTTATAGATAACTAAATATCAACTTAAATAGGAATATTTAATGAAAAATTTAAATTAAGCTTCAGAAAGAATCTAGATGGTTATAATTCTATATTTAATTAAATACAAGAAAATACGTATAGTTTAGCTTAGAATAAAAAATTCTTTAAACTATAATTTTCTTAAATTAATTTCAAAATAAATGAAATTAATTATGTTGCTAATCAATTTTATTAGGTTAAACTAGTTTAATTAACCTAGTACAGTTATTCAAATCAGGCAAATGGGCCTTCACAATTGGGGTGGTTTATGTGAGGGGGTGCTGGGTTCAGTATGTCGTACCCACTACTATGGCTCCCAACTCTCACACAAGACCCAAAAGAGAGGAATTTAACCTTAAAATGAACAACTGTTATTAATTGAATAGGCCCAAAAACTAAATGGGCCTAAATAAAATCTATCAGGAACTATGACATTTTATTTAGCAACAACAACCTATATGCATCTATAATGAAATTAAACACATAGGCTCACACAGGCACACTTTGGATGGGTCCTATCATGTTGCTAGGTTATACACAGATGAAAGAAGATTATAAATATAGAATGCTCTATATGTTCCACCATATAGACACATCATTAGTTATCCATTGTTATAATCCTAATGTGATCAATGATCCTCTATATGAATGATCTACACTATAAAGGGATTAGATTACCGTAACACCCTACTATGTATTTTATCCTTAAAATACTTGACCCCGTATAAATGATATTTCAGCTTATGTGAAATGAGTACTCCACCATTTATGTTTGTTTGGTCAAGCTCGAAGGAGATCATCCTTTGCTTACTATTCGCCAGATAGAAGCTATAGATTCCATGTTTATGCTAGCGCTCCCACTCAATTGCACTACCGTGTTCCCAAAATGTACGTATCACCCTGACCTAAAAGTAGGCTTAACTAACAAATCAAAGAACACGAATAGCCTTTCAAGATTGAGCCTAATCATAACAGGATTAAGAACATTTGATCTAGGATCAACTAGGCGATATTGACTTGAATAGATATTACGGTAAGTTTAATAAATCTAAGTCAAAGTTCAATATCGGTCCCTTCCGATGCATACTCCATGCATCCAACCTGAGCTTTACTTTAACCAGGGCCAGCCCTGGGCATAGGCGGGCTAGGCCTGTGCCTAGGGCCCACCTAGTCCAGGGGCCCAAAAAAAATGTTGCCCTTTTAAAATTACACAATTTTTTTTTATGATTTTGAAAAATACCATTTTTTTTTCTAAATAAGGGCCCAAAAAATAATTTTTACCCTATAGCCCACTACATTTCAGGGCCGGCCCTGACTTTAACCAATGCTCTGGAAGGAACATAGCACTTCTCCAAATGCAAGTAAACTCTGTTGTAGATTATCATATCAGTAAAACCCTATGTCTGATAAATCTAGGAAACTTTATTCACATAGTCATGTTTACTTTCCAATGTGTTGACGGCACAATAAACAGGATCAAGTATGTGAAAAGGGTTTCAGATGAATTTATACATTATGTACATATAATCATGAAATAAGTCATGTGAACCATGCAATATTAAATGTTATTTCTGACCTATATTAATAAGTAAATCTGATTATATTGAAATGAGTTTTATTTAGGGCATAAAACCCAACAGTTGCTGCAATAGCAAGCTGCTTTAGCAACATTCGGGTATAAACCTGATGTACTTGAGAACAATTTTAGTGCTTGTAACATGTTAATTTTTGTAGAATTAATCTCTTTTAAAATGTTACCTGAATTCAAGAATGATTAGACTACTTTGGAAACCTCCTCCCCAATGATCTCCCAATTATCTTGAAAAAAATAGCTCGAGAATCCACCTGGTCCAGGAGATTTAGCTCCAAGAATACTAAAAACAGCTGCCCTCACATCATCTTTAGTAAAATCTTGAAGTAGCATGTTACTTTGCTCATGTGATAAGCAAGGTCCTTTAGCAAGCACTCCAGGATGAGTCTTCCTTCTATTATCCAACTTGGAACCAAGCAATTCTTTATAGAAATTAAGAAAAGCTGCAGTGATTTGGTTAGGATCATGAGTTCTACTCCCATCCTTCTGTTCAATAGAAAGTATTCGATTATGTCTCATTCTTTGCTTGATACTAGAATGAAAGAAAGCACTATTGCAATCCCCATCTTGTAAATTTTATAATTAAATGACTTGATTGTTAAAATAATTATAGTAGAGATTTAAATATAAATAAAAAATTATTTATAAATCATAATTGTTAAAAGAAGTCTTATTAAAAGCCACTAAGGCTAGCTTAGTGGTGAGGGAGGGATAGGAAAAATGGAGAGGTCATGGGTTCGAACCTAGGACCTTGAAGCTATTAAGCTATTAAATTATTGTAAAATACTATTACGCTACACTAAAAAAAAAAGAAGTCTTATTAAATATTTAATTAATTATTTTAAGAAAATAGTTGATTATAATCAATTAATTCTAAAAAAGAAATGTTTACCTATTAGTAACCTGTTATTACATGTCAAAGAAAAATTTATTTATAGTTTATTGCTATTTATGTATACGTATCAATAAATGATATGTATATTCATTTTAAGGAGTGAAATAAGGGGTTATGTAAATATTGAATACAAACAAAAGAATAATATGTATCATTTAAAAAAAATATATATCTTTATGAAGAAAAAATCCGATCAAAGAATATTAATGAGAGAATAGTAATGAAAAAAAAAATGAAGTATAGGAGGAAAGATTGAAAGAAAAAATGGATTCAATTTTGTTTTGTTTTTTTATTTTTTTTTAAAAAATAACTAGGAGCTCAAAAGGGTTGAGAGCTAAAGGACATATTGATAGGTAGTCTCAGTCATAATAATATTTCTGATAAATAAAGGATATTCAGGATACTAAACTGGATTAGATGTTGTTGAAAGAACAAACTTAATCAAAAGCAACAACTTTCACAATTTTAGGGCAAAATAAATATAATTTTGTTTTGAAAGCATAATTATTAAGTGTTTTTTTTAAGAAAGAATTACAAATTTGTTTTATATCCAAAAGAATTAATCAATAATGAAAATGGAATGATAAAAAAAGGTGAAAAAAATTCAACTCTGAAACATGTATTAATAAATTTTTAAACTCTTAGATAGATCTTGATCTAGTGATTGATTACAAATTATTTATAATTTATAAAGGGAAAAAAATATAATACTCGTTAAAAATGTACTCATAACTTTATAGTAAGTAATGTAATTATTATTTTGAATCACTAAATGATCTGATGAAAATATGTTTTGTATAGATTTTTATGATTAATTTTTTCTTACGCAAAATACATTTTTTTTATTAAATGCAAATATGCAATGGTAAATAGTAAGTGCTATTTTTGTGTCTTTTTCTCTTGTTTTAAATTACTAATAAACATTGCATATTTTTCGGTTTTTGTTTGGTTTTGTTTGCATTTCTTTTATTGTTTTCCTTTTGGTCTTTTTATGACCATTCATGGCGCATGGTGGAGAGCAAAAAGCTTCTACTCCATGATATGAGTGTGTTAATTTCTTCATGTTCTCAAATCTGGGTATGTTTATTTTGTGTCTTCTTGTTTTCTTTTCTCCGAAAATTCCCAGGAATATTATACGATGAGCTTGAGGTTGTGGGTCTTCTCTATACTGTATTTTTTTTTTATTGAGTGTATCTTGTGATTTTGATATTTTTCTTCATGATTTTGGGACAATGTATATAAATTTTTGGTATTTTCTTCATAAACTGAGCATTTAGAAATTCTCATATTGTCTTTCTGTTTCAGTTTCAATTATCATAATCATCTCTCTTTGTTATTTTTTCCCCTGTTTATTTTTGTGGGGTCCCTGGGAAAACAAATGGAGTGTTGTTTAACTTTTGGGATTTTGAATACTTTTATTGTGATTCTTCCTTTCTTTATGGTATGCATAGCTTATGCATAAAGTTTTCTCCTTTGAGTGTGCATCACCCCAAAGAAGAAAAAACCCTCCTTATTTTGGTTATGACTAGGATGTTTCTCATTCCAGGTGGGGTTTTAAGGTTTTCTTTTTATTTACCTTACCCTTTTATTAATGTTTTGAGTTTTAGCTCATAGGTCATTCATTTGGATTATATATTGATATCCCAGAAGTCCACACATTCAGAAATTTATGGTTCTTCATGATTGTGTATTTGTTAGTCTTCTTAAATTTCTTTTTCAAAAAATAGCTTTCTCATCTATGAATTACATTTCAAAATAATGGCTTTTCTCTATTGAGAATCTTTTGTACTAAAATGCCATTATCTTTTTTATTTAAGGGAGAAAAAGTACACTGGAAAAACTGCACCAAACATTCTTAAAGATGAGTTTGGTAAGGCTGACATTAAGAAACAATCATCCCTATATCCTTCTAATTCTGTTGAAGGTAAAAAAAAAAATCTTTATTGTTTGTTTCTTAACTCACTACTGACATATTTATATGTTCATTGTGCATTTTTTTTTATTGTTTTATTTTCTTCTTTTGAATTGTAGATTTGAAGAGCTTAGATATGGAAAAGGGGAATCAAGAGTCAACATCTCCTAGAGGAGTTTTAGATGCTTTTGACCCTAGAACTAACAAATATTCTGGTGAAAACAGCAAACTAATGAAGTTTTCATTATCAAGGGGGCTTTTTTATTGGAATAATCTTTTCAAGTTATGGAATAGAAGGTCTATTAAACGTTTAGCTTCCTTTCCTGCTGTTAGTTTACCAAAAACACCAAAAAGAAAGAGCAGAAGTGCAAGAGAGAATCCATTGTTTTGTACCTTATATGACTTCAAGACTTCATTGGTCAACTTCACCATTTCTGAACTACAAGCTGCAACCAACAACTTTAATGCTGGTAAAACAATGCTTCTGAAGAAAATACAGTTATTTTATTTTTGAAATCATTTATTCATTGTTGTGTTTGTTTTGTTGACATTGGATTCTAATTTCTTTAGAGAACATAATTGGAAAGGGTGGCTATGCTGAAGTTTACAAGGGTAGCTTGAAAAGTGGACAACTAATAGCAGTAAAGCGGCTGACTAAGGGAACAATAGATGAGAAAACATCAGGTTTTCTATCCGAACTTGGCATCATAGCTCATGTAAACCATCCCAACACTGCTAAGTTGGTTGGTAGTTGTGTTGAAGAAGGAATGCACCTTATTTTTCAATTGTCTCCACTTGGGAGTTTGGGGTCCTACCTCCATGGTTGGTCTATAAAACTCCTATTCTTGTTTTTCAAAATGTCTTTTAGTAGAAGGTCTTTTAATTTATCAGCTAAATCTTGAAATACTTTGCCAGGTTCAAATGATAACATACTTGGTTGGAAAGAAAGGTATAAAATTGCTTTGGGAACAGCAGATGGTCTCCTGTATCTTCATGAGAGTTGTCTTAAAAGAATCATACATAGAGACATCAAGGCTGATAATATTCTGCTCACTGAGGATTTTGAACCTCAGGTACACTTCAAATTTCACAGCAGCAAGAGTAACAATTGAATATGATGGTCACCTATATATGTTTTCCATTAACTTTTAGAAGAAAAGTAATTGTAAAGACAATTGCCAAAGCTTCATACACACATAATCTCTCCTTTTCAAAAGTATTCTTCTCTTTTCCACCTCTTTCCTGCTAAATGATTTAGTCCGTTTTTATTCAGATTTGTGATTTTGGACTTGCAAAATGGCTACCTAAACAATGCTCTCACCACAGTGTGTCTAAATTTGAGGGGACATTCGGGTATGTAATGTTAAACCATTTGTTTTCACCAACAAAAGTTGTTTCTAAGTCCTCTGCTTTTTTTGAAAAATCCAGCTACTTTGCTCCTGAATATTTCATGCATGGAATAGTAGATGAGAAGACTGATGTTTATTCTTTTGGAGTTCTACTCTTGGAGCTCATAACTGGGCGTCCAGCATTGGATCATCATCAAAAGAGCCTTGTTATTTGGGTAACTTTTCCATTGCATACTAACATATGTTATCAAACATCATCACAGTTGGGTATTCATTTCATCTCATTCTATCTTCTTCTCTTGTAGGCAAAGCCATTTCTTGATGATGCAGATGCTAAGGAGCTTGTTGATCCTTCTCTTGGTGACAACTATGTCCCAGAAGAGATGGATAGGATGATTTTGACTGCCTCATTATGCATTGAGCGTTCTCCTATTTTAAGGCCTCGAATGCGCCAGGCAAGTACAGAGTAATTTCCTGGGAGTACATGTAATACACTTTTGTTTCTATGATTCATAATTACCTAAGTAAGATATGCTTAAATTTACAACAACTTCTGAGAAATTGAAAATTCTTTATTCATAATTGGCCTATTTGAATCAAAGTTACTTATGTTTAGTGAAATTGCTTGAAAATAATTTCCCTTCATTGTAAATGTGCTCGAGTTTCTGACTCAAATTCTTAGCACGGTGACAGGTCATAGTACTGCTCAAAGGCAATGAGTATGTTTCTCAATCTGGAGAAGAATGTAAAAAAGGAACCCTCCAAAGAACATACTCAGAAGAGCTCCTGGATGCACAAGAATATAACTCAACAAAGTATCTGAGTGATATGAACAAACACCAACAGGTTGCTTTCGGCTCTTGAACTCAAAATATTACTAAAAGATGTGGCCTTATTACTTGTAACAAACAGTTAATATTATTCATATAGATTAGGTTGGTCTTCTTAGGGAGTGTTTGGTAGATAGTCCTGTGGAAATTTGGTGACTGAATATTGTTTTTCATGGATGAACTTCTTTTGGAGTTCCAAGTAAAACGCTTGTTATTTTATTTTATTTTCTTTTTTGAAAAAGAGAGAGAAGCCATTGTCTTAGACTAGCCCCTAACTAATATGCATAGAAATCTCTCATTTATGGTGGAGGAAAACCTTCATGTAAAACGCTTGTTAGAGCGAGTATTGTTTCCAATGGACACTCAAAACCCTTACCTACCTCTACCTATATTGATATTTATGTGTATAAGCTTCTGTTTCACTTTGTATAGACTGAAATGTTTGGAGTTTGATTTTGAACCAGCAAAACATATCAACTAACATTTTTTTTTTATTCTTCTCAAGTTATTTATTAAGGAAATTATGTGAAGTATGTAGTTATTTTTGTTAAGTTTCATAAATATTGGGGAAATTCGTAAATAGGTCAATTACATATGAATATTATTAAATAATTCAATTGTATCAAATAATTTCAAACATATTTTTTAAAAAAATAATAAACAGTTATAAAAAAACTTTGGGAAAAAAACAAAAAAATACAAAAAAGGAAAAAAAATTACAAAAATACTTTGGGCCGGCCCATTAAACATTTATACAGTCCACATACAAATATTTACAAAAATACCACATGCACTAAGCCTTCAGCTGTACAGAGCGAACCATGAAGATGAAAATACGCGCTCGTTTCAAAACCGCAAAACAACCAAAATGAAACCAAAACGAGAAAAATACAACTATTAATTCTGGCAAAATCAACTGGAAAAGAATACCTGCAATGATCTAAACTGAAAATGACGAAAAAAAAAATCAGAAAAACTGTGAAGAAACTGAAATTACACATTTGTTTTCTATTTTATTCGATCAAAATAACTCCCCCTAATATCGAAATCTATATTCATGAAATGTAGATCTGTAACAAACAGATCTGGAGCTCCCACTAAATCCAAAACAATGTATGATGTGAAAAATTTAAAAAAAAACCTCATGAATAATACATCTACGTTATATACAGTTGCATTTTGATTTATTTTTTGTTTTGGTTGCCTTATAGTTGCATTATCGTTTTATGATAGTTTATATATTATGCAAGAATTTAATTTGATGGGGACTAAGAAATAGTAGTTATACATAGTAAGTTTTGTGCAAATAGTTGCATATTAATTTTATAGTGAAATAGCATATGCAAGTAGCAAAACTATAACAAAACTACAAAACAACTGTATGCAAGTGCAAATAGTTGCCTTATAGTTGCATTATCGTTTTATGATAGTTTATATATTATGCAAGAATTTAATTTGATGGGGACTAAGAAATAGTAGTTATACATAGTAAGTTTTGTGCAAATAGTTGCATATTAATTTTATAGTGAAATAACATATGCAAGTAGCAAAACTATAATAAAACTACAAAACAACTGTATGCAAGTGCAAATAGTTGCCTTATAGTTGCATTATCGTTTTATGATAGTTTATATATTATGCAAGAATTTAATTTGATGGGGACTAAGAAATAGTAGTTATACATAGTAAGTTTTGTGCAAATAGTTGCATATTAATTTTATAGTGAAATAACATATGCAAGTAGCAAAACTATAATAAAACTACAAAACAACTGTATACAAACTAAAATACAGGAAAAACTCTTTGAACATCAACATCCATGATAAATCTCATTGTTACCCATTGATGATATAAAAATGGGACTGACCAGGTTAATCTAATCTATTAGCTTTGCCACCTTTACTCATAAATCTTAATCATGTTTGTCCTAATACTTTTCTAATATTAATTTTATAACTCTACTCACGTCAATACTACTATAAGCATAAATTAGATCGTTTTCTTTTCAAGTATAGAATATCATCGGTAATTGTTTCTTATTATTTTATTTTGTTATCTAATTATTTCGACGTGGCTTTGAGCTAGTCCAGCGAGAATGAAAATGACATTAAAATTGTACGAATTTATTTGTACATGCTTATATCAGTTGAATGGCCTAGTCAAAGTCTTCTCTTTTGTCATGAAAGTATTACAGAAGTTGTAAAGTTAAACTAATAAGTTAAAAAGATTTAATTAAAAACTGAAATAAAATTAAAAATAAAAAGAAAAGAAGAAAAAAAGAGAGTGAAATGATGGATTGATTGATAGAAGTCAATCCTAGACCTAAGCAACAACATATAAGAAACTAGCTTTACAATTAAAAATTAAAAATAAAAAGAAAAGAAGAATTGTTATGGAAAAAAAATAAAAAATTAAAAACTGAAAATAAAAATAAAAATAAAAAATTAAAAACTGAAATAAAATTAAAAATAAAAAATTAAAAACTGAAATAAAATTAAAAAGAAGAAAAAAAGAAGAAAAAAAGAGAGTGAAATGATGGATTGATTGATAGAAAATGAAAAAAGAGAGGGAAGAGAGTAGGATTTGATAGATGATGGATGGAATGATGACTAAGTGGTATTTGTGTAATAAAACCAACTTTGTAAGTAAAAATGTAGACATAAGCGTGTAGAGGTATTTAGGTAATAAATTGTGCAAAATGGATTTTTCATGTAAAAATTTCAAAAACTTTAAAGGATTCTTAAAAAAAAAAGGGAAATTTACACCCACTACTATTTTTTCCCCATTTATTACATTTTTACTGTTGCACGGAAATTGCAACATTTATACTGTCTTTTTTTTTTTTTTTTTGGCAGTTTACGCCTTTAAAACTTTAGCTTTTTTTTTTTTTTTATTTTAAGTGATAAAAAAAATGATGTGATGGGAATTGTCACATTTGTGGCGGCTTTTTTTTTTTTTTTTTTCTTTTCTTTTAATTCAATTTAATCATTATATCAATAAAAAAAATTATGTGATGGGAATTGTCACATTTGTGGCAGCTTTTTTTTTTTTTCTTTTCTTTTAATTCAATTTAATCATTATATCAATACAATTACTCTCTTTCACACCACGTTTTTATACCTACTATCCCATTTAATTATTCATCTTCTTCTTCTTATGTTCTTCTTCTTCTTCTTCTTCTTTTTTTTTTTAAAAAAAAACACATCCAGTTATTGTCTTTGGGTCAAATTTTTTGTGGTTATTCTCTCTTCTTATGTGTTTACTAATCTATCTACTATTCACCTTCTTCTTCTTCTTTTTATTCTTTTTTTTTTTCCCAAATCTATAATATTACCCAAATAAAAGCTATGTTTTTATGGCTGAGATGATGAGGGGAAGGAAGACCATGAAGGTGATAGTTCTTAGTTCTTCTTCTTCATCTTCTTTTCTTTTCTTCTTCTTTTTTTTTTTAATTTTTTGAAGTTCTTAGTTATGTTTTTTTTTAAAATATAAGATTTAGTGTGGTTTTTTTTTGTTCTAATTTTCTAGAACTTTTCTTGCAAATATAGTGCATTTAGTATTGAGGATGTGCACAACATAGTTAATTTTTGATCATTTTTTTTTATTGTTTTTTTTGTTTTAGTATTGTTTTAGTATTATTTTACTGTTGTTTTTCATGATTTATTTATTTGAATTAATAGGTATTTTCTGGGTGTTCTCGTGTTGTTGTGATGGTTATGTCTGTGAGTGTGGAAGATGGAGGTGTGTGTTTCTTTTATATTTTTCTAAGTAGTTATTTTTGCTTCATTTGTTTTTGTGTTGTTTTAGTATTGTTTTAGTATTGTTTTAGTATTGTTTTACTGTTGTTTTTCATGATCAATATATTTGACGAGCTCACTCACAAGAGAGTTTTGAGGTGTGTGTTTCTTTTATCTTTTTCTAAGTAGTTACATTTTGCTTCATTTGTTTTTGTGTTGTTTCAGTGTTGTTTTAGTAGTTTTTTTTTTTATAATTTTCTAGGTATAGACTTGCAAATATAGTTGATTTTGCATCTGGTGTGGAGGTTGTGCAGCAGATTGTTTGTTTTTTTTTAATCATTTTTTTCTTTTGTTTTGTTTGATTGTTTTAGTGTTGTTTTACTGTTGTTTTGCCATGATTATTTATTGACGTCGATTTTACTGCTTTTGTTTATTCTTGTCGGAATTAATGGTTATTTTCCGGTGTCCTGATGTTGTTGTGGTGGTTATGTCTGTGATTGTCAAAGATGGAGGCCTCATACTTTTGTTTTGTTGTTGACAGTATAAAAGAAAAAAAAAAGGGGAGGACAGTATAAATATGTAATATGCAATGAAAAAAAAAATCTGGGAAATTAATAAATCATTATTTTGTAAAAATTCAAGTAATATATATGTTAGTGTATATATATAATGAAGTGCATGTTGTTGCTTTCAGTGATGTGTTCCTATCTTTTAATAAGAAGTTAGACCACAAAAATAAAATAAAACTATATATAATATATCAGTATAAATGAAATGAAATGATGTTGGGCTTGGGCAGTACAAAAGTAATGATGTTGGGCTTGGGCAGTACAAAAGTAATGAAATTGGGCTTGGGCAGTACAAAAGTTGTTTTTGCCGTGTCCCAGTAAAAATGTAAAGTTTTGGTCAAAAAGCAGTATTTTTGTAAAATTCCCAAAAAAAAAACACTATCATATAATTTTTATATAAAAATCATAAAAGATTGAAAAATAAAATATATATTATAATGCGTTTAAAAATTAAATAATTATTAAAAGTACTTATTATTTTTTTTATTTTAGAAAAAAACGTACTTTTTTTTTAAAGCTAGAAAAAAACATACTTATTCACTAATAAATTAAAATAATTCACAATAAAAAGAAATATTATAAAAAGCATATAAGATACAATATTCTTATGTAATGAAAAAAGAATACAATATTATAATATAAATAAGGGTTATTTTTAAAAATATGGGAATAATTATTAAGGTTATAATAAATATGACATAAAAAGTAAATGCCACTAAATATGGCATTATCTAACCAATCAAACTAAAAATATGGTTTTTTTTTTCTAAAAAAAACCATATAAAACATTAAAAAGAAATCTAAATTTAAAATTCATAAAAAATAAAAACTAAATTAAATTACCATAAAAAATATTAAAATTCCCTTCATATTTATCTTTTTAAAAAATAAAACAAATAAAACTATAGTGATCGCCGAAGTTGTCACTCGAGCCAGAAAAGTCACCGGAGTTTACTGCCAGCACCAGAAAAGTCGTCGGAGTAGCTGCGGTACCGAAAAAGTCGCCGGAGTTGCTGTCGGCGCTGGAAAAGTCGTCAGAATTAGCATTGTCGCTAGAAAAATCACCAAGAAACTGGTTTCTTGATGAAGAAACCGGTTTCTTGGTGATTTTTCTGGTAATTTTACTGGTGACAAGGCCAAGTCCGACGACTATTCTGGAGTTTGATGCTGGTGCCGGAAAAGTCGCCGAAGTAGTTGCCGGCGTAAAAAAAGTCGTCAGAATTGGTATTGTCGCCAGCAAAATCACTAGAAAAATCACCAAGAAAGTGTTTTTTCATCAAGAAACCAGTTTCTTCACTAAAAAAGTGGTTTCTTCATCACGGAACTAATTTTGTTACACAACAATAATAAATATTATGAAAACAAAACAAAAATGATATACACTGAAAATAATTGAAACTAGTTTTATCAATCAACCAAATAAAGAAAAAAAATACCAAAAAAATTATCAAGAAATTAGTTTCTTCATCAAGAAATTGGTTTCTTGGTGATTTTTCCGGTAATTTTTTCGACGACAATGCCAATTTCGACGAATTTCCCAGAGTTTACTGTCGGTACTGAAAAAGTCACCGGAGTAGATGTCGGTGTATTAGTCGTCAGAGTTGCTACCAACGCCAGAAAAGTCGTCAGAGAAATCACAGGAAAAATCACCAAAAAACTGGTTTCTTCATTAAGAAATCAGAAGCCAGTTTCTTGGTAATTTCTCTGGCGACTATGCCAATTCTGATGACTTTTTCGAAGTTTACTGTCGGTGTCGGAAAAGTCGCTGGAGTAGCTGCTAGTGTCAGAAAAGTCGTCAGAATCGGCATTGTCAACTTAAAAATCACCAAGAAACCGGTTTTTTAGTGATTTTGTCAGTGATTTTAATTTTCCGGCGACAATGCCAATTTCGACGAATTTTTCGGCGCCGACGGCAACTTCGGCAACTTTTCCGGCACCGACTGCTACTCCGGTGACTTTTTCGACATCAATGACAAATAAAAACTTCCTAAACAAATAAAAACATTAAATATGGGATTTGAAAACATAATTACATATATATGGCATATCAAATACCATAAAAAGACCTCAAAATAAAAAAATACCATATAAATTGGTCAAACTTAAATGTGACATATTTATTATAAAATTTTTTAAAACTCCTGTAATTTCCTCTATAAATAACCATATAAGATTAGAGAATGAATCACAATAAAAATTTAAAAATAATAAAAATTGAAAGTGTACATTAGTTGATATAGTATACACATTCACATATATGAACTTCTTTTATGAACATATAACATTAATAATTAATGAACTGATCTGATATCCAATTTATTAAAAATAAACTCTCTTCTATTTGCACTATATTTTTGTTCTTTATGTCTCCAAAAAGAATATTTTTTTTAGAGATATCTAGGGAGAGTGAGAATTTTTGCCAAAAGAAAGATAACGATTCTTATTTATTCTTTCTATTTTTTATATAGATGTATATTTCTTTTCTGAAAAAAATTATACAAATATTTTCATTTAAATATGAGAAAATAAATAGGTTGATAGATATTTTAGATATTATGTTTTTTTTTTTTTTTTTTTTTTTTTTTTTTTTCTATTTTCAAATTAAAATTATAAAATTTGAAACATACCAGCCACGAGTTACAACTTAGGACCTTAAATTAAATTTTTTATCATATAAATGTTACAACAAAATTATTAATTAATATAGTTAATTAATAGTAAAATGATAAAAAATAGAACAAAATGAAAAAATAAATAAATATTTATAATCCTAATAAAAAATTAAAAAAAAAAAAGAGAGAACAATTAATATTATTTAGAGTGATTGTAGAGTACAATGTCACCCTCTTATATCTTTAATTAAATATCTAATACATTGAAACTTATTGATTGGAATGTTCACTATTTCTTCTTCTAGTCTCTCCACTAAACTTGTAATGAAAAATAAATTTTATAGTCATTTGAAAGTGGTCTATATTCACCTATGGTTGCCACAATTTTTAAATTTTACGCAGTACAAAAATATTTCACTAAATAACTTCTTAAACTTAGAAACTAAATTTTTTCGTATTGTCTTATGCATTAGATTTTCTTGCAGGATAAATAAAAGACACATTGACTATTTAATAATTGATAAATTCATAAAAAATAAATTAATAGAGAAAAAATATGACTAAAAAAAATTTACCTACTCATCAATAAAAATCATATGGAGACTTATGAGTTCTCCATTCTTCTTCTCGTATTGAGAGAGTTCTACATTCTACAAACTCTAACTTTTATATTCCCAGTGTATATATGAGTATTTAAGTCTGTGAGAAAAGAATATTCCATCATTAAAAAAGAAGAATGAACTTGTAAAGTCTTTTTTTGGCAAGTTAGTTGACAAAATAATTCTTCCATTTATGGTAAGATTGTTGTGCATTCATATTCGATTTCTTACCTTATAAATTCGGATTGTAGTTGCCCTTTTCCTTGTTTGGAAAGTTGCACTTTCAGCTGAACTTTCCTTTGTTGAAATCTTCTCAAAAGAGAAGGAATTCTCTTTTGGAAAGTTGTCTTTTTTAGGGAAACTTTGTTTATTGCCTTTTCCTTATTGATTTCGATTGTATCTTGATACAATCAGAATATCTAATCTGTTTTTGGCAGGAATCAAGCATCGATAGAGGATTGGACCCGATTATAGCAAGTTTCCCGTTTCTGGTCAGATCTGCTGCGTCAGCATCCGAATCTGATGTAGCAGATCGTGTTTCTTTTGGAAAGTTTTTGTACAGCTGCTAATTCGAACTTGTGGTTGCCTCTTTGGTTTCTATGGTCTATAAATAGAGCGTAGAGAGCAACCATTCGAATTACCTCTTCTATTATTCATTTTTTACATTTATCTTTTGAGAGAAGAGAGCGTTTCTTTGTTTTGTGAGAGCCTAGTTGTTCATCTAGGTTCTAGTTATTTTATTTCTGTTCTTACTCTATCCTAGAGGTTGTGAAGAACTAATTGACTGAACAAGAGATTGGTCTTCGGGAGAAGACTTGATAAAGCCTTACTTCGGGAGGAAGTAAGCACTTGGTCTTCGGGAGAAGACTTGTTGAAGCCTTACTTCGGGAGGAAGTAAGCACTCACACTTCAAAGACGAAGGGAGTTCGGGCTTGAAGGTGTTTCAAGAAGTCAGATTCATAAAGTGGATTACAAAGGATTGCGGCAATACTTTAGAGGGAGTCTAAACTTGTTTAAGTCAATTGTCTTTGTAATTTTGATACTTTATTAATTGATTTCATTCTCTGGGCGTGGCCCCGTGGACTAGGAGTGTTCGGGAGAACACTGATACCACGTACAAATCTCTTGTGTCAAGTTATTTATTTTTCTACAAATATTTTATATTCTGCCTGTTCAGTTTTGCTGTAGCAGAATTACTTTCTGCTGCTGCAAACGCTTACAGTTTTTATATTTTCATATATACAACTGACATTTGCAAAAACACAGTTTTTCAGAACTAAATTTAAGTAGTAGTAAACTTATGAAATTAAGGGAAATAGTTTAAGATATATATATAGATTCTTAAACTTAGAAACTAACCTTTTTTTTTATTGTCATGCACATTAGATTTTCGAGCGACTATGCCATAACCAAATGCTGCTCGATCATGGAAATGACGACATCAACAGTTGTCTTGATTGTATTCTCCTGCAGCTTAACCCGAAATTCAGCTCCATCACCAGCTTTAAACACTGGAAAAGAAGCCTTTGAAACTCTATTTGGGCTGACTTCCATTGCACAAGACAACTCATAGATGAGATAAGAACACCATCCACCGTTGCATACTTTTGGTTCTAAACCAACTTATTTCGAGCCTTCCATAACTCCCAGCACAACATAACAGCCTCCCCACACTTGTCCTTACTGCGCCTTTGCAAAATTTGATCAAACCAGCTGCAAAAATCAATAGCAACAATCGACCTTACCCCAACCAAAAGCCTCTGCCAACATTGAGCAAGGATTGAATAGGAAATAAGCACATGAAAAATAGCTTTCTCACCTTTTTGACAAACCAGACACATGATTTGAACTGAGACTCTCTTACCAAATTGAGAGCTTTCGGTGGTACTTTCAAATGCCAAAGCTTGCGCCAAAACTCAGAAGAATCAACTACAATCCAATTTCCTTTCTGAGCTTGTATCCACTTGTATGCACTACACACTGAGTAGAAACCATGATGCTCCTTAGACCAGAAAAAATGATCATTAGCTACATCAGACTCAATAGAATTGCCAAAGTATGTTGTTGATCTTGCTCATTAAAAAGATCTTTAGTGATATCTAAATCATATTCCCTCTTATCCGTACACGTCAATGAGATCACCTTATGGCCCACCAAACATTGGGCATCTGAAGTAACAAAAGGACACACATCACCCAGAAGCCATGGCTGATGCAAAATATCAACCTTAACAATAGAACCTATTGCCTGAAGAACCCTAGACTTGAGAAGCTCATGCGATTCAAAGACACTCTTCCACACAAAACTTGGATTATTCCTTAGGGATGCTGAAAGAAAATCACCCCTGGGAAAATAAAGCCCATTCCACCTATAGTTTTATGTCTACTCATTCTTTCTCAACTCATCAATGAATATTGCTACCATGAGAAGAAGTTGAATACCACCAAAACTTACTCATAATTCTCTCCAAATCTTTAGACACATCGAATGGGAGCAAAAAAACACTCATGACATATGTAGGCAATGATTGAGCAACCATTTTAATCAAAACCTCTTTCCCAGCATAAGAAAGAAGCTTCCCATCCCAATTTTGAACCCTTTTCCAAACCCTATCCTTCAAGAAGCTCAGAATCATAGACTTAGAATGACCCAAAATATTAGGCAAACCCAGATAAAAATTGTGTTTAGAAGCTTCTGCCATTTGTAGAACATTACAAAGATCCAATTGACTTGGCCCTGCCACATTGGCACTAAAAAAGACATTTGATTTTGCCAAATTAACTTGCTGAGATGCCTCCTCAAACTTATGAAGCAACTCTAAAAATCTTGTAGCATCTTCATGGGAAGCTTTGCAATAGATATAACTATGATCAGCAAAAAAATATATGAGAGATAACAAGAGTTGGCCTGCAAACTTTGATTCCTCTAATCCACTTCCAAGATTCATAGAATCGAATCAATGAAAAAAGACCCTCGACAGATATTATAAATAAATATGGAGACAATAGATCTCCTTGTCTGATACCACGAGTTGGAAAGATATGCCCCATCTCTCTACCACCGTGTACAATAGTATAAGACACTGAAGTGACACAACTAAGAATCAAATCCATCCATCTCTTTGTGAATCCCATTTGAAGCAAAATTTCACGAAGATAACCCTATTCCACCCTGTCATATGCCTTACTCATATCCAACTTAAGAGTCATACTACCCTCTCGACCTCTTTTTTTTCTTTTCAAGTAGTGCATGACTTTAAAAGAGACCATGTTATTATTAGAAATTTGATGACCCGGAATAAACGCACTTTGAGTATCAGACACAATAATATCCAACAACCCTTTCATTCTATTAGCAATCACCTTAGTAATTACTTTGACCAACACATTACACAAAGAGATAGGTTGTAAATCCCCAATCACATAAAGGTTCTTCTTCTTGGGAATGAGAACCACACTAGTTTCATTAAGACCCTTCGAGAGAACACCACAATCAAAAAAATCTTGAACCATTCTCACCATATCATGACCAACTATCTCCTGATGTTTTTGGAAAAAAGTAGGATTCATACCATCCGGTCCTAGGCTCTTGTCTGGGTGCATTTGGAACAGAGCATGCTTCACTTTTTCTTCCAACATAAGCTTGAACAACTCCAAATACTGAGCAGCCGAAACAGTATTCGACACACACTGATCCACCTCCTGCCAGTTAGCATTAGAAGACGAAAATAAGCTAGAAAAATAATTTACCACCAATTTCTACATGCTATTGTCCCACTCCACCCAATCACCTTGATCATTTTTCAGCTTATGAGTATGATTGGTACGATGCTGTGAACTTGCTTTTGCATGAAAAACTTTGCTATTTTGATCACCGGATTGCAGCCACAACTGCTTTGATCGCTGACGCCGATAAATCTCCTTCTAATCAAGAATAGTAAATAGTTTCTTCTGAATTAATTGGAATTGCTAGCTCAAAATCAAATCATTCTTATTGCGAAGCTTTTTATGTTCAATTTTACATACTTTTATCATTTTCCCAAACTTTGTTGTAATATCCTTCCCCCAAACTCGTAGCTTATAACTACACACCAATAGCTTCTGCTGAATATTCATCAAAGAACTTCCTTCCCAACTCTCCTTGACTAGCTGAAAATACATTGGGTCTACCAACCAAGCATTCTCAAATTTAAATCACCTCTCATTTACTGCCAATGAAGATCTTTTCGGCTCTAACAAAACGGGACTATGATCTGAAGATGAGTCTTCCAAATTATAAAGTCTTGCCATATCTAATAAAGAAAGCCAAGCTAACGTAACTAAAGCCCAATCAATACGAATTTCCATAAACTTCGAAGAACCCCTACTACGCTCCCAAGTAAACTGATGGCCAACCGGTTCCATGTCTCTCAACCCCACATCTTCAAGAGCTTTATTAAACCCATCCACTAGCCACCCAGGATACGGTACCCCGCCTCACTTATCTACCTGATCTACCACATTATTCAAGTCACCAATCACACACCAAGGCAAGCTATAATTATGCACCAAAGTCCGAAGTAAATCCCAAGTTTTCTCACGTTGTGCTTTCCAAGCCTCCATACAATCGACCTTTGTAATAACATCAATTTGGTTTGGAGAAAAACCAATTAAATTTTTCTAATCTTCCTCACACCAGAATATTGCTACACCCCCACTCCTACCTCTCGGCTCCACCATAAACATTCCATCAAACTCTAGCTATCTACAAATTCATTCCATCTTATCTTTCTTGCATGAAGTTTCACAAAGAAAAATAAATACATGCCTCTTATGACGAATGATGTCTTTAAGGAAATGAACAATCCATCACTTGCCATTCATGGTAAAAAAATATTAAAATATAGTGGGTTGAATTCAAGTTATTAAAGTCTGAACTTCCATCTCGGAGCTTCCAAACTCAACCTGGGCGTAGGGCTAGGGTCCCCTCCCAGGTTGACTACTATAACTTGGGTCTACTAAACTCCGTGACATTATTCTTCTTGCCAAATGTCAACATTGATTTCCGTGTCACTAGAAAAAGTTCTTGGGCTAACATTTGCCCCCTAAGTAGACTTTACACTTGTGTGGAGTTGACTTGATGACGTGAACTAAGCCCGTTTCCCTTGAAACTACTAGATTTGCATCAATTTTGACAATCTTAGGTAATTGTTTCTTCTTTTCAAGCATTCCCAATTGAATTAGGACTTTGAATTCTCTTGCTTAGTCCTTGGGAACTCTCTTGAAACTTATATTATTTTTTACTTATCTCTTACCTTTTTCTTTGGCAATTTTAAATTTTCTTATTTTTTTCGTGGCATTAGGATTAATTGGATTTGAATCCTAATCCTATTATAAATTTCATTCGAAATTAGAGAGAGAAATAAGAAGAGGAAAGACTTTTGATCTTTTGCTTATATTTTATCTTTTTCTTTTAAATCTTTAATTTTTCCTTAATCTTAATAGCATTAGGAATTGAAGTTACATTTTAAATTTAAAAAATTCTACTCCTATTGTTTAGAAATTTTGAATTTAACTTTAAAATAGAAGGGAAATGATATAATTGTATCTTTTACTTGTCATTTACCTCTTCCTTTAAAGCTTTAAATTTAAAAGACTACCATTAGCTTTAGGATTAGGAGATTGAGCTCATCTATAAATAAGAGAGTTGTCAATCAAATTTTTCACACTTCTCATTCCTATTCCACACGCCCAAGCCTTTTGTTGACCACTTTTAGCCAACGACAGTGAGTCAAATTAAAGCAATTGAGAATAATAAAATAAGGGAATATAAATAATAAGGTTTCTCTCTTGAGTATTCTCTCTTTGAATATTTTTGTATCCCTGAATAGTGATATGAACCCACTCTTTATAGGGATTAATTATATGAAATTGGTTTCCCTAAATCAATGAGAAATAAAATGGGAAACTTGTTTATTTCTATAATTACAATAAAAAAGTAGGAAACTTAAACAAGTTTCCTTTCTTCTTTGAAGATACGAATCAATCCCATGAATGTAGGGATTATGCTGTGACTTGCAAGCTTGGAGATATGCGAGATATATTTTTAAAATTGCTAACTCACATCCCCCAGTCAGTGCATGGAAGCTACCTGCTTAATGGAGCTAGTCAGATGTTTATACATGACCTGTCTAGACATCCCATCTTCTATTTATGACTTCAAGTATCGTAACAGTCTGTACAACTCATTTGGAGTAGGATTGCTCGTCCACGTGATAAAATATGCTCCATGTGTCACCCAAATTGATGCCACATCATTGTGCCAAAATTTGGATAATATTCGCCCCAAGTCTGTGCGGGATCTTCATGGTCGCATATGGACTTACCTGGCCATGAAGCTGATCGAATGGGTGACACGTGTCTTGTTATCACCTTTGATCGAACATCTCTTTAATCTCTGGGACACTTAATGCTTGTCTTGAAAGTTGTACGTCGAATTACGCACTCACGGTTATATGGTATAGCATGCATGACGTTTATACTACTGTAATGAGTGCTAACATTCCTTTTTAGGGGAAAACCCATCCCTCTCAAATACCTATAAAAGGGGTTTAAAGCTTTTTAGGGACTCTTTTAGCCATTTTAGCTTTCAAAAAAGCAGAGCAAAGAATTTTTTTCTTTTGTCATTCTTGAATTTTTGAAGAAACCTTGCTGGAAACTCCATTGCTAAAACCCTCTGAGCATGTTCAAAAACCTTCAAATAGTGAGTAAATTTTCTTTTCCTCATGTTTATGCAATTTCTATTGAATACATACATTATTTTATGAATTTCTTGCTGTAAAGTTTCTATATTCTTGAACTATTCTTGACTAATCATAGAGTAGAAGACATTAGGGCTTTTAACTTTGACTAACATATGCTTAGGCCTTTTGATTCCCTAATTTTGCACCACTTTTGGCTTGAAATTGTTCATACACCCATTGATGGGGTTTCTAAAACTTTCTAGATATTCTTCGTGATTTTGAACTTCTGGGTTTGGGAATTCCATTTTGAAATTTAATTCCTTCTTTTTATCTTGATCGGCCTGGTCGACATATCAAACATGTTTTTCTCCTTTCCCTCCATCCAACTCTCACCCTTTGTCTCCCATGTTTTGTAGATGAACCCTGTGCTGGAATATTTTACCAGGATCTAGATTTACTAACAAGTATGCTGAATTAACATCCTAAACATGAATTCTCTAAAACAATGAAAATAAACACATAAGGGTTTAAGAAAACCTTACATTAATTTCAGTGGAATAATATGACTCCTTCCGTTCAAGATCTCTTGCCCTTGGTTCCTTTCTGTCGCAGAGCATTATCAAGATCTGAACCTGGATCTCTTTCTCTCCATCGGGTTTGGTTACCACCATCTTACTCACTATGATTGAGTACTTGACTTGCTATGTTTGGGCATGGCACTCATCACTCAAGGTTCGAATGGTGAAGAACAACGAAGGAGGTGAAATCTCTATAGAAAGAACTCTCTCATCTAAGTTTGGTTGAATAGTCAAGTTGACATTAATTTTTGTCTGAAAGAGATGAGAGTATCATGTTCCTTTTATAGTGTTTCAACTAGGGCTTAGGATTGAATTATATGGATAAAAAAGAATAAAATATTGGGCAAAAATCCACACTTGGCCGTACACTTAAAGTGGACCAAGTTCTAGTCATAATTTTGCCACTTTATTTCAACCACTTATTCTTCTTTTCAATAGTACCATATTTTCAAATTTAACCTTATAAAAGCCAAAACTATTTATTTAATAATTATAATTAATTACTAAATAAAATTTTTATTTATGTAATTTATTAATTAGACCATACAAAGTCTCTTAATTAACAAATTGACCCCAAAACCTCTTTTCTTCACAATTAAGCCCTTGCTTAGTGAATATTCATAAATAAGACAATAGTCTAATTTTAGAATTATAATTGATTAATTAAAATCAATTAACTGAGTCTGCAAGCAGTATTATCTCAACTAGTGAGGGGACCATGGGCCTATATAACCGAGCTTCCAATAAGCAGATCTAGAATTTACCAAGTAAATTCTCAACTTATTAATTCTGCCTTGCTCCACTATAGATTTGGAGTTGAATACACTCTCAGATATATAGAACGCTCTATATGTACCATGATATAGATACGTTATGATTATCCATTGTTATAATCCTAATAGTCAAGGATCCTCTATAGATGATCTACACTGAATAGGGATAAATTTACCGTTCTATCCTTCATTGTATTTTATCCTTAAAACACTTAGCTACCTATAAATGATACTTTAGTAAACTAAAATAATTACTAAAATGAGGCCTCAATCATTTATCTCTATTCAGCCAAGCTCGAAGGAGATCATCGTTTTACTTCTAAATACCTATAGAAGATATAGATTCCATATCTATGATTAGCGCTCCCACTCAATTGTACTATCATGTTCCCATAATGTACGTATCACCCAGACCAAAAAGTAGGCTTAACTAACAAATCAAAGAACACAAATAACACTCTTGAGATCGAACCTAACCATGTCAGGATTCAGATCCATAGACCTAAGATCAACCATTGATATTGACTTAGAAAGATATAACAGTAAGTTTAGGATATCTTATCTAAGATCAATATCGGTCCCTTCCAATGTATACTCTATACATCCGATACTGGTAAACTTTGCCAATGCCCTGGAAAGGACATAACACTTATCCAAGGTGTAAGTATACCTATCGGTGATTATCATGCCAGTCTAAATCCAGTGAACTGACAAATCAGGGAATTAAACTTTTGAACATATAATTATGATTATATTCCACTGTGCTGACGACACTATAATCATGAAGAAATACATATGTTCTGGACTTAATAAAATTTATACATTAAACAATCATGAAATAAATCATGTGAACCATGCAACATAAAATGCGATTTCTGATCTTTATTAATTAGTAAATCTGATTATATTGAAATAGATTTTATTTAGGGCACAAAACCCAACACCCTGGTGAATACTGGGGAGGTGTCTTGTAATACCCGCTAACTCCGAAAGGGTATTTTTGTAATTTTATTTAGCTAAGAGTATTTTTTTTATTATTTTACATATTTATGGATTTAAATATGTATCAGATTTCTTTTTGTTTTGTGATGATATAATATCTGATTTTTATTGGCATGTGCATAATGCCTAACAAATATATATATTTGGATATTATTAAATGAATATGTGATTTGGTTTGATTTTGGTACATATTATTTTTAGTGGGAATAATAATAATGATTGTGATGATTATTTTTTAGTATAATAATAGTGTTAAAGGGTATATTTAACACAATTATTATTATTATTATTATTATTATTATTATTATTATTATTATTATTATTATTATTGTTGTTGTTGTTATTATTATTATTATTATTATTATTATTATTATTATTATTATTATTATTACTGTTATATCGTTGTTGTTGCTGTGTTTTGGTATATGCATATATGCATATATATAATATACGATATTATGTATAACTGTCCCGTAACAACCGAGATTTTTGTGGAATGGGAATAGTTCCACTTCAGTTCAAAATGATCTTTTGCTTGGGTTTAAACACGATAGAAATTAGGTGTTGAGCTCTATTTTCGTACACTAAAAACAGAGAACGAACGAGAGAGAGAGAGCACGTATACGGCGTATACGATACCGAAATTTTTTCGTTCTTCAAGCGGACCGCAACCTGGGTGAAAGTGGGAGTTTGGGATCACTTATATACGACCTAAGGAAGCTTTTTAATGTGGTATAAGGGGCGGAGGTCCTCGTTTCGAGTTTCACCATTGTTGAAGCTTCGAAGGTGCGGCTTGAAACGGACTCGAATTCGAACGTGTTTAAGCTTGTTCTTGGGTCAAGGGAGGTTATATATGAGTGTGTGGGACCCTAAGGATTGTTTTTTACGTAAGAAAACGAAGCTTTAATGTCCAAAACGAAGAACCAATATTTTGACTCCATTAAAGACGGTACACCGCCAACGAAGGAGACGACTCCAATTTTCCTTCTCAGACCTCTTTTCTTGATCGTTTTGAGGTCATGATCACTGTGGAGAGCTTCCCCAATCGAAAGGACATGTCAAGAGCAATCGGGGACAAAGTTACACTTTACCAGCGATGAAACCGACGAGAACGCCGGCGACCACGTTCTGAGCGTTTCTGAGGTGTTTTTCTTAGATATTTTTGTATATTTTGATTCTTTATTCTATTCTAAGGTGCTTGGTGAAGTTTCATAATTTTCTGAATTTATTTGAAATTATTGTGAATTATTTAGTTTATTTCATAAATTAATTATGAAAAATACTTTGGTTGCTCAGGAAAAATCTAGGTTTATTTTATATGATGGGCTATGATATATAAAATGTTATAAAATTGGTAGATTAAATTTTCAGGCGATTATGTATTTTTCATGAATTATTAATGTTATTTCTTATTTTAATTATGAAAAATACCTAGGTTGCTTAAAAAATTCAACGAAAATTATTTCTGGCTTAGTACAGATTATTAACTGTGTTAGAATAGTTAGATTCGGTTTTTAATCTTTTTTGATATTTTTTATGAATTTACTTAGTTAATGCTTAAGTTAATTATGAAAAATAGATAAGTGTTGTTAAAATAGTAAAATGTATTTTTGTAATACTATTTACTGTCTATGACATCAAATGGAATATGTTTTATTATTTATTAGTTGCTGTAGGTATTTATTATAATTATTGGTGATTAATTAACTATTTATTTGTGTTTTAATTAGAATAAATAGTATTTTAGTAAAATTTTACGTAAAAAGGTGTTGTATGAATTCATGTTTTACATTAAAAATGTTTATTTGAGTGCATGCAATATGTTTGTATGAATCAAAATAATAAATGCTTACGTATGGTGTGTCATGCAAGTGACATGGACTTATGTGTTACGTATTTTTACGTAAGTTTCTGTATGAGTTTAGAGATTCATACTTGAATGTATTTGAGTGTATTGTTGTGTTAATGAATGTTTAGGATCTTGTTCTCAACAAGAAAATTCGTTGAGGTGCTCGAGGTAGCAAGTGCGGTCTTAGCAACTGAGGTAAGAAGAGTGGACATCTGTGCACAGGGTGTATGTTATGCATACAACTTGGGTTGGTTTGCTATTTAATTTGATTGTGTTGTGATTTCTTTACATTTTGTGAGCATCGTTAGCATGAGAATAGTATTAGGGTCTTGCTGCTTGTGTGAGCATAACACTTGCAGGTTATAACTTTATCATGGGTGAGTGCAACTTATGGTAATTAATTGCCCGGTTGGATGCCAAGTGTGAGAATAACACAAGGCAGGATAGGTTACCTCATGTCTGATCAACATGAGTGCATAGCTGATTATCGTATGTGAGTATAATGTGCGGTATGAGACTTGATTTATGCATGTGAGAACAACATGCGTTGTGGATATATTTAAAAAAAAAAAGTGAATTATTGTTGATTAATATTAAAGAGTAACTTATGTCAAGTAACTAGTTAGGAGGGTTATGTCCTGCATAGTCCTTCTTACTGGGCGTTAGCTCACGGGTACTCTATGTAAAGGTAAGTGTAAGGCTAAGCAGTGAGATTGAAGAGCTCGAGGCGTGGACTGCATGTTAGGGGGCTGGCCCAGTATTTTGCTTTTAATGATTTTAAATGCTAAACATTGTGGATTCGTTATTTTGGTTTAACTAGTTCTTATTTAAGTTTACAGTACTAAAAATATTTTGTTTTAAACAATGAGATCTCATGCTTAGATATTTTTCAATAGAGAAGTATTTATTTTGTCTTTATCTTATTAAATTGTTTTATACGGACTATCCTATGTGACATCTCGGGAAATCGGGGTGTTACAATATAGTATCAGAGCAATACGGTCCTAAAGAATGTGGTTAGCCCTAACATGTAAAGTTGACCGCCATGAGACGAGCTCGACTCACTGTACTGTAAGTGGTTATTACTTATAATTAAGTTGCCTTTAATTTTCTGCACGCGGGAGTGTAATATTCTTTTTATGTAAAATTGATGATCAAAATGACCCCTCTTGATGTGTTTTGGTTTGTGTGGTTCAGGAGTTAAGAAATGACTCCTAGAAGGTCAGTCAGATTGGGTTGAGGTCGAGGTCGAGGTCGAGGCCAAGGCCAAGGCCGAGATAGAGGCCGAGATGATGGAGGGATCAATGAACCACCTCAAGACCACAGGGATGGGAAGAGCGCCTTTCCGAACTGGAAGGAATCATTTATAGGCAGGATGAAGAACTTCGTCAGCTGAGACGTCAACCAGAGCCGCCAGTCCAAATAAGGTAGGATGCAGAAAATAGAGACCCACCAGCTGCAGTGGCATATCCTGCTACAGAGGCTAGACATGAGATGTTAGCAGAGAGATTTTGAAAACAACACCCACCTGAGTTTGAGGGAGGCATAGACCCGGTAGTGGCTGAAGAGTGGATGAGTCGCATAGAAAGCATTTTGTAGATGCTAAGGGTCGATGGGAATGACCGAGTGAAGTGTGCATCATACATGCTGAGGAAAGATGCTCGTATCTGGTGGGAGGTGGTGGAACAAACAAAGGATGTATATACTATGAACTGGGATGATTTCAAAAGGGTCTTTAATGAGAAGTATTATAACTCAGCAGTTCTAGCAGCAAAGGTCGATGAATTTACTGGATTAGTCCAAGGGAGCTTTATTGTGACTGAGTATGCACAAAAATTTGATAGATTGGCGAAATTCGCTCTAGATTTGGTACCTACTGATAGAGTGCGAGCACATCGATTTGTGGAAGGCCTGAAACCAATGGTTGCTTGAGATGTGGAAATTGGGTCAAGAGGTCAATTCAGTTATGCTCAAATTGTTGAAATGGCTCTTACGGCTGAGCGGAGTGAAAACAAAATTTGGAAGGAAAATGTTGCCATGAGAGAATCTAAGAAAGGTGGAGCCAATTCTAATGACCACAAGAAACGGGGACAGGACCAGTCTGGGCAGCCAAGTCAAGACAAGAGGTACAAAACTGATAATGACCAACGATTTAATGGCAGTAGTGGGCGAAACATTCTAGAATGCCCTAAATGTACCAAACGTCATCTCGGCGAGTGTCGCGCAAAAGCATGCTACAAATGTGGAAAGGAAAGACATATCAAACGCAATTGCCCACTGTGGGGACAGACTGGGAACAAAGCAGAACCCAAGAAAGATAACAAGTATGTCCCAGCCAGAGTTTTTGCCATCACTCAAGCAGAAGTTGAGGCCAGTTCTTCGGTTGTATCAAGTCAGATTCCTATGGCCAACACCACTTGTAAAGTTTTGTTTGATTCTGGTGCAACTCATTCTTTTATTGCTAGCATAATTGTTAATCATATAAATGCACTAAGTGAATCATTTACTGTGGGGTTTGGGACCATGTTACCATCTGGGGAGGTTGTAATCTCTAGAAATTGGCTTAGGGGTATACCTGTTAGAATAGATGGTAGGGAATTATTTGTAGACCTGATTGTATTAGATTTATTTGATTTTGATGTAATTTTGGGCATGCATTTTCTTATCAAATATGGAGCATCAATTGACTACAAACAAAAGAAAGTTACTTTCACACCAGAAGATGGAGAGACATTCAAGTTTAGGGGGGTAGGAAAGAAACCCCACACCCCTATTATTTTGGCAATGAAGGCTGGGCAACTATTGCAGCGTGGGTGCTTAGGATATCTAGTTAATGTGGTTGATGACACCAAGAAAATTGAAAGAAAGTCGAAGGAAACACGGCTAGTCGCTGAGTTTCTTGATGTATTCCCGGAGGAGTTACTCGGGTTACCACCACACAGAGAAATCGAGTTTGTTATAGAATTAGTGCCCGAGACAGCACCAGTTTCCCGCGCACCATATAGGATGGCACCATCTGAATTGAAAGAACTCAAAATACAGTTGGAAGAATTGTTTAAGTTAGGGTTTATCAGACCTAGCTACTCTCCGTGGGGCGCACCAGTTCTATTTGTTAAAAAGAAAGACGATACTATGAGAATGTGCATAGACTACCGAGAACTGAACACGGTGACTATTAAGAATCGGTAGCCATTACCAAGGATTGATGACTTGTTTGACCAGCTTCAAGGGAAAAAGGTGTTTTCTAAGATTGATCTTCGTTCAGGATATCATCAGCTAAGAATCAAAAATGAAGACATACCGAAGACAGCCTTCAGAACGAGATACAGGCATTATGAGTTCATGGTGATGTCATTTGGACTTACAAATGCCCCAGCAGCTTTTATGGACCTCATGAACCGAGTCTTCAAGGAATATCTCGATCAGTTTATCATTGTATTCATAGATGATAGAGGTGAAATTCGGTCGGTTACGGTCGGTTTTTACCTGCTGCCAAACCAACCATTGCATCATTCTGAAATTATATTACCATAGAAAGATTTAGGCAACGACTAGTAACTAATTATCAATATGCAAATTTAATTTCTGGGGAGGTAAGTTTGGATATAATTCAAAAATCAAATTAATGATCTTTGAACTGCATATCTACTAACTTTTTCTCCACCCCTATCAGTTCGCAAGATCTTTATCCACTTACCTTAATGGTGGAATTCACCATTACTAGAAATTCATGAAATTTTTCAAACATTTCAAATTTCTTTTTGCATAAGGTAAAATCTAGAGTGATCGTTTTAAGAATACAACGAAAACTCATATCCACCCCTGAATGTACATCCATCTGCGAATGAGATGATTGTACTTTCAGTGGATATAGGCATATTAACTCTTTGCAGAGATTGATCTTGTCAAAACCACTATGAACAAGATACAAATGCCATAGATTGAAAAAATGGTTGTAGTCTTTTGATGACTTAGGTTTAGTTACATCAAAGAGTTCTTAGAATAGTGCAAGTGGATTCTGGTTTCCATACAGTTTGAATCCATTGATAGAAAATGGTTATTAAACACTTGTGAAAGTGTAACTGTATTATGAGTAATTCTTTCTTGTACCACCACTACTAATCTAACTCTAAGTTGATTTGCCAATACAAGTAGGAGATATCTACGATTGAGGATTTATATCATTTTGGGATAAAATTTCAGGAATATAATCATATTTATCATTTAATTTCTTAAGAGAAAATATCGAATGACTTTATATGATTTATAGACCATTCATCCAATGATATGTCATTGAGCTAATTCGAAATGAATAAGCTAAGAGGAATTAGGATAATTTCGTTTTAAATAAGAATCCAACAATGCTCCGATTAGCGAGAGTCAAAGTAATCTTATTTATACAATCTTCTTGTTTCATAATTTAAAATACTAGTCTAAGGTGTCATCAATTGATGAACAGCTAGATGTTGCATATACACTATTTATCTTTCGAGATCTAACATTATTATGTTAGTCTAATGGTGAAAATCCATTAGGGATTTATCTCATTAGAAAAACAAACCAAGTTAGACCAACAATGAAGATTCGAAATTAAACTACAATTTAATAACAGAAAATAACATGGTTCAATATAAATTCATACACAATTCAGAAATTATTAAACATATAGCAAGTAGGAATGACAAGTGAAAATACTAAAACATACAATCCTAAATAATTTCCAAGATTTTCAACAAACTGATATCAGTGTCCCGTTTAGGCGAGATTCAGTGATACCATCCATTGAATAGAGTTGTCAGCTCATCTAAAATGATAAACATTCTAGTAACATTTTATTCGATCAAGATTGGAATCCAGCGTTGTGGCATTTAGGCGAGAGTCAAGGCTATTCTATCTTATGAGCTTCCACCATTGTTTCATATTTTGTAAGTCAAATACAGTCGCCACCATTAGGGTGATCAATACCATATAAAACACTTACAAATATACTTATCTTTCGAGATTAAACGGTGCTAACTTGCTAATGAATGTTCCTCCATTAGGGAGGATTACTCACTAAA
Source organism: Cannabis sativa (assembly GCF_029168945.1). Lineage (NCBI taxonomy): Eukaryota > Viridiplantae > Streptophyta > Magnoliopsida > Rosales > Cannabaceae > Cannabis > Cannabis sativa. The sequence goes on from NC_083602.1 coordinate 74,906,960, forward strand.
ACAAAAGCTATGTAAAACAAACAATGGAGATCGAATGTCCTAAAAATAATAAAGCTCATTATTTAAAGAAAGTTGTATTTTCTTCTGAAACTTATTTTAATTTATTTATTTTAAATATATATATATTTATTTAATTAAAATTTCCAATTTAGAATGAAAAATTCTAAATATAAATTTTAATGTAATATTTATAAATTATACTTAGATGGATATGAAAATAACGTGAATTATTTCCATCTTAGTAATAATTTCCATAAATATTTAGAAAAATATGCAATTTAAGTTGTTTCAAAATTAATTTAAATTAATTTACAACTCAAATTTAATTTTCTATAAATATATATTGCATTTCGAAAAATGAAGTGTATAAGAATACTACTTTCGAAAATGCTTTAAAATAAAATAAAAATAAATCCTGGAAAAATTATCTTAATTTTATGTTGGCCCAAAATTAATTAATAAAATTAATTTACAACAAAAATATAATTTTCCTATTTAATTAAATATTAAAGAAAAATTTCAAATATTTAAGTATCATGATCAAGAATCAACTTAAATATTAATTTTCTATTTAATTAAATACACTAGACAAATACTTCAAGCAAAACACATAATAACTATCTAGACTTTCATTGACTAATTAATTCAATTTTTAATTATAATATATTTTAGTTCATTTATTTTAATTAATCATTAAATGAAAAAAATCATTGATTTAAGTTAGTCCAAAATTAAAATAAATAATTTTCAACTTTAATCTATTTTTCAAATAAAATTCGAAATTTCTGCATTAAAGAAATGCAATTTCGAAATTGTGGGAAAAAGATTAATAAAATAAAATAAAATATATTTTGAAAATTATTCAGATTTAAGTTATTCTGAAATAAGATTCCAAACTTAAGATAATTTTCAACTTTAATTAAATATCATGAAAATAAAAATATTTAAGTATCATGATGAGAATCAACTTAGATATTGAAATTTTTAATTTAATTAAATGTATTAAATTCAAGAAATAAATAATTAAGCATAGAAGAAACTTAATTATTAATTCTAGTTTAATACTAGGAAAATATACTAAACTTAGATTGTACCAAAATTAATTATTAAACAATTAATTTCACAATCAATGATATTTTCCTATTTAATATTAGAAATAATAACTACTATAGAAATAACTATCTAGAATATATATCATTAACTAAGTGTTTTTCTAAAATTAACTTTAAAATATTAAAAGAAAAATAAATTTCATATATTTTAAAAGTTAATTATGTTGCTAATTCAATTTTAATTAGGTTAGACTAATATAAGTAACCTAATACAATTATTTAAATAAGACAAATGGGCCTTCACAATTGGAGTAGTTCATGTGAGGGGGAGCTGAGTTCAGTATGTCGTACCCACTTCTATTGGCCCCCAACTCTCACACAAGGCCCAAAAGAGAGGAATTTAACCTTAAAATAAACAATTGTTATTCATTGAATAAGCCCAAATCTAATTGGGCCTAAATAAAATTACTTATGTCAAATTTTATTTTAGCAACCTAGTCCATTTACTTAGTAAAACTTAAATGAGCTTCCAATATGCATCTAAGCCCAATAGCAAACATATAGGCTCACACAGGTTAAATAACTTGGATGGGCCCTATCATGTTACTAGGTTTACACAGATGAAAGAAGTACAAAAAATTTACCTGTTACAAATTATGCATAAGATCTATTGACAATTGGACTATGATTAAAATCAGATTATTGGATCTGTCAACAAGTTAATCATAGCAATTTAGATCAAATAAATAATAGGTTTGTAAAAAAAATTTGAATAAACAATATAAAATTAAACAAACATTGTCCATGTAACAGATGTGAAAATAAGATATTAATATAATTAAATTATTATTCTTAAACTAACCAAATAAATTTTGAAAATTTAGGGTTGTTAAAACAAACCTTAAAATCTCAAAATAAAGGAAACTAATTTTAAAATATCTAGGTTTATTTGAATCAAATTCAATTAAATATCTAATAAGATCAATGATTTGAAAGAAAGAATCTTCAATATCACTTTCAAATCTTATAATTTAATGAAATTAAAATAAACCAATTTTAAAATAGATTTGGTTAGATAATTATTATTTTAAGAATAAAATAATAAATAAATAATGATTTCCTAATTATATGTCAAAATATCTTAAATTAAGCAATATTTAAATTTCTACAAAAATATCTAAGTTATTTAAATATTTAAGATATGATTATAAATTTCCAATAAGGAAAAAAATGATATATATATATATAAAAATATCATTTTTAAACTTATAATTTATAAATAATTAAATATTTAACAAAATAACAAATTTTAAATTTGAAAATATTATGGTAAGTATATCTATAAAAATATCTATGTTAATTTCAAATTTATTAATTATTTAATTTGTCATATAAGATAATTTTAATATAATATTTTAAATAAAAAGACAAAGTTATCTTTTAATTTAAAATATGTTAGATATCAAAATATCTAATCTTATAATTAAATAATATATAAATATTAAAGAAGTTAACAAATTTTTAAATCTTACCATAATAGGAAATATTTAAAATTGGAAATATTCCAAAATAGAAATATTTAAAATTGGAAAAAATTCCAAATTGAAAATATTTTAAAATTGAAAATATTTCAAATTGGAAATATTTAAAATTGAATTTTGGAAAACAATCCCATGAAAAAATTGGATTTTTGGAAAAAAAAAATCAAAAATCGCAATTTTGGTGAAGGATTTGCAGGGGCTTGAGCGGCGTATCACGCCATTTGCAGGGTCAAGCTCGGCGTGTATCACCCAGGCTTCAGCGTGCGTATCACCTTGTCCAAAGGACTGGTGTGCGTGCGATTGAGCCATGTGCACCAGAGTTTCAAACTCTCATATCTTTTTCAATTTTTATCGGAATCGAGTTCCGTAAAAAACAAAATTGCTTAATTTTTCACAAGGAATCCAAATAAAATATTTTCAAAAAAAAAAAAGAAAAAATTCATACAATACAAACTTTCATCACATAAACACATAAACCAACATGAAACCATCCAAATCAACACAAAACATATAAAACATCGTTTTAATTCATATTACATGAAAGTAAATCATTACTATGGCTCTGGTACCAGTTTTTGGAAATATTTTACCAGGATCTAGATTTACTACCAAGTATGTTTTATTAACATCCTAATACGAATTCTAAAACAATGAAAATAAACACATAAGAGTTTAAGAAAACCTTACATTGGGTGCAGCGGAATATTATGACTCCTTCCATTCAGATCTCTAGTCCTTGATTCCTTTCTATAGCAGAGCATTATTAAGATCTGAATCTGGATCTCTTTCTCTCCTTCTTTGATGTTGATTTTCCATAGTCTTACATACTATGATTGAGGTACCCCTTGATGTGTGTGGGCACTACTCTATCACTCAAGGGAATTTCGAAAATAGAGAAGAAAGAGAGAGAGGGAGTGGCGGCTTCAGAGTGTTTGAGTGAAAGAAAATAATACAGTTATGTGTGTGTGAAACCTGAAGCCTTTTCCTTCTATTTATAGAATACCGCATAGGGTTAAGGTTGAATTACTTGGCATTTAAAATTGAAAAATAAAATGAGAAAAGGGAAGCAAAGTGGCCGGCCATGGAAACAAGCCTCTCACTTTTGCAACTTTCCTATTTTATCATTCCTAGTTTCTCATTCTCCAAAATTGCCAATTTTCTCATTCAACTACATAAATGTCAAATCTAATTATTTAATAACTATAATTAATTATTAAATAATATATTGTCATTTAATTTTATTTATTAATAAAAATTAATCAAAGTTTCCCAATTAATAAATATACCTTTTAAACTCTCTATTTACTGTTTTACCCTTAATAAGTGATAAATTCACAAATAGACATAGTCTAATCTTGAGAATTATAATTGATTAATTAAAATCAATTAAATGAGTCTTACAAGCAGTATGGTCTCAACTAGTATGGGGACCATGGGTCTATATAACCGAGCTTCCAATAAGTCGAATCGAATTTACCAAGTAAATTCCCTAACTTATTAATTCCTTATTGAATCCACTCTTAGAACTTGGAATTGCACTCTCAGTCACATAGAACGCTCTATATGTCCCACGATATAGATACGTCATTAGTTATCCATTGTTATAATCCTAATGTGATCAATGATCCTCTATATAGATGATTTATACTGTAAAGGGATTAAATTACCGTAACACCCTACAATGTATTTTATCCTTAAAACACTTAACCATGTATAAATGATATTTCAGCTAAGTAAAATGAGTACTCCACTATTTATTTTCGTTTGGTTAAGCTCGAAGGAAATCATCCTTTACTTTCTATTCGCTAGATAGAAGCTATAGATTCCATATTTATGTTAGCGCTCCCACTCAATTGCACTACCGTGTTCCCAAAATGTACGTATCACCCTGACCCAAAAATAGGCTTAACTAAAAAATCAAAGAACACGAATAACACTCTTGAGATTGAACCTAATCATATCAGGATTAAGATCATTTGATCTAGGATCAACAGGTGATATTGAATTGAATAGATATTACGGTAAATTCTAATATATCTAATCAAAGTTCAATATCGGTCCCTTCCGATGTATACTCCATACATCCGATACTGGTAAACTTTACCAATGTTCTGGAAAGGACATAACACTTTTCCGAGGTGTAAGAATACCTATCGCTGATTATACCATGTCAGTCTAAATCCAGTGTTCTGACAAATCAGGGAATAAACTTTCGAACATATAATTAAGATTATATTCCACTGTGCTGACAACACTATAACCATTAACAAATTCATATGTTCTGAACTTAAATAAAATTCATACATTATATATATAATCATGAAATAAATCATGTGAACCATGCAACATAAAATGTTATTTCTGATCTTTATTAATAAGTAAATCTGATTATATGAAATGGGTTTTATTTAGGGCACAAAACCCAACAGTTAGAAATAATTAAGGAGGGTCAGACGACAGATCAAAAGCTCAGTGAACTAAAGAAGGAAATTTTGAATAGTAACGCCAAAGATTATGAAATATTAGACACGGGATTAATTTGGTTCAAGGGACGAATTTATGTGCCCGATAATGATGAGCTCAATAAGGGGATATTGGTAGAAGCTCATACTACACCTTATTCAGTTCATCCCGGGACCACTAAAATGTACCATGAACTGAAAGCGTTGTATTGGTGGCGTGGTATGAAAAAGGATGTAGTTGAATTTGTGGCCAAATTCTTAGCATGTCAAAAAGTCAAAGCAGAGCATCAAAGACCAGCAGGATTACTACAGCCACTGAAACTCTCTGAATGGAAGTGGGAAGAGATTTCCATGGATTTTGTGACTGGGTTACCTAAGACTACAAAGCAGCATGACGCCATTTGGGTAGTTGTGGATAGGAATGCAAAATCTTCCCATTTCCTACAGTACGCATGACTTACTCCATGGACCAATTTGCTAAACTTTATGTGAATGAGATTGGGAGATTACATGGGGCACCGTATTCTATTGTTTGTGATCGAGATGCTTGGTGTACTTCATCTTTTTGGGAAAGCTTACAGAGAGCAATGGGAACTCGATTGAAGTTCAGTACTGCATATCATCCAGAGACAGATGGTCAGACTGAGAGAACAAATCAGATCTTGGAAGATATGTTGAGGGCATGTGTGATAGATTTCCAAGGATCATGGAGCAAATACCTGCCTTTGATTAAATTTTCTTACAACAACAACTATCAGTCTACTATCGGGGTAGCACCCTATGAGATGTTGTATGGAAGAAAATGCAGGTCTCCACTACATTGGGATGAGTTGGGAGAGAACAAACTCCTAGGGCCAGATGCAGTTCAGCACACCAACGAAGCTAATCAGAAGATCAGAGCTAGAATGATCACAGCTAAGAGCAGACAGAAATCTTATGCAGACCTGAAGCGGAGAGACATTGAGTTCGAAGTGGGTGATCATGTGTTTCTTCGAGTGACACCACGAAAAGGACTCTCAGTGAAGAGATTTGGCAAGAGAGGGAAACTAAGTCACAAATATGTTGGTCCATTTACGATATTGGACAGAGTAGGCAGTGTAGCTTATAGAATAGCTTTACCGCCATCATTATCTGGGGTGCACAATGTATTTCATGTATCTCAACTCCGGAAATATGTGTCAGACCCATCGCATGTTTTGAGCTATGAAACACTGGATTTGCAGGAAGACTTGTCTTACAATGAACGCCCGGTAAAGATTCTTGATCAAAAAGATAGAATATTGAGAAGTAAGACAATTACCTTGGTGAAAGTCCTCTGGAGAAACAGTGTGGTTGAGGAAGCTACTTGGGAGCTAGATTCTGATATGCGAGAACAATATCCAGAATTATTAGTAAAATTTCGGGACGAAATTTTCTTTTAGAGGGGGATAATTGTAATACCCGCTAACTCCGAAAGGGTATTTTTGTAATTTTATTTAGCGGAGAGTATTTTTTATTATTTTACATATTTATGGATTTAAATATGTATGAGATTTTTTGTTTTGTTTAATATTTGATTTTTATTAGCATTAGCATAATGCCTAATAAATATATATATATATCTGGATATTATTAAATAAATATGTGATTTGGTTTGGTTTTGGTACATATTATTATTAGTGGGAATAATAATAATAATAATAATAATGATTGTGATGATTATTTCTTAGTATAATAATAGTGTTAAAGGGTATATTTAACACAATTATTATTATTACTATTATTATTATTATTATTATTATTATTATTATTATTATTATTATTATTATTATTATTATTATTATTATTATTATATCGTTGTTGTTGTTGTGTTTTTGTATATGCATATATGCATATATATAATATACAATATTATGTATAATCGTCCCGTAACAACTGAGATTTTTGTGGAATGGGAATCGTTCCACTTCGGTTCAAAACGATCTTTTACTTGGGTTTAAACACGATAAAAATTAGGTTTTGAGCTTTATTTTTGTACACCAAAAATAGAGAACGAACGAGAGAGAGCGAGAGAGAGAGAGAGAGAGAGAGAGAGAGAGAGAGAGAGAGAGAGAGAGAGAGCACGTATACGGCGTATACGATACCGAAAATTTTTCGTTCTTCAAGCGGACCGCAACCCGGGTAAAAGTGGGGGTTTGGGATCACTTATATACAACCTAAGGAAGCTTTTTAACGTGGTATAAGGGGCGGAGGTCCTCGTTTCGAGTTTCGCCATTGTTGAAGCTTCGAAGGTGCGACTTGAAATAGACTCGAATTCGAGCATGTTTAAGCTTGTTCTTGGGTCAAGGGAGGTTATATATGAGTGCATGGGACCCTAAGGATTGTTTTTGACGTAAGAAAAAGAAGCTTTAACGTCCAAAACGAAGAACCAATATTTTTACTCCATTAAAGACGGTACACCGCCAACGAAGGAGACGACTCCGATCTGCCTTCTCGAACCTCTTTTCTTGATCGTTTTGAGGTCTTGAGCACTGTGGAGAGCTTCCCTAATCGAAAGGACATGTCAAGAGCAATCGGGGACAAAGTTACACTTTACCAGCGACGAAACCGACGAGAACGCTGGCAACCACGTTCTGAGCGTTTCTAATGTGTTTTTCTTAGATATTTTTGTTTATTTTGATTCGTTATTTTATTCTAAGGTGCTTGGTGAAGTTTAATAATTTTTTGAATTTATTTGGAATTATTGTGAATTATTTAGTTTATTTTATAAATTAATTATGAAAAATACTTAGGTTACTCAGAAAAATCTAGGTTTATTTTATATGATGGGCTATGATATATAAACTGTTATAAAATTGGTAGATTGAATTTTCAGGCGATTATGTATTTTTCATGAATTATTGATGTTATTTTTTATTTTAATTATGAAAAATACCTAGGTTGCTTAGAAAATTGAAAGAAAATCATTTATGGCTGAGTACATATTATAAACTGTGTTAGAATAGTTAGATTCGATTTTTAATCATTTTTGGTATTTTTCATGAATTTACTTAGTTAATGCTTAAGTTAATTATGAAAAATAGATAAGTGTTGTTAAAATAGTAAAATGTATTTTTGTAATACCATTTACTGTCTATGATATCAAATGGAATAGGTTTTATTATTTATTAGTTGTTGTAGGTGTTTATTATAATTATTGGTGATTAATTAACTATTTATTTGGGTTTTAATTAGAATAAATAGTATTTTAGCAAAATTTTACGTAAAAAGGTGTTGTATGAATTCATGTTTTACGTTAAAAATGTTTTTTGAGTGCATGCAATATGTTTGCATGAATCAAAATAATAAATGCTTATGTATGGTGTGTCATGCAAGTGACATGGACTTATGTATTACGTATTTTTTACGTAAGTTTCTGTATGAGTTTAGAGATTCATACTTGAATGTATTTTGAGTGTATTGTTGTGTTAATGAATGTTTAGGATCTTGTTCTCAACAAGGAAATTCGTTGAGGTGCTCGAGGTAGCAAGTGCGGTCTTAGCAACTGAGGTAAGAAGAGTGGACATCTGTGCACAGGGTGTATGTTATGCATACAAATTGGGTTGGTTTGCTATTTAATTTGATTGTGTTGTGATTTCCTTACATTTTGTGAGCATCGTTAGCATGAGAATAGTATTAGGGTCTTGCTGCTTGTGTGAGCATAACACTTGCAGGTTATAACTTTATCATGGGTGAGTACAACTTATGGTAATTAATTGCCCGGTTGGATGCCAAGTGTGAGAATAACACAAGGCAGGGCAGGTTACCTCATGTCTGATCAACATGAGTGCATAGCTGATTATCGTATGTGAGTATAATGTGCGGTATGAGACTTGATTTATGCATGTGAGAAAAACATGCGTTGTGGATATATTTAAAAAAATGTGAATTACCGTTGATTAATATTAAAGAGTAACTTATATCAAGTAACTAGTTAGGACAGTTATGTCCTGCATAGCTCTTCTTACTGGGCGTTAGCTCATGGGTACTCTGTGTGCAGGTAAGGATAAGGCTAAGCAGTGAGATTGAAGAGCTCGAGGCGTGGACTGCATGTTAGGGGGCTGGCGCAGTATTTTGCTTTTAATGTTTTTAAATGCTAAACATTGTGGATCCGTTATTTTAGTTTAACTAGTTCTTATTTAAGTTTACAGTACTAAAAATATTTTGTTTTAAACAGTGAGATGTCATGCTTAGATATTTTTTAATAAAGAAGTATTTATTTTGTCTTTATCTTATTAAATTGTTTTATACGGACTATCCTATGTGACATCTTGGGAAATCGGGGTGTTACATGTCTTCATAGCAACCAGGATCTCCTTCAACTCTTCATATCAACGGTTGCTCAACCTTAGCCTTGCACTTACCTACACATGCAAACAATATCTGTCAGTCGACAGACTCAGTAAGAAAAGCATAAACAATAACATAGCAATAACCCAGATTATAATCAGGTGCCTATACACCCAACCATAATCCTATCCCTGTGTCTAACACGGTACTGAGTCTAGAACGTTCGTACGACAATACTATCAACCATAATATTAGCCTATACTCAGTACGCTAGTCATACTCTATCCATACTGATGTTATAGCGTCTATCAGTATCTAAGCCAAACATACATCTATTAGTATCCAATATAATTCAATGAATACTGATACTGATAGACTTAATAAACATGTACCCTAAACATGTAAACACATATGCACATCATTATACTAATCTTACATCGTTACCGAATTCAGGTGTGCCGACCAACCTGAGTGGAACAGCTGCTCGACGAATTACAGGCCCCTAAATCACATAATTCGGAAAACTGGTGAGTGACACGCTAAATCACTTTTTGGGGACATAAACTTGAAACTAAAAGTTTCCCTATCGATAAATAACATGGCAATATCCTAAATATCACAAAAAGGGAAAAATTAGGGTTCCCAAAAATACCCCCACCGGTAGACCGGTTCCCTAACTGGAATTTTGGTTATGCATGGTTTCCTAGGGACCAACCGGACGGCCGGTTCCTATAGGTCCCCCTGAACTGATTAATCGATTCAGAGCAAGAAACACAGAAAAATTCACTACACCCTCAATTCAATACCAAACCTTCCACACCTGCTTAATATACCACAATAGACATATTCCATGCAACAAAACAACTCATCATACTCTAAATCAAAAATTGCCATTAAAGACCAAAGTTTGAGTTCTAAAACTCAAACTTTGTCTAAAAACCCAAGCAAGCCACAACCTAGCCTCAAATTAGCTCAAATAACATAATTTAAACCTCAGAACATAAACCCAAGCAGCAAGAACAAAACCAGAACCTAACACCCATAATCATACAAAACCTTAACTTACAACTTAAGAAATTCAAGGGAGAAGATGCTAGAGTGGTTACCTCCAATTAGAACATTAAATCCTTGCTATAATCCTCTGAATTGCTGAAGAAAAACTCAGTTTCTTGTTGGCTTCTAGGGTTCACGAGAGAAAGAAAAAGAAGGAAAGGGAGGTGTTGATTGATTTTTGTATTTTTCTTATTTGAATAAATGAGTTACTAAAAATACATTTCCTAACTAATAATAACATAAGGGATTCATATCAAATCTTATTAGGAATATCCTTATGAGCAACATATCTCAAACAAAAAAATTCCTTTCTTTCACTTGTTTGTTGAAGTACCGAGCCACTTTTTGCTGATGAACTAGTAGCTTTAGATTTGCTAAATCTCTTTTTTCCTTAACTTTGTCAAGTTATTTTGCCAGGAGGGCATGGTTAGTCTCCTAGTCGTATGTCAATCTTTTATGGGATGGAGACTCTAATTCAACTGGAAACATTCCTTCATAGCCATAGGCCATGGAAAAGGTGTTTGCCTAATTATTGTCCTGTTAGTTGTTCTGTACGACCTAAGTACCTGTGATAGTTCCTCTGGCTGATTCCCATTGGCCTCTTCAAGTTGTTTCTTCATGGTGTCTTTCAATGTCTTGTTGACTGCTTTGACTATCCATTTGTTTGGGGATGTGCAACTATCGAGAACTTTTGACGATTCCATGTGTTGTGCAAAAGTCTATGAACATCTGGCTATCAAATTGTTTTCCATTATTTGAATTAATTTTTGTGGAAGTTTGTGTCGGCATATGAATTTTTTTACCACAAAATCCAAAACATTCTTGGATGTTATTGTTGCCAATGGCTCAGTTTCTGTCCGCTTGGTGAAATAATCCACAACCACAACGGCGTATTGTACTCCACCTTTTCCTTTGGGCAATTTTCTGATCAGATCTATTCCCCATATAGCAAACGGCCACCGACTTTGCAACTGCATTAACTCATTAGAAGGTGCTCGAGGGATTTTGGAAAATCTCTAGCATTAGTCACCTTTTTTACATGGGCCTTTGAATCTTCAATCAATTTTGGCTAGAAGTAACCTTGTCTTAGTATGTTCTTATAAAAACTTTGCCCCTAGCATGATTTCCACAAAAGCCTTTATGAACTTCAAACAAGAGTCGTGCAACTTCTTCTTTTGTAACACACCTCAACAACGGCATGGAGAAACCTCTTCTGTACAATACACCATCCACTATTATGTACTGTGTAGCCTTTCTCATAATTTTTCAAGCCTCATTTCTATTGTTAGGAAGTTCTCCGGTGTTAAGATAGGCTACTATGAGAGTCATCCAATTTGGTGTGTTGTCTATCATCTCGATTTCATTCGTGCATGTGATGATGGGCTCTTCTAGAAATTGGATTGGGACTAACTTATCTTTGTTTGTTGCTGTGTTGCTCACCAACCGTGCTAGTGCATTAGCTGTTACATTTTCCTCCTTTTGAATCTGCTTGAGGGCATACCGTTTTAATTATGTGAGCAGGTCATGGATCTTACTTAGATATGCAACCATTTTTTCTCCTCAAGTCGTGTATTCCCTTAGGAAATGATTTACCACCAACTGTGAGTCACTATAGATTTCTAAATATTTAGCAGGAACTTCCCTAAAAAGTTTTAACCTAGCAATGAGTGCTTTATACTCTACCTTGTGTTGGGTTTTGTGTCCTAAATAAAACCCATTTCAATATAATCAGATTTACTAATTAATATAAGATCAGAAATCATTCTATGTTGCGTGGTTCACATGATTTATTTCATGATTATTTTTAATGTATAAATTCTATTAAGTCCAGAACATATGTAAATATATATATTTGTTCATGATTACAGTGTCGTCAGCACAGTAGAATATAATCATGATTATATGTTCAAAAGTTTAATTCCCATGATATGTCAGTTCACTGGTTTTAGACTGACATGATAATCGGCGATAAGGTATACTTACACCTTGGATAAGTGTTATGTCCTTTCTAGGGCATTAGTAAAGTTTACCAGTATCGGATGTATAGAGTATACATTGGAAGGGACCGATATTGATCTTGGATAAGATATCATAAACTTACCGTTATATCTTTCTAAGTCAATATCACTGGTTGATCTTAGGTCCATGGATCTTAATCTTGATATGGTTAGGTTCAACTTAATTGTATTATTTATGTTCTTTAAGTTGTTCGTGGAAGCTAACTAATAGTTTTGGCGGATATTTACATCTTGGGAACATGGTAGTTCAATTGAGTGGGAGCACTGATCATAGATATGGAATCTATAGCTTCTATAAGTATTTAGAAGTGAAACCATGATTTCCTTCGATATTGGCTGAATAGAGATAAATGATTCAGACCTCATTTCAGTAATTATATTAGTTTACAGAAGTATCATTTATAGGTAGCTAAGTATTTTAAGGATAAAATACATTGAAGGATAGAATGATAAATTTGTCCTTCTTTAATGTAGATCATCTATAGAAGAACTTTGAATATTAGAATTGTAACAATGGATAATCATAACGTATTTATATCGTGGTACATATAGAGCGTTCTATATAATTGAGAGTGCTATTCAATTCCAAATCTATAGGGCACAAGACAGAATTAATGAGTTAGAGAATTTACTTGGTAAATTCTAGATCAACTTATTGAAAGCTCGGTTATATAGACCCATGGTCCCCTCACTAGTTGAGATAATACTGCTTGCAGACTCAGTTAATTGATTTTAATTAATTAATTATAATTCTAAAATTAGACTATGTCTTATTTATGAATTTTCACTAAGCAAGGGCTTAATTGTGAAGAAAAGAGATTTTGGGGTCAATTATTAATTGATAGACTTTGTATGGTCTAATTAATAAATTATATAAATGTAATTTTATTTGATAATTAATTATAATTATTAAATAAATAGTTTTGGCATTTATAGGATTGAATTGGAAAATATAGTATTATTGAAAGAAGAATAAGTGGTTGAAATAAAGTGATCGACCTTTAAGTGTATTTTTTCCCAATATTTTATTACTTTCTAATCCATATAATTCAACCCTAAGCCCTAGTTGAAACACTATAAAAGGAACATGATGCTCTCACTCATCCACTTGATGACTTTAACCAAATCAAACCTAGTTGTCTTTGTCAGACAACTAGTAGATGAGAGAGTTCCTTCCATAGTGATTTCACCTCCTTCATTGTTCTTCACCATATTTGAACCCTTAGTGATAGAGTGCCATGCCCACACATAGCAAGTAAAGTACTCAATCATAGTGAGTAAGACGGTGGTAACCAAACCCAAAGGAGAGAAAGAGATCCAAGCTTAGATCTTGATAATACTCTTAGACAGAAAGTGCAACACCCTACTAGTTTAGGCGTGTTAACGTGATTTTTAACTTAACTGTGCAGCTCGTTGCTAATCAACAAGTTTATTAAAAATCGTGAGTAATTAAAACTTTAATAAACTAATGAAAAATACTAAAATAACATACTTGGATTAAACCGGGATCCCGTTTACAAAAATATTTACAAAAGTTTTACTATGCTTATTACAAAAGTTTGTTGCCCAGCGACTATACAAAATGAGCCCAGCTGCCCCAAAGACCGTACGCTCAGGCCTAACCGCTCCGACATGTACGATCCCCATCTGCTTGCTCTAATTGCTGCTCAACCTTAGCCTTGCCCTTACCTACACATGCAAACAATATCTGTGAGTCGACAGACTCAGTAAGAAAAGCATAAATAATAATATAGCAATAACCCGGATTATAATCTGGTGCCCATACACACAAACATAATCCTATCCCCGTGTGCTGAGTCTAGAAAATTTGTACGACAATACTATCGACCATAATATCTGTTGGAAATTATTTTACAAGGATCTTAGATCTACTCACAAGTATGTTGATTAACACCCTAAATATGAACTTCTAAAACGATTATGAAATAAACACATATAAAGTATGAGAAACCTTACATTGGGTGCAGCGGAATATTATGTCTCCTTCCGTTCAGATCTGTAACCCTTGTATCCTTTCTGTCGCAGAGTATTATCAAGATCTGAACCTGGATCTCTTTCTCTCCTTCCTTTAGTGCTGAAACTCCTTCTTGTTGAATATCTTCCTTCACGATCTTCCTCACTATGATTGAGGTATCACTTGCTGTGTGTGGGCACTACTCTAACACTAAGTGGTTCGAAATTTAGATTGAAGAAGAGAGAGAAGAAGGTGGCGGCTAGGTATAGAGAGAGAAGGCTCAGGCTTTTCTCTGAAGGAAATCAGAAGTAAAAGTGTAAATTTCCTGAAGCCTTCACTATCTATTTATAGCATTCCACTAGGGTTAGGTTTGAATTATTTGGCATTAAAATAATGAAAATATCAAATGATAAAGCCTATAAAAGTGGCCGGCCATGGCTATGTGGATTTGGGCCTCACTTTTTGCAATTCTGTAGTTTTATCATTTCTACATCTCATTTTCTCAAAAACGCCAATTTTCAAATTCAACCATTTAAATGTCAATTCTAACTATTTAATAACTATAAATAATTATTAAATAATATTATCATTTATCATATTTATTAATTGAACCATACAAAGTATCATAATTAAAAAATATGCCTTAAAAACTCTTTCTTTACAATTTCGCCCTTACTTAGTGAAAAATTCACAAATAGACATAGTCTAATTTGAGAATTATAATTGAATAATCAAAAACCAATTATATGAGTCTTACAAGTAATATTATCTCAACTAGTGGGGGGACCATGGGTCTATATAACCAAGCTTCCAATAAGCAGATCAATAATTTATAACCTAAATTCACTGTCTTATTAATTCTTCGTTGAATCCACGCATAGAACTTAGAATTGCACTCTCAGTATATAGAACGCTCTATATGTTCCACCATATAGACACGTCATTAGTTATCCATTGTTATAATCCTAATTTGATCAGTGATCCTCTATATGAATGATCTACACTGTAAAGGGATTAGATTACCGTTACACCCTACAATGTATTTTATCCTTTAAACACTTAACCCCGTATAAATGATATTTCAGCTATGTGAAATGAATACTCCACCATTTATTTTCGTTTGGTCAAGCTCGAAGGAGATCATCCTTTACTTACTATTCGCCAGATAGAAGCTATAGATTCCATGTTTATGTTAGTGCTCCCACTCAATTGCACTACTGTGTTCCCAAAATGTACGTATCACCCTGACCCAAAAGTATGCTTAACTAACAAATCAAAGAACACGAATAACACTCTTGAGATTGAGCCTAATCATAACAGGATTAAGATCATTTGATCTAGGATCAACTAGGCGATATTGACTTGAGTAGATATTACGGTAAGTTTAATAAATCTAAGTCAAAGTTCAATATCGGTCCCTTCCGATGCATACTCCATGCACCCAACCTGAGCTTTACTTTAACCAATGCTCTGGAAAGAACATAGCATTTCACCAAATGCAAGTAAACTCTGTTGTAGATTATCATATCAGTAAAACCCTGTTTTTGATAAATCTAGGAATCTTTATTCACATAGTCATGTTTACTTTCCAATATGTTGACAACACAATAAACAGGATCAAGTATGTGAAAAGGGTTTCAGATGAATTTATAAATCAAATAGACAAGCAATTGATAAGATGAACCGTAACATACACAAATGAATGAAAAATACTTCTGTTTCTTTATTGATGTTGAATAAAATGGATTACATTGAAATGGAGTTTAATTTAGGGCATAAAACCCAACAAACTCCCACTTGCATTAATATAAAACTAATCAGTACATATCAATTAATCCTAAATTCTGACGGTACTTTTCAAATGCAATCACGGCCAAGACTTTGGTGAATGGATCAGCTAAGTTGTCTTCTGTGTCCACTTTCTCAACTAGTACATCCCCTCTTGCCACATATTCTCTGATGATGTGATACTTTCTTTCTATGTGTTTGCTTCTCTTGTGGCTTTGAGGTTCCTTACTATTGGCTATTGCTCCATTATTATCACAAAGTAGGACCAGAGGCTTTTCCATTCTAGGCACGACACCGATACTGGTGAAGAACTTTCTTAGCCAGACAAGCTCTTTAGCAGCTTCTGCTGTAGCTATGTATTCTGCTTCCATCGTCGAGTCCGATATCGCGGTTTGTTTTGCACTTCTCCAAACCACTGCTCCACCCCCAAGAGTAAACACCATCCCAGATGTAGATTTCCTGTCTTCAAGACATGCCTGGAAATCTGAATCAGTATAGCCTATGGGATTTAAAGGACCACCCTTGTAGACTAACAACTAACATAAGATTCCTTGTACTCTTTAAGTATTTCAGAATATACTTAACTGCATTCCAATGTTCCTGTCCTGGATTAGACTGATACCTGCTCATGATTCCCACTGCATAGCAGATGTCAGGTCTAGTGCATAACATTGCATACATTAGACTTCCAACTGCAGAAGCATAGGGAACTTTTGCCATGTCCTCTATCTCTTGAGGATCAGTAGGAGACTGGTCCTTAGATAGACAGATACCATATCTAGAAGGCATATTCGCCCCATTGTTGTTGTTCATGGAGAATCTCTCTAAAACTTTGTCAATATAGGTTGTTTGAGAGAGAGCAAGAGATCTGTTCTTCCGGTTTTTGATAATCTGAATACCAAGAACATAGGCTGCTTCACCCAAATATTTCATATCGAATTGAGTGTTAAGTCATTCCTTGATGTGAGTCATTTTCTTGATATTGTTTCCAATAATCAAAATGTCGTCAACATAAAGGACCAGGAATACTACTACTTGGTCTTCCTTGATTTGGTAAACATAAGGTTCATCTTCATTCTGAAGAAAGCTGTAGGTCTTGATGATTTCATCAAACCTTTTATTCCATGAGCGAGAAGCTTGCTTTAGTCCATAGATAGACTTATTTAATTTGCAAACTTTCTTTTCCTGCCCTCGAAGAACATAGCCTTCTGGTTGCTCCATATAGATGGTTTCTTCAAGTACCCCATTAAGGAAGGCAGTCTTGACATCCATTTGCCAGATTTCATAATCGAAAGCAGCAGCTATGGAGAGAAGAATTCGGATGGATTTGAGCATGGCAACAGAACTAAAAGTTTCCTCATAGTCCACACCTTCTTTTTGGGTATAACCCTTGGCTACAAGTCTAGCTTTAAAAGTTTCGACTCGCCTTCAGCTCCTCTTTTCTTCTTGTAAACCCACTTACATCCGATTGGATGATAGTCATCAGGTGCGTCTACATATTCCTAGACTTTGTTCTTTTTCATGGAATCCATTTCTAAATCCATGCCGGCTAACCACCGTTTCCGTTGCGGACTAGCCATTGCCTGTTTATAGGTTAATGGGTCGTCTTCAATACCGTCACCAACGACCATATTGATTTCACCATCCAAGCCATAACGAGCTGGTTTTGTTGAAACCCTCCCACTACGACGAGGAGCGGTGATCTTCTGAACAGGAACTTTGGTAATAGTTTTCTCAGTTGGTTTGATTGAGGGAGTGGGATTATCCTCTTCTTGAGTGGAAGAGGACGGAACATTGGAAGGAGTTATATCTGAAAGCATTTCCTCTAAAACAACTTTACTTTTCAGTTTGTTGTCTTTAATATAGTTTTCTTCAAGAAAAATAGCATTTGTAGAAACAAATACTTTGTTATCCTTGTGACTATAAAATAGTCCACCCCTAGTCTCTTTAGAATTTCCGACAAACATGCAGACTTCAGTTCGTGATTCAAGTTTGCCTTCTTTCTTTCTCAAGACATGAGCAGGGCACCCCCAAATTCTGTAGTGGCGTAAACTAGGTGTACGACCATTCCATAGTTCGACGGGTGTCTTAGGGATTGCTTTAGATGGAACAACATTTAAAATTTCATTAGCCATCTGTATAGCATATCCCTAGAAGGACGTAGACAGAGTTGAATAACTCAGCATAGACCTAACCATTTCCAAAAGAGTGCGATTTCTTCTTTCTGCAACTCCATTTTGTTGTGGAGTGCCTGGGGCAGTGTATTGGGATTCAATTCCAAGTTCAATTAAATGATCTTTGAACTGCATATCCATATATTCTCCACCCCTATCAGTTCGCAAGATCTTTAATGTTTTACCTAATTGGTTTTGAGCCAAAGCATGAAATTCTTGAAACTTTTTAAACGTTTCAGATTTCTTTTGCATTAGGTAAAGAAAACTATATCTAGAGTAATCGTCAATGAAAGTGACAAAATACTCATAACCACCTCGGGCTTTTACATTCAGAGGTCCGCAAACATCAGAATGCACTAACCCTAGGGGGTGTTTGGCACGCTCTCCCTTTGTAGAGAAAGAACGTTTGGTCATTTTTCCTTCCAGGCAGGACTCGCATACTGGCAATTCACCTAAGACGACATTTTTCAATGGACCGTCTTTGGTTAGCCTATTGAGTCTATCAAAGCCTATATGACCTAAACATAAATGCCATAGATAAGTTTGATCATCATTATCAATCTCTTTTCTTATGAGGTTTCTAGGTTTAGCTGCATTGAAAAGTTCACTGTTTAGTGAGATTTGTGTATTTGGTCTTAAAACATAAAGCCCTTGTTCCACGGAAGCAACACATATTTGAAATCCATTACGAGAAATTGAACAATAAGAACTCAAAAAATTCAATATATAAGATTGTGTTTGCAAACATGAGACACTAATCAAGTTTCTACTAAAGTTTGGAATAAATAAAACATTTTCTAAAATTAAAAATCTTTGTTGAAACTTGATGCGGGCTTTTCCTCTAGCTTTGACCGACACTAACTCGCCATTTCTAACTTTAAGCTTTAACTCTTCTGGAAGCAGATTTTCCTAAGTTTCAAGCAGCTGCAGTGAAGAACATACATGGTTAGTAGACCCAGAATCAACAATCCAAGTGGATTTGTCGTTCTCTAAAACACATGATTCAAAGACAAAAGCATTACCTTCGTTTGAATGTTTTAGAAGCCGGGGACATCGTTCTTCTTGATGTCCCTTTTCATTACAATTCAAACATAGAAGATTATGTCTGATAATTGTACTTGAAGAAGCAGCTTTGCTAGAGCCTTCATGCTTAATCCTTTTCCTCTGATTAAGAATTGCAAACCCAGGAGGTCCCATTGCAATCAGATTCCGTTCATGGGCTCGTAATTCTGCTTCGAGCTTGTCCATGTTGGAGGAGTTGAAATTGTTGATCATGTAAGAAACAACAAATTCATTATACTCCGGAGGAAGACTATTAAGAATGAATTGTACCCATTGTTCTCTTGATAAATCAATTCCTAGTATATTTGCCTTTTGGAACTTCAGATTCATCATCAACATGTGCGAGTTTATGAAACTACTAGGATGCATTTTCACACTATAGAGTTATTTTGCTAAGATATTAACTAGGAGTGGATCGGGGTGAGGGTTATTCATATTGGCACTATAACACATCAATAAAACAGAAGTAAGGTTTTGGTTCATAAATTCATACACATGTTCAGAAAATAACAAATAATCACATATGTTATAAAAATACTAAATCTAACATAGTTTATTTTCCAAGGTTTTCAACAAACTGATACAGTGTCCCGTTTAGGCGAGAGTCAAAGCATCATCCATTGAATAGAATCGTCAATTCATCTAAAATGATAATCATTCTAGCAACCTTTTATTCGATCAAGATTGGAATTCAGCGTTGTCCCGTTTAGGCGAGAGTCAAGGCAATTCTATCTTATGAGCTTCCACCATTGTTTCATATTTTGTAAGTCAAATATGGTCGCCACCATTAGGGTGATCCATACCATATAAAACACTTACAAAGCTACTTATCTTTCGAGATTAAACGGTGCTAACTTGCTAATGAACGTTCCTCCATTAGAGAGAATTACTCACTAAAACAAAAGCTATGTAAAACCAACAATGGAGATCGAATGTCTCTTGATTAAAGCTCATTATTTAAAATATGTATTTTATTTAATCATTTATTCCGTATTATAATAATGAAAAATTACAAATTAAAGTTGATTTTGAAAAAAAAATTAAAAAAAATATCCAACTTTAATTAAATTTCAATTATTATTTAAATTTGAAAAAAAAAACTAAATTTAAAATAGAATAAATTTGAAAAGATATCTTGTTTAAGTTGTTTAGAAGAATCTAAAAAAAATCAACTTAAATATCTTTCAAATTAGATTTAATTAAATATTAAGTTGTAACCACTTAATTTGAAAATATTCCATTTTAAGGTAATATTTGAAAAAATATCAACTTAAAAAATATCTAAAGAATCTTAATAACCAATTCCTAAAATTCCTCAACTTAATTTTGAATTTTGAAATTCAAAACATATTCAGATTTAAGTTGATTAGTTAGAGATAACTAAATTTCAACTTAAATAGGAATATTTAATGAAAAATTTAAATTAAGCTTCAGAAAGAATCTAGTTGATTATAATTCTATATTTAATTAAATAAAAGAAAATACATATAGTTTAGCTTTGAATATAATTCTTTAAACTATGGTTTTCTTAAATTAATTTCAAAATAAATGAAATTAATTATGTTGCTAATCAATTTTATTAGGTTAAACTAATTTAATTAACCTAGTACAGTTATCCAAATCAGGCAAATGGGCCTTCACAATTGGGGTAGTTCATGTGAGGGGGGGTTGGGTTCAGTATGTCGTACCCACTACTATGGCTCCCAACTCTCACACAAGGCCCAAAAGAGAGGAATTTAACCTTAAAATGAACAACTGTTATTAATTGAATAGGCCCAAAAGCTAAATGGGCCTAAATAAAATCTATCAAAAACTATGATATTTTATTTAGCAACAACAACCTATATGCATCTATAACAAAATTAAACATATAGGCTCACACAGGCACACATTTGGATGGATCCTATCATGTTGCTAGGTCATACACAGATGAAAGAAGATTGTAAAATTTACCTGTTACAAATTATTTACTTGACCAATTGAACCATCGGTTAAAATCAGATCATTGGATCTGTCAACAAGTTAACCATGGCTATTTGAAATCAAGCAATAATAGGTTTTATAAAACTTACATACAAGCTAAAACACATACTCCTGCAACAAGATGAATTGGATAGTTGGATGTAGGAATTATTTAATTTAAATAATCATTTTCGAAAATATTTAAATAATAAAAAAATATTTCAGTTTTTAAAAAATAATAATAAAAAAATTAAAAATTAAACCTACAATTTTTGAAAAATTAGGTTTCAACTAACCTAAATATCATTTCAAAAATAATTGCTAACTACCTTTTAAATTTTTAAAGTTATTTTATAAATTAAATATAAAATAAAAAATAAATAAATATTTTTCAGATTTTATAATTTAATTTAAATAAAAATAACAAAAATTTAAAAAATTAGCAAAATATCTTACTTCTATTTAAAATTACATGATTATAGTAATCTTATTTTAAATTTAAATAAGGTCAAATATTTTAAAAAAAAATTAAAAAATATTTAATATCTGACCTTTAAATTTAAAAAAAAAAATAAGATAAAATAATCAAATTTAAAAATAAGATAAAAAATCAAGCAAAAAGATAGATATTTACATGTTTTCAAATTCAAATTACACTAATATCTAAAATTAAATTTAAAAAATTCAAATTAATTTATTTCTGATATTAGATTTGAAAATTGAAAAGTAAAAAATCAAAACACAAAACTACACAAAAAATCGGAAGTTAATTCCATGAAATAGCATGAAAAATCGAAGAAAAACGAAAAAATTGCGAGCTGTACGGACAGTATGTTGTGCATACTATCCGCGCGCGCATGAGTGTGTGCATGACCGAGAAACCTCGGCGCAGGAGGCTGCATGCAGCCTCTCCACGCGCGCGAGGCTCGGTTTCAAACAAAATCCTATCTGTGCGCGTGCTGTCCGAGGGTTGCCCCTCATCCGCGCGCGTGGGTAGTTGCACCACCCCTGATATTTTTCGAAACTTCAAAAAATCATAACTAATTCAAATTAAATCGAAATTGGGTTCTGTAAAAAAGTAAATTGCTTAATTCATTCCATACTAACCAATAAAAATAATTTCAGAAACAGATATTTAATTATTTTTCACAAAAATTCACAAACATCAATCAATCATCATACAACACACAAAACAACATGATACCATCCAAAAACACAAACAAATCGTTTTAAGTCCAAATTTCTTGCAAGAAAATCAATTACCATGGCTCAAAGGCCAGTTTTTGGAAATTATTTTACCAGGATCTTAGATCTACTCACAAGTATGTTGATTAACACCCTAAATATGAACTTCTAAAACGATTATGACATAAACACATATAAAGTATGAGAAACCTTACATTGGGTGCAGTGGAATATTATATCTCCTTCCGTTCAGATCTCTAACCCTTGTATCCTTTCTGTCGCAGAATATTATCAAGATCTGAACCTGGATCTCTTTCTCTCCTTCCTTTAGTGCTGAAGCTCCTTCTTGTTGAATATCTTTCTTCACGATCTTCCTCACTATGATTGAGGTATCACTTGCTGTGTGTGGGCACTACTCTAACACTAAGTGGTTCAAAATTTAGAATGAAGAAGAGAGAGAAGAAGGTGGCGGCTAGGTATAGAGAGAGAAGGCTCAGGCTTTTCTCTGATGGAAATCAGAAGTAAAAGTGTAAATTTCCTGAAGCCTTCACTATCTATTTATAGCATTCCACTAGGGTTAGGTTTGAATTATTTGGCATTAAAATAATGAAAATATCAGATGATAAAGCCTATAAAAGTGGTCAGCCATGGCTATGTGGATTTGGGCCTCACTTTTTGCAATTCTGCAGTTTTATCATTTCTGCATCTCATTTTCTCAAAAACGCCAATTTTCAAATTCAACAATTTAATTGCCAATTCTAACTATTTAATAACTATAAATAATTATTAAATAATATGGTCATTTATCATATTTATTAACTGAACCATACAAAGTATCATAATTAACAAATATGCCATAAAAACTCTTTCTTTACAATTTCGCCCTTACTTAGTGAAAAATTCACAAATAGACATAGTCTAATTTGAGAATTATAATTGATTAATCAAAAACCAATTATATGAGTCTTACAAGTAATATTATCTCAACTAGTGGGGGGACCATGGGTCTATATAACCGAGCTTCCAATAAGCAGATCAAGAATTTATAACCTAAATTCACTGTCTTATTAATTCTTCGTTGAATCCACGCATAGAACTTAGAATTGCACTCTCAGTATATAGAACGCTCTACATGTTCCACCATATAGACACGTCATTAGTTATCCATTGTTATAATCCTAATTTGATCAATGATCCTCTATATGAATGATCTACACTGTAAAGGGATTAGATTACCGTTACACCCTACAATGTATTTTATCCTTAAAACACTTAACCCCGTATAAATGATATTTCAGCTATGTGAAATGAGTACTCCACCATTTATTTTCGTTTGGTCAAGCTCGAAGGAGATCATCCTTTACTTACTATTCGCCAGATAGAAGCTATAGATTCCATGTTTATGTTAGCGCTCCCACTCAATTGCACTACCGTGTTCCCAAAATGTACGTATCACCCTGACCCAAAAGTAGGCTTAACTAACAAATCAAAGAACACGAATAACACTCTTGAGATTGAGCCTAATCATAACAGGATTAAGATCATTTGATCTAGGATCAACTAGGCGATATTGACTTGAGTAGATATTACGGTAAGTTTAATAAATCTAAGTCAAAGTTCAATATCGGTCCCTTCCGATGCATACTCCATGCACCCAACCTGAGCTTTACTTTAACCAATGCTCTGGAAAGAACATAGCATTTCACCAAATGCAAGTAAACTCTGTTGTAGATTATCATATCAGTAAAACCCTGTGTCTGATAAATCTAGGAATCTTTATTCACATAGTCATGTTTACTTTCCAATATGTTGACAACACAATAAACAGGATCAAGTATGTGAAAAGGGTTTCATATGAATTTATAAATCAAATAGACAAGCAATTGATAAGATGAACCAAAACATACACAAATGAATGAAAAATACTTCTGTTTCTTTATTGATGTTGAATAAAATGGATTACATTGAAATGGAGTTTTATTTAGGGCATAAAACCCAACAATATCAACCAACGCTCAGTACGCTAGTCATACTTTAGACGTACTAATGTGATAGCGTCGATCAGTATATGAGCCAAACATACATCTATCAATATCCAATATAATTCAACCTATACTGATACCGCTATCGATGTAATCTAACAGGCTTAATAAACATGTACACTAAACATGTAAACACCTTTGCATATCATTATACTAATCTTACCTAGTTTCCGAATTCAGGTGTGCCAGCCAACCTGAGTGGAACAGGTGCTCGATGAATTACAGGACCCTAAATCACATAGTTCGTAAAACTGGTGAGTGACACGCTAAATCACTTTTTAGGGACTTGAACTTGAAACTAAAAGTTTCCCTATCAATGAATAACATGGCAATATCCTAAATATTGCAAAAATAGGAAAAATTAGGGTTCCCAAAAATGCCCCAACCGGTAGACCGGTTCCCAGACCAGAATTTTGGTTCTGCATGGTTTCCTAGGGACCAACCAGTCGACCGGTTCCTATAGGTCCCTTTGAACCAATCGACCAATTCAGAGCAGGAAACACAAAAAAATTCACTACACTCTCATTTTGACCCCAAACTTTACGAAACCTTCAAGACCTTTTTAATATAACACAATAGACATATTCCATGCAATAAAATAACTCAACATGCTCAAAATCAAAAATTTCCATTAAAGACCAAAGTCTTAGTTCTAACCAACAACCTAAACAAGCCACAACCTAGCCTCAAATCACCTCAAATAGCATAATTTAAACCTCAGAACATAAACTCAAGCAGCAAGAACAAAAACAAAACCTGAACCCAAAATCATACAAAACCTTAACTTACAACTTAAGAAATTCAAGGGAAAAGATGCTAGAGTGGTTACCTCCAATTAGAACACTAAATCCTTGTTATAATCCTCTGAATTGTTGAAGAAAAAAGTTCACTAAGTGGTTGCAGTATGCAGTGGTTGCGGTTGCTTACCTCACTAAGTGGACGGAAGCCGAACCATTTGCAACCATTACATCCAAAAAAGTTTCGGACAATGGCAAACAGTTTGACGGCTAGTCCTTCACTGATTCTTGTGCGAACCATGGTATCATCAAAAGTTTCTCCGCAGTGGCGCATCCCCATACAAATGGTCAAGTTGAAGCAGTCAACAAGACCCTAAAGGATACACTAAAGAAAAGACTCGAGGATGTTAAAGGAAACTGGCCGGAAGAGCTTCCTGAAGTTCTATGGTCGTACCGAACAAATGAGAAAATGACAACCGGACAAACTCCATTTGCCATGGCATATGGATATGAAGCAATGCTGCCCGTAGAACTCGAGCCACCATCCCACAGAAGATTGACGTACAACCAAGAAGCAAATCACGTACTCCTTGCCGAATCACTTGATGAAGTCGAAGAGAAGCGAACCACAGCAAACTTAAAGTTGATGGCCAATCAACAAAAAGTAGCTCGGTATTTCAACAAACAAGTGAAGGCTTAGAAGTTTTTTATGGGAGATATGGTCCTAAGAAGAGTATTTCTAAACACCAACAATAGTACGGCAAGTGTACTCGGACCTAATTGGGAAGGACCATATCAGGTGGTCGAAGTTCTTGAATCACGAGCATACAAATTGGGTAAGTATGATGAAAAAATGCAACTCGTTTTGGTACAAAGGTATTGGAATGGGGTACATTTAAGAAAATACTACCAACAGAAGTACCAGGTCGGGTGACCATATTAAGTACTAAACAAAAAGAACATTTACTTTTACGTGAATGGCTTGTTGGGCGTACCACGCCCAAAGGTTTGGACAAAATTGAAAAGTACTCATTGTTGGGTTTTATGCCCTAAATAAAACTCTATTTCAATGTAATCCATTTTATTCAATATCAATAAAGAAATAGAAGTATTTTTCATTCATTTGTATGTTTTGGTTCATGTTATCAATTGCTTGTCTATTTGATTTATAAATTCATCTGAAACCCTTTTCACATACTTGATCCTGTTTATTGTGTTGTCAACACAGTGGAAAGTAAACATGACTATGTGAATAAGGATTCCTAGATTTATCAAAACACGGGGTTTTACTGATATGATAATCTACAACAGAGTTTACTTGCATTTGTTAAATCCTATGTTCTTTCCAGAGCATTGGTTAAAGTAAAGCTCGGGTTGGGTGCATGGAGTATGCATCAGAAGGGACCGATATTGAACTTTGATATAGATTTATTAAACTTACCGTAATATCTATTCAAGTCAATATCGCCTAGTTGATCCTAGATCAAATGATCTCAATCCTGATATGATTAGGCTCAATCTCAAGAGTGTTATTCGTGTTCTTTGATTTGTTAGTTAAGCCTACTTTTGGGTCAGGGTGATACGTACATTTTGGGAACACGGTAGTGCAATTGAGTGGGAGCGCTAACATAAATATGAAATCTATAGCTTCTATCTGGCGAATAGAAAGTAAAGGATGATTCTTTCGAGCTTGACCAAACGAAAATAAATGGTGGAGTACTCATTTCACATAGCTGAAATATCATTTATACGGGGTTAAGTGTTTTAAGGATAAAATACATTGTAGGGTGTCACGGTAATCTAATCCCTTTACAGTGTAGTGTTGGGTTTTATGCCCTAAATAAAACCCATTTCATATAATCAGATTTACTTATTAATAAAGATCAGAAATAACATTTTATGTTGCATGGTTCACATGATTTATTTCATGATTATATGTATATAATGTATGAATTCTTTTTAAGTCCAGAACATATGAGTTGGTTAAAGATTATAGTGTTGTCAGCACAGTGGAATATAATCTTTATTATATGTTCAAAAGTTGATTCCCTGATTTGTCAGAACACTGGATTTAGACTGACATGGTATAATCAGCGATAGGTATTCTTACACCTTGGAAAAGTGTTATGTCCTTTCCAGGACATTGGCAAAGTTTACCAGTATCGGATGCATGGAGTATGCATTGGAATGGACCGATATTGAACTTTGAATTAGATTTTGAAACTTACCGTAAATATCTATTCAATTCAATATCACTTGTTGATCCTAGATCACATGATCGAAATCCTGATATGGTTAGGCTCAATCTCAAGAGTGTTATTCATGTTCTTTGATTTGTTAGTTAAGCCTACTTTTGGGTCAGGGTGATACTTACATTTTGGAAACACGGTAGTGCAATTGAGTGGGGGAGCGCTAACATAAATATGGAATCTATAGCTTCTATTTGGCAAATAGAAGTAAAGGATGATTTCCTTCGAGCTTAACCAAACGAAGATAAATGGTGGAGATCTCATTTCACTTAGGTGAAATATCATTTATACAGGGTCAAGTGTTTTAAGGATAAAATACATTGTAGGGTGTTACGGTAATTTAATCCTGTACAATGTAAATCATCTATATAGAGGATCATTGATCACATTAGGGTTATAACAATAGATAACTAATGACGTGTCTATATCGTGGAACATATAGAGCGTTTCTATATGACTGAGAGTGCAATTCAAAGTTCTAAGTGTGGATTCAATGAGGAATTAATAAGTTAGGGAATTTACTTGGTAAATTCAGTTCGACTTATTGGAAGCTCAGTTATATAGACCCATGGTCCCCATACTAGTTGAGGCCATACTGCTTGTAAGACTCAGTTAATTGATTTTAATTAATCAATTATAATTCTAAAAGTTAGACTATGTCTACTTTATGAATTCTCACAGTTTAAGGATGAAATCGTAAAGAAAAGGGTTTCTAGGTTTAATTATTAATTGAGAGACTTTGCATGTCTAATTAATAATTATTTTAAATGACAATATTATTTAATAATCTATTTTAGTTATTAAATAATTAGTTTTTGCATTTAAATGATTAGAATTGGAAAAATGGCATTTTTGGAGAAATAGAAATAAAATTGAGGAAATTGCAAAATCCAAGTGAGGCCCATTTCCCTCTATGGGCCGAGCACTTCTTTGTGTTTCCCAATTATTATTTTTTTATTTTTAATTACCATGTAATTGCTAATCAAAGCCTAGCTATAATAGGAAAGTGGTGGATCACACTAAATAAGGCAGTTAATTGATTACACAGTAATTAAGGAAACTGTTTTATTTGGAAAGTTGTGCTCTCCCTTTTTAAAGGAACCTTGCTCTCTTCTCTTGCATGGATGATAAGCCACGAAATTAAGAGAGAAAAGAGAGAGAATTTTCGAAATCCTTGTGAGATGAGTAGTGCCCACACACATCAAGTGGTATCTCAATCATAGTATGGAAGACTATGGAATTTCTGCATCAAATAAGGAGAAAAGAAGATCCAGGTTCAGATCTTGGTGGTGCTCTGCTACAGAAAGGAATCAAGGGCTAGAGATCTGAACGGAAGGAGTCATATTATTCCGCTGCACCCACTGTAAGGTTTTCTAACTTTATATGTGTTTATTTTCATTGTTTTAGAATTCATATTAGGTTGTTAATCCAACATACTTGTTAGTAAATCTAGATCCTGGTAAAATAATTTCCAACAACTGGCACCAGAGCCATGGTAATGATTTACTTTCATGTAATATGAATTAAAACGATGATTGCATGTTCTGTGTTGATTTGGATGGTTTCATGTTGGTTTATATGCTTATGTGATGAATGTTTATGTTGTACGAAATTTTTCCATGAAATATATTTTTTCAATTTTTGAAAATATTTTATTTGGATTCCTTGTGAAAAATTAAGCAATTTTGTTTTTTACGGAACTCGATTCCGATAAAAATTGAGAAAGATATGAATTTTGGAAGTTTGGAAATCATGGCTGCTGCATGCAGCCTATCCCTAAATTTCTCCTACAAATTGCGAATTTTTGAGGTTTTTTCCCCAAAAATCCAATTTTTTCATGGGATTGTTTCCCAAAATTCAATTTTCCTTTCTTAAATATTTCTAAATTGAAATGTTTCCAATTTTAAATATTTTCAATTTGGAATTTTTCCAATTTTAAATATTTCTATTTTGGATTGCTTCCAATTTTTAAATATTTCCTATTATGGTCAGATTTAAAAATTTGTTAAGTTCTTTAATATTTATTTATTATTTAATTATAAGATTAGATATTTTGATATTTAAGATATTTTAAATTAAAAGATAACTTTGTCTTTTAATTTAAAATATTATATTAAAATTATCTTATATGACAAATTAAATAATTAATAAATTTGAAATTAACATAGATATTTTTATAGATATACTTACCATAATGTTTTTCAAATTCAAAAATTTGTTATTTTGTTAAATATTTAATTATTTATAAATTATAAGTATAAAAATGATATTTTTTTTATATATATCATTTTTTTCTTATTAGAAATTTATAAATCATATCTTAAATATTTAAATAACATAGATATTTTTGTAGAGATTTGAATATTGCTTAATTTGAGATATTTTGACATATAATTATGGTAATTATTATTTAACCAAATCTATTTTAAAATTGGTTTATTTTATTAAATTATAAGATCAGAAAGTGATATTGGAGATTCTTTCCTTTTAAATCATTGATCTTATTAGATATTTAATTTAATTTGATTCAAATAAACCTAGATATTTAAAAATTAGTTTTCTTTATTTGGTTAGTTTAAGAATAATAATTTAATTATATTAATATCTTGATTCACATCTGTTACATGGACAATGTTTGTTTATTTATATTGTTTATTCAAAAAAAATTTAACAAACCTATTATTTATCTGATCTAAATTGCTATGATTAACTTGTTAACAGATCATGATCCAATGATCTGTTTTTAATCATAGTCCAATTGACGATAGATCTTATAAATAATTTGTAACAGGTAAATTTTGTACTTCTTTCATCTGTGTAAACCTAGTAACATGATAGGGTCCATCCAAATCATTTGACCTGTGTGAGCCTATATGTTTGCTTTTGGGCTTAGATACATATAGGGAGCCCATTTAAGTTTTTACTAAGTAAATGGACTAGGTTGCTAAAATAAATTTTGACATAAGGAAATTTATTTAGGCCCAATTAGATTTGGGCTTATTCAATGAATAACAATTGTTTATTTTAAGGTTAAATTCCTCTCTTTTGGGCCTTGTGTGAGAGTTGGGGGCCATAGAAGTGGGTACGACATACTGAACCCAGCTCCCCCTCACATGAACTACCCCAATTGTGAAGGCCCATTTGCCTTATTTAAATAATTGTATTAGGTTAATTATATTAGTCTAACCTAATTAAAATTGAATTAGCAACATAATTAACTTTTAAAATATATGAAATTTATTTTTCATTGTAATATTTTAAAGTTAATTTTAGAAAAACACTTAGTCAATGATATATTCTGTTGGAATTTATTTTACCAGGATCTTAGATCTACTCACAAGTATGTTTATTAACATCCTAAATATGAACTTTCTAAAACGATAAATTAAACACATATAAAGTTTAAGAAACCTTACATTGGGTGCAGCGGAATATAATGACTCCTTCCGTTCTCGTATATCTAGCCCTTGATTCCTTTACGTAGTGCAGCATTATCAATATCCGAACCCGGATCTCTTTCTCCGAATCTTTGATGCCGAAACTCCTTTGCCGATGATCTTTCTTCACGATCTTCCTCACTATGATCGGTGTATCACGATGTGTGTGGGCACTACTGTAATCACTAAGGATTTCGAAATTCTCAAGAGGGAAGAGAAGAAGTGACAGCTAAAGATAGGGAGAGAGAAGGCTCAGGTTTTTCTCTGAAGGAAAAATAGAAAATTTAAGTGTAAATTTCCTGAAGCCTTCACTATCTATTTATAGCATTCCACTAGGGTTAGGTTTGAATTATTTGGCATTAAAATAATGAAAAAATCAGTTTAAATTTCCTACAAAAGTGGCTGGCCCTACACTTAGTGGATTGGGCCTTGCTTTTTGCAATTTTGCAATTTTAACACCTTTTGTATCTGATTTTCTCAAAAATACCAATTTCCTAATTCAACCATTTAAATGCCAATTCTAACTATTTAATAACTATAAATAATTATTAAATAATATTGTCATTTATCATATTTATTAATTGAACCATACAAAGTATCATAATTAACAAATATGCCCCTATAAACTCTTTCTTTACAATTTCGCCCTTACTTAGTGAAAAATTCACAAATAGACATAGTCTAATTTGAGAATTATAATTGATTAATCAAAACCAATTACATGAGTCTTACAAGCAATATTATCTCAACTAGTGGGGGGACCATGGGTCTATATAACCGAGCTTCCAATAAGTAGATCAAGAATTTAGCACTAAAATTCACTAACTTATTAATTCTTCGTTGAATCCACGCATAGAACTTAGAATTGCACTCTCAGTATATAGAATGCTCTATATGTTCCACCATATAGACACATCATTAGTTATCCATTGTTATAATCCTAATTTGATCAATGATCCTCTATATGAATGATCTACACTTGTAAAGGGATTAGATTACCGTTACACCCTACAATGTATTTTATCCTTAAAACACTTGACCCCGTATAAATGATATTTCAGCTTATGTGAAATGAGTACTCCACCATTTATGTTCGTTTGGTCAAGCTCGAAGGAGATCATCCTTTGCTTACTATTCGCCGATAAGCTATAGATTCCATGTTTATGCTAGCGCTCCCACTCAATTGCACTACCGTGTTCCCAAAATGTACGTATCACCCCGACCTAAAAGTAGGCTTAACTAACAAATCAAAGAACACGAATAGCCTTTCAAGATCGAGCCTAATCATAACAGATTAAGAACATTTGATCTAGGATCAACTAGGCGATATTGACTTGAATAGATATTACGGTAAGTTTAATAAATCTAAGTCAAAGTTCAATATCGGCCCCTTCCGATGCATACTCCATGCATCCAACCTGAGCTTTACTTTAACCAATGCTCTGGAAAGAACATAGTATTTCTCCAAATACAAGTAAACTCTTGTTGTAGATTATCATATCGCAAAACCCTATGTCCGATAAATCTAGGAAACTTTATTCACATAGTCATGTTTACTTTCCAATGTGTTGACGACACAATAAACGGGATCAAGTATGTGAAAAGGGTTTCGGATGAATTTATACATTATATACATATAATCATGACATACCTCATGTGAACCATGCAACATTAAATGTTATTTCGATCTATATTAATAAGTAAATTTGATTATATTGAAATGAGTTTTATTTAGGGCATTAAACCCAACAAACTCCCACTTGCACTAATATAAAACAAAAGTGCGTTTCAAATAATCTCAACACCTTGATATACAAATCAAGTGTAGTAGTAGTAAACTCCTCGTAATAGGATCTGAAAGGTTGAATTAACCACAACCTTTTCTCCACCATTACTCTTCCTTTAATCACAAAATCATTGATAATGTGAAATTCCTCTCTATATGTTTACTCTCTTGGGATACCGGATTCTATACCTTTGGCAACTACTTTTGGTTAATCGGAAATTAACACTAGTAGTTTAAGGCAATTTGGAATGGTGCCAAAGATGTATAGAACTTTCCTTAGACCGAATAAGTAACTTTCCCCGCAAACTTTAACATTCAAATTCCTTTCGGTAGACCTAGAGACTTCGTATAGGTTTTTACACTTCTCCAAAATCACTATTCCACCCCCTGAGTAACCACCATCTTATCGTAAAGATTTACTAGCACATAGGCAAATTTCGAAATCCGATATGGTGTAGTCTAAGAGTTTTAAACACACCCCATAGACTAACATATAGTTCCTCTTCTTAATCTTAAAATTTACTTGATTGTCTTCCAATGTTCTTCTCCTGGATTAATCTGATACCTACTCATTACTCCCACTCAACAGCAGGTGTCTGGTCTAAGGCATACAAAAGCATATCTAAGACCTCTCACTGTTGATATAAGAAATTTTTCCATGGCTTTATCTTTTCTGGAATAGTTGAGACTTTTCCTTAGATAAATAAAATCTATGCCTAAGAAGTTGTGAAGCTTCTATAGATTGCCATTAGAAAGAAAATGCTTCAGACATCTTACTAAAGTAAGTTGCTTGCATTAGAGTAAGTAATTACTGTGTATACCACAAGCCATAGGTTTAGATAAACTCAAACCTATAATACTAGGAATGTGAAGTTTTGTTAAGTCCATTGAATAGACTTATAAACAAAAATTTCCTTTTATGTCCTTGTAATAGAAAACTTTAGGTTACTCCATGTGAATGGATTAAACCATAGTTCTATTGGCTTTCTTCTTAGTTTCTTATCTTGACAATCCATTACTTGTTTAAACTCACAATGGATTTTAATCACTTGTGTCTCCCAAGTCATAAGAAGGTGAGTTCTGGTAAACTCTCCCACTACGACAAGGTACCGTGAATTATGTCGAAGAAAACTAAATGGTATTAACCTCTTTGGTTGTGACAAGACAACAGAGGCAGTGGGATCATCATATATTATATAAGATGATAGAACACTTTTGGAATCAAGAATTAAATATCTCCTTTATTTGCTACTTGTTTTCAGACTTAGTCATTTTCTTAGAAAAGTAGTATTTGTTTGAACAAACACTTTCTTATCTATTGACAATGGGATGGTCCACCCCTAATCATTTAGAATAGCTAACAAACCATGGTTAATGCTTCTAGCTTTTCTTAAGATTTTGATTAGGTCATCCATGAATCCGGTAATGATTTACGTTAAGTATACAACCATTACATCATTCCGAAATTGTATTACCATAGAAGGAATTAGGCAACGACTAGTAACTAATCATCAATATGCAACTCGAAATTTCGGGAGGTGTTTGGATATAATTCAAAAATCAATTTAATGATCTTTTGAACCGCATATCTACTAACTATTTCTCCACCCCTATCAGTTCGCAAGATCTTTAACCACATACATTAATGGTGTTTAACCATTGCTAGAAATTAATGAAATTTTTCAAACATTTCAAATTTCTTTGCATAAGGTATAATCTAGAGTTATCGTTTTAAGAATACAACGAAAAACTCATATCCACCCCTGAATGTACATTCATCTGCGAATGAGATGAACTACTTTCAGTGGATATAGGCATATTAACTCTTTGCAGAGATTGATCTTGTCAAATCCACTATGAACAAGATACAAATGCCATAGATTAAGAAAATGTGGTAGTGTCTATGATGACATAGGTTTAGTTACATCAAAGAGTTCTTAGAATACTTCAAGTGGATCCTGGTCACAGAATACCTAACTCATATTCCATACGAGTTTTTAATCCATTAATAGAAGATGGATATTAAACACTTGAAAAAGTGTAATCGTATTGTATTCGGGAATTAGAAATATAAGAAAATTTCTATTTGGAATCTAAAATTAAAGTCAAAGACTTAAATTTATACCAAATATTATGAGTAATTCTATCTTGGACCAGCACTACTAATACAAACTCTAAGTCAGATTTGCCCATACAAGTAGGAGATTTCTAAGATTGAGGATTTATATCAATTGGGAATAGAATTTCGGGATTATAATCATATGCGTCATATAAAATGACATGAAATGATTTATAGACCATTCATCCAATGATATGTTTTGAAAGCTAATTCGAAATGAATAAGCTAAGAGGAATTAGGATAATTTCGTTTAAAATAAGAATCCAACGATGCTTCGATTAGCGAAAGTCAAAGTAATCTTATTTATATAATCTTCTTGTTTCATATCATAAAAATACTAGTCTAAGGTGTCATCAATGGATGAACGATTTAGATGTCGCATATACAATATTTATCTTTCGAGATCTAACACTATTATGTATGTCTAATGGTGAAAATCCACTAGGGATTTATCTCATTAGATAAACAAGCCAAGTTAGACCAACAATGAAGATTCGAAATTAAACTACAACTTAATAACAGAAAATAACATGGTTCAATATAAATTCATACACAATTCAGAAATTATAAGCATATAGCAAGTAGGAATGACAAGTGAAAATACTAAAACTTACAATCCTAAATAATTTCCAAGGTTTTCAACAAACTGATATCAGTGTCCCGTTTAGGCGAGAGTCAAAGCTACCATTCATTGAATAGAGTTGTCAGCTCGTCTAAAATGTTAAACATTCTAGCAACCTTTTATTCGATCAAGATTGGAATCCGCGTTGTCCCGTTTAGGCGAGAGTCAAGGCAATTCTATCTTATGAGCTTCCACCATTGTTTCATAATTTGCAAGTCAAGTATGGTCGCCACCATTAGGGTGATCCATACCATACAAAACACTTACAAACTACTTATCATGCGAGGTTAAACGGTGCGAAATTGCTAATGAACGTTCCTCCATTAGGGAGGATTACTCACTAAAACAAACGCGGTGTAAAACCCACAATGGAGATCGAATGTCTCTTGATAATAAAGCTCATTATTTAAAAAAGAGTTGTATTTTCTTTGATTCTCTTTATTTATTCTATTTATTTTAAATATATATTTATTTAATTAAAATCTTCAATTTAGAATGAAAAATTCTAAATATAAATTTTAATTTAATATTTATAAATTTTACTTAGATGGATATGAAAATAACATGAATTATTTCCATCTTAGTAATAATTTCCAATAAATATTTAGAAAAAAATATTTAAGTTGTTACAAAATTAATTTAAATTAATTTACAACTCAAATTTAATTTTCTATAAATATATATTGCATTTCGAAAAATTAAAGTATATAAGAATACAATTTTCGAAAAATGCATATTAAAATAAAAAATAAATCCTGGAAAAAATTATTCTAATTTAATGTTGGCCCAAAATTAATTAATAAAATTAATTTACAACAAAAAATATAATTTTTCTATTTAATTAAATATATAAGAAAAATTACAAATATTTAAGTATGATGATGAAAATCAACTTAAATATTAATTTTCTATTTAATTAAATACACTAGAAAAATACTTCAAGCAAAAATATCACCTATCTAGATTTTCCTTTGACTAATTAATTCTATTTCTAATAATATACTTTAATTCAATTTATTTTAAATTAATCAATAAATGAAAAAATCATTGATTTAAGTTGATCCAAGAATTAATTAAAATAATTAATTTACAACTTAATCTATTTTTCAAGATAAAATTCGAAATTCTAGCATTTAAGAAATGCAATTTCGAAAATTGATTAATAAAATAAAGAAAAAATATATTTTGAAAATTATTTAAATTTAGTTGAAAAAATAAATTTCAACTAAAAATAATTTTCTATTTAATTAAATGTCATGAAAAAGAAATATTTAAGTATGATGATAAAAATCAACTTAGATATTTAATTTTCAAATTAATTAAATGTATTAAATTCAAGAAATAAATAATTAAGTGTAGAGAAGACTTAATTATTAATCTCTAGTTTAATACTAGGAAAAATATACTTAAAGTAAATTGTACCAAAATTAATTAATAAATAATTAATTTCACAATGTATAATATTTCCTATTTAATATTAGAAATAATAAGTAGTCTAGAAATAACTATCTAGAAAATATCTTATTTGACTAAGTATCTTTTCCACAAAATTTGAAAAAAAATATCTAATTTAAGTTGACTAGAAAAAATCTAGAACTTAAATATTTTTCAAATTTAAATTTAATTAAATATCAAAAATTAAGTTGTAACCACTTAATTTGAAAATATTCCATTTTAAGTTAATATTCGAAAAGATATTAACTTAAAAAATATCTAAAGAATCTTAATAACCAATGCCTAAAATTCCTCAACTTAATTTTGAAATTTTGAATTCAAAAGATATTCAGATTTAAGTTGGTTAGTTGAAGATAACTAAATATCAACTTAAATAGGAATATTTAATGAAAAATTTAAATTAAGTTCCAGAAAGAATCTAGATGGTTATAATTCTATATTTAATTAAATACAAGAAAATACATATAGTTTAGCTTAGAATAAAAAATAATTCTTTAAACTATATTTTTCTTAAATTAATTTCAAAATAAATGAAATTAATTATGTTGCTAATCAATTTTAATTAGGTTAAACTAGTGTAATTAACCTAGTACGATCATTCAAATCAGTGCAAATGGGCCTTCACAATCGGGGTGGTTCTGTGTGAGGGGAGTCTTGGGGTTCGATGTCGTACCCACTTCTATGGCTCCCAACTCTCACACAAGGCCCAAAAGAGAGGAATTTAACCTTAATAAGAACAACTGTTATTCATTGAATAGGCCCAAAAACTAAATGGGCCTAAATAAATTCTATCAATAACTATGATAATTTATTTTAGCAACATTAACCTATGTGCATCTATAATAAAATTAAACACATAGGCTCACACAGGCACACTTTGGATGGGTCCTATCATGTTGCTAGGTCATACACAGATGAAAGAAGATTGTAAATATACCTGTTACAAATTATTATCTTGACCAGGAGCCATCGGATCATTAGATCCGGCAAAAAGTAACCATGTCTATTTGCAATCAAGTAATAATAGGTTTTAAAAACTTACACATAAGCTAAAACACATACTCAACAAGGTTAATGGATAGTTGGATGTAGGATTTATTTAATTTTAAATAAATATTTAATTTCCAAAATAATTAATTAAATACATAAAAAAAATAAAAAATTTCGAAAATTTTTTTTTTAAAAAATTTAAAAAAAATTCGAAATTTAAAAAAAATTTAAAATTAAACCTACAATTTTTGAAAAATTAGGTTTCAACCAACCTAAATATCATTTCAAAAATTTGCTAACTACTTTTAAATTTTAAATGTTATTTTATAAATAAAAATTAAATAAAAAATTAGAAAAGATAAATAAATATCTTTTTCAAATTTTAAATGTAATTTAAATAAATAAAATAACAAAATTTAAAAAAATAGCAAAATATCTTATATCATTTAAAAATTACATGATTATTAATATCTTATTTTTAAATTTAAAATAAGATAAGATATAATCAAATTTTAAAATAAGATAGATTTTTTTAAGCAAAAAGATAAATACTAATTCTATTCAAATTCAAATTACACTAATATCTTGAATTAAATTAAAAAAAATTTAAATTAATTCAAAATGATAATTAGAATTGAATTAGGAATAGTAATAGTATATATACAAAACCATACAAAAAATTGGAAGTTAATTCCATGAAAAAGTATGAAAAATTGAAGAAAAAGGAAAAAATCCGAAACTGTACGGACAGTTCTGCGATCGCAGGAAACTATCAAAGACAAATTTCGATTTTGTTAAATCTTCAAAAAATCATAACTAATTCAAATAAAATCCAAATTGAGTTCTGTAAAAGGCTAACTTGCTTAATTTTTTCCATACTATCCAATAAAAATAATTCCAGAACCGAAATAACAATTATTTTTCACGAAAATTTCACAATCATCAATCAATCATCAAATAACACTCAATACAACATGATACCATCCAAAGAACATACAAACAATCGTTTTAAAGTCCAAATTACATGTAAGTAAATCAATTACCATGGCTCTTACAAGCAATATTATCTCAACTAGTGGGGGGACCATGGGTCTATATAACCGAGCTTCCAATAAGTAGATCAAGAATTTAGCACTAAAATTCACTAACTTATTAATTCTTCGTTGAATCCACGCATAGAACTTAGAATTGCACTCTCAGTATATAGAATGCTCTATATGTTCCACCATATAGACACATCATTAGTTATCCATTGTTATAATCCATTGTTGGAATTTATTTTACCAGGATCTTAGATCTACTCACAAGTATGTTTATTAACATCCTAAATATGAACTTTCTAAAACGATAAATTAAACACATATAAAGTTTAAGAAACCTTACATTGGGTGCAGCGGAATATAATGACTCCTTCCGTTCAGATATCTAGCCCTTGATTCCTTTTACGTAGCAGAGCATTATCAATATCTCGAACTCCGGATCTCTTTCTACGAATCTTTGATGCTGAAACTCCTTTGCTGATGATCTTTCTTCACGATCTTCCTCACTATGATTGAGGTATCACTTGATGTGTGTGGGCACTACTGTAATCACTAAGGATTTCGAAATTCTCAAGAGGGAAGAGAAGAAGTGACAGCTAAAGATAGGGAGAGAGAAGGCTCAGGTTTTTCTCTGAAGGAAAAATAGAAAATTTAAGTGTAAATTTCCTGAAGCCTTCACTATCTATTTATAGCATTCCACTAGGGTTAGGTTTGAATTATTTGGCATTAAAATAATGAAAAAATCAGTTTAAATTTCCTACAAAAGTGGCTGGCCCTACACTTAGTGGATTGGGCCTTGCTTTTTGCAATTTTGCAATTTTAACACCTTTTGTATCTGATTTTCTCAAAAATACCAATTTCCTAATTCAACCATTTAAATGCCAATTCTAACTATTTAATAACTATAAATAATTATTAAATAATATTGTCATTTATCATATTTATTAATTGAACCATACAAAGTATCATAATTAACAAATATGCCCCTATAAACTCTTTCTTTACAATTTCGCCCTTACTTAGTGAAAAATTCACAAATAGACATAGTCTAATTTGAGAATTATAATTGATTAATCAAAACCAATTACATGAGTCTTACAAGCAATATTATCTCAACTAGTGGGGGGACCATGGGTCTATATAACCGAGCTTCCAATAAGTAGATCAAGAATTTAGCACTAAAATTCACTAACTTATTAATTCTTCGTCGAATCCACGCATAGAACTTAGAATTGCACTCTCAAGATATGGAATGCTCTATATGTTCCACCATATAGACACATCATTAGTTATCCATTGTTATAATCCTAATTTGATCAATGATCCTCTATATGAATGATCTACACTGTAAAGGGATTAAATTACCGTTACACCCTACAATGTATTTATTCCTTAAAACACTTGACCCCGTATAAATG
The DNA here is from genome assembly GCF_029168945.1 of Cannabis sativa. Taxonomy (NCBI): domain Eukaryota; kingdom Viridiplantae; phylum Streptophyta; class Magnoliopsida; order Rosales; family Cannabaceae; genus Cannabis; species Cannabis sativa. Next base: position 74,947,435 of record NC_083602.1, read on the forward strand.
ATATTTCAGCTTATGTGAAATGAGTACTCCACCATTTATGTTCGTTTGGTCAAGCTCGAAGGAGATCATCCTTTGCTTACTATTCGCCAGATAGAAGCTATAGATTCCATGTTTATGCTAGCGCTCCCACTCAATTGCACTACCGTGTTCCCAAAATGTACGTATCACCCTGACCTAAAAGTAGGCTTAACTAACAAATCAAAGAACACGAATAGCCTTTCAAGATTGAGCCTAATCATAACAGGATTAAGAACATTTGATCTAGGATCAACTAGGCGATATTGACTTGAATAGATATTACGGTAAGTTTAATAAATCTAAGTCAAAGTTCAATATCGGTCCCTTCCGATGCATACTCCATGCATCCAACCTGAGCTTTACTTTAACCAATGCTCTGGAAAGAACATAGTATTTCTCCAAATACAAGTAAACTCTTGTTGTAGATTATCATATCAGTAAAACCCTATGTCTGATAAATCTAGGAAACTTTATTCACATAGTCATGTTTACTTTCCAATGTGTTGACGACACAATAAACAGGATCAAGTATGTGAAAAGGGTTTCAGATGAATTTATACATTATATACATATAATCATGAAATAAATCATGTGAACCATGCAACATTAAATGTTATTTCTGATCTATATTAATAAGTAAATTTGATTATATTGAAATGAGTTTTATTTAGGGCATTAAACCCAACATATTCTAGACAGTTATTTCTAGTACTAGTTATTATTTCTAATATTAAATAGGAAAATATCATAGATTGTGAAATTAATTGTTTCCTAATTAATTTTGGTACAATCTAAGTTTAGAATATTTTCCTAGTATTAAACTAGAATTAATAATTAAGTTCCCTCTTTACTTAATTATTTGATTCTTGAATTTAATACATTTAATTAAATTGAAAATTTCAATATCTAAGTTGATTTTCATCATGATATTTTATAGGGGTGTTCAACAAAATTTATAAACCGCCCAACCCGAATAAACCGCCTAAACCAAACCGAATAAACCGACAAAAAATACAACCCGAGATAATACAATGAAAATCCAAACCGCCTAATGAATATATTGGGTGGTTTACAAATTATTCTAAGCCGCCCAATTAACCCGAATAAACCGAATTAAACCGATTTATATATTTTTATAGAAGTGTATATGTTATATCACATAAATTACATTTGTTAGTTAAACTATTAAAGTTTAGACATTTAAGTGTGTAACTTAAAACTTAGACTTTATAGTTAATAATTTTTATTGTGTTTGGATATTGATGTTAAAGTTTAAAATCTCTACCATATTTTATTACTTTTTTTAATTATTTTATTCAATTATATTATGTTTACTCAATTATATTTATCTTATATTAAGGTTCTTAAAATTAATTTAAACTATAGTATTTTTTAACTTGAAATATAAATAATATATTTTTATTTTTTTTAAAATCTAATTATTTGAATAGTAGAAACTAACAATAATAATTATAAAAAAAAAAAGTGAAGAACGGTTTGGACGGGTTAACCCGACCAAACCGACGAAATCATTGGGCGGGTTGAACTTTCTCTAATTTTTGATTGGGCGGGTTACGATTAAATATTTGCAACCCGATATTTATATTGGGTTGATAAAAATATGCTATAACCCGACTAAACCGACCGACGTACACCCCTAATATTTTAATATTGTTATTTTCATGTTATTTAATTAAAGTTGAAAATTATTTTAAGTTTGGAATCTTATTTCAGAATAACTTAAGTTTGAATAATTTTCAAAATATATTTTATTTTATTTTATTAATCATTTCCCAAAATTTTGAAATTGCATTTCCTTGATGCAGAAAATTCGAATTTCATTTGAAAAATAGATTAAAGTTGAAAATTATTTATCTAATTTTGGACCAACTTAAATCATTGATTTTTTCATTTAATGATTAATTAAAATAAATGAACTAAAATATATTATAATTAGAAATTAGATTAATTAGTCTATGAAAGTCTAGATAGATATTATCTGTTTTGCTTGAAGTATTTTTCTAGTGTATTTAATTAAATAGAAAATTAATATTTAAGTTGATTTTTTAATCATGATACTTAAATATTTGAAATTTTTCTGAGATATTTAATTAAATAGGGAAATTATATTTTTTGTTGAAAATTAATTTTTATTAATTAATTTTGGGCCAACATAAAATTAGAGTAATTTTCCAGGATTTATTTTATTTTATTTTAAAGCATTTTCGAAAATGCAATATATATTAATAGAAAATTAAATTTGAGTTGTAAATTAATTCAAATTAATTTTGAAACAACTTAAATTGAATAATTTTCTGAATATTTATGGAAATTATGACTAAGATGGAAATAATTCACGTTATTTATCTATCTAAGTATAATTTATAAATATTAAATTAAAATTTATATTTGGAATTTTTCATTCTAAATTGGAAATTTTAATTAAATAAATATATATTTAAAATAAATGGATTAAAATAAATATTAGAAGAAAATACAACCCTTCATTAAATAATGAGCTTTATTATTATAAGGATATTCGATCTCCATTGTTGGTTTTACATAGCTATTGTTTTAGTGAGTAATCCTCCCTAATGGAGGAACGTTCATTAGCAAGTTAGCACCGTTTAATCTCGAAAGATAAGTAATCTTGTAGGTTTTTTATATAGTTTATGATCACCCTAATGGTGGCGACTGTATAAGACTTGCAAGAATATGAAACAATGGTGGAAGCTCATAAGATAGAATAGCCTTGACTCTCGCCTAAACGGGACAACGCGGATTCACATCTTGATCGAATAAAAGGTTGCTAGAATGTTTGACATTTTAGATGAGCTGACAACTCTATTCAATGAATGGTAGCTTTGACTCTCGCCTAAACGGGACACTGATATCGGCCTTGTTGAAAACCTTGGAAATTATTTAGGATTGTATGTTTTAGTATTTTCACTTGTCATTCCTACTTGCTATGTGCTTCATAATTTCTGAATTGTGTATGAATTTGTATTGAACCATGTTATTTTCTGTTATTAAATTGTAGTTTAATTTCGAATCTTCATTGTTGGTCTAACTTGATTTGTTTTTCTAATGAGATGAATCCCTAATGGATTTTCACCATTAGACTAACATAGTAGTGTTAGATCTCGAAAGATAAATATTGTATATGCAACATCTAGCTGTTCATCAATTGATGACACCTAGACTAGTATTTTACAATATGAAACAAGAAGATTGTATAAATAAGATTACTTTGACTCTCGCTAATCGGAGCATCGTTGGATTCTTATTTAAAACAAAATTATCCTAATTCCTCTTAGCTTATTCATTTCGAATCAGCTTAATGACATATCATTGGATGAATGGTCTATAAATCATATAAAGTCTTATTTTCTCTTAAGAAATTAGATGACGCATATGATTATATTCCCGGAATTATATCCCTAAATGATATAAATCCTCAATCTTAGATATCTCCTACTTGTATAGGCAAATCATAGAGTTAGATTAGTAGTGGTGGTCCAAGAAAGAATTACTAATTATACAGTTACACTTTCACAAGTGTTTAATAATCATTTTCTTTCAATGGATTCAAACTGTATGAGTTTAGTATTCTGTGACCAGAATCCACTTGCACTATTCTAAGAACTCTTTGATGTAACTAAAGTAAGTCATCAAAAGATACAACCACCTTTTATAAATCTATGGCATTTGTATCTTGTTCATAGTGGTTTTGACAAGTTCATTCTCTTCAAAGAGTTAATATGCCTATATCCACTGAAAGTAATTTCATCTCATTCGTAGATGGATGTACATTCAGGGGTGGATATGAGTTTTCGTTGTATTCTTAAAACGATCACTCTAGATTTTACCTTATGCAAAAGAAATTTGAAATGTTTGAAAAATTTCATGAATTTCTAGCAATGGTGAAGGTAAGTGGTTAAAGATCTTGCGAACTGATAGGGGTGGAGAAAAAGTTAGTAGATATGCAGTTCAAAGATCATTAATTTGATTTTGAATAATATCCAAACTTACCTCCCCAGAAATTCGAGTTGCATATTGATGATTAGTTACTAGTCATTGCCTAAATCCTTCTATGGAAATAAAATTTCAGAATGATGTAATGGTTGTATACTTAATGTAAATCATTACTAGACTCATGGATGACCTAATCGAAATCTTAAGAAAAGCTAGAACTGCTAACCATGGTTTGCATGTTTGTTAGCTATTCTAAGTGATTAGGGGTGGAGCATCCCATAGTCATTAGATAAGAAAGTGTTTGTTTAAACAAATACTACTTTTATAAGAAAATGACTAAGTCTGAAAATAAAGTAGCAAATAAAGGAGATATTTTTTCTTGATTCCATAAGTGTTCTATCATCTTATTCGTTACAAGATGATCCCACTGCCTCTGTTGTCTTAATACAACTGAAGAGGTCTATACCATTTAGTTTTCTTTGACATAGTTCACGGTACCTTGTTGTAGTGGGAGAGTTTCTAGGAACTCACCTTCTTATAACTTGGGAGATACTAGTGATTAAAATCCATTGTAAGTTTAAACAAGTAATGGATTGTCAAGATAAGAAACTAAGAAGAAAGCCAATAGAACTATGGTTTGATCCATTCACATGGAGTAACCTAAAGTTTTCTATTACAAGGACATGAAAGGAAATTTTTGTTAATGAGTCTATTCAATGGACTTAACAAAACTTCCTATTCCTAGTATTGTAGGTTTGAGTTTATCTAAACCTATGGCTTGTGGTATACCTGGAAATTACCTACTCTAATGCAAGCATGAGATGCTGATGCATTTTCTTTCCAATGGAAATCAATAGAAGCTTCACAACTTCTTAGATATAGATTTTATTTATCTAAGGAAAAGTTTCAACTATTCCAGAGAAGATAAAGCCATGAAAGAATTTCTTAAATCAACAGTGAGAGGTCTCAGATATGCTTTAGTATGCCTTAGACCAGACACCTGCTGTTGAGTGGGAGTAATGAGTAAGTATCAGATTAATCCAGGAGAAGAACATTGGAAGACAATCAAGTAAATCTTAAGATTAAGAAGAGGAACTATATGTTAGTCAATAAGGGTGTTTGTTTAAAACTCTTAGACTACACCACATCAGATTTCAAGACTTGCCTTTGTGCCAGAAAGTCTGCTGATGAGATGGTGATTACTTTGGGGGTGGAGTAGTGATTTTGGAGAAGTGTAAAAACCTATCTGAAATCTCTTGGTCTACCAGAGAGAGACTGAATGTTAAAAGTTGCAAGAAAGATACTTATTCAGTCTAAGGAAAGTTCTATACATTTGTGGCAGTGTTCCAACTTGCCTAAACTACTAGGGTTACTTCCTGTATAACAAAAGAGTAGTTGCCCAAAAGTATAGAATCCAGTATCCCAAAAGAGTAAACATATAGAGAGGAATTTCACATTATCAAAGATTTTGTGATTAAGGAAGAGTAATGGTGGAGAAGAGGTTGGGTTTAATTCAACCTGTCAGATCCCATTACAAGGAGTATACTGCTATTACACTTGATTGGTATATCAAGGTGTTAATGATTATTTGAAATGCACTTTTTGTTTTATATTAGTGCAAGTGGGAGTTTGTTGGGTTTTATGCCCTAAATAAAACCCATTTCATATAATCAGATTTACTTATTAATAAAGATCAGAAATAACATTTTATGTTGCATGGTTCACATGATTTATTTCATGATTATATGTATATAATGTATGAATTCTTTTTAAGTCCAGAACATATGAGTTGGTTAAAGATTATGAGTTGCCTTAAACTACTAGTGTTAATTTCCTGATTAACCAAAAGTAGTTGCCAAAGGTATAGAATCCAGTATCCCAAGAGAGTAGACATATAGAGAGGAATTTCACATTATCAATGATTTTGTGATTAAGGAAGAGTAATAGTGGAGAAAAGGTTGTGGTTAATTCAACCTTTCAGATCCTATTACGAGGAGTTTACTACTACTACTACACTTGATCTGTATATCAAGGTGTTGAGATTATTTGAAACGCACTTTTTTGTTTTATATTAGTGCAAGTGGGAGTTTGTTGGGTTTTATGCCCTAAATAAAACTCATTTCAATATAATCAGATTTACTTATTAATATAGATCAGAAATAACATTTAATGTTGCATGGTTCACATGATTTATTTCATGATTATATGTACATAATGTATAAATTCATCTGAAACCCTTTTCACATACTTGATCCTGTTTATTGTGCCGTCAACACATTGGAAAGTAAACATGACTATGTGAATAAAGTTTCCTAGATTTATCAAACATAGGGTTTTACTGATATGATAATCTACAACAGAGTTTACTTGCATTTGGAGAAGTGCTATGTTCTTTCCAGAGCATCGGTTAAAGTAAAGCTCAGGTTGGATGCATGGAGTATGCATCGGAAGGGACCGATATTGAACTTTGACTTAGATTTATTAAACTTACCGTAATATCTATTCAAGTCAATATCACCTAGTTGATCCTAGATCAAATGTTCTTAATCCTGTTATGATTAGGCTCAATCTTGAAAGGCTATTCGTGTTCTTTGATTTGTTAGTTAAGCCTACTTTTAGGTCAGGGTGATACGTACATTTTGGGAACACGGTAGTGCAATTGAGTGGGAGCGCTATCATAAACATAGAATCTATAGCTTCTATCTGGCGAATAGTAAGCAAAGGATGATCTCCTTCGAGCTTGACCAAACGAACATAAATGGTGGAGTACTCATTTCACATAAGCTGAAATATCATTTATACGGGGTCAAGTGTTTTAAGGAATAAATACATTGTAGGGTGTAACGGTAATTTAATCCCTTTACAGTGTAGATCATTCATATAGAGGATCATTGATCACATTAGGATTATAACAATGGATAACTAATGATGTGTCTATATGGTGGAACATATAGAGCATTCTATATACTGAGAGTGCAATTCTAAGTTCTATGCGTGGATTCAACGAAGAATTAATAAGTTAGTGAATTTTAGTGCTAAATTCTTGATCTACTTATTGGAAGCTCGGTTATATAGACCCATGGTCCCCCCACTAGTTGAGATAATATTGCTTGTAAGACTCATGTAATTGGTTTTGATTAATCAATTATAATTCTCAAATTAGACTGTGTCTATTTGTGAATTTTTCACTAAGTAAGGGCGAAATTGTAAAGAAAGAGTTTATAGGGGCATATTTGTTAATTATGATACTTTGTATGGTTCAATTAATAAATATGATAAATGACAATATTATTTAATAATTATTTATAGTTATTAAATAGTTAGAATTGGCATTTAAATGTTTGAATTAGGAAATTGACATGATCATATACAAAAGGTGTTAAAATTGAAAAATTGCAAAGCCCAAGGCCCAATCCACTAATGCTATGGCCGGCCACCTATGTAGCTATTTTAAGTTAATTTTTTCATTATTTTAATGCCATATAATTCAAATCTAACCCTAGTGGAATGCTATAAATAGATAGTGAAGGCTTCAGGAAAATAATACTTTTCTTCAGACTTCTTCTGATTCAGAAAAACTGAGCCTTCTCTCTCCCTATCTTTAGCTACCACTTCTTCTTTCTTCTTCCTTTGAATTTCGAAATCCTTAGTGATTAGAGTAGTGCCCACACACATCAAGTGATACCTCAATCATAGTGAGGAAGATCGTGAAGAAAGATCATCAGCAAAGGACATTCAGTGTCAAGGATTCAGAGAAAGAGATCCAGGTTCAGATATTGATAATGCTCTGCTACAGAAAGGAATCAAGGGCTAGATATCTGAACGGAAGGAGTCATTATATTCCGCTGCACCCAATGTAAGATTTCTTAAACTTTATATGTGTTTAATTTATCGTTTTAGAAAGTTCTTATTTAGGATGTTAATAAACATACTTGTGAGTAGATCTAAGATCTTGGTAAAATAATTCCAACACTTTGATTTGTTAGTTAGGCCTACTTTTGGGTCAGGGTGATACTTACATTTTGGGAACACGGTAGTGCAATTGAGTGGGGGAGCGCTAACATAAATATGGAATCTATAGCTTCTATTTGGCAAATAGAAGTAAAGGATGATTTCCTTCGAGCTTAACCAAACGAAGATAAATGGTGGAGATCTCATTTCACTTAGGTGAAATATCATTTATACAGGGTCAAGTGTTTTAAGGATAAAATACATTGTAGGGTGTTACGGTAATTTAATCCTGTACAATGTAAATCATCTATATAGAGGATCATTGATCACATTAGGGTTATAACAATGGATAACTAATGACGTGTCTATATCGTGGAACATATAGAGCGTTTCTATATGACTGAGAGTGCAATTCAAAGTTCTAAGTGTGGATTCAATGAGGAATTAATAAGTTAGGGAGTTTACTTGGTAAATTCGGTTCGACTTATTGGAAGCTCAGTTATATAGACCCATGGTCCCCATACTAGTTGAGGCCATACTGCTTGTAAGACTCAGTTAATTGATTTTAATTAATCAATTATAATTCTAAAAGTTAGACTATGTCTACTTTATGAATTCTCACAGTTTAAGGATGAAATCGTAAAGAAAAGGGTTTCTAGGTTTAATTATTAATTGAGAGACTTTGCATGTCTAATTAATAATTATTTTAAATGACAATATTATTTAATAATCTATTTTAGTTATTAAATAATTAGTTTTGGCATTTAAATGATTAGAATTGGAAAAATGGCATTTTTGGAGAAATAGAAATAAAATTGAGGAAATTGCAAAATCCAAGTGAGGCCCATTTCCCTCTATGGGCCGAGCACTTCTTTGTGTTTCCCAATTATTATTTTTTTATTTTTAATTGCCATGTAATTGCTAATCAAAGCCTAGCTATAATAGGAAAGTGGTGGATCACACTAAATAAGGCAGTTAATTGATTACACAGTAATTAAGGAAACTGTTTTATTTGGAAAGTTGTGCTCTCCCTTTTTAAAGGAACCTTGCTCTCTTCTCTTGCATGGATGATAAGCCACGAAATTAAGAGAGAAAAGAGAGAGAATTTTCGAAATCCTTGTGAGATGAGTAGTGCCCACACACATTAAGTGGTATCTCAATCATAGTATGGAAGACTATGGAATTTCTGCATCAAATAAGGAGAAAAGAAGATCCAGGTTCAGATCTTGGTGGTGCTCTGCTACAGAAAGGAATCAAGGGCTAGAGATCTGAACGGAAGGAGTAATATTATTCCGCTGCACCCACTGTAAGGTTTTCTAACTTTATATGTGTTTATTTTCATTGTTTTAGAATTCATATTAGGTTGTTAATCCAACATACTTGTTAGTAAATCTAGATCCTGGTAAAATAATTTCCAACATGTAGATCAATCATATAGAGAATCATTGATCAAATTAGGATTATAACAGTGGATAACTAATGATGTGTCTATATGGTGGAACATATAGAGCGTTCTATATGCTGAGAGTGCAGTTCTAAGTTCTATGAGTGGATTCAACGAAGAATTAATAAGTCAGTGAATTTATGCTATAAATTCTTGATCTGCTTATTGGAAGCTCGGTTATATAGACCCATGGTCCCCCCACTAGTTGAGACAATATTACTTGTAAGACTCATTTAATTGGTTTTGATTAATCAATTATAATTCTCAAATTAGACTATGTCTATTTGTGAATTTTTCACTAAGTAAGGGCGAAATTGTAAAGAAACAGTTTTTAGGGCATATTTGTTAATTAAGATACTTTGTATGGTCCAATTAATAAATATGATAAATGACAATATTATTTAATAATTATTTATAGTTATTAAATAATTAGAATTGGCATTTAAATGGTTGAATTTGAAAATTGGCGTTTTTGAGAAAATGAGATGCAGAAATGATAAAATAGCAAAATTACAAAAGTGTAGCCCAAATGTTGGGTTTTATGCCCTAAATAAAACTCCATTTCAATGTAATCTATTTAATTCAACATCAATAAAGAAACAGAAGTATTTTTTCATTCATTTGTGTATGTTTTGGTTCACCTTATCAATTACTTGTCTATTTGATTTATAAATTCATCTGAAACCCTTTTCACATACTTGATCCTGTTTATTGTGTTGTCAACACTTTGGAAAGTAAACATGACTATGTGAATAAAGTTTCCTAGATTTATCAGACAAAGGGTTTTACTGATATGATAATCTACAACAAGAGTTTACTTGCATTTGGAGAAATGCTATGTTCTTTCCAGAACATTGGTTAAAGTAAAGCTCAGGTTGGATGCATGGAGTATGCATCGGAAGGGACCGATATTGAACTTTGACTTAGATTTATTAAACTTACCATAAAATCTATTCAAGTCAATATCGCCTAGTTGATCCTAGATCAAATGATCTTAATCCTGTTATGATTACGCTCAATCTCAGGAGGCTATTTGTGTTCTTTGATTTGTTAGTTAAGCCTACTTTTAGGTTAGGGTGATACGTACATTTTTGGAACACGGTAGTGCAATTGAGTGGGAGCGCTAACATAAACATGGAATCTATAGCTTCTATCTGGCGAATAGTAAGCAAAGGATGATCTCCTTCGAGCTTGACCAAATGAAAATAAATGGTGGAGTACTCATTTCACATAAGCTGAAATATCATTTATACAAGGTCAAATGTTTTAAGGATGAAATACATAGTAGGGTGTAACGGTAATCTAATCCCTTTACAGTGTAGATCATTCATATAGAGGATCATTGATCAAATTAGGATTATAACAATGGATGACTAATGATGTGTCTATATGGTGGAACATATAGAGCATTCTATATACTGAGAGTGCAATTCTAAGTTCTATGCGTGGATTCAATGAAGAATTAATAAGTCAGCGAATTTAAGTTATAAATTCTTGATCTGCTTATTGGAAGCTCGGTTATATAGACCCATGGTCCCCCCAGTAGTTGAGATAATATTGCTTGTAAGACTCATATAATTGGTTTTGATTAATCAATTATAATTCTCAAATTAGACTATGTCTATTTGTGAATTTTTCACTAAGTAAGGGCGAAATTGTAAAGAAAGAGTTTTAGGGGCATATTTGTTAATTATGATACTTTGTATGGTTCAATTAATAAATATGATAAATGACAATATTATTTAATAATTATTTATAGTTATTAAATAGTTAGAATTGACATTTAAATGGTTGAATTTGAAAATTGGCGTTTTTGAGAAAATCAGATGCAAAAGAGATAAAACTACAAAATTGCAAAAAGTGAGGCCCAAATCCATACTGCCATGGCCGGCCACTTTTATAGGAATTATCCTCTGATATTTTCATTATTTTAATGCCAAATAATTTAAACCTAACCCTAGTGGAATGCTATAAATAGATATTGAATGCTTCAGGAAAATTACACTTCTCATTCAGAAAAACCTGAGCCTTCTCTCTTTATACTTGGCCTCCCACTCTCTCTCTCTCTCTTCTTCCTTAAGATTTCGAAATACTTAGTGATTAGAGTTGTGCCCACACACAGCAAGTAATACCTCAATCATAGTGAGGAAGATCGTGAAGAAAGACTTTCAGCAAGAAGGAGTTTCAGCACTAAAGAATCAGAGAAAGAGATCCAGGTTCAGATCTTAATAATACTCTGCGACAGAAAGGATACAAGGGTTAGAGATCTGAACGGAAGGAGTCATATTATTCCGTTGCACCCAATGTAAGGTTTACTAAACTTAATATGTGTTTATTTCATCGTTTTAGAAAGTTCATATTTAGGGTGTTAATCAACATACTTGTGAGTAGATCTAAGATCCTGGTAAAATAATTTCCAACACCAAATCCAATAAGCCATGGCCGACCACCTTTGTAGGGTTTATCATCTGATATTTTCATTATTTTAATGCCAAATAATTCAAACCTAACCCTATGTGGCATGCTATAAATAGATAGTGATGGCTTCAGGAAAAATAGACTTTCACATCTTGTTTCCTTCAGAGAAAAACCTGAGCCTTCTCTCTCTATACCTAGCCGCCACCTTCACCTCCTTCTTCTTTCTTGTAAATTTCGAACCTCTTAGTGATAGAGTAGTGCCCACACACAGCAAGTAATACCTCAATCATAGTGAGGAAGATCGTGAAGAAAGACATTCAACAAGAAGGAGTTTTCAGCATCAAATGAAGGAGAGAAAGAGATCCAGGTTCAGATCTTGATATACTCTGGGACAGAAAGGATACAAGGGTTAGAGATCTGAACGGAAGGAGACAAATTATTCCGCTGCACCTAATGTAAGGTTTCTCATACTTTATATGTGTTTGATTTATAATCGTTTTAAAAGTTCATATTTAGGGTGTTAATCAACATACTTGTGAGTAGATCTAAGATCCCGGTAAAATAAAATTCCAACACTCATTTCGGGTGATCACCATCTAAAGTACAATTTTTAATTTATGCAATTTGTTTTGTTTCATGTTAAGCTAAAAGATCAGATTAGATCAAATAGCTTTGATGTAAGTTACTACAGTAACAAACACATTTTCGATCAATAAATGAATAAAGATGTTTATTTTAAAATTCAAATTGAGTTAAATTCACTAGCATGTTGTTAATTTACCATCCAGTGCATACAAAAGGTTTTGTCGAACCCAAAACCCCGAAGAGACAAAAGAGCATACTTGCAAAAAATTATAAGTGACGAAGAGTCGTAAGTCTGCTCGGTCACTTGGGGGGCACCCATACCAGTACAAAGCATTTGGTAAAAATAAAACAAACATAGTTACACGATGATTATAAACAGAGGATGAAATTCATTAAAGATAACTAAAGCACGTAAAACCGAGATTAAAAGCTGCCCGGGCAGCCTGTTGTCTGAAAAATGAAAAATAATTCCAAGTTTTAAAAACCTCTAAGCCAGTCACTTTGTCTTGAAAAAGGCCTTATAGCCGGACAAATATAAAAAAGAATAAAAGAGAAGTATTCAGACAACTGGAGTCCCAGGCTCTTCAACGTCCTAGCCAGAGGCAGAGGTGGTCGCCTCGGATTCTCCATAGGCCACCTGAGAAGCGCAATACTCGAGAAACACGTATTTGGAATCGCCCAAGTAATCAAAGTTTGCCTTGGGATTAGCTTTCCAGAAGTCATAAAAAATCTCAAGACCCACTCTCTTTAAGACATTTACCTTCTCTCCAAGCCTCGTCACCTCCGCTCTCTGCTGCTCAGCCTCTGTTCTCGCTGTTCAGCCTCCGACTTGTACTTCTCGACCTCAGCTTTAAGCTCCTCCTCCTTAGAATTCTTCTCTACTTCCAACCTACGGAAGACAGCCAGAAGAACCTCCCTTTCTTCTTGGAGACTGTTCACTTCTGTTGACAAGGAGGCAATGGTAGCTTCAAGTTGGTCATAAGCCTGGAGGTCCTTAGTCAGCTTGACTACTTTCTTCTCGGCACCAAGAAGTTTCTTGTTGACTTCACCCAGTTCCATTCGGGCGGCTCCAAGTTGAACTCTAGCTTCATTAGCATCCTTCTTTGCCAAGTCCACTTCCGCTCTCATGGTGTTGGACATGGCAGCATTCTTGGAGGCAGCCGACTTAGCCCAGGAATAAGCATAAGCCATCTTCAGACCGGTCTGCACAGAGAAAAAACATTAGAATCTGAGCTAAGTAAAGAAGGATAAAAGGAAACTGTCAAGAAAGACTCACCCTTGTGAACTTCTTTAGGACACCTTCCATCACCAGCTCAAGGGAAAGCTCATTGTCAGCTCCGGCCAACTGCTCATTCACCTCAGGAACTGACCAAGTCACGTAGTGGGTGAGCATATCTTTGCTTCTCTTAGTCTCTGGATGCAGCACTAGAGGTGGGGCAAGGGCCCTGATCTGTTCAGCTCCGCTCCTGACCAGCTCGGATCCGCCCTTCGGCTTTTCAAGCCTGTCTGAGCTCCCTCCTCAAGAGTCATTGGACTTAGTAACTTTTGGGGCAGAAGGGTCAACGACGGTTGGTTCCTCGGAGAGGTCAGTAACTGCTTCGGCCAGGGCCTTTCTCTAGACGGGGTCGTCTCACCGCTCCTGGATCTCTTGGTCGGAGGAGATAGGCCCGAGCTTCCTCCTACTCTCTTTTTCAGAGCTTCGAGCATCTTTTGAGACATGTCTGCACGAAATAAAAGCAACATGGTTAGAGAAAAGCACCAAAAGTATGAAAGCATAATAATCAAGAAAGTTAAAGGCAAGACGGAGTATGTTTCACTTCGGAAGAAGTGTTTGCCCGAGCAAGACCTGATGGCTCATCATCATCAGACGAGTCTCTTTGCTCCTCCAGGACGGCTTTCCCCTTTCCTACTACAGGAGTGGATGGTTGAGCAGGTAGATTGGGCTCCCTGATCTGAATCGTATGTTCGATAGGCCTGGGCTCGACCGGAAGGTTTTTCTTCCTTTTGAGCAGAGTTACTTGCTCCTCCTCAACCTCGTCTTCCTGCTCAAGATGTTCCTGAGCATACTGTTTTTCCCGTACACCTCCCTTCAACTTAGCTTCACGCTTAAGTTGAATGAGTTCATTCTCTTGATGAGCTCCCTCAGCTCGGCCAACACTGGATTTCCTCTTTTTCTCCTTCACAGGCTGAGGAATGAAATCCTTTGGGTAGAGCGTGTACTCCACAAAGTTTTCCTCTGAGGTCAACAAAGTGATATTCCGGGTAGCACCCGGCAGCTGAGTGAGTCTTTGAGCTCTATCCCTGAGAGCAAGCGTGAGGGGTGGACGGTGATATACAGGAATCTGCTGGAATCGAGTATAGGTGGTGCCCATGCCATCCACAATGTAATACTTGTCAACAAAATTCACAATTTTGCTAACGGCCTTGTCCCCGGTGCCCGTCAACGACTTGAAGTCTAGCTGAGAAAAGTAGAAGTATCCCGACCTGCCTTTCTTGGGAGTAGACTTCAAATCAAAAAACCAGCTAACCTCATGGGGAGAAGGCATATCCCACTTTTGGGTGGCATAGAGAACGAATAGGGCAGATAGATACTTGATGCCCTTGGGAGTGAATTGGGTCGGACAGAGACGGAAGAAGTCTGCCACCTTCCTCAAGTACGGGTGCAAAGGCAGCAGTGCCCCTTATTTGGCATGAGCACTCGACCAGGCGCACATCCCCCTCTAAGGGTTTGAGGCTTGATTGTTCGAGGCGGGAACGTAACACTCCAGCTCGCCCAGATTGCCTCCCTGGTCAAGATCCCATAAAATGTGCCTCAGTGACCTTGGACGGAGGGCTCACCCACCTAGTACCCAAGGCACTTTGCCTCCTTTGAGGAACTATGGCAGTAAGCTCCTCAGTGACGTAACCTTGACCAAGACGTCGCCATCCGCGTCTACCGGCTCCTCACCCTCGTTATATCCCCCAAAGTTTGGGGGTGCAGCCTCCTCCTCTTCCTCCGCCTCGAAAGGACTGCCAGGATGGACATCGCCTTGTTCTTCTACTTCCTAGACTTCAACGTCTCCTTCATGATCCCCCTCCTCCTACACGGGTGGATCCTGTTCGGCGCTGGGCAAGGTGGCGTCCTGGGCCACGTGAGGGTAAAACGCGTTGACTTTACGCATTGTTTGTTTAGTGCAAGCCATCATCCTGTGGCTGGACGGGAAAATTGAACTAAAATGTTCGTCGCTTGAAGAGGGCGGAGCAGAACAAAGATGAGGGTGATCCTCATACAGGAGTTGAAGCAGATCCTAGTCGATTTGGTGTTCGCTTCCCCAAAACTCACCTAGCTTCATCTACAAAAGGCAACACGCAAGATGAGTGTTTGGTCGGGATATCGAACATCAAATAGGCAAATATGCCGACCAGGAGTACTCAACAGATTAAGGAATGAAAATATTCGACGAAAAGTCAAAACTCAGAAATTTGAAATTTTCGTGAGTTAGGGCAAAAATTTCATGAAGCTTTGAATAAGAAAGATGAAAGGCAAACATTGTGCAGTTCAAAAGGCAAGCATTATGAATGGTGAAGTCGCATGAATCGTTACAAAGGAAAATCGCAGAGTTTCTAGACCTAGGGTTTTCTACATATCTTCGACTGCAAGGTTAAGATCGCATTCAGAAAGTAAATGTGCAAAGAAAAAGTAAAAGAAATCAAGAACTTACTCAAGGATTGACGTCTGTATTTAGTTTACATAACGCTGAACGAATAGTTCTTGTGAAAGCTTCTCAACAGACTTGAAGCTAAAAACCCCTCTTTTTGCTCTGAACTTGCTTAACAAAGAAGGTTGTTGAAAATGAGTTTGTGAACAAATTCTCGGTGGTATTTATAGGCAAAACAGCAAAAAGGGGTAATCATTTCAGAAACCTCAGGTGCCTCGGTTCCCCCAAAAGCGAATATTGGAAATCAAAAGCAATCAAGTGTAACCGTCAAACGTGGTGAGAGAAAATTGAATTTCGAAGCATTAATTGTTGGAAATATTTTACCAGGATCTAGATTTACTACCATGTATGTTTTATTAACAGCCTAATATGAATTCTAAAACAATGAAATAAACACATATAAAGTTTAGTAAACCTTACATTGGGTGCAGCGGAATATAATGACTCCTTCCATTCAGATCTCTAGCCCTTGATTCCTTTCTGTAGCAGAACATAATCAAGATCTAAACCTGGATCTCTTTCTCTCATTCCTTTGATGCTGATTCTCCTTCTTGTTGCTTGGATTCTTCACAGTCTTACACACTATGATTGAGATACCACTTGATGTGTGTGGGCACTACTCTATCACTCAAGGTATTTCGAAATTGAAGAGAAGAAAAGAGAAGAGAGGGGCGGCTATGGCATTTCTCTGAAAGGAACAATATGCCAGTCATAGTTTCCTGAATCCATTACTTTCTATTTATAGAATGCCATCTAGGTTTAGGTTAGAATTGTATGGAATTAAAATAATAAAAAAAATGGTAAACCCTTCGCATAGTGGCCGGCCATATAAGGGAAATGGGCCTCACTTTGCAACTTTCCCATTTTGTCATTTTTCAATCTCATTTTCTCAAAAATGCCAATTTTCCAATTTAACCATTTAAATGTCAATTCCAATTATTTAATAACTAAAAAATAATTATTAAATAATATTGTCATTTAATATATTTATTAATTTAGACATATAAAGTCTCTTAATTAATAAATAAACCTAGAATCTCTTTTCTTTACAATTTCGCCCTTGCTTAGTAAAAATTCATAAACTAGACATAGTCTAACTTTAGAATTATAATTGATTAATTAAAATCAATTAACTGAGTCTTACAAGCAGTATGGTCTCAACTAGTATGGGGATCATGGGCCTATATTAACCGAGCTTCCAATAAGTCGAACCGAATTTCCCAAGTAAATTCCCTAACTTATTAATTCCTTATTGAATCCACACTTAGAACTTGGAATTTCACTCTCAGTCATATAGAACGCTCTATATGTTCCACGATATAGATACGCTATTAGTTATACATTGTTATAATCCTAATTTGATCAATGAGCCTCTAATAGATGATCTACATTGAATAGGCACTAAATTACCGTTACACCTTCAATGTATTTTATCCTTAAAACACTTAGCTCCGTATAAATGATATTTCAGCGAAGTGAAATGAGATCTCCACCATTTATCACTGTTTAGCCAAGCTCAAAGGATATCATCGTTTCACTTCTAAATTCCTATAGAAGTTATAGACTCCATATTTATGTTAGCGCTTCCACTCAATTATACTATCATGTTCCCAAAATGTACGTATCACCCTGACCAAAAAGTAGGCTAAACTAACAAATCAAAGAACATGTATAATACTCTTGAGATCGAACCTAACCATATCAGGATTAAGATCATTTGATCTAGGATCAACAGGTGATATTGAATTGATTAGATATTACGGTAAATTTTAATATATCTAATCAAAGTTCAATATCGGTCCCTTCCGATGTATACTCCATACATCCGATACTGGTAAACTTTACCAATGCCCTGGAAAGGACATGACACTTATCCAAGGTGTAAGAATACCTATCGCTAATTATCATGTCAGTCTAAATCCAGTGAACTGACAAATTAGGGAATAAACTTTCGAACATATAATTAAGATTATATTCCACTGTGTTGACAACACTATAATCATTAACAAATTCATATGTTCTGGACTTAAATAGAATTCATACATTATATATATAATCATGAAATAAATCATGTAAACCATGCAACATAAAATGTTATTTCTGATCTTTATTAATAAGTAAATCTTATTATATTAAAATGGGTTTTATTTAGGGCACAAAACCCAACAAACTCCCATTTGCACTAATGTAAAACAAAAAGTGCATTTCAAATAATTTCAACAACATGATATACAAATCAAGTGTAGTAGTAGTATACTCCTCGTAATAGGATTTGACAGGTTGAATTCAACACAATCTTTTCTCCACCATTACTCTTCCTTAATCACAAAATCCTTGATATTGTGAAATTCCTCTCTATATGTCTACTCTCTTGGGATATTGGATTCTATACTTTTGGCAACTACTTTTGGTTAATCAGGAAATAACACTAGTAGTTAAGACAAGTTGGAATGATGCCACAAATGTATAGAACTTTCCTTAGACTGAATAAGTACCTTTCCTGCAACTTTAACATTCAGTCTCTCTCTGGTAGACTAAGAGACTTTTGATAGGTTTTTACACTTCTCCAAAATCACTACTCCACCCCAAAGTAATCACCATCTTATCATCAGACTTTCTAGCATAAAGGCAAGTCTCAAATCTGATGTGGTGTAGTCTAAGAGTTTTAAACTCACCCTTATCGACTAACATATAGTTCCTCTTCTTAATCTTAAGATTTACTTGATTGTCTTCCAATATTCCTCTCCTGGATTAATCTGATACTTACTCATTACTCCCACTCAACAGCAGATGTCTGGTCTAAGGCATACTAAAGCATATCTAAGACCTCTCAGTGTTGATTTAAGAAATTCTTTCATGGCTTTATCTTTTCTGGAATAGTTGAGACTTTTCCTTAGATAAATAAAATCTATGCCTAGAAGTCGAGAGGCTTCTATAGATTGCCATTAAAAAAGAGAATAATTCAGCATCTTACTAAAGTAAGTTGCTTGCATTAGAGTAAGTAATTACCAGGTATACCATAAGCCATAGGTTTAGATAAACTCAAACCTATAATATTTGGAACAGGAAGTTTTGTTAAGTCCATCGAATAGACTTATTAATGAAAATTTCCTTTTATGTCCTTGTAATAGAAAACTTTAGATTACTCCATGTGAATGGATCAAACCATAGTTCTATTGGCTTTTCTTCTTAGTTTCTTATCTTGACAATCCATTGCTTGTTTAAACTCACAATGGATTTTAATCACTAGTGTCTTCCAAGTCATAATAAGGTGAGTTCCTAGAAACCCTCCCACTACGACAAGGTACTGTGAATTATGTCTAAGAAAACTAAATGGTATTAACCTCTTTGGTTGTGTCAAGACAACAGAGGCAGTGGGACCATCATGTGTCAAATAAGATGATAGAACACTTTTGGAAAAAATTATCTCCTTTATTTTCTACTTTATTTTCAGACTTAGTCATTCTCTTAGAAAAGTAGTATTTGTTTAAACAAACACTTTCTTATCTAATGGCTATGGGATGGTCCTCCCCTAATCACTTAGAATAGCTAACAAACATGCAAACCATGGTTAATAGTTCTAGCTTTTCTTAAGATTTCGATTAGGTCATCCATGAATCTAGTAATGATTTACATTAAGTATACAACCATTGCATCATTCTGAAATTGTATTACCATAGAAGGATTTAGGCAATGACTAGTAACTAATCAACAACATGCAAATTGAATTTCTAGAGAGGTAAGTTAGGATATAATTCAAAAATAAACTTAATGATCTTTGAACTGCATATCTACTAACTATTTCTCCACCCCCATCAGTTCGCAAAATCTTTAACCACTTACCTTAATGGTTTTTCACCATTGCTAGAAATTCATGAAATTTTTCAAACATTTCAAATTTCTTTGCATAAGGTAAAATCTAGAGTGATCGTTTTAAGAATACAACGAAAACTCATATCCACCCCTGAATGTACACCCATCTGCGAATGAGATGAACTTACTTTCAGTGGATATAGGTATATTAACTCTTTGCAGAGAATGATCTTGTCACAACAACTATGAACAAGATACAAATGCCATAGATTTAAAAAATATGTGGTTGTATCTTTTTATGACTTAGGTTTAGTTACATCAAAGAGTTCTTAGAATAGTGAAAGTGGATTCTGGTCACAGAATACTAAACTCATATTCCATACAGTTTGAATCCATTGATAGAAAATAGTTATTAAACACTTGTGAAAGTGTAAATGTATAATGAGTAATTCTTTCTTGGACCACCACTACTGATATAACTCTAAGTCTGATTTGCCCACACAAGTAGGAGATTTCTAAGATTGAGGATTTATATCATTTTGGGATAGAATTTCAGGAATATAATCATATGCGTCATTTGAATTTCTTAAGAGAAAATATAGAATGACATGAAATGATTTATAGACCATTCATCCAATGATATGTTATTGAGCTGATTCGAAATGAATAAGCTAAGAGGAATTAGGATAATTTCGTATTTAAATAAGAATTCAACGATGCTCCGATTAGCAAGAGTCAAAGTAATCTTATTTATACAATCTTCTTGTTTCATATTGTAAATACTAGTCTAAGGTGTCATTAATTGATGAACAGCTAGATGTTGCATTTACAATATTTATCATTCGAGATCTAACACTATTATGTTTGTCTAATATTGACAATCCATTAACGATTTGTCCCATTAGAACAACAAACCAAGTTAGACCAAGAATGAAGATTCGAAATTAAACTACAATTTAATAACAGAAAATAACATGGTTCAATATAAATTCATACACAATTCAGAAATTATTAAACATATAGCAAGAAGGAATGACAAGTGAACATACTAAAACATACAATCCTAAATAATTTCCAAGGTCTTCAACAAACTGATATCAGTGTCCCGTTTAGGCGAGAGTCAGTGATACCATCCATTGAATAGAGTTGTCAGCTCATCTAAAATGATAAACATTCTAGCAACCTTTTATTCGATCAAGATTGGAATCCAGCGTTGTCCAGTTTAGGCGAGAGTCAAGGCTATTCTATCTTATGAACTTCCACCATTGTTTCATACTTTTACAAGTCAAATACAGTCGCCAGCATTAGGGTGATCAATACTATATAAAACACTTACAAATAATATTATCTTTCGAGATTCTACGGCGTTAAATTGCTAATGAACGTTCCTCCATTAGGGAGGATTACTCACTAAAGCAAGAACTATGTAGAACCAACAATGGAGATCGAATGTCCTAATAATAAAGCTCATTATTTAAAGTTTATTTTATTCTAATATTTATTATAATCAATTTATTTTAAATATATATTTATTTAATTGAAATTTCCAATTTAGAATAAAAAATTCTAAATATAAATTTTAATTTAATATTTACAAAATTATACATAGATGGATATGAAAATAACATGAATTATTTCCATCTTACTAATAATTTCCAATAAATATTTAGAAAATTATTCAATTTAAGTTGTTTCAAAATTAATTTAAATTAATTTACAACTCAAATTTAATTTTCTATAAATATATATTGCATTTCGAAAAATTGAAGTATTTAAGAATAGAATTTTCGAAAAAAATGCTTTAAAATAGAATAAAATAAATCCTAGAAAAATTATTCTAATTTTATGTTGGCCCAAAATTAATTAATAAAATTAATTTACAACAAAAAATATAATTTTCCTATTTAATTAAATTTTAAAGAAAAATTTCAAATATTTAAGTATCATGATGAATATCAACGTAAATATTAATTTTCTATTTAATTAAATACACTAGAAAAATACTTCAAACAAAACAAATAATAACTATCTACACTTTCAGTGACTAATTAATTCCTTTTCTAATTATAATATATTTTAGTTCATTTATTTTAATTAATCATTAAATGAAAAAATCATTGATTTAAGTTGGTCCAAAATTAAAAAATAATTTTCAACTTTAATCTATTTTTCAAATAAAATTCAAAATTTCTGCATTTAAGAAATGCAATTTCAAAATTGTGGGAAAAGGATTAATAAAATAAAATAAAATATATTTTAAAAA